>NC_134854.1:70158556-70860223 GCF_049852395.1 Peromyscus maniculatus bairdii
TGTTATTCTTCCTTTCCATTTTGCTGGCTTTATTTTATTCTTTGTTAGTCTCCTTAAAGCCATGGTTTAGACCTTCCTCACTCTCTAACATTGGCATTGAAAACTGTGAATAGTCCTCTCTGCACAGCTTTAGCTGCACCATGCCTCTGCTCATTCACTAAGGTGGTAGTGTATGTATGTATGGTGTGTGTGTGTGTGTGTGTGTGTGTGTGTGTGTGTGTGTGCCTGCCTGCTTGTGAATGTGTGTGAGTGTGGGTGTATAGGTGCTACAGTGCACATGTGGATGTCAGAGCACAATCTCTGGTGTCAGTCCTCACCTTCCACTTTGTTTGAGACAGGGTCTCTCTTTTCACCACTGTGTGTGCCTGGCTAGCTAGCCCACGGGCTTCTGGGATTCCCGTCTCCACCTCCTACCTCAGCACAAGAACACTGGGATTATGAACACAGGATACCATTCTCAGCCTCATGTGGGTTTGTAGAGACCCAGAACTCAAGATCCTCATGCTTACAAGGCCCGTGCTTTACCCACTGAGCCGACTGTACAGCAAAAAGTGGGATTTTGATACTGTGACGTGTCTGGACACACTACCACATATCCCGTGCTGCATCACGAGGGAAGGTGGGAGGATAAGGTTCTGAGTCCTCATCTTGCGATGGGATACAGCTGATTGCTCACCGGTGTGACTGGGCTTGAAGTCACTTGCTGATGCACAGGTACCACAGGGAGCTGGCTTTTACTCATCTGTTGTCATATATAAAAATCCTTTGAGTTGTCACCATGGACAGGCTGGTGAGCAGAAAGGAACTGTGCTGGGTCCTTATTTCAAATGCTCCAGGGTAGGGCTAACCCCTGCCCCCTAGGAAGCAAGGGCACTTTTTGTTTATGCTCCGGAGGGGTTGGGGCACTTTGAGGGCCCCCTGTATCTCTCCCTACCACAAACGTTTTCCTTCCATCAGCAAGAGCCTAGTGCACAGATTACAGCAACTACCAACTGCGTCCCTTAAGTTATAAACTCGAAGGCAAGGGAAATAACCATCAAGATGGGTAAACCCACTGCCTTGGTGATCCTCAGGGATCTTGATCTGCTGTATTATACTGGTCCTGGTGTGTGGGGCTCCAACACAGTGCCTTGGTAGTGCTGCTGTCCCTGGCTGTCACTGTTGAAATTGCCTTCCAATGTCTGGATTGTCCCTTGCTCAGATACACAGTGACCTAAGTAAATTGATGCAGGTCCCACTTGAGAAGCATGATGAAACCATCCAGTCTTTTCTCTTGTAACCCCGCAGGGTTAGTGATTGTGAGCAGAGAGTGAACTTGTATTTGGGTAGCTGATTATTCCGTTCTCGATGGCTTTCGGTTGTGTAAGTTAAGTGATGCCTTTGACGGCTTCCCACTTACCTTGTTCTGGGCACACTGTATTCCATCCAGAGCTCCCTGGGGGCTGGGTTACCATGGCTGCTACTCTGTCCTTTACACCCTCTGTGGTAACTGGGTCCACTTGGCTTCTGGGGTTCAGCACTCACAGCTCTCCAATTCCTGCACAGGACTGTCGCCGTCGTTGCTGTTGGCAGTATCGTTAGCTCTTGGTGAAGGGACTCAAGAGCAATGAAAGAAGTGGAAATAAGCAAAGGTGGGAGTGTTAAAGACTAGGTATGCTTTACAATGGAGGCATCTTCTCTGACCCCAGGGCAGGCTGCAGGCATCAAAGCAAGTTCTGACTGGGGCACCCCTCTCCCGGCAGTCAGTGAACAGAAGCCCCCGGGGAGAGCTCTCTACCTTAGGCAAGCAGCTCCTTCTACTGGAATGAATCTGGAAGCGAGAAGGTGTCTTGTATCTTGGGGTACAATGCTCCTACAGACTGGAGATTGGGCAGTTGTCTTGCTGGGGATTGAGAGGATCTGGGGGCATCCCCTCAGCATTCACTCTGCCATGGCTCAGCACCCTTCTGGGAAGCTAGAGTTCAAGTGCAGAGATGGCCAGATGGACTTACTGCCCTAGCTATATTGTCCATATTAGAATGAAGTTGCCTCAGTTAAAACTTAATCTATGCAAGTGATCTTTTCTATATGCCCCTCTTGGCAAACTCGGGGCCTTTTGGGGGTAACCGAGACCACCCACCCTAAACCCTTCCACAATGCCTGGCCCCTAGCGGCAGCACTTCACCCCTCTCCTGAGCATTCGTGATGATGCTTTCTGCTCACCACACTCTCCTGTGCCTTCCTCAATGGTGTAGGCATGGCTCTTGGCTCAGCACTTGCTACATATGCCCTAGGCCATGAGTTGTGTTCCCAGCACTCAAAATGAAAAGTGAACCTGTGTCCTGGAGGCTGCTCCCCGAGAAACATCAGCCTCGTTCTCCCCAGCTCTGAGCTGGTCACCAAAGCTTCCCCTCTGAAATGGTACTGTCTGAGCCTGTCCAAGGTTGAATTCTGCACCAGTCAGGAGCAAAGATGGACAGGGATGGAGAGTCAGATCTCCTCCAAAAAGTATTAGCCTGGACAACTCTGAACTCAGAGCTTGGGGAGCACTCCTGTATGCCCCTGTGCCTACCTCTGGGGCAGCCCCTTATGATCAGGTACCTGTGTGACTAGATCCTGGGAGGCACAGAGGACCCAGACAGAAGCCATTGTGAGCAGTCAGGAGGTGGTGAGGAACAAGGCCACCTGGCCACCTGGAGTCTAGAAAGTCTGTTTCACTGACGGTGGCATGCCAGATAGACAATTCCGTAATCCAAAAATCATTTTACATGTCAATCTATATGGGCCCATTGGCACTGCCAACTTTGCCCTTTGGGGGAAGTTGAGTCCCTCCCCCACCTCCTCACTTCCAAATCACAAGTCTTCCAGGCAGATTCTATAGATCAATTCATTTCCATCAGCTTTGCTACCAGGATTGTAGCAAGAAAACCCTGCTAGGGATTTTCTAGTGGATGCTGACGGCCGTCTGGAGAGTTGAGGGGAGTAATTAGGTCATTTAGTAAATAAGCTGCAGCATGAACTAAGGTTGACAAGGCAGGCAAACTGTCTGACTGGGCACTAGGGATCAGAGTGGTAAGGATGCTTGTCATCTGAACAAAAGCGAAGTGTCTCGCTGTGGCTGATCCTTAAATTAAGATATACCAGAGCTAACTGTCTTCACGCGCAGTAGGCAGACAGCTCTGCTTGTCAGAATCAGTTGAATGTCCACGTGAACTTGAAGTTAATCCACCCCGCAAAGGCCTGCAAGAACCAGACCACAACAAGTCTACATAATAAACTCTTTGTGTTGGGCAGTATGAAATAAATTGTTTTAAAGCAATCATGTTTAAGTTAGCAAAGGGAAAAAAACACGGCTTCCTACTGAGAGTTATTTTCTGAACAAAATTAAATATTATAAAACCATATTATTAAATTCTGTCAAAAAGGTATTAATCTTGTTACTCTGGCATGGAAGCCATGGTTCTCCATAATTATGGATCACTGTAAACTTGACCTCTGCTGTTGTCTCGAGGCCAGTGTGTAACAGAGGCCGGAAGGAGTGGCCCGGTGAAGTCAGAGTGGACTGTATGAGCATGTGGGCTGGATTAGACCCTAAACTCCAGCCAGGCATCAGCCTTGGGACATTTCTGCTTAAACACGTGTTAGAAGTCACAATAAAGGCAAAGCATGCTTTGTGCACACAAGCACATGGAAAACACACAGGCTATGTGCACAGTGCACACTCAAATCATTCAGATGTGCATCACACACACACACACACACACACACACACACACACACACACACTACACACACCCCTCAAAGACACATGGCATACACGTGCACTGATCACACTCACTGTACATACAACTTTCACACATACTTACACCTTATGCCCGTATGCACTGTTCTGTGTATACACTATATGAGTACCTTCATATACACTGCATACCCACTGTTACATGTCCTCACATATGAACCACTCTATGCATATATCACATATGTATTGCATATATACACTATTTCACAACACATGTGCACACACACACTGCTACACACAAACCACACACATCCTCTGTTATACACATTTACACCACATGCCCATGGCAAATACATACTGCACACACACTGTATAAGCACCTTCATTGTTACACATACATGCATCAAACTTCCATGGCAAACACGTATTGCATACACACTGTATACACATGTGCACTGTTATACATATGCACAACACACACACACACACACACACACACACACACACACACACACACACACACACACACACCAGGTGGACAAGTGTGCTGCCACAAACTCCATATGTTCTTTGCTCTTTCTCTATCTTCATCTGAAACCTGCTCACAGTATGTGACAGGAGCTTGTCCACCCCACAGCCCTCTCCAGTCCCAAGCCCTGTCCACCCCACAGCCCTCTCCACCCCACAGCCCTCTCCAGTCCCAAGCCCTGTCCACCCCATAGCCCTCTCCACCCCACAGCCCTCTCCACCCCAAGCCCTCTCCACCCCACAGCCCTCTCCAGTCCCAAGCCCTGTCCACCCCATAGCCCTCTCCACCCCACAGCCCTCTCCAGTCCCAAGCCCTGTCCAGTCCCAAGCCCTGTCCACCCCACAGCCCTCTCCAGTCCCAAGCCCTCTCCACCCCACAGCCCTCTCCACCCCACAGCCCTCTCCACCCCACAGCCCTCCCCACCCCAAGCCCTGTCCACCCCACAGCCCTCTCCAGTCCCAAGCCCTCTCCACCCCACAGCCCTCCCCACCCCAAGCCCTGTCCACCCCCAGCCCTCTCCACCCCACAGCCCTCTCCTAACCCCCCTTTGCTGTCGGTCTTCCTCTTTCTCTCAGAATCTCCTTCCTTTCTCTCCAAGTGGTCCCATGGGCAACACCATCACCAAAGCCAAAGTGAAGCCACCACCTCTGCTCCCAGCCCCAGCTCATCACATCCTAACACTTCCCCTAACCTCTCTGACCTTTCCTGTTGGAGAGGAGCATGAAGGACACTGGGTCACAGAGACAATGAGAAGGTTTACAGTGCTGTAGGAAATGTGATCCTTAAAAATCCTGTCCCATGAGCACTGCAGCGATTTGGCACAAACGAAGAGGCTCTGGGAAGTCAATGATTGGTGGATAGGGTTGGCTCTGGGAAGTCAATGATTGGTGGATAGGGTTGGCTCTGGGAAGTCAATGATTGGTGGATAGGGTTGGCTCTGGGAAGTCAATGATTGGTGGATAGGGTTGGCTCTGGGAAGTCAATGATTGGTGGATAGGGTTGGCTCTTTGGCCCTTGCAGAGCATTGTTTCGCTTCTCACATTGCTCATGGTCACCACGTCCTCTGGCTCATGGCCTGCCTTATGCATTGGTGATTATGGGGTGGCTCTCTGTGCCGTGAGATTTTTAGCAATGCTGTCAATGTGTATGCCGACTACTAAACAGGCTAGCTCCTCTAGCAATTCTTCTGCTACCCAGATGCTGTCCCATGCACCATCTTTTATAAAATGCTGATCTTGGTGGGATTCAGAACATGGGGTGTCCATACCTTCAGAAGTGGGATATACTTTAGGATACAGGACACATAAATTGACACAAGATTGCAAACCCTAGGTGCCTTACCAGCTATATGTGTTAGATAAGATCTTGAATTTGACCCAAGCCTACTGTGTCCTTAAGGGACAATCTGTCTCATCTGTGCTTCTGAGACTCTAACATTCCAATCTCTAAGTACAGAGATGTGTGGATACCACACTGGGTATGGTGACATCTGTGTGAGGAGTCTTGCACTTAGGAACCATGCTATCTTCAGTCCCAGGAGGCTCTGAGGTTCAACCCAAGGTAAATATAGTGGCTGTGGCCTCCACAACACTGGTCCCTAAGCACATTCATTGGCGAATCCTTGGCGAGGCTTAGGGAAGCTCTGTCCTATACCTCAGTCATGCCTGCAATCCCTAACTCCATCCCTGGCTGACTCAAAAGAAGTCTTCTTCTTTAGAGACCCCATGTGTCCAGCACCTGCCACAGTATCCATCCATGGGGTAAGTGCTCCAATTATGCCTGCTGGTCAAATGCTGATGTGCGAAATGGTGGCATTAGAGGGCATCAAAGGAGTCTGCTGCTACACACCATGTGTTAATTTAGAAAGGGAGGTAGCTTTTTTTTTTTCTGGCACAAACCATTGCTTAAGCATGTGTTTAGTTTCTGTCATCGACAGCATGCTTATGGTGTTCAGCCCTTAGTCTCCCCTTGTTGTCAGTTGTGGTTTTTCTCTTTTGGGGGGCCTGCCACCCAACTTCCAAATAGATCACACATGGATATTTATTTATTTATTTATTTATTTATTTATTTATTTATTTATTTATTTATTTTGGTTTTTTGAGACAGGGTTTCTCTGTGTAGTTTTGCGCCTTTCCTGGAACTCACTTTGTAGACCAGGCTGGCCTCAAACTCACAGAGATCCGCCTGCCTCTGCCTACCAAATGCTGGGATTAAAGGTGTGCACCACCACCGCCTGGCCAGAGGCTTATTCTTATTTATAAGTGCCTGGATAGCTCAGTCAGTAGAGCATAAGACTCTTACTCCCAGGGTGGTGGGTTTGAGCCCCATGTTGGGCACCAAAATGTTGTTAGTTGTTTTTGTTCTTTTGCGGGGCCCACCACCCAGCTCCCAAATAAAACACACATAGATGCCTATTCTTAATTATGATTGCCTGGCCTTAGTTTGGCTTATTTCTAGCCAGCTTTTCTTAACTTTAAATTATCCCATCTACCCTTTTCCTCTGGGTACCTTTCTAGGTTCCTTGTGCTTAACAGAGCCAGCATATGCATAGTGTGATCTGTGAGAATAAAGCTGGGTTTATCCTATGATGACCTAGCAAACACAGGTATCAGGCAGGCTTCCATAACTACAGTGTCAGGAAGATGCACTGGCAGTGTTCTCAGCTCATCTCTACCACTGGGGTAGCAATGCCTGGCTGTCCTTGTCCCACACTTGCTGGGAAGCATATACTCTAAGCTTGTTCCCCAAAAGACCCGACCTTAGATCTAGTAGAAGTAGGGTTAGGATCCTATTGATCAGAAGCCCTCCTGGGGAACACATGTGCAGATATTGCACTATCAGAGTGTGGGCTACCTGTCCCCTGAATGTTGAGAACATCAGAGGAGAGGCGTTGGTTCTGATTTGCAGCCAGTTGAGAGAATTCAGTGATGGAGAGAAACCATGGAAGGGAATTGGAAAAAAAAAATTGTATGAAATTGGAAAAGAGTGCAGACAAGCAGAGAAAAAAATAGGAAGGGGTGCTAAAAGAGGAAAGGAGGGAAAAGTAAAGGGAGGGAAGGGTGGCAGTTACCCCAGAGCCCACAGTGAAGTGGGACAGGTACTTCACACCCTCCCACCCCCAGCTGCCCTCTGAGTCACCTCAGTCCCCAGCAGCTGGGGTGTTATCTGAAGGTGGCCCCCATTGTCAGATCATCTTTGGAAAGAATTTCCACTCAGTGCCACATTTCTTCTGGAAGGTGGCTGCTCACACCTGATGGCTGCTTACATTGAGTTCTTATATATACACACATACATACATACATGTATGTATGTGTGTATATATATATAACCAGATCCCTTCCTGCAGTCATGATGTGGAAGGGATCCAGCTCCAGCTCCCTGGGACTGGGAGGACCATCACCTTCTCCTTCTATCTCCCAACATTTCTATTCTTTAGCTTATACCCAAGCTCCGGGACATGTCCTAGTGTGCCACCTGCAGACAACGTGTTCCAGGCTCTGTTTTCCAGTGGGTGCTCCCAAGAGCCCGGAGACAATGGAAATTCCTGAGACACCTGGGCTTTGTGGGTCAGTCCTTGTAAGGGTGACCTGAGCATTGCACTTGACCCCAACTTTGGAACCCCACAACCCCAATCTGAGAACCCTGAAAGCTCCAGTTGAGAGCCCTGCTTCAGAAGAGGCCAACTTCAGAAGGCATTTCAAAGGTCCCAGCCTCTAAGAATGCCACCTGCTGAAGATGCCAGGTAGTTCCTGAGATCCAGAGCCCTAGGCACCTCAGCTCTATGCATGATGGAGGTCCCTAGGCCCTCACCTGCTTCCCTGGCTTGGTAAAAGCAAATTCACATGACAAAGTGGGCCGTGTGAAAGTGCGACTTCCCTCTCTGGGCTGCTGAGTTCTTGATGTGCAATGCTGTCCTTGTCCTCTCTGCTACCTCTTGGGGAATGCAGAGAACTGATGTCATTTCAGGGGATGTTTTCCTCTATTTTGGTAGCTTGTGGATAGCATAGTGAAGCCTGTAATGAGTGTCAAATGACTTGTAAAACAGTGATGTTATAGAGTTGGCAAACTGTCCTGAGCCATGATGATGTGATTTTCCTTCAGTCTCCTTGTATGAGCCTGGGTGGAGTGACATGGGCAGTCAGGGTGATGGCCTCATACCCTAACCTCTCACACAGCCCTTGCACAAGTCCCTAGACTTGCCCTAAACAACCCTCTATGGGCTGCTGACTCCTCCTCCTCCCTTTAACCTTCCTTTGTTTGGAGCAGAGAGGATTATGGGAAGCTTGACCTGCATGGTTTCCCTTTTGCTGATGCCATTCACTAGGACTTGGCTGTAGGGAATCAGGTCCCCCTCAGTCCTTGCTACGTTAGTGTTGAGAGCAGGTCCTGTCACTCTAGCTGGGTGTTCCACCTGGGTCACTTCAATATCCTCGGCTCCCCTCTCCAGCTTTGGGTGAAACGCCCCACCTAGTCTACCTGCAAATATGTTTTGATGTAACTAACCGGATTGGGGCATTTTAGTGGTCTCCTGGGTTAGGTTTCTATGAAAAGAGAGTCAAAAGATTCCTCGAAGGTGGCTT
This sequence comes from Peromyscus maniculatus bairdii, assembly GCF_049852395.1. NCBI lineage: Eukaryota > Metazoa > Chordata > Mammalia > Rodentia > Cricetidae > Peromyscus > Peromyscus maniculatus. Next base: position 70,167,384 of record NC_134854.1, read on the forward strand.
AGTCTCCCCAACAGGCTTAGAGAGGGGTGCAGGACAGTGGGGTGTGGCTGCTGGGTCTGGGGGCAATGCTGTCAACCCTGCAGTTGCCAAGTCACCAGACAAGTCTCCTGAGCCATCCAAGCTCTGTTCTGAGGCTGGCAAATGGTTCTGTGGTGACATTTATTTGTTCAGGCATATTTTGATATGTGGTGAGCAGAGGAGTTATAAATAGAAAATAGTGGTTTTTCTTTTAACCAACCCAAAATGGTTAAGGGGAGAATTTCCTCAAACTTTCCAGAAAAAAAAATCAAAACCAAGACAGCAAATCCCTGGGGATGAAGACTGCTCAGGGAAGCTTTTGTCTTGTGGAAAGCAGATCCAGAATAGTGTGCAGAATGGACAATAAGGGACAAAAGACCCAAAGTCAACCTACCCACAAGAAGAGTCCTGCAGGCGGCAGGATCCAGCCGCCATACTAGAGCAAAAGAATGTGTCTACTCCAAACATCCAGATCACTTAGGAAGGTGGCTTTAATTAACTGTATGTGGCCAGCGGATGTCTGAGGGGCCCAGGAATCCACAGAGACTGAATGGCGGCACCATGTCGCTTTGTCCTTGAGCTCCGCAGATCCTGAAATACAGTGCTAAATCCTCCCCATGGGGTTGCCTCTGGAAGGTGTTTGTTATGCATTCGAGGCAGAAGAGCAAAAACCAACAAGGGCATATTAATTCGCAGTGGGCACGCTGAGCCTCCAGAGGTAGGAGATGAAAGGCTGCGTCTTCTCCTCACCTTTCATCCCAAAGTTAACACCTTCAGGAAGCTGGCTTAAAGAGCCGCTGATATCTGAGAAAGAACCCAGAGGCCTGTTATTATATGACTTGTTTTTACATGGACCTTGCCTGGATCAAATCACGCCCTTCTGAACATAACATGCCTTGCCACTGGAGCCAGGAATGGTGAATCTCAGGCAGTGGCTTCCTACAGCACATCTCAAAGCCCACAGTGGCCTATGTGGTGGTAACCAGATGCAGCCTGCTTGTGAGTATCTGTTGACGGGTTCTCACGAACCAGTCCCAGTCGCAGAAACACTCCCAGCACTCACATGACCTTGGTACGGGGCAGTCCACACTTTAGTCTATTTATTTATCTGCTCAGAGGCCCAGCCTCACTCATCCCCATCCTCTGGGACCATAAGTATGCATATAACTCCCAAGGAAGTGATGCCTGGTTGCTGAACACAACCTGAGCTCCCAGTGGGGACAGTTTATCTAGCATACCTCAGGGGCCTGGTACTGTTCTGACTTGTTTACACACAGATCCGATTTCTCAAGCTCAAATTCCAGTAAATTCAGCTGCAGATTCCAATGAGGATGTGTGGGGCTTTATGAAAGGAAAGAGGATAGAGACGAGCATCATCATCACCACCACAGCCACCTCCATTATCATCATCATGCTGGGCAGAAGCCAACAGGGTACAGTCACTTTCATGCCTGGGAAAAAGACAGCCTAGTTCGGGCCAGGTCTGCCCAGTCAATCTGTCACCCAGGCCAGGTGTCATGAGCACCTCCATGGCCTCTGACATGGAAGATCTAAAGGTTCCTTCCCGCCTTTGTACCTGAGGTCTCACAGATGAATTTATTCCAGCCCTTAGCCCATCCCCAGACACAGGCCATGAACTTGAGAACGAACTGCATCGGCTTGCCATTCACTGCAGCAATGGTGCCAACACAGGGACATGTGTGGTCCCTGGGGATGTCTGAAGAGCACTTACAGGCCCATCTCCAGGGAGAGGTGGTGACTGTCCGCACCATGCCGGGCCACATGAGACTGCCAAGCCATCAGCCTGTCCTCAGCTCGCTCCCGTGAAGGACACATCAAGAGTCCAGTTACTATAAGGAAGGACTTCGAGCTGGTCACTGTCCCCCGCTGAGAACAGTAAATGAGACTGGAGCCGGAGTGGAGGATCCCAAGAGATGAAAACCCGGATCTGGATTTGATGGTAAACATTCCTGGAGCGGGGCTAACAAAAATTTCTTAATTTTAAGTTTTTCTTTTTCTTTTATTTTTTAAAAAGACCACCACAGCTAGGCTTGTTGACTGTTGACGTCCTCTCACAGAAGGGGGAGGAAGGGAGGGTCACTGAACACTCACTTGAGGATCTAACAACTCTTCCCAGACATCCATATGCAATCATGCCGTAACTGTACAAGGCCTCAGTGCTCTTGGGGACAGGCTAGAGTATATAGGCTGGAGGAGATTAACTACGCAGCCATGCGGAAGCCATCATTCATGGCCACTCTGTCAACCCCTTGCCCATGCTCTGTAAGTAAGTCTAGTGAACACCTTGGTTCCCCAGGGTGAGCTTTAGCGAAACCATGCTTTGGTTTGCCGTTGGCACCTTAAGAGGACAGAGTAGACCTCGTTTCTATGTCCTCAGGGAAGAAATTCTCACCGCTGGACACGGCTCTGTGCGCAGAAGATGGCCTGTGACGTCAGGCTATCCCACTTCCCCTGGCCACTGACCATCCGAGGGCTCTGCATCACCTGGCTCCTCTGTCCTCCATCGGGACCTGGTGGGGACAACACATCTCTCCAGGATGGGACACAGCTTGTCCTCAGAAAAGATTTAAAGACAGGAGAGGCGGTGCCCTGTGCACCCCTTCACACCCTCCAGATAAAGGGTATTTCTCTAATGAGTGGTTTTCGCTACCTGTCTCGCTGTTCCCATGTACTTACCACGCTATGTGCCGGTGTGAAGGAAAATGACCGTTTCTATTTACCTCGTGGTCTGAATCTGTCCCATTGTCTGTCTCTCTATTCAAAATCCTAGGCCTTTAATAGTCTGGTGGGCTGACGATCTGTGTATCTTGGTAATTTTATCAAATAACTGTTTATGGGGATTACGGCTGTCTGTAATTGTGTCTTTGTTTTCCCCTGTGAAACTCGGGGGGCTCTGGCTATTTTGCTAACTTCTCAGGAAGGGGGACACACGGCACCGCTTACCCTCCACACATGAAAGGAAAACATCACCGCTCGTCTTCCCACCGCCCTGTGAGATGCCGCCCAATGTCTCCCCATTGATCCCTGGGATTTAAAGTCCTGCTTGGCTTCTGAGACCTGCGGGGTTGCCTGTGGGAAGCTACACATCTGAAGTGTAAATTCGGAGGTCAGGCTGGGACACTCATTCCTTTGAGACCCTGGGCCTGGACACACAGGCAAGACAATGCTGGTCAGGGGAGGATGTCAGGAGGCCAGTGTGCTCTGGGGTCTCAGGCCAGGTGCTTTGAGCACTAGGGTGCATTTCTGGCAGGAGTGGTCGTTTGCTTGACCTCTCTTGGCTGGGTGATTTAAAGAAGTAAGGACCTTCTCCCATGTCCCTGTCCACATAAAACAGTTAGGCAGGTTCCCGTGGCACACTGGGCAAGTTTCCAGAGGCCAGCAGGATTCAGTTACTGTCATGCCTGGAAAAGGTATAGCCTAAGCCCATCTGGTCTGCCTGGGTAGTCTGTCACCCAGGCTGGACATCATGAGTACCCCCTTGGTCTCTGAAGGGTCCTTACCACCTCTGTACCTAGGCTCTCACAGATGAGTTCATTCCAACACTCATCCCATCCTGCAAGCTTCTAGATTCAGACCCATGTATCTCTCTGTGAAGGGCAAGACTGTTGTCTACAGAGATAAATAAACATGGCTGTTTTTCAAACACCTCATTTGTAGAAACAACAATGGAAAGGCAGGAAGCCTATAATGGCAAGTACTTAAGCCAGGGCTGCCCAAGACTATGTTGGGCTGGGTCACCAACCTAGGGCTTGTGTGAAGTCCCACCACCACCACCACCACCCAAGCACCATGGTAACAACACTACACTATCTCGGGCACCGGAGCCCATTCACCATCAGGTAACTGACCACCACTGCACCTGCACCTCACCCACATCTGACATAAACAAAGAGCACAGCTCTTTTCCAATGACCGAGCACACAAACACACCTTGGTACATGCATGGCTGAATGACAAGGTCCATCTGTAAACGCTGAATAAGCTCTAATCTGCCTAATATGACTTGACCTCAGGAGTCCTTTTCAGCAGAGCAGCCCAGTTTTTCTGCAAGTTGCCTCAATCCATGTGGAATTCAACCCTGAGTGGGTCTCCCAGTAGATCGAGCCATGTATGTTAGCTGCCTGGTCTGTCAGTTCCCATTACCTTCTCTCCTGCCAGGAGTCCACTCCCCCTCCCCGCATTTCTTAACAGTACTCACATCTGAGCATGGCACTCTGGTCCTCTGCAGGTCCCTGAAGAGCCTCCTTGGTGTACAGTGGGAAATCCCTGCTTTCCAATCCTTCTAGAACATATTTCAAATTGCCCTCAAGCTTCTGAATACTACACAGATGGAAACTAATAGAGAGTCACATAAATCCTCGGGGGGTAAAGAAGTCAGCAGCAAATGATTTCCTGAGGTGTCAATGAAGAGTTTGGGAGACTTACAGAATTCAAAACAATCTCCAGGCCGCCCAGTCTTCCAGGTCACTAAACAGCTAAGGTGCAGTTAGACACACGTGGCTGCAAAGAGAGACTGTCATGGGAAGCGGGAGGCTCGAGGGTGACAAATACCATGTTCTTCCTCATTTGTGCATCCTAGATCTTGTATAGACACCTAAACTCGGTCATATATGTGTGTCACAGAAGCAGAAACAAAGCTGAATGGAGAAGAAAGGGAACCAAAAGGAATGTGGAAGTGCGAGAAAGGGGACCCCTTAGGGATGAACACTACCAAACACGTGGCACCCTTGCATGAAAATTTCTTTATGAAACATGTTGCTAAGAACATGGATATATGTCAGTAAATATTTGCAAAGGAAACACATGTTGAATTGTTATTAATCCCTGTTTCTTATGAACTGGGAGAAATACAGGATTATTTAGATGACACTGTCATCTAAACTATTGAACCACACAATTCCATAAGCCAGAGAGAAGAGGCAGCATTGGATGATGTTTGATGCATCCACCCACTCATCCCAGATGGTTGGCCCCAAGCATACTTTTCCACCTAAAATGACTTCCTTTGACTTAAGTGCTCCTTTTCAACATGTCCTGTAGAGTCTTGCTCTTTGGTCCCCTCTGCTTTCATTTCCTGAATACAAGGTAATGGTTTGAATTAAGGCAGATGCCACCACAGAGGCGACCATCACCTCAGTACTAGAAGCCTATAGCCCTTGGGTAACTACCATGTGGTCTTCCAGATGAGTGTGTTGATGTGGGGGGGGGGCTGTCTCACAACACCAGAGCAAAGAGGAAAGGTCCCTTGGGAGTCGTCCCTCACCTGCCAACCTCCAAACTCAGCCTGTGTGCTTGCTTATCACTCACACACGTGGGGCTAGGTTTAGTTCAATGTCACACAAATAGAGCAAGTGCTGACGCCGTCCTACCGAGGAAAGCCTAGCCAGATCACACAAAGGTACAGTAGGTGGCTGCCCTGTGGTCTGGTTTCACCCTGACTTCTAAATTCGCTTCCTGTGGGGAGCAGTAGTTTGCAAACTGTCATGTTTTTGTTCTGGCTTTCCTGGCTTAGAGAAGTGGACAGAGGAAACACTGCATGTGGGGGTAGACACAGTGACTGACCACTGCTTCGAAACAGCAAAGTTGACATCAAAATCCTTCCTACATGAAGGTGATTTCCCAGAGTAAGCTGTCACTCCAGTGGGAACATCACTGGCCTCTTGATGAGTTCTAAGCCAGCCTTTGGGTCTCCAAGGAGCCAAGGGGCAGGGTGAATATTATTCCCTGGCATTTCTTGTGTTTCTCTGAAAAACCACTGGCAAGGTGAGAACCTTTATTGTCCATGTGCTCCACATCAACTGGAGATGGCTGCCTCTGATAGTCCTTATTGTCGTCAGGATGGAGGACAACCTGATTCCAAAGGCAGTCAACATAGAGACTCTGCTTAAAGAGTCTCACCCGGGGCCTTAATGGAAATGGTACCCTGTTTCCTGCCCCCAGAATGTCTTGGACATGAATATCATTTATGTCCATGGATGCTCAGAATTCTCCAGTCAGTAATTGGGGACTCTCCTTCAGGAATGACTTCATGAAGGACACAGAGATCAAATGAGTATGAAGAAGGCTGGGAAACAATGGGGGCACTCCATTCAGGGTATTTTGTATCCACCCCATCCAGGGAATTTATAGGGTATCTTGTCCCAGAACCTTCCCTCTAGCCTGTTTTTGGTAACACAAGCCACAGTGGTAGGAGATGAGGTAGCAATTGTAGGGTTAACTTTTCTGGAAAATGTCCCTTTTCCTCCTGTTCCTACAATAGGAAGCCTCTAGTTTCTGGAGGGTTCAGTGTCCCAGAGAGGAATTTTCTCGCAGGATATATGTTCTGTACAAAGTAAATCAGGCTCTGCCACTGGAACGTGGATATGATCAGAGGTTAATGGGGGTAAGTTCATTGATAAGAAAAGATAAATGGTAATCCCACTTGGAAATAGAAGTGGGGTGTAGAATGGAATATGGGGTTCCCTGAAAGTCTCCTTTGTCCTAACGTCCAAGGAATGGATAAACACCCTTGTCTTCCCACAATCAGACACCGCCAGAGCCAAGGCTGGCATGCAGAAATGGCCGAGCAGAGGAGAAGGAGGAGGATGCATGTGCCAGGCAATCCCACTGTAGCTTGGAGGCTGGCTGGGGGCTTTATCTCCTTTGTTCACGCAGCGAGAGTGGTGTTTCCTCTTTCTGCTTTCTATTAAAAACATATTGTATGCCAGTGCTGGCAAAATCTGTCATGGACCCCAGAGGTCACCACAGATTATAGCAGGATTGTGCTGGAGTTTGGCAGAATGCCATCAACCAAAGAGACCAGGCCCAGAGCTGAGACCCCACCCATCAGCTGTGGTAAGGCGGTTGTAATGTGAATTTGGACATTTCTCCCAGGAGTTAGAATATTAGACCATTTGCCTCATGAGAGGCAGAGCTGTGCTGTGTTGGGGGCACCAATATGAAGCATGTGCTATGTGTCTGGGGCCAAGGATGGACTGTATATGTGGCTGTACATCAGTATCCCTAGACGTTCTTCCAGGCAGACCTGTTCCTCGGGCAGAAAGGCAGCTGACTCGGCTGGCCACATCATCTCAAATCTCTGACCAGTGGTGTACCCACCAGTGAGCTCTGAAGGAGACAGAGCAGTCCGACTCTCTCCTGTCAGCCTGTAAGTTGATTACACAGGAACAGAACACAGTTTGTACCCAATGGTGTCACTGAGACGTGAGCTCCATTAGCTGCTGCTCAAGTGGCCTTAATTTCTGAAGCCTCTCTTACGGACTGCTTACTTTTATTTTCTCTAGTTTTTACCAGTTAAAGCCTTTTTCTGTGACTCTCAGAATCCAAATTAGCCTAACACCCAGGATACGTCATCCATGGAGAGAAGTGATGGCCATCATATTTATCAAAGGAACTAGCCTTTAATTCCCAGCTTCATCACTGCAGACAGCACACAAGTGACCTTAATTCCTGGTTGTCTCAGGAAACCCCAGTAAGTCATTCTGATAAGGAAGGCACCTGTGGGAAGCATTTTAACCCCCAAACATTCCAAGACCTGTTGTCAACTTCTGGTGAGGCTCTTTTGGGGAGTTACCACTAAAAGAGCCATAGCAAGGTCAACGTGATTTTCCTGGACGCCAGAAACAGGAAGAGGAGACTCCACACTATCAACTTTGCCTCTTGGCCAACCAAAGGCCATACATGGAAGATTCTGTTTTCTCTGCTTTGGCCTGCGCCCAGAGAAAACTGCCCTTGGGAGACACCTCATCTTTGGAGAAAGACCAAAATCAGAGGAGAAATCACATTCTCTGCGGCAAATCACTGCTTCCATGCTCTGGGAGTCGACCCTCTTGCTTTTCATGGGAGGCAGAGAATTCCACAGGAAGGAAGAAGCTACATGAAAAGTAGGTGAGTTCATGGGTCACCCCCAGAGCCCGTGTGCTAGGCTTCCCTCCTGTTGTCTGAGTGATGAGCATTTTCCTGACTTTGTATGCAGACATCAAGTCTGCTTCGGGCTGACTTAGGATCCCAGATTTGAGGTTCTGGTCCGTGCTTCTCCCTCCATCTTTTGAATCAGGACATTGTTCCTCCCAGAAGGGGAAGGAGGTAGATGGGCCTTTTAGACTATTTGGGACTCTGACACCCAACAACTTTGGTCCAAGTCATCTAGTTTTTCCTTTGTGTGTCGTTCTGAGTTAGGGTCTCACATAGTACAGAGGGCTTTCCCTCACACTTGCTCTGTAGCCAAGCATGAGCTTGAGATTCTGATCCTCCTGCCTCTACCTTCAAGAGTGGTGAATTTACAGGTGCACACCACCAACACCCAGTTTAAGGGGTGTAAAGAAAGAATCGAACCAGGACTTCATGCTAGCTAACCAAGTATTCTACCAACCGAGTGACATGCCCAGGTTCTCAGAGGACTCTTACGGTATTGATGCGTGTGTCTATACAGCTGATCCTTGGCCTTGACCAGGTAATGACCCCACCAGATGCCTCTGGTCTAAATAACCAGTGTTAGTCTTGTTTCCTTCTGTCTCCACCTAGGACCTGATGTCAAGCTATTCAGGATGCTTTCTCCACAGAATGGCTTTTGGAAGCTCAAGACTCCACAAATAATGTTGAATAATGGAAGGTGGATGAAAAGATGATAGGCTGTGTCAGATGCATTGACATTTCATATTCTTTTGAATGTCTTAAAAAAACTCACCCCTACCATGGCCAGTTGATGCATACAATAGAAGATAACTGGAGAAAAGTATAATTCGTCATATCAAAGCTTTGGCTTGGAGAATGATGAAATGAAGGGTGGAGAGCGTTAATGCCTGATGGGCAGTGGGTGGTGGGTACTGCGTGAATACTGATGAATTTGCAAACATGTACAAGAACCAAATGCAGGCAGGAAACATGGAGAGGGGGGTGTGAACCTGAGAGTCAGAAATTCTGGGGGAGAATCAGTGTTCTTGAGGTTCAGCTGACTTAAGGACATGTTGTACACTGGCCTGACTGGGGTGTGGGTATTTTCGGGAGGACTCACAATAGAGAGATAGGAAGCCAGGGGAAGGCGGTCTAGTGCACAACCTTGGTGACAAGGCTTCCATCTGATGGAGATGGGTATTGATTTTTCCTTCCTCTTCTCGGCCTGTAATGTCCTAAATCACTTCCTTTGTGCAATTGCCCAAACACATAGCCTGGCTCCCACAGTGAGGGACCTGAAGGTTAGGGCTCCAAGGGGTGGGGCCGCCCTCCACATTAGGAGCTGCAGAGGATCCAGCCAAGACGAGCAGATGGTGCAGAGACAGAACCCCCATCCTGGGCAGCTTTTTCCATAATGGAATCCACATTAAAAATGATATTATCTTCACTTTTAAAGGCCCTAATGGACGATATTTATGTCCATGAAATATGTTCCTGACTGAGGCACACACAGTGTAAGAGGAACGCGCCATCAGAAGAGCGCTGCTTCTGAGACAAGAACACAGGTGTGGGTATATTTCCTTTCCAACCCGCCAATCAGTAAAATATGTTTTAATACAGGACAAACAGAGGAGTTTGTCTTTCTCCCCACAGAGCATGGCGAGTCGCTGGCTTTAATGGGACCTGACAGCCGTGTGATATTCTCTGCCATTCTCGTTGTGAGCAAAGTGCTCTAAAAACGCACCCATAATTTATTTATGGGACCTGTCAGTTAACTCGTGAATAACCAGGATGTTTCCAAGGGCATTAAGACCTGATTCTTTCCCTCTCTTTGGGAAACACTGCTGACGGCGTCCCAGGAAAGTGATGGATTCCTGGGCCCTTTGTGCTGAGGGAAGGGTGAGGATGGAGGTCAATTGCCCCTCTTCGTTAGGATGCCCAAGTGCTCTGTTAAAGTCTGATATTTATCTGAATCTCAGGAGCTTTGGTCTTGTCATCGATGACTTAGTGTTTGTGAGAAAGCGACGTTTTGAATGGAAGGATGAGTTAAGAGCATTTAACAGTGGGAAACCTCTAGTATCTAAAAGGCAAGCAAAACTCACAGACTCAAAACTGTGTACATTTGGCTCAATTGAATTTTTGGTGACCTTCACTACCAAAGGTGGATAAACTTTGCTGAGGGCTGTGTTTTACCCAATATGATCAAGAAACCAGTACACGCTGGGTGGTGGTGGCACACACCTTTAATCCCAGCACTCAGGAGGCAGAGCCAGGTGGATCTCTGTGAGTTCGAGGCCAGCCTGGTCTACACAGAGAGATACAGGACAGGCACCAAAACTACACAGAGAAACCTTGTCTCAAAAAAGAAAAGAGAAAGGAAGGAAGGGAGGGAGGGAGGGAGGGAGGGAGGGAGGGAGGGAGAGAGAGAAGGAAAGGGAGAGGGAGAGAGAGAGAGAGAGAGAGAGAGAGAGAGAGAGAGAGAGAGAGAGAGAGAGAGAGAGAGAGAGAGAAAGAAACCAGGACAGACACAGAGAGTTCTTTGCAGGTGTCCTCCTTTGCTTTATCTTAGCCAAGTTCTACCTCCACTCATCAGACAGAGGACAAGAAACCACATGTTCTCCCATGACCACTGTCAATAGCTGAGCCAGACCAGGAGAGGTGGAAGGTTGCTGTCCATCTGCCTCCCCTCAGGGTCTCTATGTGGAGCCGGGAGCATCCTCTGAGTGGCTTGCCTGCATGACTGGCCAAGGCTACAGGCTCCCTGGTGTGAGCTTGGCATGCATGTGAAATTTTCACAGTGAGACAGAGCTGTGTGTGTGTTTAGACTTCAGACCTGTTGCTTTAGACATGAGCTGTGTGTGCACGGTGGTGGCAGTGTTATGAAGAAGCATCTGTGCATCTCTTTATGCTGCAGGTGCCTCCACCCTGGTGACCAGCTAAGATAGCAGTGCAGTGGTCCATCCACATCTGTGGTTCCACTTTCTGCACTCTCAGTCACAAGCAATCAGCTGGCTTCTGTGCATCCTCAGAGTCAGTAACAGCCTAATGCTATGTCACAACATCCAGGCACTGACCTCACTTCTTCTCATCACGCTGACATTCCATCCCCCACTGTTCAGTACATGGAGGTATTTGGGGGAGCGAGACACCATGTTTGTTACGGTGTTCTGCCGTGGGTCGTCACTGCTGCCCGCTCCTTTCTGTGCCTACTTGATGGATGTCTTTGTTGTAAACACGTGAAGTATATGTGCTGTTGGGCTCTGTTTGTGTTTTCAGGCATGTGCTGGAGTTCTCAGGATGCATCCCCTAGGAATGTGGGGATGACTATAATTGCTGACACGGCATACAAAGGTAGCCATCTAAAACATGCAACACACACATGCCTTGTTTGCAGATGACACACACATTACTAATCCACTACCAGGGTGGGGAAACATTCCTAACGATGAGCTGGAAGTGACATTTAACTGAATAATTGAAAATAAAGCAGAGAGATTAATATTTCATTACGTTTCTTACTTATATTTTGAATTTAATACAAATTACATTTATAATAGAGATATATTATATGTAATATGGTATATTATAAATTATACCATACCCTAACTTCTCCTAGGTTCAATCTGAACTTATACACCAGTTCTAAGTATACTCAAATTATTTGGTTAAAAGCCATCCATGACTTAGAAGCCTGCGTGTACTCTCTCTCTCTGTTCTTATTTGTGGATATGACACTACCAGTGATCTGAACTTCACACTGCCAGGACTTCCCACAATCATGGATTGTAACCTCAAAATGTGTGCAGAAATAAACCCTCCCCCCTGTAAGTTGCTTTTGTGAGATATTTCTAATCACAGCACCAGAAAACAAATCAGGAGAGAAATTGGCACCAGAAGTACAATTGTTGCTGTGACAAATCTGACCATGTAGCTTTTCAGTCTTGGGCCTATGCTGTGGGAAGAACGTGGAGGTATTTGTACAATGGACTAGCCAGCCCATCGAGTTCTTGAAGCCGAGCTTCATGAGCTATTGTAGCAGGAGCTTGGAAGACAGCAGTGCTGAGGAAAACAAACAGGGAAGGTGTGGCTTATGATGTTTCAGGCAGGAACGAGGACTCTGGGGAACTGGGCTAGGTGACATTCAGGTGATACTTTGGCCAAGAATGTGGCCCAGGTTCTAAGAACCCGAGAGAGGTTGAATTGAGAGGTAATGGACTGATTTGCAGGGAAACTTTAGGATGGGAGAACATGCAACCTAGTGTTGAGAACGCAACTGTAGTTGTTAAAGGAGTCAGCATGGCTGAAGAGAAACCACACTGGGACAGCAGGAAGAATGGAGAGTGAGACCCCACCTATCAGAGGCTTCACTTTGTGAGGATCTAAATTGATTTAAAGGACAAAAGCCTAAGCTGGAGTAGTTTCCTGCTTCTGGGGTTGGCGCAGGAACTGCATAGCAAAGTGTTTCTCCAGGTTAGCTCAGCTGTGGTTCACAGGGACCAGGCTACCTCTTGAGCTAGCAGTGGTATTTGGCCATGTCATAAGCACTGTCCAAGTCGTCCTGGTTATGAAGGTACATAGATTCAAGATTGCAGGGGTCATGGAAGAGCAGCTGGAGCCCGGCACTGTGTAGCAGAGCTGGTGATGTCTATCCAAGAAGGCCTTTGCAAGAAGCTATGAAGGGGAAGCCTCATTTGTGATGGGGACCTGGGCTATTGGAGATGCTGGAACTGTGGGATGCCTGCCAAGGAGAGGCACGGATGTGGAGTGGAGTGGGCTGGCCAAACAGCTAAGAGAAGCTGTTTTGCTGCAGGTGGCCGAGCTGGAGGAATGAGCCTGCGCATGCCTTTTGGAGCCCAGCTGATCACCTCATTGGTGTCAGACACTGGACATGGAGCTGCAGGAATTGTTTCTCTGATGATTCTGATTTTGCTAAAGTGTAACTGTTCATGTGAAAAGGCCTCCTCTTTCCTGTGAAGTCAGGATATATTCTGTGCCACTGTATGTTGAAAATATACACTTTGTTTTTTTTATTTTATGGGGAACTCTCAGTTAAGAGACTTTGAACTTTTAAAGTTAGACGGGGTGTATTCTTACATTATGAGCTAAATGTGAGATTTGGGGGACGAAATGTTTGCATAAATTGACAAGAGGTGGAGCGGTGATGGTTAGCCGTGCCAACTTGACACAATGTGGGGTAATCTGGGAAGGGAATCTCCATGAGGAACTGTCCAGAGTAGGTTGGCCTGTGGGGATGGCTGTGGGGAACTCTTTTTAATTACATTGGCTGATGTGGGAAGAGTCAGGCTATAAGTGAGTGGCACCATCCCTTGGTCATGGGTCCTGGACTGTATACAGAAGGGAAAGAGAGATGTGTATAAGCAAACATTCATCCTCCCTTTGCTCCCATCTGTGGATGTGATGGGACCTGCTGTCTCAAGTTTCAACCATCATAGCTTCTCCCGCAATAATGGACTGTGACCTGGAACTATAGGCTAAATAAACCCTTCCTCCTCTAAAAGGGAAAGAAAACATTATCTGTGGCTTAGCAGTGACTAGCCATCCTGAAATAGTTACCGTTAGCCATCGCCAGAATTGGCTTTTCCCATGGTACATTATGGATGGTAACTGGACCTCTCCACGATAACAAAGTGATGTCAACCTCTCTAGGGCTATGAAAGTCCACTTTTGCCCTATGTAATCTTTACACAACGCTGCTAGGCTGCAGCCCTGACCCTCCCGCTGCACGGGAGGATGGAAGTTGATGCGGGTAGCTATGGGAGTGGGAAAAAGTCCTGAAGTTTGCAAGTGGTAGAAAGATGAAGGCAGAAGAGCTGGTGAGGTGCCTCTGAAGTTGCTCTCTGCATCACTGCCATGGTCTCTGATTCCCATAGTGTGGAGCTGTAACCGGCAGTCAGCAGGGAGAAGTCACAGGCAAGTGGTGCAGAAATTCCCTCATGGGCAAGTAGGTAAAATGCCCCCACAAACAGAGCAACCTGTGGAGTGCTTGTAATCTTGGCACTGGTGAGGTAAAGACAGGTGGATTCCCAGGGCTCACTGGCTGGGCACCCTATCTGACTGGGCAAGTTCCAAATCAGTGAGAAACTCTGTCTTGATAAACAAGATAGACAGCTCTGAAGAACACTCAAGGTTGACCTTCACATGTGTACACACACACACACACACACACACACACACACACCTTCTATCAGGTTTGTGAAACTGCATGGTGAGTTTAGTCCATCGTTGCTATCATTGATGGTGGTGCCAATTCATTCCTTTTCATAGTAAGCATTTGGTCGGCAACATCAGAGTCAGTTTTAGTAACAAAACTCAGCCTGAAACTTCGTTTGACTTTCATGATGCAAAGGCTTGGATCCAGGGAGTACCTCGCCAGGTTGGCCAGTGCCTCCAAACTTGAAGGCCTTCTAGGATACCTGAGAGAGTATGAACTACATCCTAGTCCAGCATGTAGAACTATGACACTTTCCAGGAGGTACCATTGGCCTTGGAGAGAAGACCCACACATCAGATCAGCAAACAAGAATGCATGGCCTTCCTGCTGCAGTCAAGGCTTCTTCCAAGCACAGAGGAAGCCCACCAGTGACCATGCTTCTCAGACAAATGCTGTTTGTGCTCTCTGGGGTGCTGAGCCAGGTACAGCCTGGGTGAGTGGAAGAAGGCTTGCTGAGAGTCGATACCCACACTGTGAGAGCCCCTAGCATCACATCCTCTCTTCAAAGCAGGGCATTCTTAGGCCATGTACTTCAGCATTCCCTATTTATTTCATCTCTAGGCTATGGCATAAGAAGTCTTCACACAGTAAGAAACCTTATGCGTTAAACACCCCCCTTGGCCTCTCTTACACAGTTAACTGTGCCATCCAGAAATGGCTGCCAATAAATACAGTGTCACTTAGCATTTTGTGCTAAGCCCCACAGAGGAATCAGAGATTAAGAAACATTCTCACATTAAAGCTAAAATAGATGTATGAGAGGGTTTTTTCTAGCCGATCCCACAGCTACCTGGAGGTCATGTCTATGACTTTCCAGGGTCCTCCTGAGTACCTCCTACAAGTGGTCCAGGCTATGTCCCTCAGGCTCTCATAGCTCCTTGAAGACAGGATGTCAGAAAGAGTAGCCCTGGCTTTGGTACAAGCCCCTCTGCCAGCTGCTTAGGTAGAAATAGGTCCAAGATCTCTCATTTATTGTCTTCCAATGTTGTGGCATGCCATTGGTCAGTCCACTGTCCTCACTCCCAAGCCCAACTTCAGACCTAAGACGCTCTAAGCACCAAACATTTTTCTTGCTCATTTGGTGTGCGAATCCTGTCCTGAGCTGACACGAGGCTATTTTTAGTCTTTATTTATTCCTCTTAGTGTGAATATTCATGTCTCCTTGCAGAAGGGCTCCAGAGCTGGATGCTAAGGGCTGCTCTACACTGCCTGGGTCTGTTGCATAAACCATGTGCCCTGCATCCCCGCCCGAGTTCCTCCCAATCCACTAAGCCTCTTAAAAAGAAGAATGGAGCCCTAGTTGGGTGCTGCTTATACCTCCCTCATGGACAGAATGGAGCTCTCCTAGGGTTCCATCTGTCCAAGCCGGAGGAATGTCTGTCCTGTTGGCAACACAATCTGAGAGGGACTGGCGGCATTGATGACCCCATGCTTGCATCTGAAGTCTTTCCAGTGTGAGATTTCATATGGAGAGAGAAGTTACTGAGAATTGGAATGGCCCTAGTGAACTGTGCTTATACAATTTAGTCTCCACTATTCAGTGTTGTTGTTTTTTACTCTTTTGGGTGGGCCGCCACCCAGCTCCCAGATAAATAACACACAGAGACTTATTATTACTTATGAACGCCCAGCCTTAGCTTGGCTTGTTTCTAGCCAGCTTTCCTTAACTAAAAATTATCCCATCTATCTTTTGCCTCTGGGCTTTTCCTTTTCTATTCCTGTATACCTTTCTTTGTTTCTTACTCAGTGGCTTGCTGTGTAGCTAGGTGGCTGACCCCTGGGTCCTCCTCCTTCTCTGGCTTCTTCTCTCCTCCCAGATTTCTCCTGCTATTTATCCACTCTGCCTGCCAGCCCCACCTATTTCTCCCTCCTGCCTCACTATTGGCCGTTCAACTATTTATTAGACCATCAACTGTTTTACACAGGCACAGTAACACAGCTTCCTAGAGTTAAACAAATGCATCATAAACAAAAGTAACACACCTTAAAATAATAATCCTCAACAGTTCAGCCCATGAGGCCAGGGGAGATCTTTGATCAAAATAGATTACATATTTTTTCATAGATGTGTACACACATATTCAAGCATGAGGACTTTAGTTTTGATATCCAGAATCCATGTAAAGACAGACCTGGTGGCCAGGTCTGTAATCTCGGTGCTCCTGAGGGGTCAGAGACAAGAGCATGCCCAGAAGCTCCCAGGAATAACTAGCCTAATGCACACAGCAGCAAATGACAACAGCTACACGGTGAGGGTTTGATGCTGCACACGTCCGGGAACACAGAGCCAATGCATCAGGAATCATGCCAGGAGGACCTTGAAAATATGGGACAAATCCAGGTGGCTTCCAGGTCAACAGAAGGGATGAAGGAGGGAGACACATCCTAAACACTCAGGCACGCTTGGCCTGTGAGGACGAGAGTTTGAGCTGGCACCACTGCAGGGGTGAGAATCTGAAACATGGAGCTATGTGATCACAGGAGAATGGGGGGATCATGGAGTCTTTCAAGAGCCCTGAGAACATCTCTTGCTACCCTTGAATGTTCTGTTTCAGCTTGCTAAAAGATGACCCTGTTTCAATGGGGTTAAATTCAAGTGTGAGGTGGAGGATGCTGTCTTGGCTACTATTTACCCTCTGTCAGGAATAGCATGACACAAATAATCAATAACTGATTAACTCATTATTTTTACACACTCTATCAACTTCTCCCTTTATCCTTTCCTCTGCCCTGCCTCACCAAACCTCCTTTCCCTCCCACTTTTCCCAAAGTCCCCACCTTCTTTCATGGTGTATGTATGTGTCTGAGACCACTACATTTGATTGGGGTTACCTGCATATGTAGATGTAACCGTCTTTTTAAATAAGAAACACAGAGCCAATTCAAAGATGAAAGCCAAGAGGTCAGAGCAATAGCTAAGAGCTGAGATTAAAAACCTTACCCTTCACTGCCACTGCTGTCCTATCTCTCCGCAAGAGACCTACTTCTTGTGTGTCTGTCTTTTCATTGACTTTCTATTCTGCCTTCTCATTGGTTGTAAACCCAACCACATGACCTCCTCATCACTGCCCGTCTGTACAGACCTCCAGATCTTCTATGGTTGGTATTGAGATTAAAGGTGTGTGTCTCCATGCTGGCTGTATCCTTGAACACACAGAGATCCGCTTAGCTCTGCCTCCCAAGAGCTGGGATTAAAGGCTTGCACCACCATCGCCCAGTTTCTGCTATGGCTTGCTGTTAGCTCTGACCCCCAGGCAACTTTATTTATTAACATACAAATAAAATCACATTTCAGTAAAATTAAAACATCACCATATGCATGAGTATGGGTCATTTGCTTGAGTGGGGGCCAATGGACCAGTAGTTTCATCACTGAGTAAATTGGCAAAAAAAAAGGGGGGGTGCTGAAGAGATGGCTCGGTGGGAATGTCACTTGCAGGGCAAGCATGGCACCTTGAGAGTGGACATTCAGAACCCTTGGAAGGTCAGGCCTGCCTGGTGGCCACACCGCACTGTTCCTACAGGAAGATAGTAGTTGGAAACAGAAAATCCCCAAAAGCACAGAGGCCAGCTAGCCTGGTGTGTGCACTGGCAAACAGGAGAGCCTGTCTCAAACAAAGGGGAAGGAGAGGACCAACATCAAGGTTATCCTCTGACTTCCACAATACACTATGCCCCCCCAACACCATATACACACAAAGATACAAACTGGAACGTAGTTACCATTACAGAAGGTTTCATTAATAAGAGGAGAACATGCATTTTTCTATTGTTAGTTTCATGTATTTTCTACACAATTTCTGATCAACAGTTTCTGTCAAATACTGGTTTCTATTCTAACTGCACTCACTCTGTTCATTTATTCAAAGTGGATTTACCCCAGGGTCATCTGCCCATGGGTGATTGGAGCCTTCAGCGTGGTTTCTAGCACTGGTGACTCCACACAGCTCTCTCCTGCTGTGTATCTGTAGCTAAGCTGCCACAGGCTAAGCTGGGAAGTCAGGAAGCAAGTGAGCTGGGATAATGCAGACAGCTATTTGATGTGGTAAAGATGATGAGGGGTCTAGATACTAATTGACACTGGGAGAAAGGTGTAGAAAGTAACCACATACCTCTAGGAGAAGGATCAAGCCCCTCTCCCTGATGGGTGGGCACCAGCTGCTCCTGGCTTTCTGAGCAAACTGCCCCATGGTACTTTCCCCCATCTCTCTTCTTCCCGCTGTAGTCTTATGTAAGAAGCTTGATCCTTCAGCCAAGCACAGAAAAACCCTGCAAGCATGGGAAAGCACTGTTCACATGCTCTATGGGCCTCCTTTTCGGGGCACCCACCCACCATTACAGTCAATGTCATCAAGTGCCTTTCTCAAGCTGGGATCAGAGACAAGGCAAACTTTGAGATCTGTCCTCAACTGACAGGGTCATACAAGATGGACAGAAGAGAGGAAGCTGTGACAAAAAATTCTTGGGAAATACGTCTTCTTGATAACTCATATTGAAGTCACTGGGCAGTGGTGGCACACGCCTTTAATCCCAGCACTCAGGAGGCAGAGGCAGGTGGATCTCTGTGAGTTCGAGGCCACCCTGGACTACCAAGTGAGTTTCAGGAAAGGCGCAAAGCTACACAGAGAAACCCTGTCTCAAAAAACAAAACAAAAGAAGAAGAAGAAGAAGAAGAAGAAGAAGAAGAAGAAGAAGAAGAAGAAGAAGAAGAAGAAGAAGAAGAAGAAGAAAACTCATATTGAAGTCAATGGGCTGTTAAAATCCCTTGGAAGATAATTCTTATAAATTCTTTTCCTCTTGTTTTCTTTCTTACAGAACCACTGTTCTTGGACCTAGCTGCAGAGTTTTGCATGGGTTGACTCTGGGGTGTCTCACTGCACTGCACCTCCCCTCTGTTTACAATAGGAAATTAAAAAGGGGAAAACCAAAGAATTGTGAACAGTCTCAAGAGCTCATACAACAACAGCTCCCTCAATATGTCTAAGCTTCTCTCTCCTGCTCTCAAGCATGGCCACAGAATGTCTTGGTTTGTTCTAGAAACATGGCATAATGTGTTCAACCATGCCCTTGCTGTTGGATGGACAGACCACCTCTGCCTCTTTTATAGACAGTAAACACTTAGCTCCATAAGGCACTTTGTGAATCTCTGATTATTCCCTCAATATAAACTGTTTAAAGTAGACTTTGTGCATTAAGACATAGCAGTCTTTAAAGCTCTTAAAATCTTGTTGAGACTGAATTAAATATGGGATATGCTAATTTTGCATCATTTACATATTTGATAAATATTCTCCAACTTCAGGTACATGCTAGAAAGGCAGCATCTAGCAGCAAATCAATAGTGCCTGATTTTATAATTATATCAGACTTTTAAAATCCTCAACTTCCAGTAGCGATGTACTGAGCAACACTGAGTTAGACTGAGTGTTTCACCCAACTCAGTCCTTCTGGAAACACAGAGTAGTCAGCACCACCTGTTTCTTAGTGACTCTGGAGGTTTACTAAGTTCATGTGGTGGACGATGAAGGGATTGGTTTTCAAACTGAGGTCTGTTGACTTCCTCCTTGCACATCCTCATGAGTACATACACGTGTGTCTCTAAGTCTGTGCCAGGCATCTGGTGGGTCCACAAGCTGCAGGCTGCAACATCCATCTGGGCTTCCTTCATGACCATCATGACTGCTGCCCCAGTGCTCTTCAGGGTGGGTGTGACCAGTGCAACCCCAGGGTGTCTGGGATTCTGTCTGCCTATCTTTTGTGGCCTTAACGTGGAGATGAATTGATATACAGGGAGTGGAGATTAAAGACATTTGAAGGAACAGCGCTCCCAGGAGGTCTCTGTCTCCAGAGTGTGCAAGCTTCTGCAGTGGGTGGTCAAGAGCCCTGGCTGCAGAGAAGACAACTGTATATTAGGCAGACAAGGGACTCTGAGAGGTTGGTTACAAAGGCACAGGCCCAGAAGAGACTTGATGTGACCTCATTTGCATTACAGTTCTAGCCCCACTTGCGGTTCACAAATGGCTTCCAACTGCTCCTGGCACCTGCTCTCTTGTTCTCAGAGTTTCTTTCCTGGCTGCCTCTGGTCTCCTACTTATTCTCCTGTAGACCTTCTCCCTTTCCCCAATCCTGTTCCCTGCTCCTCTCCAATGCTGATCCTACAGCTCAGCTGCCTCCTGCCCAGGTCAACTGTGTGGGATCTTCAGCCTGCACAGGTCCCAGGCAAGACCTGACATCCTGCCCTAAGAGTATTAGGATCAGTTGTTACTTCTCAGGGAGCCACACATCTAGTCTGTCATGTGCTGGGGCCATTAGCTGCAGAGGATGAGGCAAAAGTGAGACATTTCAATCCTGTGCTGTCTCCATTAATCACTATTAACAGCGTGAATCTGTCAAAACAGGCAGGTGATGTGTGCACCGAAACCAGCGCCCAAGATCAGAGCTTTGACATTTCAATCCCAGTCATTTCAGCTGCGGGAGAAATGAGGCCAAGATAACCTAGAATCCAGACACTCTCCTCTCCCCCCCCGCCCCGCCCCCCATAGAGGAGCTCTGTAATTGTATGTAGTGATGCACACATTTGAGCAGCACACATATCCACAGCATATGACACACGTGTGTGATATGCTGAGTAACTGCTTCCTCAGAGTTCAAATGGGAAGAAGACACTTCTGTGAGAGACTGGGCTCCAAGCTTGCTCAGGGTGGATGGCTCCTGCCCATCCATACACTGGACACATTCATCTTTTTGTATTGTCCAGAGTCACGTAGCTGTTGAAGCTGTAAGCTGTTCACACATCAATGTTTTAAAATTAAAAGACATGCTTGTGTCAGAGGAGGGTAAGTTGTAAGGAGTTCTGTCATGGAAGACAGTTCTTAGGGCTCCTCAGATCACCCAACCCATCCAGCAGTCTTTGATACCCAGCTGGGGCATTCCCTAAACACCTTGAGATGTTGGATGGGTCCCGCTGAGCTCATCCCATGGGAGGAAACACCTGGATTGATCATTTTCCTCCCTCTTTAATGTTGGTATTGACTTGGGCCTAAAAAATGACAGGTTTGAAGACTGTCATTAGTCTCCATGGTAAACAGATTACATGTTGATATAATAAATGTTTTACCTTTAATTTTTGTTTTAGTATGTTTTCATAAATGGGTATCAAACTGTGTTGAACCTATTTATTAAGCTTTCTTCTGAAAGATGCCTTGGTTGCAAAAGGAAACCCTCCTTCCTTATCAGAGGCCCAGGCTCAGACCCTCCTTAGCTACAGTGGGGTCCGGGCTCTGAGTGGGGCAGCCATGCTTGCCAGGCTGCAGGGCACCTCATGGGTGGCTGGTCCTGCTTCCATGCCTCCTGTTCTGTGTTCCATAAACACCACCTCTCCCCTGCCTGTAAAACACTACTCGAGTCTGCTGTTATGGGCAGAGCTGGATCTCAATCCTGCTCTGAACTCCCATCCTGCAGGCCTAACTCCCAGGATGCTGAAGTAGCCACATTTAGAAGGGGGGTCTTGATGGAGGCTGGTAAGGTGAGGGGAGTCGGAATCCAACATGACCACTGTCCACTTATAAGCAGAGGGAATCAGGGCACACAGAGAATACCGCCCATTTCAGAGCAGAGGGAGAAGACACAAGCCAAGGAGAGAGGCCTGGGAGGAGCCAACCCTCTGACACCTTGGCTTTGGGCTTCCTTCTAAGACTAGGAGACAAGCTATCTTTGCTGCTAAGCACTGCCTAGTCTGCAGTCCTGGGTCACAGAGCCCTCACCGACTCCTACACCCAGTTAATGACCCTTTCAAAATGCTCACCCAGAGAAGAGCCAGCCCCAAGCCCAACAGTATGTCCAAATAACACCCTTGCCCATGGTGTGGAGTTCTCTGATTACTAGACTCCCCTAGAGGCAGAGACTTATCGTCTCTAGCTTGCACACAGCTGATGCTCAGGCTGTGGAGACAGCCAGGAGCAGGCTCGGCCTCACATCCGCTTCCAGAGCAGCCTCAGCTCCCCAGCCTAGATTGCATGGTGAATGTGCCCCAGGAGCATCTGGATGGCTCCAGAGTCAGTCTTTGGCACAGACCCCCATCTTGATCTACAACAGAGCAAGTGTGAGCAGAAGCGAAAAGGGCCATGCAACCTGCCACGTGGACTTCTCTCTGCTTGTCTGGGGGTAATGTGCTCAGAAGCATGGTCCTAAAGTGACAGACAGGGTGACAGGATCCATCCAGTTCCTGATGGTTCAGAGTGCTGAGACCACAGTGGACAAGCAAAGCTTCTTGACGTAGACTCTGTTGAAAACACCAGAGGCACAACTGGCCAGTTAAACTATTGGAAGGGGGCAACTGGGTCAGCTGTGATGTGGCTTGATGAAAGGCTGAGTAGGAATATAACCTAAGGCACAGGAAAAACTCAATGAAAGTTACAGTCTGCAGATCCTGGCCGGGCTGTCCAGTCAGCAACCACAGACAGTCAAGGAGCAGTTGATGGGAAGTGTCCAGAGCCCTTGCCCCTTGCCTGCAAAGTGGCGGTTGGAGTGCCGAGTGCTCACCAGCCACTCAAGCGAGCCCCTCGAACTTCCTTGGCTTCCAAGCACCAAGCTTAAGGCTCAGTTCACATCAACAGCTAGAGATTAAAAAATAAACAGATGTGATGGGACATACCTGTTAACAGGGCACTTAGGATGCTGAGGCAGGAGGATGGTTGCTTGGCCTGGGCTTTCTTCTCCTATTGCTGCCTTCATTTTTGGCTGTGGCAGTGATCTGCTCACTTGCCTTGCTGTAGCTGTTAGAGCCATGTTAACTCCCTGCAGCTACACTGGACGGACTGTGAGGCTCCATGCTGGCAGCAGCAGGCAGGTCAGAGCAGAGAGTGCCAGCATATGCCCATTTTATTTCTCCCCCTTTCGTCTGCTCCTCCTCCTCTCCACCCCTCTCTCCCTCGTTCCCTTTTTCTTGGGTATTTCCACTGGTGGAATCTGTATATTTCTCTCTATATTTTTCTCTTGGTCTCTCTCTCACACACACTCATATGTTTATGTACCTATCCTCTCTTACACACACACACACACACACACACACACACACACACACACACACACACACATTCTCTCCCACTCCCTTACACACTCTCTCCTTTGTACACTATCCAAGACACACATTCTCACTCCACTCCCTATACTTCCTCACACACTCCCTTGTACACTCACACACACACACTCTCTCAGACTCCCACACTACCCTCTATACTCACTCTCTCTCACAAACACTCATACATTCTCTTGCACAATCACACATGCTCCCTTCTACTCTCTCACAACTCAGACACATATGCATTCCTTTGTACACTCTTTCACAGACACATTCACTCTCCCATAGACTCGTGCACACATATACACTCCCTTTTGCACTCTCAAAGACATGCTTTCTGATGGACTCACATACTCACACTCCTTTACACACTAACTACCTCATACATGCCCTCTCTCACACACCACATCTGACACATACACACACATACACACTCCCTGTACACTCAGACATACTTTCTCATAGACTCACACAGGCACATTCCCTCACACAGTATCTCAGACATTCAAACACACATAAACTCCCTGCGCACCCACAGACACATTCTCTCATAGATTCACACACTCAGACTCCTTCACACACTCTTTCTCATACACAGCCTGTACACACACACACACACACACACACACACACACACACACACACACACACACACACTCATTCCCTCACACACTTCCTTTCAATGCATATACACTCACACACTCACTCTCACTCTCTCAGACTTTCCTGCTAGGTAAGGAAGAGGCTGAAGTTTTCACTGACAATGCTCCCAAGGGCTAAAGCAAAGTTACTATCTATAAAAGAAATTTTTACGACATTTTATGGTTGTGAGGACACAAGACTCTCTCTGACCCAGACCTTCAACCTTCTCCATGGCTGTGTATGGTAATGGCCTGTGTCCACCTCCACTCCTAGACATGTTTTTGAGTACCAGCTGAGCAGTGATAATGTCCCTCTGGAAGATGCTCCAGTGCCTTTCCCAGAGAGAGCAGGAGCTGAGGCAGGCACCACGCAGGCAAGGGGAGGCTGGAAGAGCTGGGTGCCACAGAGCCAGGAGGTTCCCAGCCTGGGCAGAGCAGCAGGGAGTCTGCAGCCTGCAGGAGCACTTGGCGACTGCTGGCCAATGATTTCAGGGGCAAATGAGTGGGTGTGTGAAGTCATTAATTATCTCCACCTCATCACCCATTTTAAGAGTTTGTGTGGCTGCATAATTAAAGATATGGGGCTTTATAGGGATTATGGGGGGCATACAATGCAGCCAGGTGCTAAGGCCCCAGTGTTTGTCTGGAAGCTATAGAGGCTCTGATTGTGAACAGTGTTCCCAGCTTGCCTGAAGCTCCTGGGCTTGTGTCCTTGTGTTAGTGCTTCTGGGCAGAAGAGGCTGGGAGGACAGGGGAGCTGGCCACCCTGGCTGGGTACAGAAAGAGCTGCTGAAGAACGATAGGCCTGAAAGTGCTGCCATCTTCCCTGGGGACAAAATGTACCAGAGCTCATGGTGACAGCAGCTTTCTCATATGGACCTCTGTGGGCCACCTTTGTGGATCTCTGTTCTGAGTGGCCACAAAACCTAGTGACTTGCTTTAAGAAATAAAGCACAGCAAAGCTGGTGGGCTCTCACTTCACGGACTTGGTCACACGGGTTGTTCATTGGTGACATTCCCTTTCTATTGACTGGGTGGCCAGCGTACCCTGAAGAGTGAGCTGCAATGTTGGAAAAGTTCTCAGGGACTAGAGTCCAGGGTATCTTGAGCCGGCAGCCAGTGAGGAATGCAGTCTACTGATAGCCACAGGACAGTACTGGGAACCGGACCCTTCACCAGCTGAGCCTCGAGACGATATCGGCAGCCCACTCCTGATGGAAGGCTTGTAAGACCCCAAACCCAAACCAGCCAAGCAGTTCCTGATTATTGATCTCCAGAAACATGCTGTGGGCATTTTCTATTACAGATTATTAACCCAGTCAAGTGACACTTGGGACTGTGATGAGCCTGTTTTTTAAACACAACTACCAGGCTTCCGAACTGTGTGTTCCATTAGGAAGAAATGTGCTGATTTTCATGGGTTGGAGAAGATGGCATTCACGAGGAAACCACATATCTCTGTTCTGTGTACACTGTAGGTCACCCAGCTTGCCTGCTGCTGTGAAGCTTGGATTTCACAGGGCATGAGCCAGTCGACTTCAGGCATCCTGCCGTCTCACGTGGAACCTGCAGATGCTCCTCCCTACTTCATGTGCAGCAACAGGATGAGAGAAAGGGATAAAAAATCTCAGCTTAGATATCCCATCTCGAGGCTCAAAGGCCGGGGTATTCCTCTGGAGTGCCAGGAAAGTATATGACAAAGTCATCTGGAAGTCTGGGGATGCGGTTCTGGGGATGTGGCTCTGGGAGTGCAGCTCAGGTGTCAGAGTGCTGACCTTGCATTCATGAGGTCCTGGGTTCAATGCCCAGCAATACATAAAAGTGGACCTTGTGGTGAACCCTATAATCTCAGTACTCTGGAGGCAGAGGCTGCAGACAAGGAATTTAGGCGTATCCTGGACTATATAACAAGGCCAGCCTGGCATCCATGAGACCCTTCTCAGAAAAAAAACAAAAACAAACAAATAAAATCAAAAGTCAGATGAGCATCCTAAAGAAGCACAGATGTGTGGAGAGAGTGGAGAAATGGGTCAGGCAGCCCAGGGGCCAAAGGAGATCCATTGGTGGCACCAAGCCTGGGGCAGTCCTGTCTGCAACGTTGGGGACTCTCTTATCCAATTATGAGGGTCCAACCCAATGGCAGTGTCATGCCTGCTGGAGGAGAAGATGCCACCCACTCGCTCCTCCATCCTAATATCATGGCTACATGTGGGCCTGTCTGAGAAGTTACTTAAAAAGAACACAAATGAGCATGGTAATAAGGCTTGTGCAAGTCCATTATTAGGTGTTGACACTGGAGGAACTCCAAGTGCCAATCGGCCCTGAAGAATTGTCTAAACAGAGCCAGGCTTTGAGGCCCGTTGATAACAAAAATACAGGCTGTGTGACCTAAATTAGGGAGGCAAGCCCCTCACAGGAAACACACACACACAATTTCACACCATGCCCCACTTTTAATGTGTAGGACTTCTCCCCTCCTCATTTTTCTTTATCTGTTTCAAAAACCATAATCAATATCTTTCCTTTCTTCAACTTCCCTCCAAAGCCACAGAACAGATGCAACAGCCGGAGGAGGGTAGCAAACGCTGGGGGCGCTGGGGGAATGTCGGGCGGCGGCTGTGTCTTCCGTTGGCAAAGCCTGTCAAGCAGAGGTCTGCGTGTCTGTGAGTTGGAATGGGGTGTTCTGCAGACCCCCATTCTGTCTTCAGGACCTTCAGCACAGACGCAGAGCCCTCCTCACCAAACTCAGAAGTCATTGGGGCGTCACCATGTTCTGCTCACATGTGGCACTAGATAGGCCTGAAGAGAACCAGGAGACAAGACCTAGCTCAAGGAATGAAATCAGGCTGAATGTTAGCAATAAAAGATGAGTGTAGGACCCAAGCGTAGGATCCTACATTGTAGATCCAGGAGAGTCTACAAAGCGGTCCACAGGGCTTGTTGGGGAGATGACTCGGTGAGGTGTTTGCCTTGCAAATATGGGGACCTGAGCTTGATGTCCAGAACCCACATACAAAAAGTTGTGTGTGGTGGTGTGCACCTGTAATCCCAGCACTGGGGAGGCAGAGACTCTGGAGCCTGGCCTACTAAGTGAGTTCCAGGCCAATGGGAGAGTCTGTTCCAAAAACCAAGGTAGGTGGTGCCTAAGAAGTAACAGTGAAGGTTGTTCTTTTACTTCACACACACACACACACACACACACAGAGAGAGAGAGAGAGAGAGAGAGAGAGAGAGAGAGAGAGAGAGAGAGAGAGAGAGAGAGCTCTACAGCAGCAGAAGAACCAGGGTAGGAAGGTTTTTAGCAGAATGGAGTGGTGATACAGTGATGGGGTCAGTGGACATGCCTGTCAGAGAAGAGAAATAAGACAAGCCAATTTTGTTTTGAGATTGGATAAGCCAGGCAGGCTTGACACTTGCTCTCATGGTCTCTTAAGGGAAGAACGTGGGGCCCAAAGTTCAAGGCACGGCTGAAGCACAGATTTGGTGGTACCTCCCTGCAAAGCCCTCACTGGAGGTCTTCAGGTGAAGTGCCTAGGAAACAACATGATCTAGTGATCCATGGCAGCTCAAGTTGAGATCCTGCTTAGTTGGACTCCAGCCCCCGA
This sequence comes from Peromyscus maniculatus bairdii, assembly GCF_049852395.1. NCBI lineage: Eukaryota > Metazoa > Chordata > Mammalia > Rodentia > Cricetidae > Peromyscus > Peromyscus maniculatus. Next base: position 70,194,873 of record NC_134854.1, read on the forward strand.
AGAAGCAAAGCGCACCCACCTCAGAGGAGCCTAACTTCATACCAGACCTTGGGAAAAGTCTCCACAAACTAAATTCCAATAAACATGAGCTCACCCCAAGAGACTGAGTCAGGAGCAGGAGAATGGACACACACAACGATATCTGCAGAGGCTCAAGCTACTGAAAGGCAGCCAGAGGTTCTTTGTCTACGTGAAGGATGGATGGTGGTTTGCTGAGATGGGAGGAACTCCAGGTGTGATGGGCCTGATACAAACTTCACTCCAGCTGAGAAAGCAAGCCAGTTATAGACTTCTAAAAGCCAGCAGTGGCCAGGCACAGAACTGACATTCCATTTGTAAATGGAGCTGGGAATAGAGCGAAGTTTGCAGAATGCTTACCTAGAATGCACGAAGTCTTGTGTTTGGTTCCCAATGAATGGGGCATAACACTGCACACCTTCAATCCCAGAACTCAGGTATTGGAAGCAAGTGGGTCAGAAGTTCAAGGTCATCCTTGGCTACAGTCTTGACTACATGAGAATTTGGAAGGCAGAGACAAGACCCAGCAAGTCAAGCAACACTCAATATCAAGGCTTTTAAAGTATTTTCCTGGTATAGATTGGGCCAACAGCTAAGAGTACTGGATGGGCTTTCAGACAACCTGCGTTCAATTCCCAGTACCCATATGGCAACTCAGAACTATTTGTAACTCCAGTTCCAGGGCATGCAATGTCCTCTTCTGACCCCTGAGCACAATAAGTTTACATGTGGTAGGCAGACATACATGCAGGCAAAATACCCATGCACATAAAATAAAATATTAATAAATATTTTTTTAAAAATCATAGAAAACTTTGTGGAACCTATTTTTTTTTATCCCACCTGTTCCTCCAGTGTCTCTTTACAATGCTGAATGTTTTTCTTTGGCTGGATCCATGTGTATACACACACACACATGCATGCATGCATACACACACACACACACACACACACACACACACACACACACACATACACACACACACACGTACGCACTACAATGCATCCGTATACCCACACACACTCACTGTGTTTTTAACTGAATTGTGGCGGATCCTTTCCATCTCCCACGGGTTTAAATTATGTAACTGCCTGTAGCTGCTCTTATCCTCAGTCTTGTCTCTGACTACAGCCTACGTTACAAAAGCACGAGGGTGACAATGCCCAGTATATTTTAGAACTCTGGGGCTCCAAGTGCAGACGGGTGCCACCTGGCTTAGGGGAACAGGGAAGCTTGGGAAGGTGAAGCTGAGCAACCGTTTGCTGCTGTCTCGGGCACCAGAATGCAAATGGTTGCTCCCCTGTCGCTGGGCTGCCGGACAGAGTGGGAGGGGCAGGCTGTCATCTGACAGTGGGATTGTTCTTGCTGAGTCTGAAGAATCCCTTCAAGAGCCAGTAATGAGTGAAGCCACAGCCTGATTACAAACTGCATCAGAATGCCAACTACCGGCCGGCACGTGGGACGCGGCACGTCCCAACCACAGAGCATGGGAAGAATAGACAGGCAACGGGAGAGAGCTCTGTGTGTAGGGCTCAGGCCTTTCAAAGGGACCTATCCCACGCCTAGCAACAGGGACACCAGGGGGAGGCTTCACCCACAAAGTAGGTCTGCATGGGGCCTGGCGATATATGCCCAGAGAAGAAGAGCCTGTAGGGGCGTGGGTCTGAGAAGCTGCAGTTACCAGAACCAATGTGTTGCTAAGAATCCAGAAGAGCCCCTACTACTACACAGACATCCAAGCCATCCATCCCATAATATACACAGGAACCTGGCAATAGGGAGGACCTTCAGAAGAATGTTCTAGGATGGAGGTGCACAGAAAGAAAAAGATGGGGTATCACAGCAGGCCAAAGTGCTGGCGAGAGACCTGGGATGGGGATGCCACTGTCCTCTGTGATGTTTCTAATGCCGAGAAGTGAATGAAAACAATAGACCAACAGTGTCTTGACCTGCCTCACCACTGAGCTGGCTTTCACACTACCAGAACACAGATGCTAACACCCATGCCGACTCAGTAGCACAGCCACAGCTGGAAGCCACAGTAACCCTGGTGGTGGCATGGATGCTGAGGCTAACAGCTGCAAGGACCACACTCCTGTAGTGTCCACAGTGCCACTTACACAGTCCTGGCTGGGTCTTGGGACAGATTCTTTGCACTTTCACTATGAAAGCATTCCATCCCATAACAGCCCTGTGGGGGACACATCTGTCATCTGTCACACAACCTGCCCTAGCCACACACCTGCTAGGAGTTTCCCTGTGTGACCTTGATCTCACTGGCAGAGCCCTTACCATCTTGGTGACAGAAACCAGACTAAGTGAAGCCTCGAATCACTTTTCCCAGACCACTATGCCCAGGGTGCTATGACAGCAGGACCCACCATGATCACCACGGAACTGGTGTGGGTGATGGTTTCATAGCCTCATTCTTTCGGGCTATGGGTCAATCTCTCTTAACTTCCTCCCTCTGATGCTGACCTCGTGGGAGACAGGGTTAGACCTTTCCTAACACTTCCTCATTTGTGGAATCCCAGTGTCCCGTGCAGGGGGGACAGGCTGTCAGAGCTCTGGCGGATATCACTCCAGCACTGCCCAGTCCTCAATGCTGACACAGTGAACTCACGGGTCTAGACAGTCTGATTGTGTTTTGTATGTCTAGAAAACAGAAAACATTGAAAAAAGAAAAGGAAAGGGAAACCAGAAGTTACAGTCTTGATGGTGGGCTCCAGCGGACTGTTCAAAGGACTCACCATATCCTAGTCTTTGGCACTCATTTTCTCTTGACAAGTTTAGTGATAACATCCCAGATGAATGCGTCCTTCAGGGATGGCCATTTCCTCTGAGTCTGCTGGAGGCCAGTCTCTGGGCAGTGCATGGACACCAACAATCCGGGTAAGAAGGGAGCCTTGCTTCTTCTGAGTTTCATCACAGTCAGTCAGAGGAGAGAAGAGCAGAGTCCACGGTTCTGCTTCTTACCTCCCATCCCCCAACACCAAAAGGAACATTGCTAAGTCTGTGGTGCAATGTGTACTTCCTTAGCAGGAACATGTATGAGACTGGATCACAGGGGACTTTGATGTTAGCCCCTGTCTCCGAGGAGCTCTGAAGGGCAGAACCCTGGATAGGCGAGCCTCCCGTGGGGGAGAAAGAAGGGCCTATGGACCGGCGTCCTCACCTGCTAAGGAAAGAAGAAGGGCTGTTGTGGCTGCGATGGGCAGAAGCAGTGGAGCAGCCCGGTGGAGAAGCTGTGCCTGCTTCAGACTGGCTAGGTGGAAAAACTAAACCCAGGCTCTCATTACTTTAGAAATAACAAGAAAATAATTGGAGACAGTGTTTCTATTTTTACACCGAGTCCCAAGCATCCCAGCCTGCTGTTGGAGGAGAGAAATAAAGGAGAGAGAAGCAGCTGTGTAGGCTCAGAGCGGCAAAGCACAACATGCTGCGTTCAGTGCTGCCTCCGATGCCATGGGGACCGCGATCGGGGCTGACGACAGTGGCAGGTACTGTGACTTGATCCTTCTAAGGATGTGGGTCCTGGGCATCCTTCTGGGGATGGTGGCAGACTTCCTGGCTGACGGGATGCGCACAGAGCCCCAGGGACTGCCTGAGCTGCCCTGTCACTAATGTCACACCGCACCGAGTTCGATGTGAATTACCAGTGCTGCCGAGACTCGGAGCCAGACTCCCAGCAGATGGAAGAGAGACCAGGTGGCCTCCAGAGGCAAACAATTTTAGCATTGCCTCTCAAAGGCCCCAAGCTTCCGTCAGTGTCCCTGACAGTGGCAGACAGCAACCTTGATTCCCCGCCTGTCCTCAATTGTCCCCAGACACCTGGATGTCCCAGATGAGGAAGAAAGGGGATGGCAGAGGCAACTGGGGACACGTCCATTTCACAAAGCAGTGTTGTGCTCCTGGCCAGTTTCCAAGCCCTGGCCATTGGAGGAGGCTTACCACTTAAAGCCAAGGAACATCATGGGACTCTTTATAGGGAGGCTATAGAGTTCAAGCTGCCCAAGTAGCAACCACACAGGCAGATGTGAGGATGCGGGGAGGGAAAGAGATAGCCTGGTTCCTTCCCCACCCCTCTCATTGCACACTGGCAGACCTTCTGGAGACCGAACTCACAGAGAGCTTTCTTGGCATGTCGGCATCTTCCCCTCAGCACTTCTGGCGAGAGCAGAAAATGGAACAATATCTAATCATTCTGTTGAGAACTTAACCAGAACTGACAGGCACATGTCACTTCCTCACTGTAATACCAGAGCTTTCCAAAGAGGAAGCGTGTGTGTGTGTGTGTGTGTGTGTGTGTGTGTGTGTGTGTGTGTGTGTTCAGTATGTGCACATAGGTAGTGTGTGTGTATAGGGAATGGTATAGGAGGCTATTCAAGGTATGTGTGGCATGCATGATGTGTGTGTATGAAATTGTACATAGTGAGAAGCATGCATAGTTTGTATATATGTATAAGGTGCACAGTGTGTGCACAAGACATAGTAATGGTATGTGTTATGTCCAGTGTATGCTGCATGCACCATGTGTATACTGTACGCACAACATCAGTATCTATATGTGATACGTGATGCATGTACCTGGTATGTGTATGTGTGGTATGTGTGCCTAGTATGTGTGCATGTGCATGCCTGGTGTGTATAGTAGTGGATGGCATGTGGTATATACACAGTGTGTGCACGGTGTCTGCATGGGGTGTGTGAACATATGTGTGGTGTGCACGGTATACAGTGTGTGGGCGGCATGAGTACCGTGTGCTGGGTGCAGCAGGCACACTGTGAGAATGAGCGGGCAGGTGGCTTGCAGCTCCTCGGGCCCCTGTGTTGCAGGGCTGTCTCCCCGACGGCCTGCTCAGGCCTCTCTCTGTCTGGAGGAGAGGCCGGGGTCTGACAGGGCCCTCGGCAGAACCCAGCTTCCTATGCAGAACAGAGCCCAGCTGACTCCACAGGGTCTGCAACTCTGTAGCAGCGGCTTCCACGACCTGTTGTCCCCTGAAGTTTCTGCAGTCGGCAGAGTGTGGCTTCCCTCCTCCTGAGGTGAGAGGGTTCACTCTAGGTGACGGACACGGCCTCGCCTGCTCCGGGAAGCTGTGGCTGTGATGACACAGACAAGGTACTATTTTTCTCAGTCATGATGTAGGTCACAGCTTCCTTAGATTGGCTATTGCCATGGCAACCAGAGCTTTCTGCCTTTGTACAGGGACTCGCAATACTATTCCTCAAGGTAAAGGAAACATCCAGAATCCTATAAAAGAGACCTCCCTGACAGCCAGCACACACTGCCCTGTTCCCTATGTCCCCCCTCAGCTGAAGTCAGTACTCTGAGGCCCCCTCTCCTTTCTTAAAGATGAGCACGTTGAGCTGCACTCAGGGGCTTCTGGAGCTAGATGCAGTCTGTACTCCATGAGGTCTGGGAAATCAAATCAGCCTTGGCCCCAAAAATCCTGTTGTCTCACAGTACCACGAGGTCACTGAGGGAAGGCAAGCTTCCCGCCATGTCTACCTCTGCCACCCATCCATGTTCCCTGTCCTCTGTCACCTGGGGCATCTTCTTTTGTGTTCTCAGAACCTTGCAATGACCTGCCTGGGGTCTAAAGACTGCCACTCAGCTACTCACTTGAACAATATCTGGGTTTAACCAGGACCCATGCAGTAAAATTCAGGGGCATGGCTCTGCAGACCTCCCACACCTCTGCCCTTGCCACAGAGCCCAAGTCAAGGTACAATGAAGCACTTCTCTCTCAGGGCCGTGTGCACGCTGGCCTTGATATTGTGTCGGATCTGCAGATCATGGACGAGCAGCCCATAGCAGACACTCCAGAGACCCAGGCTGGCCAGGTATGACAACTCTAGGGCTGGGGAAGGAGATGCCTAAATCCTGTGATTTGGTTAGGCTAAGCCGAAAGGTTTGGCAGAATCATAAGGTAGATCCAACCTCCACCAACATAGAACTGGCCAGAGGCTCGCCACTCACAGCATGAGAAGGCTGCTTGCCTGTCTGTGTTTAGGAAACCCACCAAACTGCACACGGCTGCCCTCCAGAGCTGGAGCCTGAGAGCAGGTGTGGCTGGTGGGCTGCAGTGAGGGTCCACACCACCCTCCTCAGGGTAGACAGACCTGTGCAGCACCACTTCCCCAACTAGGAATAAAACTATTCTCAAAATTAGGTTGTGTCTGCAGCAAGCTGAGGGATTTCAAAGATGTAATTGGAGTCCCCAGTGAGCAGACTTTCCATCAGTGCGAATGCAGACTGCCTGGGGGTGCCAGCCTCTCCAGGTGAGGCCAGACACAGCCTGGGATTCTCTCACTGGCTGCCAAGAGGCAAGGCCATGAGTCTTACAGCCGGGAGAAGATGAACTCCGCTGATAGGCACACAAGCTGGGCCACACCCTTGGTTGTATGGGGTCCTAGCAGAGAAATCACTCGACTGCCTGGGATCTGCCGGCCTGCAGGAATGGCGACACCACAGAGGCTTGCTGTCTTCCACAGCCAATCTGTGACAATTTGTTCCATTGCTGTAGAAAACAAACACATGGGGCTCATTTTGATCTGATGCCAAGGCCATGTTCTTGTGACAGCATCAAGTGCCTCTCTCTCTCAGAGTGGGACTTTCAGTGCGTTAGGGTCGTGCCACAGAGAGGCGGTGCCCTGTCATGCCATCCACTCTGGCACGGAGAGCCCCTTTGCAGAGGCTACAGGCATCTGGACCACCAGGAGGACTGGGTTACCTACAAGGTTCTTTTTGACTGAGCTTTTATGGCACTGCTAAGAACGATATTTTAAATCATTTGAGAGGCTTCAAATAAGCCATGCCTCCATCTTTCTGAAGCATCCATATGACAGAAGTCATCTTAAAACTGAGACGCTAAGCTAAAGCAGGGCTCAGAAAATTGTAAAACAAGAATTTATTAGTTCTCATATTTGTCAGCTAGGCTGCAGGAACAAACAACCCTCGTCATCACTACAGAACATCCCAGATGAAGACCTTCAGTGCCTTCACACCCACCCAGATGCCCTCCTGTCCTAGACAAAACCATTGGTACCTCCATACCCATCCAAGCAGCCCTCCTGTACCTTCAGTGTCTGTACCCACCCAGGTGGCCCTCTTCCTGGATGAAGACCTTCAGTGTCTACATCCACCCAGGTGGCCCTCTTCCTGGATGAAGACCTTCAGTGTCTATACCCACCCATGTGGCCCTGCCATCCTGGATGAAGACCTTCAGTGTCTCTATACCCACCCAGGTGGCCCTGTCATCCTAGGTGAAGACCTTCAGTGTCTATAACCACCCAGGTGGCCCTGCCATCCTGGATGAAGACCTTCAGTGTCTCTATATCCACCCAGGTGGCCCTCCCATCCTGTATGAAGATCTTCAGTGTCTATACCCACCCAAGTGGCCCTCCATCCTGGATGAAGACCTTCAGTATCTCTATGTCCACCCAGGTGGTCCTGCTATCCTGGATGAAGATCTTCAACATCTATATACCCACCCAGGTGGCCCTGTCATCCTGGGTGAAGACCTTCAGTGTCTATATCCACCCAGGTGGCCCTGTCATCCTAAGTGAAGACCTTCAGTGTCTATACCCACCCAGGTGGCCCTCTTCCTGGATGAAGACCTTCAGTGTCTATGTCCACCCAGGTGGCCCTCCCATCCTGGATGAAGATCTTCAATGTCTATACCCACCCAGGTGGCCCTGCTATCCTGGATGAAGACCTTCAGCATCTATATACCCACCCAGGTGGCCCTCTTCCTGGATGAAGACCTTCAGTGTCTATATCCACCCAGGTGGCCCTCCCATACTGGATGAAGACCTTCAGTGTCTATATCCACCCAGGTGGCCCTCTTCCTTCATGCTCTCTACCTACCCAGGTGGCCCTCCCATCCTGGATGAAGACCTTCAGTGTCTATATCCACCCAGGTGGCCCTCCATCCTGGATGAACACCTTCAGCATCTATATATCCACCCAGGTGGCCCTTCCATCCTGGATGAAGACCTTCAGTGTCTCTACTGTGCTTTTCCAGTGCCTCTTTGTTCCCTATGTCTTACCTGTGGTTTGGGCTTTAAGGGACTTGATCATAGTTCTAAACTACCAAGTAGCCTTGAAATGCAAGGGAGGAGGACAGAAGTGATTAGAAAGTCACTGCCATGGGCCACATTGATGATCAAAGTTGGTGTCACACAAGAACTACATACCTCTCAGCCTGGAAGTAGCCATCATATTTCAGTGGAGGGAAGGGATGAATGAGCTGGAAGATTCATGCAACATTTAGAGTATTAGACAGTCTCCAGAGAAGTCAAAAATCCTATTCAACTGAGTTGCTCAAAGACAGAAAGGATAAGCATTAATCTAGACCATGCAGAAACACAGTGGTGTACAAGAGACTGCTCCTGCCTGCCGAGACAGGAGTCTGTGGAGGATTGACTGGTGGAGAGCAGGGGAGGGAGGTGGAGAGCAGGAGTAGGGGAGAGTGGGGCAGCTGTAGAAGAAAATCATCCATCTGCTAGTTGCAGGGAGAGGTCAATGAGGACAGCTGGGAACTAGGGGGAAATGACTGAAAGAAACCATGAGTTTCAACCTGAACTTCACAGACAGACATGGACATGCTAGCTAAGGAAGGATAGGAGATCCCAGACAGGGCAATGGTGGTGGAAGATAGGCTGATGTGAGGGAGAATCTGAGCCAGGCCCACCTGGGAGACTGATCCAGCTTGAGGCTGCATTCCCAGCATCCTCTGGACCCCAGGAAGCGGTGGAGCCAAGCTGCAGAGAGCTATGCTGGCTAGCGTGAGTCTCTGTGTATAGGTAGGCCAGGCCTCCAAGGGTGGCCGAGGCAGAGAGCCGCTGACTGGGGGATAATAACTTCTGAGGGCACAGCTTCAGCTCCGGGGGTGGCAGGCCAGCTCGAGCTGAAGCTGTGAAGGGGCATCTGGCCCTGGTCCACCAGCTGATGTGGCACCTGGCCGCTTCCGGTGCTCTGTGAGTATCGCCCAGGCCCTGTCCTCACTGTCCTGTGGTGGTGTCCCTGTGTACCCACCTGTGTCTGAGTTTTCCTCAGGAGCTGTGTTGGTTTGAATATGACGTCCCCCGTATTCTTGGGCCTTTAAATGCGGAGTCCCCGCTTGATGGCTCTGTCAGGGGAGGCTTAGGAGGTGTGCACTTGCTGAAGGACGTGTATCACTGGGAGAAGGCTCTGAGAGTTTAAAGAGTGTCGCCCTTTCACCTCTCTCTGTTTGGTGCTTGTGGTTAAAGGTGTGAGCTCCCAACCTGCTGCTCTGGTCACCATCCTGCCAGCCTGTCACCACTCTCCCCCGCTGTGGTAATGAGGCGCTCTTCTCCCTCGGGAACTGTCAACCAAATGAACCCTTTCCTCCGTAAGTTTCTTTGGTCATTGTGTTTTATCACAGCAAAAGAAAAGGAATTAATAAAGAAGTACTGGTCCAGCCCATGCTAATGGCCCCATTTTGATTTAAGTAGCCACTTTCCCATGACTCTATTTCCAAGAAATGTCAATTCTAAGGTACTAGAGGTTAGAGCAACCATGTAAAACTTTGATGTCACAGATCAGTTGATAATCCACACTCAAAATAATGCCCATCACCACAGCCAACCCTCTAAGCCTCTCTCTATCCGGGAAACGTTTGGTTGTATCTTTGCTATAGCCTTAAATGAAATACATAATTAAATATACCTACATACACATCTTTAAAAGCATTTAATGCTATTTTCCTGAGGGCAATTTAAAATAAAAATTAATTTGTAAGAAAATATGTAATTTAATGTGTGTTAAATGCTTAGCTAACATCTATGCTGGCTGGATGTTGTCACCTCCCAAAGGAAGGAAACATTTCCATGTGTCTGAGCTTAGGGACAGTGTATCTCACAGCACTGTCGGGATGTGATTAACCAACCCAGGAAGATAACTGAAGCTATTCCGAAACACACAGAGAGCAGGGTTCCAGCTACTCCGTTCCTGGGCCTGGGATGGATTCAAGGACTAATCATTTTGTATGCTGTCTCGGTTCTTAGAAACCCATATGCAAATTAGTTTTACTTTTTCTCTGTTGTAAACATCGTGCAAAGGATGCTCCTGTGTGCAGGTGAACGTTTTCCACACATTTATGTTTCTGTATCACAGTGCCCTTTAAGTACGACTGCTAGATCAAATGTTGATGTCATCTAATGTGGTTGTGTAAAAACGTACCAGCAAGTACCCAACACAAAATTTAAAGAAGGAGAAATGGAAAGTGCTTGCTATCCTGTCCCCACTCCTGGGTTCCTCGAGACCACTCCACACCCACACCAAGGGATTTGAGTGTACCTTGCAGGTAGTCTCTAACTTCCTCTGGAGTTCATCCCCTGCCCTGTGGCCTTACCTCACTTCCAAGCACCTGTTGCAGGAATCCAAACCGCAAATCCTCTCTCCATGTGCTGGCTCTCCACCTCCCAATCCTAGTTCCGAGAAAGGCACAGGTGAGAAGCCGATCCCTAGCCTCCTGTGGTGGGATCTGCACCTGCTGTCCAAGTTCCGCTCTCACGGGGGTCCTCAGCCTGTGGGAGTGGTGACTAGTAGCTCCAAGTGCCATCATGGCCATGCAAGAGAGACAGTGGCCATGAGGATAATAAAAAGGGACCTGTGGGTCCTCTGACAAGCTGCACAGTGTGTGGTGCTCTGGTCACCAGCAGCCCTGCAAAGGGTGAACCGGCAGGGAAAGGGCTCCCCGGGAGAACTGCTAGTGTGCAGTGTGGGGACCAGAGAAGTACAATGGTGCCTACACCCCACAATCTTTCTGTGAAAGAGGCAGCTGATGGCAACCTGAGCTCAGAAGTCCAAACGACCATCCCAGAGTTCATCAGTACTTACTGCGTAAGAGGCACACCTGCTGCTTACTCTGCTTTCTAGATGTCCCTGGCCCCTCTGGGTGGAGAAGCAAGCTTCTTCTACTGCTCTGCCTTGCCACCTGCACCTCAGAGAGGGTGGCATGGTGGCAGTGGGTGTCCACAGGCTGCAGCATTTGGTGCCACCTCTCTCTCTTCCCCCTCTGGTAAAGTCAACCAGTACTTAGACGTCCATTCAGAGAGAAACCATGCTTCTACCTAGGACCAGGAAGGAGGCGGATGAGGGAATCCTGTGCCATGTATCTCAGGGATGCTACCTGCAAAGCAGAACCCAAGACTGTTTCCAAAGGAGATCTAAGCGTGTGTGCTCTGCTCTCTGCATATGTGGTATGATAGGGTGGAAGGGAGCAGGATTGGAGAGGACCTTCCGGAAGCAGGGATCTTTGCTACAACTGAGGTGGCATCTCATCATCCTTGGGAAGAAGACAAGTCCAACCCTGACTTAGCCAGTCACTTGGGGCGTGACTCTGATTGCAGCCCTATCCATGTAGTAGGTGAGTTCTTTTGCCACTTTATTGGGAGGCTCCTCTCACACCGTGGGCAGAGTGTACATAGAGAGTGTACCACAGCATAGTCGGTGTGAACTGGAAGTATGCTTTTCCTCTGGGGCATCTGGAGCAGAGTCAGGGCATGGGTTTGTGGTGTGAAGATACTAGGGACTCCATCTGCGTCACAGGACAGGCAGTGCGGATCCTAGCGGTCCTCATGTGCAGACTCATAGATGGCCCTGAGAGTTTGAGCTGTGGACCATAGCATGACAAGGATCTGGGACCCTCAAGCCCTTGATGGAGCCTATCTAGATACCTGTCTTCCTTCCTTCCCTCCTTCCCTCCTTCCTGTCCCTCCTCCCTCCCTCCCTCCCTCCCTCCCTCCCTCCCTCCCTCCCTCCCTCCCTCCCTTCCTTCCTTCCTTCCTTCCTTCCTTCTTTTTGAGACAGGGTTTCATTGTGTTGTGTAGCCTGGCTGTCCTGGAACTCCCTCTGTAGATCAGGCTGACCTGGAACTCACAAAGATTGGCCTGCCTCTGCCTCCTGAGTGCTGGGATTAAAGATGTGCGCCACTATGCCTGGCTGCACCCATCTTTCTAAAAATTGCAAGGAGATTGCCAGCCACACTCTACTCCCCATAATAGGTCCTTTATGAATATGACTTCTAACCCAAGCATATCTTAGAAACACAGATGTAAGAGAAGGGGCCAGGCAGTTTGGAATCTGAGGCAAAAGAGTTCTTGAGACATGTGGCTTTCTGTCGGGACAGTTGAAGCTGACTTCTGAACCCATTTGGTAGGAAGATGGGAAGGCAGGGGAGAGTCTGACCACCAGAATGACACACAGGTCAGGCCATGAGCTACTGCCCCCCCCCTACCAGCTCCACCCCACTCATCTTCTCTGCATGCTGAGGAGGTGGCACTCTGGGGTACACTTTACAGTGGAGGACAAAGTCTCAAATGCACAAGGAACATTGCCCAAAGTCACTCAGTAAGTGAAGCCCACGAAGCTACCATGTGGCCTGTGATACAAAGAAGGTTCCAGAATGGTAGTGTTGTCTCTCTTGGGCACTGGAATTTCTGTCTCCCCAGAGATTTCCCTCTCATATTCTAAATGCAGATCAGGGAGTTGCCAGCATACCTGAACCTGGTTCCCACTGTCCCCCAGTGACTGTGCGCTGGCAGAAATTACGACCACAATGCTGACATGCTCCATATGAACACTTGTGTGCTCCCAAACTGATAGCCAAGAGGGGATGGTGCTGGGGGAGAGCCTTTGAGGAATCATGAAGTCACAATGGTGTGGCCTCATGAATGGAATCAGTGCCTTTTAAAAGACATGATAAGCCCAGAAAAAAAGAAACTCTCCAGAATCTTGTTCATCAGCACCTACGGCTATGAAATACGTGTGTGCCTATCATTTCCAAGACACCTGGACTGTGCTACTCTGCAATAGAAACTAATGGACCGGGACACTGAGGCCAGTCTCAAGACACAAAGACCTGTACAAAATGACAAAATAACCACCAGATATAAGGGTACATCCCTCCCCGGGTGCAGATGCGGTCTCTCTTCCAGTGTCCCGCCCACCTAGGTGGCTTCTGCAGAGTTCACGCCTCAAAGGCCAGCACCACACCTTCATCACACCCCCCACCCTGTGTTCCTTGTGCATGTTTCCTGCCTGCAGCATGCAGTGGCCTCAAGCCACACCGGCCCCTCTGTCCCTCCTGTCCTCCACCACCAAGACAGAGTGCAACTGCAAATGTTTATTTTTGACTCTGAGTCACCTTCATCACATGAACTAAAACAATTAAGGATGCTTCCTGATCACCCTAGCGTTCCCCTTTGAAATTAAATGAAGAGAGAGGAGCGACCATCCCCCAAGTGACGGGAAGCCTCCTTGAGCCCATTGTCCTTTCTGCATTGTTTGGGGAGGCACTCAGTCTGGCCACTTGCAATGTGTGCCCTGGCAATTCTTTTTCTGTCCTTGGCACACATAAATCAAGCCTCTCAAAAATTCACCGACACAGGATGTGGGCCAAACCCCTTTAAAATGTCTGTAGAGAGGGACACTATAACAAAATGTTGTTGTCCTTTCTGTTGTTCAAAACCTTGTAACAGTCCAGCAGTGACAGAGTAGGTCGAAAATAAATTCCTGTCTGTGAGGCCCAGAGGGGCAGATGTCATGGGTGTCACCAGTGGACCTGGAATCCCAGCGTTCACATGAGACAGATGTCAAAGTTCAATCTAACTGCCAGGTTTCGGTGTGTGGATAACTCCAGTCGCTTCTCCCATCCCCTACCCTCTGTTTTTCTAAAGGCAGTCAAATATATTCTTTTAGGTAAATCCTAAGAATAGGGATCGATGAAGACCAAAATCCCAGCAGTGGGCCTGAGAGGCTCCAGAGAAATGAGCACTGGCTGCTCTTGCAGAGAATTTGTGTTCGCTTTCCAGCATCCACACGAAGGCTCACAGTTGCCTGTCACTCCAGCTCCAGGGGATCTGGTGTCCTTTTCTGGCCTCCTCTGGTACCCACACACATGACATACACACACACATGGACTACAAATACATATAAATAAAAATTAAATCTTAAAAATATTTGGCAGTGTGCGGCATTCATAAGCACGTAAACTACAGCCACTATACGTGGAGTCGAATTGCTCACATCCAGGCTCGGGATGGTCGTATTTTAAATTTCTTTGGTGTGAGGAGAGTTTGCATGTGTGCATGTGGGAGTGGGCTCTGCATCCCATGCCTGTGTGGGTACGCTCGAGGCCAGAGGAGGATGTGGGCTGTCTTCTGTTTCTCTCTGCCTTACTTCGGTGACCTAGTGGTCCACCGAACCTGGAACTTGTGTTTGGGCTAGCCTATCTGGAATTTCACCATCTTTGTAAATTCTGAAATTAAATAGCATATGATCCAACATATTCACTACTAAACGATCACCTTCGGGTTTTGCTCTCAGGAGGCAGAGGCACACGCAGGGTGGTCACTGCAGCTTTTGAAAGCAGCTGTGTCCCGCAGAGTAAAAAAGAAGTCTGCCAGGTATCAAGGCAGTGCTCTGTGACACCCGGATGAGGAGAGCCAACCTCTACCAACTTCCACAGAGAAGTAGCCAAGGGAGCTCACAAGGAAGGGGGCTGCAGAAAAACTTCCTGCTATCTTTAATTTGACACACGCTAGTTATCCATCCACCCAGAACCCAATGTGACCCTCAGAGGATGCACACTGTGCATCATGAGTAAACCAAGCTAATTGGCATCTCCGTTTCCGGAAACACTTATTTGCTGCTGGTAAACCCTGACTCTTCTCTTGTAGTTCTCTGTACACTCACATATTGTTACCTGCAGTCGCTCTCCACGACAGAGCAGCAGAACTTACTCCCCCACCTGCCTGTTTTAATGCCAACCGTAGCTACTTTTTGTCTGTCAACTGTAACAAAATCCCTGATAGAAGTGTCTTGGGGAGGAAGGATTTGTTTTGGATCGAGGTTTCTGCTCCCAGGAGCACAGTGCATCACGCAGAAGGGGGTGATGTGGGGGCAGCCTCATGTTTGAGTGCAGTGAAACCAGGACCAGAAGCAGGCCAGGCCAGCCCCAGGGGCCAGCCTCCACCAACCGGAACCATGCCCTCTCTCAACAGCGTCACCCGCTAGGTACCAGGTGGTTAAACACTCGAGCCTGTGGGGGGGTGGAGCTGCTCCTGTCCAACAGCCCAGAACCCACCCTGTCCCCCAAAGGGGCCCATTCCCAGATGATGAAGAGAAGCCCTTACCTGTCCACAGCCCAATTGGAAAGCTCGTCTTCTCTGAGCGAGAGAATGACTCCACACTTGAGAAAAAACAATGTGAAGAAAGACGCCAAATAGGACATAAGAGGAAACGATAAATGGGTAGCGAAAGCGAGTCCAGTCCTGACAGTTAAGGCATGCCAAGAGACAAGAGACGTTATTCACGTATACGAAAGAGCAGCTGACATGAAAAATAATTTACCAAGAATCTCATGGATCAGAAATGTGAGTGCAAAAAAAGAAAAAGACCTCAGCAGAAGGTCTCAACAGCAGAGCTAGTGACCTCTGAGCCAGACCTGAGCTACGGTAGTAGCCCATTTTCCGAGGCTGTAATGGAAACCCTGAGGAGGGCTACTGAGAAGGTTTTCTCAGCTCACAGCTTCTGAGGCTGAGGAGATACTACATGGCTCATCAGCTTGGCTTCCAGGAGGTAGTATCATGGCAAAGAGTGTGTGCCTAGGAGAAATGAGACGGCAAATCAGGAAGCCAGAGAGGCTGGGGGTCCACAATCTCTCCTGAGGGAGAGCATACCCCGGTGACCTGAGGCTACCTCCCACCAGGCTCTAACTCCCACATTACCTCCTTGGGGACCATGCTTTCGGGACGTCTAAGCCACAGCAGTTTCTTTCCCAGAAGACAATGTAAACAGAATCAAAGACAAGTAAAGAACCTCTGAGATGTAAGACTGTGGGGCTAACAGGGAGATGTGCTCAAAGATGCAAGAGAAGGCAGGTCTAAGCAAAGGCGCCTCGTCGACTGGACAGGCCTGGGCTGCTGTACTCATCAGACCAAACAACTCCGAGATTCCAGGCCGATGAGGTCCACCTCATACCACAGGCTTGTAGTGCCTCCATGATCAGAATGTCCCCAAGCTCATTGCTAGTAGTATCCACGTATGAACATGAGATAATGTCTCCAAAGTTTGTATTTGGGAGCTGGAATTTGATGCTTGTTCAATTTTTATACAAGCACAATGGCATGACAAAGGTGTTTTTGAAAGCAGATCTCAAGAATTTCCCAATGGTTAAAGCTTTCCAAAGAAACTCAAGGTGAATATATCCCAGCAAACAAAACCCAGAACTCAAGAGAAGATACTGATTTGGGGTGTGGAAAGTAACAAGACAGCTCAGAAGACTCAGACAGAGACTGAATTCATATTGAGAGCATAGCGGGGAAGCCCAAAGGCAAACACTGTGGAAACATAATAAGACGGTGAACATGGAGGGGCGTGTTGTTCTGTGGACAGGGTACTTACCCAATGCACAGGGCCCTGGCTTTGATTCCCAGCACCACATCAAACCAATGTGGCAGAGATCCTCTGTTACCCTAACACTATGGAGGTGCAGTGGGAGAGTCAGAAGTTCAAGGTCATCATCCTAAATGACATATCCACTTCAAGTTAGAGGCCAGCTGGTCATCTCGTGAAGAAAGAGAAGAAGAAATAATATACCATGGCAGAGGCAAACAACAAAATTTGTAACTAAAATTCCAGATGACTATCACTGAACAGAGGGGGCAGGGGGGAGTGAGAAAAGGCCATGAAGTCCCAAGACAGGAGGAAAAAAGTGCACATACAGCATCCTGAATCACACTTCTTGAGAACGCTGAGTTGGCAGGTTGGGAGCCTTTCAAGAAATACGTCAAGAAATATGTTCTCAAACTAAAATGCCATGTGCTCAAGCCAATGAAGTGTGAGGGGGCAGAAGGACATGTGAACCCTCAAAGCTCCTCAGGAGCAAGACACTTGAGGATAAGATCCCTTGAAACAGGAGGGTGGTCCAAGGAACGAGGGCCAAGGGACCTGGGGACCCACAGGAAACTGCAGGTCACCTCACCCACAGGTGGGGAATTCTCCACACACGGAGGACTGGACTTGGGGGAACTACTCTCTTAGATCCTACTAGGGCAGGTGAGAGGTTCCTGGAGATGACAGGGGAGGAGACGGATCGATCCCCTGACTCGCTCATCACCTGGAGCAACTGTGGCTGTCAGAAAGTTTGAGAATGAACTGGTGACAAATACACTGGAGATGGGGTTTGCTGTCTTGGGAGCTGGGAAGGGGGTGGAACACTAGAGCCATTTCCGGTGAGGCATTTTCAAGTCCGGTCACACATGTGTGTGCTGATCAGAGGTCTGACTTGAAGGTCATGCGTACACTGGGCAGTGATACATTACACTTTTCTGCACCGTGAAGTAGCTTTACATGTGTGTTTTTGTGGACATTACTCCCTGTTACAGTATTACCCTACGTCTCTGCCACAGAGGAGGGAAGTCAGGGCCCAGGCGGCAGGTGGCTGTGGAGGGACCAGTGGCAGGGTCTCTGGGATCTTTGCGGGGAGGTATCACTGGAAGGGAGCTCAAGTGTGGCTGGAGGCGAGGACACCAGGGACTTGTGAAGCACACACTGACCAGGAAGTGGCAGAACCAGCAATCACAGAGACATCTTCTGGAGGTGACAACATGGTCACCTTCTGGAGGGGACAACACACTCTGTGAGGAGCGTTGTCTTTGCAGGGCCAAAGCAGCAGGTGCCATCTCCAAGGAGACATTTTGTTTCGAGAGTGGAGAACTAAGAATCCCTGACAAATTGCACCCAGTGAGGATAAGGCAATTGACGGAGGAAGAGAAGATCTTGGATTTTAGCAGGAGATGACACATGGTGAAGCATTGTGCACACACAATGTTGTATTTCACAGAATAAAATTCAGTGCCTTAGAGATCTCAAGGATCTGGTTAGGGTTAGAAACTCCCCTCCTAGTGAGTGTGCCTACCTCCTGCCCTCCATGATTGCGATCTGTCATGGAGGCTACCTCCAGCTAAAGGCGATGGTGTTAATTCTGAAGCTGAGAGTGTTGGTGGTGTGTTTTTTTTTTTTTTTATTAGTGATGTTGTCACCACCTTCTCTACTCCTTGGCCAAGCAGCCCTCAGATGGTAGCTATATACTTGGTTGAAATACGCCTTTAAGGCTAGCCTAAGAGCCTTTTCTCTATTTATAACCCCATTTTTATGGGGAAATTATTTAAATTAAAGTAATTGAATTACAAATAAAGTGTTAAGATGAAGATCATTTGTAATAAGGGATTCATGTTTATATAAGCATATTTTAATACAATAAAATGCAGTCTCACACTTTAGAACCAATAGTTTATAAGTGATACATGTACATCTTCCATCAAGAGGTCTACACCTGTGAATTAGGGCTCAGACAATTATCTCCAAGCAGTGCTGAGGCAGAGATGGAATGAGGCCCTCTAGATACTGGGGTTCCATAGGGTTCAGCCCCAGCAAGCCAATGAGGCATGGACAAAGTTGAGATTGTGTTTATAGGAAATGCCATGTGCCAAATGTTACAAGACAGCATGCTGTGATGATTAGGCTCTTGAGCCCATCATAGACCATTCTACCCAGCACCCTCACCCTGTCCCCACATTTCAGCACTTCCCCCCAGAATTCCTGCATCCCATGCATCTCTATCAATTTTAATGATTCATGTGGCATGGCCCCTTTAAGGGTGTGTAAATAAGCGATGGAACAATGAATTCCAGTATCGATCAATTTGGTAATGGGAATGGGGCATCAACAGTTCATTATAATGTTCTGTACTCAATTATTCTTTTTTGTTCCTCTTTTATTTCCTCTAATGTTTCATGGCAAACTAAATAGCTAAGAAATTGCAAATGTGCAGAGCTCATAATTCTTATTATTATGGTAAATTAAATAACGCTCTCTGAGACGTGTTGTGGTAATTATCCATTCCCCTCATCTTCTTTTCTGTTAATTTAGTTCCTAAATTTATTTTTGAACTGTGGACTTTAATAAATAGTTGTTTTAATGAGGTCTTTTAAAGGCAAATGTTGTTGATAAACTCGCTCTTAGGATCTGTTTGGAGTGTGACAGGAATTCCAGGTGATTTGATGAAAATCCTGGGATTTCTTGGGAAAATAAGGTTACTGATGAGATGGTTAGTGAGGGCCTGAGCCTTAGGGACAGTCATCCCTTCACTGTCAGTTTCTGTCTCTCCTTTGCTCCCAGCTTGACCAGTTTGGTAAGTTGCAAGCCTGTATAATCCTCAGAATATAGCCCAAGACTGGAAGAGACTCCATCGGCATGACCCCAGGACAGACAAGGACATAGGCCACTTCTGTCTCCTTTGGAGGCTGTTGAAGGAAGATTCCTTGTCTCTGCTTCCCACTGCATAAGCCCAGCATCCTCCACTTCCCTCTGGATCTACAACATAGCTCAGGGAAGAGATGCTCCCAGCCTTGCTGTGGGAATGTCAGCTGGGGACCTAAACCACATGACCCTGACGAGTGTCTCATGGATCCCAGCTGACCTCAAACTTGGTTATGTAGCTGAGGATGAGTTGAACCTCTGATCTTCCTCCTTCTTCAAGCTCTACCTCCAGGTACTAGGATAACAGTGGTGTTTTTCCATGCCTGGTTTGCTATCTCATTAAAACCAACCAACCAACAAATTTAAAAAAAAGATATTTCAATTCAGAAAGAAGCAGAGGAATTACTCTGAATATGAAATTTACACATCTGGAAAAATAAGAAATCCCATTCCACATGTATGATTTCAAATATAACTCATAACAACAAGCCGCTGAAGAACCAGAGCTTGAGAGTCCTTGCTATCCTCCAAGTCACTGCAATGAGGCTATGGTTACCCCATAGCCCTAGTTCTCAGTGTTCTGTAGGCCAGCCCTTCTGTTGTCTTGTTTCCAGCGGGTGGGCTACATTTCACTGCCAGTATTGGCCCTGTGGCTTCTCACTGTGGTCTCCACCTCCTATAAAAACACTTTGCATTTGCCTTTCCTACCCTCAAGCCTCTTTTCTTTGTGGGTAGGACCTGGAGTCTGGAAAATACTTATGTGAGTGCTGGCCCCGTTCTGGGGCATCAGGCACAGATGCCCCCATTGGGACGTAAATAACATAAATAGCCAGGGGTGGTTGCAGCTAGATCTGGGGTGGCGGTTCAGCCTGTATGAGTCTACTACCCTTCAGCCTGGTTGGTATTGGTTTAGCTGAAGGCCAAATGTTTGCACAAATCCAAAGTGTGCAGCTCATTGAGTTTAACACATAAACTATCTCAACACCCATGTACCTCTGACTCAGACTTCAACCCAGAACATATGTGGTTTCCCTAGAGTTCCCAGCATCCCCTTCTCCCTGTGCCTACACAGGAACCGCAGGGTCACAGACGAATACACTGTGAGGTTATTATTCTTCTTGGTCTACTGACTGTGCAGTGGGTGCCTTGGGATGGCAGATGCTCGGTGCTGTCACAAGTTACAGGTGTCTGCTGCGGTGATCACCTGCACAGTGAGGTTTCCGACCCAGGCATGCGTAGCTAGGTGCTTCCCATCAGCAGAGCCTGACCCAGTGCCTGCAGACGGCAGCACTCAAACCCTTGCTGGCTCATGAAAAAACACTCACTTCCACCTTGCAAGAGGCCAGTGAGAGCTCCCAGAAACAGAGTCATTTGCTCCACTTCCTGTGTCTCTTCCCCTCGATTCCATGAGTGACAGACACTGAAGACTGAACGAGGAGAGGAGACCAGCTGTGATTCCAGAATTCTTGATTCTGGCACCCTCCACTTGTCGACTCTCAGAATCTGGAGACTTTGGCCACTTTTCTGTCCAATTGTGGGTGGCACTGAAGCTGTGTGGAGGCCCAGATTTCAAAGCTCTGTCTGTGTGGGTGTCTGTTTTGCCGCTCCCCCTTGTAAAGACAGAGCCAAAGATGGTGCCTCCGATACTGTATCAGAGAGTGAACAGAAATCTAAGCTATTTAAAGTAGACGTGGATAGTATTGGAAGATGTCATCCTGAGAGCCCTCCCCACCCCCACCCCACCCCCCGCGCCGGACCCCCCCCCCCCCCGTCCCCGTCCTGTTTCCAAGGTCACATCGTCAGGACACCTCGTGCGTGTTTCTGATATCTGCTTTTTGCTGAATGACCTGGGAGCCAGTGAAGTCACTCCTTTCTTATTGGTTCTGCTGAAAACTGACCATGCTGCCCTGGCACATGGTGGTGTGCGCATCTTATTCTTAGAACTTCTGTGGATTCGGTTAAAAAACAAAACATTGTGGAGTTTATCCTGTGTACTGACACTGCTGTGTCCCGTTCTCCCATCCCATCTATGACTCCCTCAAGTGAAGTCCTCCATGAGCCCTATGCTGGTTTTGACACCTCACAAGAGGACACCGAGGACCAAGGCCCCGTATGTGACGCATGATGGGGCCCACCATCTTTCTTTCCATCCCATCCACCGTACTCCATAAATTCCCAAATGGATCTGACTCAACGTCTTCGCAAACACATCATTCTAAAGGAATAAATTAACGAAGAGGTAATCGCCTTGCACAGCATCTTTGGATAGCCATAAAGTCCAATGAGAACTCTAGGACTGACTTTTTGGCTGTGTATGTGAGCATTCTATTTTATATTTGGGACCCCAGATTGTTCAGCTATGAGATAAGAATCACGTTAGGGTTCACACATACCCCCAGTAGGTTTTTATGTGAATCAGTGGGCTCACAAAAGAAAAGTGCTGTGAGACAACCATGCAGGCAGTCAGGATCCAAGAGATACTTGCCATTTTCGATAACACTGATATTTGTTGGCTAAGCGAAGAACCTTCTCCCCCAGCTCCTAAACTCAAATCACTAAGGTGCGAGGTGCTTCCTTCAAATAACAACTTCAGTGTGACCGGTACTCTTAGGGTCTTTTTGGTACTGATCTGAGTTGAATCAAGAAGAATTCACTGAAATAGACTGTTTGTCCAAGTCGCTCTCATTTCCAAACCTTCTGATGCCCTACAAAGTAAATGACATGATTTACTCTCTTCATTTATCTCACAGGTTGGAGACAGAGAGAAGGAACCCGGGAAGGAAGAGGAGAGGGGGCAGCAAGTGTTGGGGGAGGGCGTGCTGAGAGTGCACTGGCCCTTCCTCTCCCCCTTCTTACCCCAGTCCCCCACCCCCTGCCCAGACACAGCAGACACATTAAAGCCCTCCTCTGAGTCTTTTTCAAATTCCTGCTGTGGCCCAAGCACAGCCGATTCTGCTTACCTTTTCGTTTCCGTCCTTTTACCTCCAACTTAAAACAATGTTTAGACTGTCACAATTTGGAATTACTTGATAAATGTCAGATGTCAGATATTCTGAGCTGACCAAATACTTTCTTGTGCATCCATTAACCTGGCCGCTTAGTTGTGTGTGCGAATGCATTTAGATATGTCAGCTCTAAAGAAGCCCCTTTCAGAAGAGGTATGCAGTTCTGTTGTGTTTGAGGCTCTTGCGGGCTGGAGCCGTGATAAACCTCCTTCATTGATCTTTTTATTCTACAGCCCATGAAAGAGAATGCTAGACTCTTCCATTATTTCCTTTCCTCCTCTCCCATCCCTCCTCTCCATCCATCCCAACCTCTTAAAACAGTCATTAGAGGCAAACAGAGGACCACACTTCTGCCTTTTAATTGGGTGTTTAACAGGACAGTGTTTGAAAGCAATTAATGGGGAAAAACATTTTTGTCCTGTTTTATCAATTGGTCTTCAAGGAAAGAAAAAAAAAAAAAAACGCTTACCAAGGTAGCGATTCCGTGTGAGCCAGAACACTGCTGTCCTTTTCAGTTTTTCCCATGTCACAACTTATTCATTTAATTCAGCTCTCCAAAATTACTGCCGTGCCAATTATCTCTGTGTGTGGAAATGAGTTCGGCTCCTTCAGCTCTCCCTTCATCTGACGGCCGCTTTTAGCTTTTCTTCTGTGCCCGAGTAATGTGCGAATTGAGAAAAAGGGAAGGGTCTTCAAAAGCACGTGAAGTGGCCGGAATGGCTTCTTGGTACCTGTGAAGGGTCCCCTCGAAGCAGCTTAGGGGACAAAGGCAGGTTGCGTCTGGCTGGGGTTTATTTTGTCCACATGATCCATTTCACACGCACCCAGGCGCCTGATGAATGGAGGATTAGCACACGTTTTCACCTTATTGAAACGAGTAATTCAAAGCAAACAAATAGGGCCAACTGGTTAGAATATGAAATTAAAGATTCTCTAAGTCCCTTTGTGGCCCTGCAAGTCACATTCACACTGAACTGAAAATTATGCAGATAGACACACAAACACCACGTGATTGCCTCCAGTTGGTCAGAGAGGGTTGGCTTGCACATTGGAAATGCAAAGCAAATTGTGTCTCTGTTACAGAATCTGCCCATAGGATCTGCCCTCCCATAATAAAGTGGTGTTTGCAACTCACCATCAAAAGGCAACTTAGTCTACTGTTCAATTCTTTGATATCAAGTTTAAGTTTTTAATTATCATCATAACTATAGGTTTTATGTTGAACAGATGGAGACTAATGCTGAAGATGTCATCAGTTTCATATCTAGTAACTTTGTAGGACACAAGAATTTCTTTCTGGCTGTTTTGAGCTAACTGGTTGTCCTGGACTCAGTGTATCAGGAACAATGGCTCACAAGAAGATCATAAATGCTCACATCCTTTGCTGTCCTTTCCCCAATGAGCTCGGCCTCTTTTTCATACTTATTGTAGTCTAGTAAACTCTTTGTAATCTGCCTAATGTTAGTCTTTCTGTGGGTTTGAACTCTGAGCATTTTTTTATACTCAGAAGCAATAAAGAACCATGCTGGGGTTACCTGCAACAGTTTCTTCAAGAGAAATCCAGTTCCTCTCTCTAGGAGCATGTGCTTTTCATTCTTTCCTGTTCTGTTTCATACTTTCAATTTAAAAATATGTATGTGTATATATATATATATATATATATATATATATATATATATATATATATATATATATATATATAATTTTGAGACAAAATATTCTTTATGTATCATTTTAGTGTTAGTAAGAATATAGTTGGGTTAAAAAAAAAAGTTAGAAGCTTTCCAAACCAACACACACACACACACACACACACACACACACACACACACATACACACTGCTACAGCCACAGCCCCTGAATTTGCTTTGTCTGCCAGCACAAAGCTTACTGTGGACGACCTTCATTCAGTAGTTTAGTTCCAGGCAGTCATGTCCACATCTGTCTCTAATAACGACCGATTCATTACTGAGCATGCTTCCCAAGTGTATGCAGAATGTGGGCTCAACTTCCTCCCAGCCCGATGCTCTCCAGCACAGCTTCAATAAACAAAAACAAGCGAGGGAAGGAGAAATGACAGTTCCTATTATGATTTGTTACAGTCGCTGAAATGAGAAATTGTTCAGAGGAATAAGATGTTATTGATTTATTCAGACTACCTTTGAGTTCCTTAAAGATGCACAGCATGGAGTTATTGAGGAAACAAAGAATGATATTAGAGACTCATAACTCGGTGGCAAAGAACAGCCCTACAGATTCAAATGTGTGCCACACAGTGTTGGGTTGCTGGCTTGACATTCAGCAGACAGGGGAGGTCCAGTGGGCAGACACAGGCTTCTTGCCATCCTGGCCTGGAAGTGGAGCCTGCAGAGATGCTTTTCAGGGGGGAGACTGGGACTGAGCTGTGTCTGATAAGAGCCCACAGGTGGAGCAATGGAGGAGGGGGGCTTAAGGAGTGCCAATGGCTGAGTGGAGCCTGAGAGATGGGAAAGACCTGCTCTCTGTGTGCAGCAGGAGGGTCAGCAGGGACCCTGTAGTGCTCTCTCTGTGCAGCAGGAGGGTCATCAGGGACCCAGTGGAGCCTGTGTCCCCAAAGGCAATCCCAGCTGGGATGCTAGGGCACAGTCCAGGGGAGATGTAGATCACAGCAACAACCTCTCAGGAAAGTGGCCCAGGAACTCCAAGTCAGACGCTTAGTTAAATCCCAAGGACAGCAGGCAGGGGTTAGAGACTCGTGTGGATGGGGTTGAGCAGAGTTTGGATGTGGTGTGTGTGTGTGTGTGTGTGTGTGTGTGTGTGTGTGTGTGTGTGTGTGTGTGTGTGTGTGTGTGTGTGTAAGGACTGGTACTGTCTTTCCCCATCACCTCCTGTTCAGACAGCCCTGGTGCCTCCTCACCTGCCTGCCATCCCACACCCAGAGTTAATTCAAGTGATTGTCTTGAGACTCACACTACATACTACATAATGTCCTTACATTTTTGAGTGGTGTGTCTCCTTTTTATCTTTTGGGGAAGTCCTGCATTAGATGATGGACTTAGGAAACGATGGGGTGAGTTGAAGGAGGGAATTCACTGGGCATAAACACACGCGGTGCCAGCCCCGCTGCGGCTGCCTTAGTAGTTTCAGATCCATGGAAACAGGGGGATCAACTATAAATACAGCAGGCTGTGTGAATTCCCAAGGTGTTCCAGAGCAACAAAATTACATACAGTAAGTAGAAGAACTCTTACCACAGCCTGTTTTAATAGACATATCTAATGGGGAGAGATAAAATGAGTAATTGCGTCTCTGATGAGCAATCTACACAGTTGGGTTTTCAGCTGTCCACACCAATTTAAAAAGGAAATTTAGAAATGATGTGTGTGGAGACCAGAGTTTGGGCCCCCAGAACCCACAGAAATGTCAAGTGGGTGTGACAGCCTGCTTGTACTATCAGAGCTCTGGAGGCAAAGACAAGGGATCCCCAAAGCAAGCTAGCTAGCTAGACTACCATGTCGGTGATCTTTGTGTTCAAGAGGAGAT
Source organism: Peromyscus maniculatus bairdii (assembly GCF_049852395.1). NCBI lineage: Eukaryota > Metazoa > Chordata > Mammalia > Rodentia > Cricetidae > Peromyscus > Peromyscus maniculatus. The sequence continues at coordinate 70,220,713 of NC_134854.1, forward strand.
TCTTACCTCAGAGGAAGACACTTGACACCAACTTCTGGTCTCCATGTGCATGCACACATATGAATATGCATGCACACATGCATGTAGCAAACACACACACACACTCATGATCATGCATGTAAGCGGTATGTTGTCACTACTCACTTTCCATCAGAAACTACTGAAGACTGATTAAAACATTACTTGTCTTAAGTACTGTTGACCTATTTTGCTGAAGGCTGTCTTCTGTACTGCTAGGATACAGGACATTGCTGACATTGGGAGCTCCCTCCTAGAGGGCAATAATTGTCCACGGTGACATCACTCTCCAGGCCATAAGCTGAGACCTCAAGCTGGAGATCCACAGAGGAAAAGGTATTTCCTAGCAGGTGGTGGGGAAGTGTAGGACTCTCCAGGCCAGCCTGAAGCTGACCCTGGAATCAATTTCAAGTCCTCGGTGTTTGAAAGCGTCTCTATCGTCCACCTGTTTTGACGCTTGGCCGAATCCTGTTCCAAGCTGACCTGCACGTTTTCTCACTTGTTCTTTTTACTGTGCCATTGTTGATGTCAGAGTGAGACATGGTGAGAGATGCTATAGTAGTGAGGAGGAAGTGTGGTCTTTCCTAAACCCACCACTGAGCAGTAAGTACTCCAGGCACATGCTGGGTCCCATGTGACCTTTGTGATGGCTCATCTACAATGTACACTTGATGGGGTTAGAATCAGCCAGAAGACACACTGGGTCTGGGCATGTCTGGAGGAACTTTCCAGCAGTTTAACTGCGAAGAGAAGGGGAAGGCATAGCCTAGATGTAGGAAACACTATCTATGCCCTGGGGACGAGGGCTGCATGGAAAGCCAAGATGGATCAAGTGAATGGAGCAGCAGCATTCAGCTCTCTCCTTCCTGGCTGTGGACGTGATGTCACCAGCTGCTGCATGCTCCTGCTGCCCAGCTTCCCACCCTTCCCACTGCACCTCCCCTGACTACCACGATGGTCAACGCCTGCCAACTCTAACCCAAGCTAACCATTCCGTACGCTGCTTCTGTCTGGTGGCTTGTCACGGCATCAAGAAATGTAACTCATACAATAACGAAGGGAAGAGAGGTATTGGGGGCAAAAGCTTCAAACTGAGCCGTGAGAGGAAGTCTCCACAAGGGTCGGGGAGCATGCAGGCAGGTCAACCGTGCAGCAACAGGTGGGGGGGTGTTTACTACCAATTTGTGTAACTAGAAGTGTTACACTATTGCGATACTTGCAATTCATAGATGGCATCAGTTACCTCTCCATACAGCTCCCCGTGTGAGAGGCCAGAACCTGGACATTAAAGCCAAAGTCCTTTAAACACATAGCGGGCCTAACACAGAGACATCCTCATAGAGAACAACAAAGACCTGGAGGTAGAGGTTGCTGGAAGGAGACACCACTCCTCAGATGGAGTGTGGGGGCTTACCTCGGGAGAACCTGGTTGTCACTTTAAAGAAGGAATTATGGACACAGGAAGTAGCGGCAGGTACAATATGATGTAAAGAGGCCAGGGGACCCAGCTGCAGGGGAATCCTGAGGAGTCGGGAGGCTGGTGAGAGCAGTAGCCACAGAGGTAACCCATGGGCATGCTCCTCTGCCAAACAATGCCCACACAATTGGGAAGAGTACACATAGCAAATGCCGGCTCAGGCATGGGCAGCAGGGTCTCTCTGAGGCTCTGGAGGGCAAGTCTCCTCCCCTCAGGATGTCCACCTGGGAACTGCCCCCCTGTGTTTGGAAGGCTCAGTTACACTGGAAGGGTAGGAGATGTGGGGAGCCCCGCGCTGAGAAACACAAATGAACAGCCTCAGCCACGCCTTGCAGCACTCTGCTGGGCCAGCTCTGACCCCCAAGGCAGAGCCAAGACCCGCGCTGTGGGCACGCGGCTCTGGATGGTCCCTGGCACACAGAACTGATACTGAGCCGATCTTCAGGTCCTCAGTCTCCTTAACAGCGTATGAACAGCCGAATGTGCCCGGAGCTGTATCTCTCGGGTCATTTCTCCCCTAAGGATCCCACCTTTTCAAAGGAAAGGATGGAGAGAAGATTAGTAACTGCTCAGGGGCGTGGGGTGGAAGTGTGAGGCTCCCAAGTACTGACATACTACAGCTGAGGAGAGTTTTCCAACATCGCAAGCCACCCCAAGGTGTGTGTGTGTGTGTGTGTGTGTGTGTGTGTGTGTGTGTGTGTGTGTGTGTGTGTGTGTGTGTGATGAGAGAGAATTTTTCTTCAATTTCTTTAATACTTATGATTTATATTTCATTTCGGTCAATTTATGGCCTTTTGGTGGTCTAAGAATTTATCCATCCTACTTGCAGGAACTTGGCCACATAAACTCACTTTGTTTTGTTTGAGGTGCCCTCACATGGCCTACTCTTGCCTCTATGGTCATGATGTAGTCAGAGATGATAATTCCTGATGCCCTGGTCTCTGCCCCCAGTGCTGGGATTTCTTCTGCCTTTCCTGGCTTGATCTCATTCTTTATAACACTCTTTGCTTTCTTAGCTCGGGATCTGGAGAGGTGGCTTCTCCTTTCTGTACTGAGTCAACTGGTCTTATCCTTTATTTTTCTAGAACTCTACTTTCTTTGTAGTTTTCTCTCATATTCCAGTTGCTTGGGGTGCCTTTTGTCTTTTAAAAAGAATTTAAAACTTTTGCTTGCATGTATGCAAACGTATCACAGTATGTAGGTGTCAGCAAAAGCCAGCGCAGGACACTGGATCCCTTGGAACAAGAGTTACATGGTTGTAGGCCATGTGAGTGCTAGGGACTAAACTCAAGGACTCTGGAAGATCAGCGACCACTCTTAACCACTGAGCCGTCTCTCTACCCTGCTCTTCTGCTTTTCACAGGGTTGTGCATCTGTTTCCTCAGGAGAGTTCTCGCTCCTGTGTGTCTGAGCCCCCCAGCCTCTCTCTTGCTGTGTCTGATCCACCAGTGGATCCTTCCAGGGCATTTCTCCATCTCAAACATGACAGGCTTTGTGTTTAGAGACTCTCCATTGGTGTTCTTCTGTCCCCGGTGTCTCTGCTTGACTTTTGGGATCCCTGAGGAGTGGCGTTGATGTTCCCATGGCACTGATGTGCCATCCCTTCTGGATTAGAACTGACTGGTTGCTCTCATCACTGTGGCTAGTCTGCTTCCCTGTTTGCGTTCCTGCTCACCGCTACTGAACAGCACATGTTCTCCATCCCTGCCCCACCACTCTCTTTTTTCTCAGTCTGTTTAAAGACGGGGTCTCATATAACCCAGGCTGGCCTCAAACTCACTATGTACTTGAGGATGGCTTTTACCTTCTGCTCCCATCTCCCAAGTTCTGGAATTATGAACATGCAGTACATACCACGCTCAGGTTATGCAGTGCTGGAGACCAAACCCGGCGTGCCATGCATGCTAAGGCAAGCACCCTACCATCTGAGCTGCATCCCCAGCCTGTTTTGATGTTTGTGAATCCTCTCAAACTTGTGAGTGGAGGCACCTGGCAAGGAACCCCTCACTGACAACCTAGATCCCAGACCTTCTTATTCCTTAAGGAGTCCGTTCTTGGTCCATCTGGTCTGCTCAGGGTCAGATGATCTGGCTCACCTTGGACAAGGAGCAAGAGAGGCTTCAGGGGTGGGCCTTGAAGTTCACCCGATACTAACGGCTATAGGTCTACCGCTACCTTCCAGCTGCCCTGAGATACATTCCTCTGGCTGGCTCTGTGGTTTCCTTGGCACCATAGTCTAGAGCTCAGAGCAAGGAAAGAGGAAAGGGCAGAATTGCAACAGCATCCCATCTCCATGGATTGTCCCCATACTCTCAGGTCTGGCTTCTGCTACTGTCTGCCCAATGACGTCCAGCCACCGAGGACCTGCTTACTCATCTCCCCGTATCTCCCCCTGGATCCCCTGCACTGGCTTTGGGCACAAGGCCCAGCCAACCCCATTCGCCCTTCTCATCCAGACTTGCTTTTTTCTCTTGCAGATAACTTAATTATTTAACTGCATGACTCTCTTGAATTGTAATTCTAAACTTTTATTCATGATCTGACTCCAATTGGCAATCAGTGGGTAGAAAGTGTTCCAATTAGAAAAATCAAATTAATTCTTTTTTTAAATAAGAAGGAAAAACTACTTATTCCATACTCCTGGGAAGTAGAAATTAGGTAGAAGTCTTAAAAGGGACAATTATCTCTCCTTCCTTTGTATCATTCTCTCCCCTCTCCTTTCCTCCTGTGTTCTCTGCTACCCAAAGCCCCAGAACATCCTGGGGAAGGGATCACTCCGCATGGCACCCACCTAACCAAAGTTCTTTCATAGCTCCTTCCCTGAGTGGCCCCAGACTAGAGTACCAACCCCATGAAGTCAGGAAGCTGACATCGAGTTTAGAAGATCATAGAGGATGCCTCATAGAGGGTACCGCCTAGGTCTGACGGGGCGGGTGAAGTTGGAGGCCATGCTCTCCCATGTCCTGCTTTCCAGGTTCTGTTTGCGCCTCGCTGTGAGTGGGTTTTCCTTTACCAGGTGCCATTCTTTTAAAATGTGGGTGATAAAAACCGTTGTGATTCTGTTCAGAGACAAATAGTTGCTGAGAATTTATGGAAAGCTGTAATTATCTCAGTCAGGGTATCACATAACACAAAAACCTTCTTTTCAACTTCACAACTGTGTCCAGAAAGAGAAAAGGCTAATCCAGGCATGGTGATACACACCTGCAATCCCAGAACATGGGAGGCTGAGGCAGAAGAATCACTCAGTCTGGACCCAGCATCGGCTACAATGTAGTGGGGGTCAGGTCAGCTTGGGCTACAGTTTGAGACTCTGAGAAAGAGGGAGAGGAAGGAAGAGAGAGGAGGGGAGCATTGAGTGGAGAAGGCTGGCATCTTAACTCCAGTCACAGTCACCGCTAAGCAGAAAGTGGTCTAGAGTGTTAGGCCACGGTTTATGGCAATAATTCTCCTGTTTGCCCATTGTCACTGGCCTCATTTCTGCGACCTTCTGGTAGCCTTGGTCCCAGACCAAAAACAATCATGAAATCACCATTTTGGTGAATGTGGATGAACTCATTTTTGGCTTCTCTGTCAATGGTGCTGTCTCATCTAAGTACCCGATGACTTAGCCTGTAGAACTAACACACCAGATTGCATCTTAAAGCATCATAAATCCCAAGCGATAAGTTGAAAATCTCAGCAACAGGGTTCTGGGGAGACGTGAATCTGGACATTCAATATTCTCCTTATTCCAAGGCTAGAAAAAAGGCACTAAACAGGTCTCACAGAATCACGGGCATAAAAGACAGTAATTGAATTTTCCGGATCATGACAACCTGAGAAAACTTGTAGTTGAAGAATGAACACTTGGAGAAAGGAGAAAGAAGGGAGAGACAAAGAACAATTAAGAAATACAAGGTATGCCGCCTCCTAAATATAGTGCGAGCGAAGACGCTCACTTTCCTGTACCTTGGCCCCTCCCTGAGAAGGCACTTTTTGTGGAAGTTCCATGTAGACAGGCCGTCAGGAGGCAGGCGTCTTGCTTTTCATGGGATGAGACGCTGAAGATTCTCAAGGTGGCTCAGCAGTGAGAGCAGGTAGACACGGGTCCAGAACCAGTGCCTTGAACTCACCTCACACTCTTACAGCCCCTGAATCTCTGAACCCCTAACGCACAGACCTAGGGACCCATGACACTTTGACTGTCTCTCTGCCTCCTGAAAGACACTTCTAGAGACCCAGGGCATGTTGATCCTCCTCTGCTCTCCACTGAATTCAAGGAAGTAAGCAAGGATGCGGTCCAAACTCAGCCTAACCAGGGCAAAAGCTGGAGCCTTACACTCCCTTCTTCTTCACCACATGGGCTCTCAGTACTAACAATGCATCTTGGGTAATTCTTGTCTCCCTTGTCACTAAGGCCCTCAAAAGTCACCCAGAATCACCTGCACTAGTATCATCTTCTATTTCCCTTCAGTCCATCACTTGATTAAAATTGGAATTAAAATAGGAAGCCCTGGCTTCTGTATTTGGTGAGTCTGGTTATTTACATGCTTGACCTCATGGCAGAATATTACCCCATGGAAAATTAGGGAGAAGGAAATGTCCCCTCCTCTAAGATGTGCTTGTCCAAGAATCTATGATTTTGTTGGGTCACAGGAAAAGAGGTTCACAACAGAAAAAAAGAGGCAAAATGGCAAAGGGGGTTATGGTTGCTCATAGAAGGCCATCTACAAAGAAGGCTGCTCTGGATTGCCAATGGGCCCATGGCTAAGACAAGAGTCCCGCAAGTTAAAAGGAGATGAGAGGATCAACCAGGATAGAGGACCAAGGAACATGGTGGCTTGCACAGTGTAGAGCTGGTGTCTAGGACATAGGCTGCTTCCTTATATGTTCAGGAGCCAACAACTCATCTTACTCTTCTAGAATATCAATGGAAGCTCTTCTTGCAAGTGGAAAACAATGCAAGACTTTATGCAAAAGAGTGAACAACACTGTAACAACAACATGGGTAAACCTCTAGACATGCCTCCCCTAACCAAGAATCCCATTGAGACAAGGATATTATGGAAGTCAAACATGCACAGGAGGAAAGTGGGTGCCAGCAAGAGTGTGAAGTCCAGCAGGGCCAGGCAAAGGGCCTCTGCTGTGAGGATCCGGTTCTACACATTATGTTACAGATGAATTGTAAAGCACCCATTGAAACAACACTGAGGACTAGGTAAAATGCCAGCAAGGGAGATTAAAAATGATAATACCCTACTTAATCCAAAGACAGCATAAAAAAGGAAGAAAAACTTTGCAGAGTGAAGGAGAGTTGAATGAACACGGACAGGATGGAGGATGAGAACCTAAAAGAGCAGTAACTACATAAAGTCTATAACGTCCACCGTGGGATGGAATACTGAGGCCAGAAATAATCGCTAACTCATATGGCTAATTTTGACAAAGGGATAAGGGATTCAATGAGGAGAAGCAAGCCTTTAACAAAGGCTAAAGATTAAATTCAACCCATGGCCCATGCACTGCATAAAACTTAACTTGGATGGAACAAAGTCTGAATATCAGAGCAAAAGACAATGAAAGAGAGAAACATAGGAAAAACTTTCACAACATTGAGTTTGTTAATAGTTTCTTGGATATGACATGAAGAACACCACGTAAAAGAAAATGTAGATAAATTAGGATCCATCAAAGGTAAAATCTTTTATGCATTAAAGGACAGCCCACAGAGTCAGAGCAAACATTTACAAATCTTACATCTGTCAAGATATTAATATCCAGAATAAGTAAAGAATCTTATAGCTCAATAATAATAGTAATAAGTATAATAATAATATCAATAAATAAACATCAGTTTAAAAATAGGTAAAGGACTTTAATAGACATTTCTCTAAAGATACACAAACAGCTTATAAAGACATTGCTAATCATCAGAGAAATGCAAATGCAAAACCATAATGAGATCGACTTTACAGCTGCTAGGGTGCGGCACAGGCACTGTTAATGGAACAACCTGCAATGGGAAAACATGAGGAGCCCCTGAGAATGTGCAAGGGTGCAGACTCTGTGGGCAACAGCTCATCTGCTCCCTGGGAAACTAAGCACGGACTTTCTACTTGAGTCTGCAGTCACACTTGCATGTAGACTCCTAGACCTGAAGGCAGGAACTCAAGTAGATATCTGCATACTAATGTTCCTATCAGCCAAGCAAATAACCCAAATCAACAGATGAAGAGATGCACAGAACGTGGTGTGTCTAGACAATATTGTGAGCATTGTTTCCACCGCTATGAAAAGGGCCAGCCCAACATGTGAGTTTCCCACACGCCTCTTGGAACTCTCCAGCCGGAAAAAGAGACAGGTATGTGAGTCAAGGCTTCTGTGATCTTAGGGAACAACATCCTGTACTGTGTGCCACACTGGCGCTCCTCTTGTCACCTTTGACACTCCAGTGGCTGGAAGTAAGTCATGGGCCCTGTCTACTATCAAGACATGAGCTCCAGGAGGCAGGAAATCATGGGGTCCTAACAAGAATATCTGCCTTAGTGGGGTCATTAATGATGCATGAGCAATTCATCAAGAGCACAAAGCAATCTCAAGTGTCTGGGATCTGTGAATAGAACTTGAATAGGCACAAAGCAAGGGCAAGTGAGGTGGCTCCGTGGGTAAACGGAGTTGCTGCACGAGGCTGATGACCTGGGCTTGATCCCAGGAACCCATGGTGGAAGAAGAGCGGAATTCTGAAATTTGTTCATGGGGAGTACTGTGAAATGCTGTCCCCTGGACATGGCATAGCTGTTGCATCCATGAACTCACAGAAGCTGTGGCTACTCACATTAGATCTCTACAAGATCAAGCTAGGTAAAAAATTCCAGCATGGGAACAGGGTGTGTGTGTGTGTGTGTGTGGCAAATCCCGAGGCTCCACCTCTCGCTGAGGAGCTACTAGGAGTTGATGGTACCTGGGGAATGAACAGTCACTTTAGCAGTTGTAGCCATTGGTATGTTCCCCGTGTCTCACTGGATTACCCCAGGCACATGTACATATAAACAGCACTAATTGGAATCAATGGATTTTAATAAATGAATATAAATAAGGTTATGGTGATGTGGCAGGGAGTCCTCGAGGCAACTGGAGGTAAGAATGAGAGGATGGTATGATCAAGGTATATTATGTACAGGTATGAAGTTTTCAAAGAGTAAATAAAAATTAAAATGAATAGATCTCAAGTTAATCTTAAGCTAAGAAACAGAGTGAAATGTAAGCATAAAATGTTAATAATGAAATGCAAAATGGAAAATAAGAAGACAATAGAGATGAGTGTAGAAAACAATAAGTAAAATAAATTGGTTCCTTGGTAAAAAAAAAAAAATCAACAAAATTGGTAAAAGAAGAAAAGCTGGAGACAACACGGATGTGGGAGGGGATCAGAGGTAGAACCACGCTAAGACCCACCAGAACCGAACGGGTCAGAGCAAACCACACAGTTTATGCCCACAATTTCACACCTGGCGGGAACTAGATGAATCTCTTGAAAGACACTATCTGATTTTACTGAAGAATAAATGAATAATATGAATCACCTGAAATCTAAGGAAATAGGGTTTGCAAAGGAAACCCCTCCACAGTGAACCCCATGCTCAAATGTCTTCTCCCCAAATTTGTCAAGTATCTTGAAAGAAACAAGAGCAACGACGGGCAAAGCAGGAGTCGGAAGAGGACGCTTCTTCACTCACTGAGTGAAGATGTGACTACTCCTCACCAGGAAAAGCTTCACAGACACTACAGTCAACACCACAGAGCACAAAACTCCTACCTGAACCCAACACATGAAGAGGCTGACGAAAAATGACAGTTTATACCCGGTGTTCCACGTGGCTTTAGCATTTACACACCTGGTGTGTGCTAGGTGTGGTGGTGCACAACTGTCATCCCAGCATTCACTACTCGGAAGGCCTGAGTTCAAGGCCAGCCTGGACTCTATAGCAAGACCCTATCGCTTCCTACCCCACCCCACCCCCCCCAAAAAAAGTCATGTGTAATTCATCTAATTCACAGACTAAAAGCCAAACTATATGATTATCTCACAGAAAAAGCATCTGACAAAATTTAACAATCATTCATGATTAAAAATCAAACACATCAAAGTGTGTGGGGGGGCGAACCTCTTCAAGCTGATAAAGGCATTTATGAAGAACCTTGAGCTGACATCAGACTTAATGTGACAGGCTAAACGCTCCCTCTGAATTCAGAAGCAAGCACTGATGGCTGAGGTCCGCTCTCTCTGGTCTGCTCAGCCATGTGCTTATGATTCTAGCCAGTGTAATTAGCTAGGAAGAGAAATTTTAAAAATCAGATTGGAAAATTGGGGATTAAACAGAATTAATCACCACACAACATGATCATCTCCTAAAACAGTCTATGGAGTCTACAAGGATATGCTAGAAGCGAGTTTAGAGAGGTTGCAGAATGTGAGCTGTGGACTGCATGGGATGGATTCTGTCCCCCCTCTCCCCCATACTTAAAGGTTGAAGTCCCAAGCCCCAGTGACTCAGAATCTGTGTTTGATAATAAGGACTTTAAAAGTCAATTAAGTTGAAATGAGCTATTTAGGGTAGGCCCTAATCTAACTTGAACATGATGGATTTTAACACAGACATGCACAGAAGAAGGGCCCCATAATACAGAGAACAGACAGGACTGCCACCTGCCCCAAATAAACCAACCCTGCCACACCTTGAACTTGGATTTCCCGGGAACGGTGGGATGGTTTCTGTGGGCTAAGCCTCCTTGTGCCTTTCTGTCATGGAGGTTCTAACAAACAAACAGAAACATCTGCACAACATTTGCTTCTTTCTGTTCTAGACATCAGCAAGTAGAAACTGACACTCACGAGGAGAGCTTTCTATCCCTTGAATCCACAAATGGAAGGAAGGGATTGACTTCTCTGACCTCCACACGTACTCCATGTTCTGGACATCAAAATGGGAAGAATTAGGAAGTATGATCACAGTCTCAACGGCATTGCTGAGTTATGAAATCGATATGCAACTCTGCATGTGTAAAAGGTACAAGACGACAAATTTCACATGTATACGTGTCTGTGGGTTCAGGGGAGAGAACTCAGGTCACCAGCCTTATGCAGCAGGAGACTTTACTCTCCGAACCACATCTTGAATTAATCATTTCTCCAGGGGTCCCCCTTGCCTTTCATCGCAGAATGGTGTTAGAGATCAAGAACTGGCCCTGGGGTGCTCACTGCTTAGGGGTAGCAGCAACTGTTGGTGGGAAAAGGTGAAGAACATGTGCGATAAAACGTCAGCACACGTCCAGTGTCAGCCAGGGTCCCCGCCACACACATTAACAACCAGGTGCACATTGTGGCCTCCAGTTCTCCTAGAAAGCCACTGCAGACTTTAAAAGCAAGAATGTCATCTCGAAGGCACTCTCCTAAATAAAGAACAGAGTCAAAAGAGCGCATAGGCCTTGATACCCGTGGACCTATCCAAAGAGAAGGACCAGGGAGGCCAACTCTCCTGCTGCCCTCCCTGTGTTCACAAGCTTCTCTTTCTCACTCATGTAATGTTTTAAAGCCACCAATGTGGAGAAGAGCCCGCTGTCCCCCAAGTTCAAAAAAAGTGCCTGCGGAGAAAACCCCCACCCTTTGGAAACACCAAGTGCAGGCAGTAAGAGCCAGGGGTGGAAGCTGTGGAGGGCTCAGGAAGAGGCTTGCTGAAGAAGCATGAGGATCTCCGTTCAAACCCTAGCACCCATATGAAAGCTGGGTGAACTAGTGTGTACCTGTCATCCCAGAACTAGGGAGACATAGACAAGACAATCCCTGGGCTCACTGGCCTGCCAGGCTAGCTAAATCAGAGAGTTGCAAGTTCTCAAAAGGTAAGATGGAGAGAAATTGGGGAAAATACCCGATGCTAACCTCTAACCTCTGTATTAGCACATACAAGTGTGCATGCACACCTACAAATACACACATGAACAGAGACAGACAGAGAGAGAGAGAGAGAGAGAGAGAGAGAGAGAGAGAGAGAGAGAGAGAGAGAGAGAGAGAACAGACAGACAGGCAGACAGACAGAGAAAGAGAGGAAAGACAGAACCATGGGCAAGAGGACAGGCATAGCGTTGGCTTTCTGACTGAAGGAGTGGTCACAGCCGAGCTGAGTGCTATCAAGTACTTAACACACAGCACCTAACACACAGTATGCCCCCTGGGAAGCAATAGTACTCTTGCAGTGGAAATGGGAAACCCAGTCCAGTGGTCTATGGAGAAAATCTCTGTGAGGAGGAAGGCAAAATGAAACCATGTAGTTAGGCTCAAGTGAGTGAGTGTATCTCTCTGCCAAGGTCAAGTGCCAAGTCCTTCTATGAGTCATGGCAGTCTTTACCCCCATCACGATGGTACTCTTCTGGGACACCATGTCCTGCCTTGGAATCCAAGCACTTCCAGGTCCTGCACCTTGGGCGCTGCTCTTCATCTCTCTGAGAAGTGGTCTCAGGGATCCCCAAAGTAAGGTAATACCCAACTCTCACCCATTGCTATTCTCTTTTATGGCTTGCCATAACAGAACCAGAAGACCGGAGCCAGGCCAGGCGTACAACCTAGTGACTGGGACTCATCAGAGCTGACACTGTAGAGAGAATAAAAGGAGGGGGAATTAGGACCCCAGGGTCATCACACTATCCCTGGTCAGAATCGGGACCAGCGTAGGAGAGGGTGGAGGTGACACGCGACATAAGCCAGCATGAAGCACCAGCATGGGGGGAGTCTGGGGTTTCACTAGGATGATTTGGAGGAGCCTTATGGGAAGAACACCCTGTATTAGACAGGACCTGGGTTCTGACCTCTACCTGCCTCTGATCACCAGGAAAATTGGAACATTTGTCAGATCACAGTTGAATTCACACAACCTTGACGGTGCTGGCCACCGATGGGGCAACAGCCATGCATGCCTGCAGTGCTTGGTGATTTATTTTTATTTACCCATTTAGTTAGTTCACCCATTCATTATTCGGTGGTCACAGACCACTTGAGAGTGTGATGAAGGCCATCAACCCTCTTTGCAGACTGCCCATGTGCAGGGACACTGTGCGAATCCCTAACAGACGCTCACTGGGACTTCTTTCTTCCAGTACTTCTGTGTCTATCATTTTATCTTGTCCTTGTCTTAAAACGAATAAGCATTCAGCCACTGAGACCTAACACTAGCTGAATTCAAGACCCCCAAATAGGACAGAAGGAAACAACACTTATAGTAACACAGAGAACACAACCATAGGACTTAAAGGAAGAGACGGGTCGGGGGCCCATAAGGAGAAGCTTACATTCAGTTAATTCTCCAGCTCAAACCCACTCACAGCAGAGAAGTTTCTGGACCGATGAATATGGCGAAAGAAAGTGAAAAAAACCACCTCTGCCTTCCTGAGGATGGAGAGGCTCATCCAGGATCCCGCAGGCAGCTTTCCTTGAACTTCAGGAAAGGGGCTAAGCTCAAAGTAATCACATGCAAACTAGAAGGCACAGTGGTAGCTGAGGGTTGGTCCCTAGGAGTCCAGGGTCCCAGCCCCCCATGGCAGCCCAGCACGGGGCCTGCAGGGGAGGGCCTTGAGGTCTCATTAACACCCCGGAGGAAGGGGGTGGATTACAGGGTGGCCAGATGAATTCAAAGGGGAATGATGATGGATTCCCCTCATATCGGGAGCAATCAGCATAATTTATTTCCAAATCAGCGGAGTGGCGCAGAGGCAGGCACGTCTGACGCATGGGCAGCCGGTGTGACAGAAATTGTTTTTTAAGTAGTTGCCCTCTGAAAATATTACCCTCTGGCTGACACCCAGTATAATAAGGCCTTGATTATCTGTCAGGCCTGTAAAATCAGAAGTCCTTATCCCGGACACGTGACCGGCGACACCCACCCCTTCCAAAGTGTTCTGTTTACTCTCAGCTGTTCTTTGTTCTCACTCCCTGTGCCCTTTCCTGGGCCCCTTCCAGATGCCTGCCCTTTGGGACGGAGCATCCTTCCACACCCTGGGCAGACAGGTACAAGCCATGCACAGATCGCAGGTGAAGAGCTCGGCCCCCGGAGGCAGAGAGGACAAGGCAGGGTGGGGGTCAACCTCAAAGGAGCAGCCTTTCTCTGCCATCCCAGATCTTTCAGTGCTAGGGGGCAGAGACAGAAAGGATGCGCTGATGGACCTGGTGCCCCTGTCCTCTCCCCACTGTCCTCCCCAGTTCCTTGCAGGAGCTCCTGATAACAAGAGTGTAAATGACTTACCTCTTGGGAGGCATGTTGCCTTGCATCCAACAGAGGTTGGATTAGAGGAGGTCTCGCACTCCTCATGGGGCCTCCCAGACTTTCGAGACTGAGCTGTCCCATGAATGCCCAGCTGTCCAGCATCTGTGTCACCATCCCAGCTCTTGCACACTGTCCTATCTGCACGACAAGTCACCTGTAGGCAGGCCTGTGGTGGCATGAGAATGCCTGCCCTAGTGGCTGGGGAAACGGCTCAGTGCCTGAGAGCATGTACTGCTCAGCATGACGACCTGAGTTTGGATCCCCATTGCTGATGTAAAAAGATGGACATTGCTGTGGACACCTGTAAGCCCAGCGCTGCGGCAGAGGGAGCACACTCGAGGAGCCAAAGGATTGCTGGAGCCTGCTGGACAGCCAACCTAACCCCCAACAGAGAACTTAGGATTCGGTGAGAGATGCTGTCTCAAGAGAATAAGGAGAGTAGGAGGAGACCCTGATGTCCTCCTCTGGCCTTCCACCTGTGTGCACAACCTGTGCACAGGTGTACCCATACAGGTATACACTCACATCTACCCCCTTGCACACACACACATGGGAATGCCTGTCCCCAGCCCTCACCCTGATATTCCCTCTGGTCTCCTCAAAGGGAGGATCCATCATTCATTTCTTTTTAAATGGTCAACTGCTTACATTACTCAGGGGCCTTGGAGAGATAAGAGGGTGAATCTGTAGCAGAGTCTACCATGGAGAAACCTCAGTGCAGGTGAGTGGTGTGGCACTCCTCTGCCATCTCATCACTGGGGATAGAGAGGTAGGAGAATGGCACTTTCCAGGCCAGCCTTGGCTACACAGGAAAACCCTGTCTCCAAAGAGCAAGGGCCAGGGGATGCAATTCTGTGGGAAATATCCAACTGCATGAAAGATGGAGCTCCACAAGCCGGCATTGTGAGGCACTGTTAGATGTCTTGTTACGCAGACACAATGCAGCTACAGTGTGTGCATGTGGTCTCTGCTGTGCTTTGCTAAGCAATTAACGGGCACCGACTTTGGCAGAGAGGCTGAAAATGCTTCCAGGCAGAAAATATATTTGTATACAGATCATGACTTCAAAATTCTGTTGTTCCCAAACACATAGTGGTACCTCAGGACAGTATCCTTTGTACAAATGAAGCCCTGCTGGTGAGCCCCATTCAGAAAAAGGAACTGGGTGTGTGGAATACTAAGTGGGTCCATGGCCTCTTCCATCTAGATGCCGAAATGTGCTGAATGGGAGGTGGGTCTCCAGTCTGGAGCCACAGCAACCCTGTGTCCCACCCAAAACTATCAGGGTGAGACCATCACCCTCTTTGGAAGCATGCTCACTGCTAGCTGAACCAGGGAGCAATCTGCAAAGTCTCTAATTGTGGCCCAGCTCCCCCTCCAGCCTCGGGGAAGGGACGGAGTCAGCACAGGACACTGCAGGGGAGCAACAGAAACTCCTTCTGGGGCATTCTGCTGCTCTGTGCTTCAGACATGAAGAGGCCACGGAGGACACTTGCCAAGTGTCCCTCTCACAAGCACTGCTGGAGAAAGCCAACATCTCTCTCTACCCCCCTGCCTCCTATTCTAAACCACAGCATCTTACCTGTTTTATTAAACAGTCATTGATTACTAGAAATTGCCATCTTTAAACTTAACAGTGAGACATTGTGGGGTAACATAGTGACATTGATGTCAGATCTTCACCTCACACAGTCATCCCAGAGAGAGCCGCAAGGATGTGTGTATTCTTGTATCCTGTCCCAGTGCACAGCACAGCATTGCAGTGATATCCACCATGCTGTGCCCTAGACACCCAGCTCCTATTCATCCTGCATGATGGAGGTATCTCCCCTGTAACCACCATTCTGCTCTCTGCTGTCATGAATTCTTTCTTGGACTCCACATGAGTGTCCTCTGAGTTGATCCCCATGGTCACAGCAGCCAGATGTCCTTATTTTTTTAAAGGCTAAATAGTGTCTTGCTATACACTTAGGTCTCATTTTTTTAAATTCATCCATCCACTGGCGAGGACCGAGTTGTTTCCATATCTGTAAGTTGTTTCCATATCTGTGATGATTGGTGCTTTAATAAACATGGAGTGCACAGTTCATGGTTCACTTCCTTCCTGTGTGTACAGGAAGTGGGACTCTTGGGTCACACACGACTTCTGCTTGTCGTTTCTACAAAGCTTCCTTTCTGTGGTTGCCAGGATGGTGCCCAGACATTTTCCTTTTCTCCACACCCTGGGCAACATGTCTTATCTTGCACCCTTTGGGAGACAGCCACTCTGACAACAGTGAGATGGCATTCCCCTTGGTCTGACTTGCATTTCCAGGATGATTAGTGGTATTGAGCATTGTTTCTTAAACCTGTTGGCTACTTGCGTGTCCTCTTTGGAGCAATATATATTCGAGTCCTTTGCCCATTGTTTAATTGGTTGATTGTTTGACTTTGCATTTTGCTATTCATTTGTTACATCTTTTTGGATGTTAACACTTCTCAGATACATGGCTTGTAAATTTCTCCCATTTCCTCAGATCTTACGTTCACTCTGGTCCAAGCTTCCTTGGCAGTATGGACACAATAAAATCTGGTTTATGCTGCATTTTTTTTTCAGTGCTTTGGGGCACATACTCAAAACATTACCTCTTAGACTAATGCCAAGAGGGCTTTGTCTCTACATTTTCATCTGGTAGTTTTACAATCCAGGTCTTACACCTAAGTCTTCCCTCTAGTTTGAACTAACTTCTGTATGGTGTTAAGTGAAGGTCTATTTTCCTTCAATATGTGGCTCTCCGGTTTTGCAAACACTGCTTCTTAGGAAGCCTGTCCTCCTCCTGTGCACACACTCAGCATGTTTCCAAAGACACTTGTGTGGGGGGTGACTTCTGGGCTCTATTCTGTCCCATTTGTCCTTTTGTCTACTGTAATGCTGGTGAAATGTTTTGATTATTGTCATTTTGTACCATAGCTTAAAGTCAGGCAATACAGTGTCTCCAGAATTGTTTTTTTTTTTTTTTTCAGGGTCATTTTGACTATCCAGGTCTTTGGTGTCTCCCTGTGAATTTGCTTTTCTACCTGTCAAAGATGCCATTGGCCGGGGGACCAGGCCGAGACAAATACAGAAACAGACCTGGAAAATTCACAAGCTTTCTTTCTGTCCTCACACTGTCGTGGGCACTGACTTGCGCACTGTGTGCTGGTACACGTATGTAGTGACATTTTGCTGGTGTTGCCTTGTACTTGGCCTGCTTCACTTTTCTTTAGCCAAAGATCTTTGGAGGGCCTCAGCATTCTGAACCTCCAAATCGTTTCCGTAGTGGCGGACCTTATTTACAACTCCTCCCACAGTGCACAGAGCTCCCAATCTCCACAGCCTCACCAGGATGTATCCTGTGTCATTTTGACAATGCCTTTCTTAAGGGGGTGAAATGGTATCTCACTGTGGTCCTGATTTACATAATGATTAATGAAAAAGGGAAAAAAAACTATCACATGATCCAGCATATACATACACGCTAGGCATATATGGAAAGGAACATGATATATCAAAGAGACGCATATGTTGTGGCATAACAAGAAAGAAATGGAAACCATGTCTATCTGCTGCTAAACACAGATAGCATCACACACGTGTGCCGTGGAACACTGTTCAGCCATAAAAAAGAAAGAATACTCTCATTCACAAAATAGAGATCCTTGATTAAGTGAGCAAGCCAGGCACAGACAGACAAGCACGGCAGGATCTATGTGCAACCTACGTAAGTCAGTGTCATAGAAGTGGAGAGGGAAATGGTGGTCACCAGAGTCTGGGAAGGGGGTGCGTGAGAAAGGGTGACATTGGGTAC
The DNA here is from genome assembly GCF_049852395.1 of Peromyscus maniculatus bairdii. Classification (NCBI taxonomy): domain Eukaryota; kingdom Metazoa; phylum Chordata; class Mammalia; order Rodentia; family Cricetidae; genus Peromyscus; species Peromyscus maniculatus. The sequence continues at coordinate 70,238,328 of NC_134854.1, forward strand.
AAACAGATGACAGCAAGAAGTCCTGGCACGCTATTGCCCAGCAGCACTGCGGCAGACAGTTCTAGATCTTTCCAAAAACTTTAAAGAGGGATTTTTAAATGTTTTACCATTAAGAAATGATCAATGTTTGAGAAGAGTGATCTGTTTAACGTGGCTTAAGCATTATGCAATGTAAACAGGTATTGAAGTGCCATGTGTATTTATCCATATGCACAATTTTTATGTAGCAGTTAAGATACATTTCCATCCTGGAAGTCCATTCAAGTTGCACGTTTCCTCTGACCGCATGTGAGAGCACCAACAGGCAGAGTGGCTAATGCCAGGTGTGTTCCACTTGTGACACAGACACCTCTTAATAAGCCTGTTTCTCTTTTTTTGCATTAATCCCTGAGAGTTATTCAGTTTACTGTTAATACAAGACTATCAAAAGACCATTTGTAAGTCAGCGCAGTGGCAGCTGGGGATTTAACTCCACTATCTCTGAAAGTGTGCTGTGAAAAGCTATAGAACTGTGCGTGAACATGGAGAGCCACGTGAACACACAGAGTCAGAGTTTTGTTTGGTTTAATGCTATAATCTCACTGGGGGAAAAACACCTGCACAAAATAAAAATCTCCAAGAATGGGTCAGTAGCCATTGGGAGGAGTGTTGGAACAGGTGTTACATGAAGATCTTTGATCTCGTAGGCCCTTTTTAAAGTGTTGGAGACAAAGTCCATGTCTGTGTCAAAGAGAAGGCTCACGTGCAGTGCATTGCTTCCTCCAGGAAGGGAGGGCTTTGTTTAAGGCAAACTTTGCTCTACCCCCTGATATTTTGTAGGACGCATTTGAAAGGATGAAAGCCAAGCAAGTGAGACACATGGTACTCAGGGCACTGTGACTCCCTGCACCACTGGAGTGCCAGGGAAGCGATGGCAAAGGGCTGGCGGAGACCCCATGCACACTCCAGAAGGGAGCTAGACAGTGGACACAACACCACTGCAACAGGCCGAGCACGCTCTGTGATGGCCTGCAAGGCAGCCTGGGAGCCAAAAGAGGGCTGAGAGGGAAGGAGGGCACAGAGAAGGCACTGCCTGATCTAACCTTTGAGGTCTCTGATGTCTTGAGTACTTTCTTAATACAAGTGAAAGGGCCAAATAGTATGTGGAAAGTACATAGAATCCAGAGTCAGATGCCCAGAGGTGCAGGGGGCAGAAGTGGGCAGGAATGGAGTCCAAATGTCCCAGACAAGTACCTCTAAGCATTATTTTCAGCACGTGGGTTACAGCTCCTTTATGGTCTGAAAACTACAAGGACCTCCCCAGTGTTTGTGTGTATGGGGGTTACTAGACTGACATTTACTGTATTAAAACTTACCATCTAAAAGAGACATTTTTATTTTTTAATTTTTAATTTTTTTTAAGTTTCTTTGAGAATTTCATACAATGAATTTTGATTCTATTCACCCCAGCTCCTCTCCCTAACACCTCCCAGATCCATCCTACCATCCTAACCCTCAACTTTGTGTCTTTTTATTTTAGTAACACATTCCAATTTGTGCTATCTGCATACTTCTGAGTATGGGCCCATCTACAAAGATGGATCTACCAGGAGCCTGACTCTGTGGTAGTTTGAGTGAGAACAGCCTCCATTGGCTCATATATTTGAATGTTTGGTCCACAGTTGGTGGGACTGTTTGGGAAGGATTAGGAGGTGTGGCCTTATGGAAGGAGGTGTGTCACTGGGAGCTAGCTTTGAGGTTTCAAACATCTCATGTCATTCTCAGTTAGCTCTCTCTGCCTTGTGTTTGTGGATTAGGATATAAGCTCACAGCTACTGCTCCAGAACAATGCCTACCTGCTGCTGCCATGCTCCCTACCAGGATGGCCATGGACTCATCCTCTGAAACTGTAAGCCTCCTGTAGACGAATTTCTAAACGGTCTTATTAAATAAAAAACATGGAGTCAGATATAGGGGTGAAAACCTGAGCAATCAGAGAAATAGGGAAAGCCACAGCTAACCTCACCTCACCAACTCCACAGCTTCCAAAAAATGAGATACTTTCTGTCTACCCACGCCTATATGCCTTGCTGTTCTGCCATCTGATTTGCTCTCTCTGTTCAGCTACATCACTTCCTCTTCCTGCCCAGCTCTATCACTTCCTGTCTGTCTGTACAGACCTCCAGACCTCCATGGTTAACTAGTGTTGGAATTTAAGGCATGTGCCACCACACCTGGCTCTGTTCCCAGTGTGGCCTTGAACTCACATAGATCCAGACAGATCCCTGCCTCCCAAGTGATAGGATTAAAGGCATGTGCTAATATTACATGACTTTTGTGTTTACTTATAATGGCTGGCTTCTTCCTCTGATCCTCAGGCAAGCTTTATTTATTAAAACACAAATAAAATATTACTACAGCCTCCAATAGTCTATTTCTTCTATACACTGCCTTGATCATGGTGTCTTACTACAGCAATTGAAAAATAACTAGACACCCTCCTTCCCCAGAACCTATCAGTTGTCTGTACATGTTACTTACACATATTCTAAAATAGCACACTCTTCACATTTTTTAAGATAGCCATTCCCAGGAAGTGAAATGGAGTGTGTTTCCCTGGTGGCTAAGGGTGTTGAGAATTTTTTCGTAAGTTTGTTGGCCATTTGTGCTGCTTTTGAGAAATCTTCATTTCATTTGCCTATCTGTCCAATGGGTCATTTGGTTCACTATACTAAGCAAAACAAGCCAGACAAATATATGTATTCTCTTAAGCATAGATCATAAATTTTATATATACATAAGATCATGCAGTGTGTGTGTGTGTGTGTGTGTGTGTGTGTGTGTGTGTGTGTGTGTGTGTGACTAGAATGGAGACTACATGGGGAAGGGGCAGGGATTGTCACAAGGAAGGAAAGTAGATGTCTTTATGAGATCATCACTATGTCTAGTGAATTTTTAAAATACTGCATCTTTTGAAAAAATACTGTGTTTTCTGAAAAACACATAATTTTCTGGGGAGAACAGCATTGTTTTGCACTTTTACAAACCTCTTCGCGTCTGGCTTAAGGGAGATGGCAAGCTTCTCCCCTAACTGGGTTCAGAGGCAGAGCATTCACCGCATCTGCATTTGGCACCACTCAGGCAGGTCGTCCTCCACCTGGGATGGTTCTTAAAACGTATTTAATGATGGTGAGGAAAGTGGTAAGAGTTTGGTAGTTCCAGACTTGAGTTCCAAATGTGCTGTTGTCTCCTGGCAATACTCTTTCACTGTTGGACCACAGCAGAGACCAGCAGCCCCCAGCCATGCCACCGTCATGGTAAGCCACTCACAGGGTCATGGTATCCGCTCCGCTGCCAGTGTGAGCAGGCTCCTCCCACTAAAGGTCTTCTCTGCTCTCATGGCCTTGTCTCTGAGCTGTGGTAGCTGCCAAGGAAGTGGGATGTCAGTGGCCTTTCAGAGTGCCATAAACGTTTGACCCCACACCAAAACCTGACCTGCAGTTACCTGCTTTACATTGCTGTTGTTTTGAGGTAGCCCACACTGTCCTCAAACTTCCCGTTGCCAAGGATGACCTTCAACTTCTGATCCTCCTGTTTCCACTTCCCCAGCAGGATCACAAGCATGGGTCACCACACCCAGTTTATGTCGTGCTGGGGATTGAACTCCGTGTCTCATGAAAGCTGGGTAGGCCCTTTAGCAATGGAGCTACAACTCAGTACAAAATTGGTCATTCGAACTGGTCAGTTGTCACCTGTGGCTCTGCTGTGACAAAGTCTCCTGGGACTGGAGCAGTCTGAACAGAAGCACTCAGACCTCCTGTGTCTGGCCTCCTCTGCCGAGTTCTGCAGATCTTCTAGGTATTGACCCATTGTGTTATGTAATATCTATTTCCAAATCACATTTGTTAACGTTTCCAATGATCTCATTAGAAATGTCAAGTTCACAGTGGCGAATTAGACTTTTCTAGACTTCTAGCTTTTACTTTTGAAAGCTTGGGTTTTTCTTCTGGCAACAAACACTTTCCATGGTTTTCCTTGAAGGAATGGGTTTATTCATTCATTTAAAGGATGCCAAGTATCAGAGCTGTGCATGTGCGTGTGGTATGTGTGTGCATGTGGTGGTGGTGGTGGTGGTGGTGGTGGTGGTGGTGTGTGTGTTTTCTATCACTGGATCCTTCACAGGAAAAATGGAGTAGGTCAATCCTCAGGTGTTTTTCCTAGACACTTGTCACTTTAGTACATAGTGGGGCTGCACCCCAGACCCTTGTCACCTTAGCACACAGTGGGGCTGCACTCTAGATACTCGTCACCTTAGCACACAGTGGGGCTGCACCCCAGTCCCTTGTCACCTTAGCACACAATGGGGCTGCACCCCAGACACCTTAGCACACAGTGGGGCTGCACCCTAGACACCTGTCACCTTAGCACACAGTGGGGCTGCACCCCAGACACTTGTCACCTTAGCACACAGTGGGGCTGCACCCCAGATACCTGTCACCTTAGCACACAGTGGGGCTGCACCCTAGACACTTGTCACCTTAGCACACAGTGGGGCTGCACCCCAGACACCTGTCACCTTAGCACACAGTGGGGCCTGCACCAGTGTGTCCCACACATCTTGAAGAAGCTTAAAGAGAGAGGCACTCTCGACTGGGAAGTGAGATGCAGGGTTGTTTTCTGCTTCCTCAAAAGCAGCTGTGACTGGCACTGTGCTCTGATGGTTTGCTGTCCTGGGCAGTGTGATGATGCTGATGGCCATCAGCAGGACTTCTGCTACTTTTTCCATTCCTGTGACCAAATACCTAACAAGAAGCAACTTGTGGAAGGGAGGGTTTGCTTGGCTCATGGTTTAAACAGGTATACACTCCATCAAGACAAAGGAGGCATGGAGGCAGGAGCATGAGGTGGCTGGTCACATTGTGTCAGCAGTCAGGTAGCAGAAAAAAAGACAGGAAGTGGGTCCAGGCTATACAATCTCAAGGCCTGCCTCCAGTGACATGCTTCCTCTAGTGAGGCTCTAACGCCCAAAGGTCCCACAACCAGAGTCCCCAGACAGGGGACCAAGTGTTCCGACAGAGCCTGGGGAGCCACTTCATATTCCTGACCCAGCAGGTGGGTGGATGGCCCCACTGACCAGTGCCTGGGCCAGTGTTGTGGCCTGTCTATGCACTATGGATACAGATGCTCATGGAACTAGAAGTCAACGCCTCAGTGTTGTCAGGAGAATGGCTTTCACTTCACAGGACATCTTGGAGGATCCTCAAGATGACACTCTGAGACACCCCCAGGACAGAGGCATGCCTGGACTCTCAATGGAAGCCAGAAAAGGCTTGTAGAGGGGATACTGTTCTGAGAATGGGGGAGATGGGTTGTGAAGGTCAGTGAGTACAGAGGAAATGGAAGGATACGCCACACAGATGGACAGAAGTGACAAGGAGGAGGGTCACAGCAACCCCATCCATTACCGCGTGCCTACAAGTGGACAACCTATTCTGCCTTGCCATCTGTCAACCAGACAGCAGTAGTTGGTTGGATGTTGTTCCAAGTGATGGATTTTTAAGAGGTGTGCAAAGCACATGCGCCATGTCCATTCCTTCTCTTTCTGCTTCTTTTTCCAGGTGCAGTAGACTCTGGAAAAGGTCCCCCTACTTCCCCAAGGTAGGTGCCTGTGTCCCACCCCTAATGATTTCTCAACGTTTTTCTCTGATCCTTAAGACACCCAAGAGTCTATCTGCTATGCATTCGAATTCAAGTAATAATTAGATGAACTGCAATTCTGTGTGACTTTGTGCTTGAATGTCCACGTTTGTGAGTGTCCTCTAACTCGATTACAACTTTCAGAGCCCCCGGTGGGGTGCTACCAAATAGTTCATGTCCGATGAAAAGAAGCTTTCGGAACACAACCATGGAGTTCAAATCTCTACGCTGGCGAACCTTTAGCGTAACTTAGGAAATGTGACTAGGGCTTGGGACTCAGGTTATCAAATTTAGTAGACACATCAAAATACTTTGAGAACCTTGGAAAGGTCCTGGCCTAATTAGCTTTAAGTAGGACACCTGAGAAAGGAATCTGAAATGAGGGACTGCCTAGATCACACTGGCCCACGGGCATGTCTGTGGGGGGACGGTATTGATTATTAATAGACATAAGAGGGTTCAGCCCACTGTGGGTGACACCATTTGTTCTATCTAGTTTGACTTCTGTTACTGTAATAAAAGGCATGACCAAAAGCAGCTTGGGGAGGGAAGGGTTAACTTCATCTTACATTGTCAGATCTCACTCCATCACTGAGGGAAGGCAATCAGGAACTCAAACAGGAACCTGAAGGCAGGCACTGAAGCAGAGGCCACGGAGAAATGCTGCTTACTGGCTTGCTCCTCATGGCTTGCTTAACCTGCTTTCTAATACTTCCCAGAGCCACCTGCCTGGGGTGTCACTACACACAGTGGGCTGTGACTTCCCTATAGGCCAATCTGATGGAGGGATTTTCTCAGTTGAGGTTCCCTCTTCTCAGATGGCCCTAGCTTGGGTTGAGGTGTCAAAAAAAAATTAACCCACACATCATTACCTGGACAGGAGGTCCCGGGCTGCGTAAGGTAGCTATCTAAGCTAAGCAGGAGTCTATGGACAAGCCAACAAGCAACATTCTTCCATGGTTTCTGCTTCAAGTGTCTGCTTGAGTTCTTGTTCTGGCTTCCCTGAACGATGGCCTGTAATTTGGAAGTGTAAGCTTAAATAAACCCTTTACTCCCTAAAATACTTTTTCTCAGAGTGTTTAATCACAGCGACAGAGAGTAAGCTGGTACGGAGCCCGTCTTCATCGATGGGCTTCTACATTTATTTCATGGGTTCCAAATGCAATTGCCCACAATGTAAAGGAAGTTGTTGTATTTTCAAGTTAAGTTCATACACACACACACACACACACACACACACACACACACACACACACACACTTTTAAATTTTAAAATTGGTTATACAGAGTAACCTGCGGTTCAAAGAACAGACGAAGATTCTGAAGTGAGTGTTGTACTCCAAAGGTCTGGTGGGACCTTGGCTCTTGGTGAGGTGAACCCGGACCATCACTTCTGAATCAGAACAGTCTGATTTTCTAATAAAAAGCAGCGTTTGATTTGACCTGTATTTCCCTCCATGTTTGCCCTTGCACCCCAGATGCCCTACATCACAGAGTGTCTGTCTGTCCCTCCCATTCCGGAAGCATTAACCTAGAGAAAGTTGAAGCTTGGAGCCATAGAAGAGATGCTTGCCACACACTTCTCTCTGCCTGGGCATCCCAGTCACATTGCTGACAGGAGCCATTTCTGGTCCTCTCTCTGAGGCCCAGTTCAAATAGATTACCCTCTGTGAGGCTGGCCACCAGCCTTCTAGTTAGAATTAATCACATGCAGCTTGGCCCCAAACACCTCTGGCCTTGATCACGTGCAAGTTTCCTCTGCTCTGTAACAGACCACGTGGCTTTGCAACTGTGTGTTTCTTATGCAGCATTGCCTGTGCTCATTAGCACCAACTAGACTGACTTTCCTGGAGTTTTCTTTCCCCCAGCAAACAAGAAAGCACCTCACAAAACAGATGCTGCAAAGATGATTTGCAATAGATGGTTTCTTCACGTGCAAGAAATCAGAAATGTGCCAAAGCCAGCATTAGACTCAGATCTGCTTGGTAGCACCGTGATGCTTCCTGTCATAAGATGACCCCATCTACACAGTCGGCTAAATGTTCAGCAGCCAGAAATGCTCTCATTATGTCAGTTAGCAGTTTACTGCTAGTTAGTCCAAAGCACCAAACTCCAGAAGCCTTTGTAGAGGTGTACGTAGAGGCTGCTTCTCTTCCTCCTGCACAATGCTGCATATGACTGAGCCAGCTCCATTAGCGTTGGTGGCCATCTTCTGCACATGACAGGCCCAGCCAGCTCTGTTAGCACTGGTGGCCATCTTCTGCATATGACAGGCCCAGCCAGCTCCGTTAATGTTGGTGGTCATCTTCTGCACATGACAGGCTCAGCCAGCTCCGTTAGCCTTGGTGGCCATCTTGACAAATATCTGGGCTCACTTAAGAGACTAACCTCCTGGCACACCTGTGAGGGGTTATATAGGCTAGGTTGGCCTCCAGGCATGCCTGTGAGGAATTGTTTTGATTAGGTTAATTACAACAGGAAGACCTAGCCTAAAGCAGGGTGGTGCCATTCCCTGAGCTTGCATCCTGGACCGCATGGAAAGGCAGAAGCTAAATGAGCGTCATCATTCACGGCTCTCTTCTTCCTGGCTGAGGGCACAATGCAACCAGCTGCTGCAAGCTCCTGCCGCTTTGACTTTCCTGTCTTTATGGACGGTGAACTTTGACCTATGAGCCAAAATAATACCCATTCTTCTTTAGGTTGACTTTTTTTCAAGGCATTTTATTAGAGCAACAAGAAAAGCAACTAAGATAGGCCTCTTACTAATAGACACTGAGAAATACCAACAGATGCCATCAGGTACCACCAAATACTAGCAGACACTATGATATGTCATCAGATTCCAGCACCTATTGTGAGATATCAAACATGAGAATAGAATCCTTTCAGTACTATCACATGCTACATAAATACCATGGGATACCACCAGACATCAATAGACATTAAGAGACACCATAGATACCAACAGATACCATGAGTCACTATGAGATACCATCAGATACCATGACACACCAACAGATATTACAGGCCACCAACAGATACCATGAAACACCATACCATACCATAAAACTCTACGAGACACCATCAGACAAGATACCACCACCAAGTTTTCACTCAAGGCCACACTGTCGCCTAATCAAAGAGTTCACCCCCAACACTGCCCCTGCATTCAGTTCCTTCTCTGTGGAGGTTTGTCCTGGCTGCCCTTCCAGGACAAAGTAGCAGTCCAAGGTTTTTCAAAATAATTCACTATCTATAACATAGTGCCCGGCACTACCCTTTACTGCGGTTACCCAGCCTGCTGGCCATGAAGAATGAGATCCGGGACACGGTGCTCCTGTCCACTAAAAGGCTCCCCTGGGAGCCTGCTGTCCCTCTGGAGACACTGCTGTATCAGGTTCCAGCAGACTGTTCCAGGGGGTCACCTGTATTGAAGGTGTTCTGTTGTAAAGTTAATCCCCAGCATCTAGTCTCCAGCCTCATGCCAGAGCAAAGGTCTTTACAAAGCCAAACTTCCAGAAGCCACCAAGGGCTGCAGGTACCGCTGTTCAGCATTCCCGGAGGTGTCTTATGAAAACACTCGGCGGCTTAGCCGGGCACTTAGTTTGTCAAAAGGCTCCTCTCTGCAGCCTGTGTCTGCAATAGAAAAAGCATTCAACATCTTGGGATTACAAGAGCAATAATTAAGGCCGGGCCTGAAAGCTGACCTCGCTCCTCAGAGGCCATGCGCTCTTGCTCAGGCTGAAGAAAACTATGTCAGACTTAGGTGCCGATTTTTACATAAGCCCTGAATCTCCCTTTAGCAAACAAAAGCTAAAGAAAAATTCCAGAGCCTCCCTGGACTGGGGAGGAACACAAACAGGGGAGGTGGGGGAAGGGGCGCATGATGAAAGCTGGCTTGGGGAGGGACCCACCCCTTGCTCCTCAGCAGAGATCCCTCCAACCCCTTTCAGACTGAAAAGGAAAACACGAAGCTTTTCCACACAATCCCTTCGGTCAACTTAGCGCGGACGGCACTTTGGCGACTCCTTTCACACAGTCCTGCGAGAGGCCTAACTTGAAAGTGTTCTTTAATGTCTTGAAAGCAGAAAGCAAATTGGAGAAATAGTTGCAGACACTTTGATGGGCCTGGGAGCTGTTCTGGCCTTTCAGGACACAGTGCAGCCATGGGAAGAAAAGCCTTTTGTGGCTGGGCCGCTTCTCTAAACCGATGCTTGCCTTCCACACGTCAGATCACAGGGAATGTGGAAGCCCATGGAAGACTCGTCGCCTTCCAGAGCCAGCTTGTTTTTAACTGTCCGCAGCAATTAACAGGATGGGGGACGCCTCCCTTGCCTCTGACTAACCAGAGCAAAGACAACAAATAACTCCACCATTAGTAAAATCCGCGCTTTAGAAGGCTTCCTCCTGTCACTGGCCTAGTATGCTTTATGTGTTCTTAAACTAAGGAGCCTGGCCAGAATACGGGGTAGAAAAGTAAACATTGTTACAGCCACAGAAGCAAATGAAGAAGTGTGTTTCTGAGACTCTACACCAAACAGAGACATTTCCAGGGAGGAGAGTCAGGGTGAACAGTCCTTCATCACACAAGGCACAGCTCATACCTCTGAAGAGCCACGTGGAAGGGTGCCATTGAGGTGTCATGACCGACTGTACTTGTCCCCCGGTTCTTCCTGTGAGCAGCACTGTTCAGTGTCCAGTCCCCACTCCCAACACACAGGGTGAGACGGTATTTCCCATCAGCCATGGCCTTCTGTCTTCTGAGCTTCAGACTTTTCTTCATGTCCTCCCACCACAAGGGCCCAGGTGTCCTTACTGTATGTGGTGGGCAGCTGCACAGGCCTGAGGCAGGGCTGCAACCCTTTGCCTTAGGAAAGGTCATTCCCGAGTCTTACAGTTGGGCCGTCCAGGGCTCTGCACAGCACTACTATGACACCGGTTATCTTGGACTGTGATATCCTGACCTGAGCTCGGTACAAATAAGCACAGTTTGAACCCTGAACACCTCTGGCTGTCAGAGCTCTGTATGCTTCCTTACTCTCTGCAGCTTCAGGGAAGTTCTCTGTCATCCAGTGAGCTGCTTGGGAAGTCCGGAGACTTTCAGCCTGGGCACGTCGCTCAGGAAATGGGCATCATGTCCTGAGGTATGAGCAGGCTCAATGGTCTCTTCCCTGAAGATGCCCTGACCATCTTTGAGTCCTCAGGAACGTGCAGCAGAAGCCCCACTCAAGGGCTCCATGCGGATACATTCGCAAATGGTCTGCTCTGCACTTGGAAAGCCCCAGAGTATCCAGCATGAACCCCTGTCAAGGCAGTACTGTAAAAGATTCACTTCTCTCTTCCCCCAGACAGGTGAGGAAACCAAGGCCACAGGCAGCCATGGTATCTGCCAGCCAGCTCCCCCCACACCAGGATGTGACCAGCTCGTTTCCCTTTATAGTCCCAGGCACGCTGCAGCCTGGGACTTGAAGAGAAAAGCCACAGCCTTTGGTGCACCATCTTTAGCCCTAGAAAGACAGTGTTTGGTTGACCTTTCACCAATCCAAGGAGCGGTGGGAACTTGGTGCTCATGTTAGATCACACTTTTAAACTGTGACTTGTCCACAGCTGACAGACTCACTGATTTATGGCTGTGATTCCCAAGCCACTGGCTGATGGAGGCATTCCTTGGTGGGAAGGCAAGCCCCCCTGAGCATTCTTGGCTCACACCGGCTTGGGTCCAAAGGCCCCAGAGGTGAAATCTGACATGCAGAGCTTCAAGCTAGGAGCTTCTTTTTAGTGAAAAGCCATTGACTCTGAAATCTCATGGCTTTCTTTTCTAACACCTGGGGACCCGAATTCTCTTTGGCTTTCAAGAAAATTTGGTAAGTAAGCCTCGGTTCATAAAATTGTACTTTGACGGCATTGTTATTTTGGTCTACCCTTGGTTTTCTATCTGCATTAAGTAAACATTCATTTACATCTCCCCAGGAATAGCGTCACACAACAGGAAGGTGTCCAGTAGATTCTGAGTTGTCACCACCAGCTGAGGACAGGTGCCATACATCTGCACCCAGAGCAGCCGGAGACAGAAAGGTCTGTGAGGACACCGAGGCTCCCCTGCAGCCATGCTCAGTCTATGAGGCACGCAAGAGTTACTGGCCAGGGGTCAGACCTAGCACTGAGTCTAGCGCCTCATGTCTGGGAGCCAGTACCCTGAAGTCGGAACATGGCCCCTGAAGCCATGGAGAAGGGAGACCTGGCCGTGGTTTCTGTAGCTTTGAGAGTCCCTATGCATGTGGCACCCTGATTGTGCCCCTGTCACTGTCTGCCCAAGGGAGGGAGTTCCCTGAGGGAACATGTCCATGGCTTATCTGGTCTCTTCTAGGCTAGAGCACCTAGCCTTTAGAGCATTGACCCAGGCTCCAGGGACACCAAAGCTGTCTCTCCTTGGTGACAATAGTCACATTTACCCAGAGCACAGTTGTATGTTGACAGTTTACTCATGAGTTGGATGGGGTGACAGTTTTTTATGAGTTACAGGGTGACAGGTCTCAACCCTGGACATAAACTGGTTTAATATTCTCAATGTATCCTGAGGCGTCACACCGTATACTTGGCCATTGCAGCCACCGGGACCAAACGCAATGCCGTGTCTACCCCTCTGCTGGGGACATGACTGTGACCTGGGGTGTAGAATGTCCACAGAAGCAAACACTCCATCTGTGGGTGAAAACCACGCGGCCTTTTGTTTCCTGGGTCAGAGTGTCGGCAAGCACTGCTGATAAGGAGGGACTCACGGAGCAGCCGCCTGCTTTCTCCCGACGACGCAGGTCCCGAGGAGCCCCGCCCTTCCTTTTCTTCTTTATTCCTTCATTCTCACTAAATTGTGAATGATGGACGCTGTTTTAAAGGCCACAGAACTTTGCTCTAAAGAGAGCCATCCTGGAGTTCTCCACCACATTCCCAGTAGAGTCTTCACTTCTCCGTCTTTGTCTTTCCTGCTAAGGCCTCTCCTTCCAGCTCACTAGTTTGCCATGTTCTCCTGCATCCCCAGATCCCAACCTCAAACCACAGGACCATGCTTGTGTCGTCCACACACTGTGTCTGCTCCCACAGCAGCCCGCCACTTCTTTGAGATGTCACGGTTGGGCAGCACAGCCCGTCTTGAATATCTGCTACTGGAACGACTGACTGATGAGTGCCGAACTCAGATCTTCTGATTTAGTTCAGGCCGAAGGGGAACGTGCCTGGGTGAAAGAGCTATAGAAAAAACAATTTCCTTTCTGTAGTGATGCACGGTAGTGTCAGGGGTAATGAATTGGGGTTGGGTGGGATGCATTAGCAAAGCAATTTTCACTTTTACAGGAAACTGTTTGCTGTGCCTGCTGTGGCATTTAAAGCTGCAGGTGGTTCACACCAGCCTTCTATCCAAATTGTCATCTTGGTGGTGAAAATGAGAGTGATGGGGTCAGGGTACAGACCCAGGCAGCCATGGGAAAGCTGCCTAAGACACCAGGTCTCATGGATGGGCTGAGTCCCCCAAGTGCCAGGACTATTCACAGTGTCCCTTTGAAAGGCCAGGGGTGGCTCCCCAGCATGAGCAGAGGAGGGAGCATTTACCAGGTGGAGGTCATGGAAGCCCAGCCTAGCCAGCAGGGAGCTGAGGCCTGCAGAGATCTTCAAGTCACACAGGGAAGACAGGAGAGTGCGAAGTGAAAGCTGTGAGGACATGGCGGGTGGCTGGGGCAGGATCTGATGGAAAGCTGAGCTGGGAACAGGCTATGGATACCTGATCACGTGGGTCAGAGTGGGTAGGTCCAAGCATGGATCTTTTCACGATGCCTAACAGTCACTGTCAAAACACACACTGCATGTCTCCGCAGTCATGGAACTCAAGCTCCAGTTACACTCACTAGTGAAAGTGATGATTCCAGACTCCTCTGTGGAAATTATTTCGGGGCTGTTGATACATACTACAAAATCAATTTTCCAAAACAGTTATACCAGTCAGAGCACTGATTTTCTCTGGTCTGACATCTTTTTTGTTGTTATTTTGATAGTTTAATAGGCAGAGAGTGTTACTGTAGTAGTATTGTAGGTATAACTCATTTTTGCTTGGTAGTTTATGCATCTAACTCAAGTATGCACTTTGTAATGTGTAGCCCTGATTCTGGCTGATGCAAACAGTATTATTTATATATGTATGTATGTGCATGTGTATGTCTACGTGTGTTGGGGTGCACATGCGTGTGGGGTATATTTCTGTTTGTGCATGTGGTGGAGTTCAGAAGACAACTGTAGGACCACCCATCCTTGGGCGTTTTTCCGAGATGGTCTCTTACTGGCTTGCAACTCGCCAAGTAGGCTAGCCTGGCTGCTCAACAAGGCCCTGGTATCCACGTATCTCCACACCCCAGTGCTGGGACTCTGTGCCACCACACCCAACTCTTTCACGTGGGTTCTGGGGATCAAACTTGGGTCCTCATTCTTTCACAGCAAGTACTTTACAGACCGACCCACTTCCCCAGTCCAATGACATTATCCTAACCTCAGTTTCTAGCTGTTTCTTGCCAGCATATACCTAGAGGATGCTCTTGTGTCTGGCTCTCACTTGATCAATGTTATAACTTAGCTTACATTTTAAGGAATTCTTTTGGGTTTTCTACATTAGTGATCAGGTCAATATGAAAAGCTGATTTACCCTTTATACGCTGTGTGTGTGTGTGTGTGTGTGTGTGTGTGTGTGTGTGTGTGTGTGTATCACTAATTTTTTTGTATATATGCTTTAGTTGCAGTAAGTTCAATGTTGAGTAGAAAGCACACCCTTGCAATTGTCTGGCTCTGAGGGAGAAAGCATGCTCTCATCAGCTCTGGCTGTCTCACAGGGCCATTTCCCAGACTTCAGGTCTCTCACTGATGCCTTCATCTAATTTTAGATCTATTATCCATGCCCATTATCATCATTATCAGTCAAAACTTTATTGGCAGTTCTATTCAAGTCAATAAGAAAAAACAAAAAAACAAAACAAAACAAATAACAACAAACAAACAAACAAAGTAGTAGCGATCCTGACAGAAAATTCTGTCGGGTCAGGGCAGAAACAAGGAACTTTCTGGAGAAAGACAAGTGGACGGAGTGCATGGAACACACCCCACCTTGCTGACTCCAGTATCAGCTCGCTCACAGTAAAATAATGTGATGGTGTCTGTCTACTAAGCAGAAGAGATATATAGTCTTTTCTGTGTGAGTGCTGCTGAAAACATGTGGAATATTCTAAAACCCACCAGAGTTCCCGTAAGAAAAGTGGCAAGCATTAAACCCTCCACGTGGCACAGTGCAGGAAGAGCAACAATTCTCGTGTGCCCAGAGAGAGCAGGATTGCGACAGGATGCAGTGGCTACAGTGAACAGACTAAGCCTTCTTTCCCAAGCAAAGGCTAAAACTGCAGGGAAGACTGTGCCGAGGCTCCAGAGACTTGACCCACTGCAGATGTAAGAGAAGACGGCTTTCAGGAGATGCAAGCATTGTGAACTGGGAGGAGAGGAGAGGAGAAGGGGCCAAGAGAGAGTTCTAAGTTGGTATTGTTCTAAAGACAATAAAGCCATGAGAGTCTATTCACTTCAATAACAATAATAACATCCCATGATGCCAAGCAAGTGAGGAAACTGTGCTGTTACTGCTCTCAACTTTTGGAAAAGAAAACGTGCCAAGAGAATAAAGAAAAGCGAAATCAATGGGTAGATGGCCACTGGACTTCATCAACGTTAACTGCTGTTCCTCAAAAAATGCTATTAAGGAAAATAAAAAGGCCAGCTACCAACTGGGAAAAGATTCTTGGACAACACAGATCTGATGGAAGCTTGGGCCAAAATCTATAAAGAACTCTTAGAATATAATAAGAGACAGACTGATTTTTTTTTTTTAAAGAAAGAAGGGATGGGCAAAAGATTTGAACAGACACTTTGCCAAAGAGAACACAGATGGCAAGTTAGCCATGAGGATGTGCTCACTACCAGTCTGCATCCAGAAACTGCAGCTGGCCCATACTGAGGTATCACTATCTATCCACTAGAGAGTGGAATTGCTGACATGTGGAATGCTCACAGGGCTCACATGGGGATGAAAATGGCACCTCTACTTTAGAAATGAGCTTACGTCGTCTCATGTCAAATTAAACACACACCACAGAATCTCACTCCAGGCATTTACCTGAGACAAATAAATGCAAACATCCCCATGGAGACTCACACATGGAAATTTAGATTAGCATGCTTCATTAGTGCCTGTTGTCCCAGCCAAACAACTGCCATCTTGCAAAAGATGGTCACAGCTGGGCTTGTTGACCGCTGATGTTCCCTCATTGAAGGAATGGGTGGGGAGGGTCATGGGACCCTCACTCGAGTATCCAGCCCCTCCCCCCATCAGTTCTGTTCTAATTACAAGGGGCCTCTGAGTCTCAGGGAGAAGATAGAGTATATGGGCTGGGCAGGAATACGGAAGTGGGGCGCCATCTTGTCAGCCTTAGGGGTCTTATTGACCTCCAGTGTGGTTGCTTCAGGATCACCTATGCTCATGCCCGCAACCTCTCACTGATAGTAAGACTAATAAACTCATTGGTTCCCCCAGGGTGAACTTTAGTGGAATAAAACTTTGCCATTGGGACCTTAAAAGTGAAGAGAGTACACATTGCCTAGCCACCTCCAAAGAGAAAATTCTTGTAACAGTGTCCCAAACTAAAAACAGCCCACATGCTTGCCAACTGGAGAATGGATTAGTAATTGCCAGGGGCTGGGCACAAAGCCTACCACGTGTAGTTGTTGCCAGAACAATTCAGAGAGATGATCTATCAGGGCAGATATCAAATCACAGTTCCTAAGACCTGGGGTCAGAAGAGCAAATCTATTGCAAAAGGCCTGAGCAATTTAGGGGGACAACGGATGAGTGCTCCATATTCATCAAGGTCACTGTGGTCACACGAGGCACTTGTCAAAGCTCCTGTCAGTATTCTCCTTGTTGGCTGCATATTAACCAGACTTTAATAATCACAGCTCAAGAAACAGAAGGCCAGAGTCCAAATAGAACCAAATAGTAATCTCTTCCCAAAGGGCTTTTAAATTGTACTTAATAATCTTTCTTTTAAACTATATTAAAGGACAAATGCCCTGATAGTGTGGGACACATAAAAACTTCCTCAACCAGGGGCTGGAGAGACGGCTCAGTGTTAAAAGCACTGGCGGTTCTTCCAGTGGACCCAGCATTGGTTCCCAGCACCTACATAGCAGCTCATAACCTTTTGAAATTCCAGTCCCAGGGATCTGTCCTTTTCTGCTCCCTGTAGACACAGCACATGTGTGGTGCACATAGAAACACGCAGGAAAACACACATTAAAAAAAAAACCCTTCTCATTTTTTTGAGACAAGGTCTCTCTCTATGGCCCTGCATGTCCTGAAACTTGTTACATAGATCAGTCTAACCTTGGGCTCACTGCCTCCTGACTGCTGGCATTAAAGGTGTGTGTTACCATACCAAGCACAAAGATATAATCTTAAAAATCAAAACGCTTCCTCCATCATGTATCCTTCAACTTGGATAATGCAAGGAAAATAAGAGTACAGAAGAAAAAAAAAAAACTTGGTGGAAGCAGTCATAAGCCTAGAAGAAGAGACTCTGGCTACTCCTAACAATGGGATTAGAGACCCCAGAGGGAGCTCAGGAGGACTCAAGAGAGCATGTGCAGTTTTCCCTGTGAGCTCTGACAGCTCTCCTTTTCAAGAGGGTATGAAATGTCATCAGGGTGACATCAGCAAATTGGAAACAGAAGAGAAGCAGCCATGTCTGCAACAGAGACTTGTCATTCAAAGGATGAAGTCTAGCTCCACCTTGATGGTGTCTCCTTGTACTCAGTGGACTCCAAGGGCAGAACCTATCAAGTGAGCTTTTTCCCTTTGGGCAGGTAGAGAGGTAGCTTTGCCCTGCTGGCCTTGTCCCCAGAGGCATAGTTCTAACAAATGTAGAAACCTGAAATAGCAACAGCTTTGCTTTCGTGTGGGAGAGGCACCCTTCTGCCAGCTCCAGGCTGGAGAAGGACATTCTACCTTCATACAGGGCTTCAGCAGAAGCATCTTTCGTGTTTAAGAGTCAGGTTGAGCTAGGGCGGTCTATCGCTGGGAAACACAGGAAGACTTCAGGCAGCGAGCTGTAAAGAGCTCTAGGCTGTGCAAGGATTGGGGCAGATGTTGCCTGCCAAGCAGAAGGGACCAGGCCTCCTGTCAGGCTGGCCACTGCTCACACAGCCTGTCCCCAGGCAGCTCTTCCTTTGGGGTCTACAGGGAAGAGACTCCTGACTACCCCACCTTCACATTATTGATTGCCCTGTTGGAGCAAAGTGGCCACGACAACATTTTAACCTTGCTTTAAACAGCCCTAAAAGTCTTATTGTCCACCAAGTCGACTCTTTCAGAAAAGAGCCTCTGAAGAAACATGCGGTACCCACACCCTGGGTACTCCAATGCCACTGGGAGCTGCTCATGTGTGGATGCCGGGTCATAGACCAGGGAGTAGCAGGTACCAGGCAGTGAGTCAATCTCGGGCCCAGGATGGACCCAGGCCCCGGTCCCTGCTGACTGGACTCGGTAGCTCCCTGATTCTACTGACTCCTATGAGGACAAGGGGTGCCAAGAGGGTATGGAACACCCCAGACCACTGTCCACTGGAATCTAGTGACTGGGCTAAGAGGGAGCCCACACTGCATAAACCTCCCTGAGATCTTCACTGGGTTCACCATGACAGATGGCTAGCAGTACCCTAGACACATCAACATAGGGTGAGGAAGTCTGTCCCAGTCCAGGCTGTGATGGGCTAGCCTGCTGTCATGGATCTGTGGTAGCCAAGGACACCATGACAAAAGTAGATGGTGGGCAAAAGCAGCCACCTCATGGCAAAAGAGAGAGAAAGGACAGAATCCCATGTCCTCTGTCACAGCCAGTGGCCTAAGACCTCTCATTAGCCCCGAGGAGGTCTGTTGACTCCCAGCAGTGCCACTCTGGGGACCAAGCAAGACAGGCTTTAGGGGCTGCGCAGCATCTCAACCAAGGCCGTGCCAGCTCCACACGGGCCAGGACTACACCGCTAACTAGTTAGGCCGGGCAGGTCTGCTGTAGGAGCAGCCATGGTCACATACTCACTCATATTCACACAGGTACAAAACATGCTCACGCATATGCATTCACGTACATACAACCTTTCCCACACTCACACATTCACACACTCAGATACCCCCTCCCCCACCCATACATCCACACACTCAGATATCTATCCCCAGTCACACATTCACATCCTCCGATACCTCCACACACTCACACATTCACACACACACAAT
The DNA here is from genome assembly GCF_049852395.1 of Peromyscus maniculatus bairdii. Taxonomy (NCBI): domain Eukaryota; kingdom Metazoa; phylum Chordata; class Mammalia; order Rodentia; family Cricetidae; genus Peromyscus; species Peromyscus maniculatus. The sequence continues at coordinate 70,257,366 of NC_134854.1, forward strand.
GACATACACTCTCACCCTCTCACACATGGTTATAATAATACTTTCTCATTCGTTGATACATGTATTGACACAGTCACACACTCTTACACACACATACACTCACACAACTTTTTACCCTCACACACACAAACTCACACATGCACAGTAACTTGTTCAGCCACACAGTCTCACATCCATTCACACACTCATGCACACTCATATGGTGGTACAAATACATTTACAGTCAGTCACATTGAGTCACACACACTTTTCATCCTCACACATATTCACACACACTCACATAGCATCACTAATACGGTCACGCTGACACACTCACAGTCTCACACACTCACATACTCACCCCCACGCGGTCATATACACATACGGCCACACGAATACACTTTCACATTTACCATCATAGTCACATTGACACACACATACGCCTTCATATCCATACTCACACATGGTCACATTAATATACTTTCTGGGTCACACTGACAGACACACTCCCACACAATCACATGGTCTCTCCTTAACATCTCTTCCACTTAACAACAGTTACCTGGATGACAACTGCTTTCTTACGCAATCACCATCACCTGAGACTGTGGCAAGGAGCCACTCCCCTGCTGTGGGGCAGGTAGAAAGCACAGTCTTTGCTCTGGCTCTTGCTTCTAAAGACCCCTTCACCCAGAAGGCCACTTGTGCCTATTCACCCTCCTCTCAGGTAGAACAAAGCCCACCGCCTCCAGGAGGCCTCACTCCATGTGACTCTAGAGCAGTTGAAGCGGACTTACAGAGGAACCATCCTTAGAACCGAAGTGAGCAACAAGGTCACTGCAGTTAACAGGACCTCTCAAGAGCCTAGCCCAAGGACGGCTCCTAGGAGACCCGACATCCTCCCTGGTCAGAGCAGAGCCAGGTCAGCCTGGCCTGTGGCTGCAGTGGCAAACCCCTGGGAACCCTACATGCACTAACATTTCCCAGGGCATCTCTCACCAGCCTCGGCATGTCATTTCACAGTGGTCAGACCAAAGGAAGCTGAGCCCAGAGCTCATTAACTCCATTCCGTCCAATCTCAGCCTTTCCAGGTGGCGAGCACAGGCAGACAGTAGGTAAACATTTGTGGGACAGATTACTGCGAGGATGTGCAGGTGCCTGTGTTGCTGGCCCTGAGTGGTGAGGTTCACGGCTCCTGATGCTGTGGAGAGAGAAAATCTGGACATGTGCCTTTTGTCTCCGCTCTGACCTCACTGGGGACAGGATAGTCCCTGGCTCCCTTCGGGGGATGAGTCTAGAATGGACACTGGTCTCCCCTCCCCCCACCAGGACTTATGAATTCCAAGTTAGGAGACCCAGCGAGTAAAAAGATGGAAGTGTAGGCTGGGGGACTGGATGCTCTTCAGGAAGCAAGGTGGAGGACTGGTCCCAATCTCCAAGCAACCACACCAGAAGGTTCTCAGCGGGAGTGTTTGCCTTTCATCTAAGACTCGGTTGAACCCTGCAGCTGGGAGCCTTTGTCGGAACGTCTGCTGAGGCCGGGGAGTGGGCGAGCCTCAGAAGGAACCACTTGAACCATCTCGCACCGCACCGGGCATCTCCACCTCAAACGGTGTTAGCGAGCTTCATTAATTAACACTCCTAAAATGCTCTGGGCTCCGTGGATGAAAGGGAGCTCTCCAAGTGCAACGTGTCATTACTATTAAAATGATATTTAGTATTGGCAGACGGACCAGATGCAAAGCACAGATATGCCTCGGCCACAACAGAAGAAAGGTTTGTGAGGATGTTTCAGAGCGCTGCTAACAGGCTCTCCCAAATTACCCCTCCCTCCTATAATGATGATTTGAAGAGAGATAGGATCTTAACCGCTGCAGAACCCAAGGGTATTTCCATGGTGCATTTCGAGGACCCAGAGCCTGGCGCACAGCAGATTTCCAACCTTACCCTTCCTTGCCACATCAGATCTAGAATAAGCTGTGTCTGAACGGTAACAACGGAGACCAGGTTCCGCTGGACTTGCATTTGGGGACAATGCCACGTATGTGCACGTCACTTGGGCCTCTGTCCTGTGCTGTGTGCTGCTGTTTGAAGGAGCCTCTAGGGAGTAAGGAACAGTGAAGAGTTAAAAGTGTGTGTACAGCGAGTCGGCAGAGAAAATCCCCGGCTGTGCAGTCAAAGGCCTGCGCCTCAAGCTGCCAGCCACAGACAGAAAAGTGCCGGCGAGCAAGTCCCAACACGCACGTCTTTATTAAATCTTTCTTTACAACACAGAAGTGAACTGTCTCCTGAAATATGCGGGGTGTTTAAACGTGCCACAGCTGACAAAAAAGTCATTTTTAAAGTCTCGGCCCACGATTATCCATGGAAACAACATCTTGCTCTCCGTTCCTGCTCAGTGTGGAGCAAAGGGGTAAAGGCAGCCTCTGGGGCAGGCAGCCTGCCACTTCGGTCCACATGTTCACCCCCGCCCGTCCACACCACGTGGAGATTATCCAGCCAATTTCTTCACTAGGGAAAGGGCTAGGGAGAGAGCGCCTTCACTGTAGCAGTAGCAGCAGAACTGAGATCTGGTCGGGGGCTGGTGGGGTTGAGTTTAAGGGGACCCCTTGCCTGCCTTTGAGTCATTCATCAGAATGCCCAGGTTGGGGATCCTATAGAATGAGGCTGTGGAGTCAAGGTCAAAGGCGGCGTCTGGGTAGGGCCCACTTGCTGTATCAACTCTTGAAGGAAGATGGGAATCCAAAGACCTTAGAGCAGAAGGGCTGGAAGATGGGGGCCAATCCCATCTTTCCATCAGGGACACAGGCTTGTCAGGACAGCATTCATCCACTGTCAAGGGCAGAGTCATCATGGCCTGGCTACCTCCTAAGGCTCCACTTGTCAACATTGCTGTGTGGGGCATAAGTTTTCTAGCATGTAGATCCCGGGGGAGAGGCTCAGACCACAGCTGCCCTCCTTGTTGTGTTAGGGGCCCAGATAAAGAGAACCGAGCTGGAATTAACTCAGCAGCATCCCCAGCGGTCACCTAGGCACCTGTGTGTGGCTCGAGGGCTACACAGTGCTTCTGTGCAAACGGCTTGAGTGGCCTTGACTTTGGCCCTGGAGGGAAGGTGGGATCTCACTGATCCTTCCCTGAAGGACTTCGGGTTCCAGAGTCCCACACGTCCCACTGCAGGACAGAACTGTGAATAAGCCTACCATGCTTCTTAGAGGTGTGTTTTCACTGAGGTCTAGCCTTCTGCCGCTGTTTTCATCCTGCTGGAGCTCATTCAGCTGAGCCAAGAAGATCACCATTATTCCTGGCCAGCCATAAATTGTTTGGTGGCGGGTAGGGGTTTTGTTCTCTGTTTTTAACTCTGGAGATCAGCACAACTAATCTGCATATACTTCTTTTTCTAACAGTCAACACTAAGCCTTTTCCTGTTGTTTGTGTAGACATGGAGCTGAGTTTTCTACTTAGGTTTACTTTCAAGTAGAAACTATGAATGTAAGGGAGTTAAGTAACCCATAAATATTCACAGCTAGAACAAGAATTCATGAAGATATTTTGAATTTAGCGGACAGGACCTCCCTTTTAGGAATGGGGGCCATGACTCAAAGGCCATGGCAGGTCTGGGCTGCATGATCAGTACTGAGGGTCCAGCCAAGACTCAAGAATCCAGCACAGAGTCCACCATGCCTTGGCAGGAGCAAGGATCCAAGCCATGCCCCCATGGAAGCAGCTTAAGACGTGACTATTGAAATACAACTTTTGGCAAATCCTTGTTTTACCAACAAAGTGAATATTGCCTGCTTTCTTGAATTAAAGCGTCCAAAGAAATTTGGCAAAGGACATGGAGGTACAATTTCTTGAGGCATGGACTGCCCTGTGGATTCTGCCATCAGTCCTCCACAACTTTCAGAAGGTAAGACGCTGAGGCAGGAGGATCACTGATTCAAGGCTTTCCTGGGTTGTACAGGACAGAAGGGGCCACTTAATGAAATCTTGTCTCAAAAAGTAAGGCAGGCACTGAGCAAGTGGCTTAGTGGTAGAACCCTTGCCTGCCCTGATTGACTGGGTAGCCCTTAAAGGAAATCTAGCTGGAAGTGGGGGATTAGCGATGGAAAGAAGGGGAGTGATAGGTCATGTGTCTATGCAGCCAAGGAGAAGAGCAGCTTCTCATGCAGGCAAGGTGATGAGCAATGAGAAAGATGAAGCTTAGAGTTGAACTAGAACAAAAGATGACCCGGACTTGACAGTCTGTTGGCCTGGTCTAGGGTGAAAATGTAATTGGGGCTGGCTTACAGTTTCAGAGGTTTAGTCCATTATTATCATGGCAGGATGCATGGCAGTGTGCAGGTAGACATGGTGCTGGAGAGGTAGCTGAGAGTTCTACATCTTGAGCCCAGGGAGCAGAAGGAGACTGTGTGCCACACTGGGCATAACTTGAGCATATGAGACCTCAGTGACACACTTCCTCCAACAAGGCCACAACTTCTAATAGTGCCACTCTTTATGGGCCAAGCACTTAAAATATGAGTCTATGGGGACCACCACTATTCAAACCACTGCAGCTTCCTAAGTAGCTGGGGTTACAAGTCGGTACCACCAGGTCCAGTTCATAAATCATCTTTTAAGAACTCCCCATCACCCCAAGGCTAGACCCAAACTAGTGCCCCATGCAGGTTGTCACAACTTCTTGCATATATAGTATACCATCCTAGAGTCTGAAGTTTATTGTGCTCCTGAGTCTCATCCATGCACAAGCACATACACACACACACACACACACACACACACACACACACACACACGAGCATGTGCATTCATATGCATACATATTTGTCCAGCTAACACCTTTAGCACACATATGCTCCATATGCCCAGCCTTTGAGACAGATTGACAGCTTTTGCTGGTCCCCTTCCTTGGACTCCAGTCTGTGTCTTCACAGTCTGTGTGCATACCTCTGAGCCTCATATACAAATGGTGTCTACACCTCTTTCAGCAGTGAGGGCTCTCTTCGTATCTGCACTGTACACACATACACAGTGTTGGTGCAAGTCCTAAACTGAACTAAAGTAAAGGAAAAAAAATCTTACAAGGTCTGGCAAGATGGCTCAGTTCGTGGAAGTTGTAATCTGACTACCACATATGTGCTGTGTATATATACACACATACACACACATACACAGAGAGGGAAAGAGAGAGGGTGGGAGAGAGGGGGAAGGAGAAAGGGGGACACAGAGAGAGAACAGAATAAAATGTGTGTATTTCATGTGTTTCCCTGCAAGGAAACCAGAATGTGGACGCTGCTGCAGAGAGGAGCTGCAGACCCAGAGTGAAGAAGGGCCTCGGCCGGACTCAGCCCCACTGCAGTGCTTCGCTGGTCTAAAGGCAGAAGCTTTCTGTTCCTGACTCAGGTGGTTTCTTCACGGTGGGACTGAAGCCATCACTAGATAGCAGAAACACGCATCGGCATCACTCTGACTGGACTCCATCCGTTCCGCTTGGCTCAACCACCTGCAGAGACTCTTTCCTCTTTGATAAAGAAAAAGGTGAGATGACAATTGTGACAGGTGCAGAAGAAACAATTTCAGTGTCATCCCTGAGAGGATCGCTGCCCAGGGCCACTCACGGCCCCAGCCCACATTCTGCTGCCTGGCTGCTGGGAGAGCCTGCTTTGATGTGCTCAGGTTTCATTTCGCTTTGCCTCGGTGAGATGTCATCTGGGGATGTGCCCAGAATCCTGACACCTTTCAGATGTGTGCCTCACTTCCCTTCTCACCCAATGAGGTTGCTTTTGATCGCTCTGGAATCTGTGTTTTCTGTTTTCACCTGGCTCTTTTTGCACCATGACTCCTATGCATTCTGAATGCGGTGAGTTTTTGTCTATATTTGTCAAAGGTGTCAAAGAGGTGATCTTTGAAACGACTTGAATTTTGCACGTGCTTAGCCGCTGGTTGTCAGAAAACTACCCCATGGCAGTTTTAGTTTCCTCCTTCACAGTTTGAAGGTGTGTGTGTGTGTGTGTGTGTGTGTGTGTGTGTGTGTGTGTGTGTGTGTGTGTACAGCAGACTCTACAGATGAGTCCATGCTCTAGGCTGGGGCTGAGCTTGCTTCCGCTAGCACACACAGCCTGGAGCTGGAGAACACATGTTTACTGTAGGAGGGTCAGACACTGCTTTCCTTTTCACCTTGAAAATCAGTATTGTTGACAATATACTCAGATAAACTGAAAGAAACCACTAATACACTGAGATGAAGCCCAACTATGCAAGGTGTGTGTGTGTATGTGTGTGTGTGTGTGTGTGTGTGTGTGTGTGTGTGTGTGTGTGTGTGTGTGTATTTTAGGGGGTGGGCTCTGGATAACTAGGCATGGAATTGTAACATCCTAGGCCACACGTGATTGGCATTCTTCTCTTCTCAGGCACATGCTAGCATTGGCTGAGCTCAGGGCCCCTCTCCATGTCCAGGCAGGCTCTTTACCTTCTCATAGTCCAGGATGGCCTGTTCTTCCTTTGATGCCCAGAACCCCTCTCTATGCCCAGGCTGGCTCCTTACCTCCTTGTATACCTGGGCTAGCCCACTTTTCATACTCTGTCCTGCTTCAGTTCTGATACCCAGGAGTCCTCTTGTTCTCTGGTCAACTACTTACCATGAGGGGCTTTTGTGCACCAAGTGGGGTGTGGGTCTGGGTACCCTACAGCAAGTCCCTGTGCTTTCTCCTGTGATTCTATGAATCAGTTTTGGACTGGGAAATTCAAACTGGCTATGAAATATCTGTATACATCTTCCCACTGTCTATTTCTCTTTCATCAATTTCCTGAAGGATTCTACTCCTATGACTGCCTGCCCACCAGCCAGCGTAAGTTGGACCCTGTTCTCTGGTGGGCAAGTTGCCTTCAGACTTTATCTGTGAAACCTTAGCATCTGTTTTCATGGGTACGGGTACTGAACTCAAAAGCTGTAAACTATCTGTAGCAGGGTCTGTGCCTGTCCTGAGGCCAGGCTTAGGGTGTGTGCATGAGTCCACACTCTAATGTCTGCACTCTAAACTGGCTAGAGATATTTCAGTTGACTTTAAAGGCTGTGAGACAACATTTGCTTGCTTTGATCAACTCAAGGACAAGGTCAAGTATTTTGAGATCTCATAAAAGAAAAATAAATGTTCCTATATTCTTATTTCCACTGCCTCTGGGTGACATTGGGTGAATACTCACGTGGCTTTCTTTGCAGGACGCCTTCCCAGAATATCTGAGGACTGGGTGGCATGGCTTGCAATCTGAGCTATCTGCCAGCCTCGCCATGCATCAGGCACAGCAGAGATGCACTCTAAGCACACGCAAATGGACATCTTGGCCCAGGAAATGACAATGTCAGCAGTGGCAGCAGCATCTCTGAAAATGAAGGACAATGATTTAAAAAAAAACAAGGATGGAGGCAGAAGCAAAGTGTCCTCGGGACCTCACAGAATGCTGTGGGCCATACCATGGGGTTAATGTCCGTTTCTTCCTTCTGATGGTTTCCCAGTTCACTGGGCCTTTCTCACTGGTCTATTTGGAGGACCATTTCCCGTGTGCCAGATGTCTTGCTATGTTTGGGTAATTATAACTATTTGAGGAATTTCAAGAAAATGCCAGCTCATTAGTGGCTGAGAGTACTTGACATTCTCTCTCTGATAAAAATCGGGGGTTTAAAATTCATACAACACACGGCACAAGGCAGGATCCAATTCAACAGAATCAAAATGTGAGTGATCAAGATCTGGGCAGTGGAGACATGACCACCAACAGTGGCATTTTCTAATGAATGTGGTCATGTTCTTACGGGACCTGTTTGGAAGATTTTCAAGGAAAGACTGGACTATAAAAATAGGAGAGTTAAGCCTATGTTGAATAATACTAGAGAAAAGACTTGTCTAACTAGCAAAGCATGATATTGACCCAATAATTACCAGGAAAAGTCCTTTTATTCTTCTGATTGTCACTGTTCAGGGAGCCAGAATCATTGTTGAATTCTTAAGTGACATTTGCTGCTGAAGATGCTACAGTGTGACTCAAGGTCATTGTCCTCAGGCTCCACGCTCACTACCTATGACTCGGTCAAGGATATGACCTATGATTCGATCAGTGTTTTCTGTCCTGTGGGGTGTTATAAAATATGGGGACGGGGCTAAGCCCACAAAGACACTAGGAAATGGGAAATAATTTTCCCACTTTTTAAAAAATTCTTGCTCTTTAACTTGAAATTAGAATATGTTGTGACTGGTAATAATGCTATATGTAAACATGCACACCAAAAGTGCATAAGAGAAAACCCAAGGGGAAAGTTGAGAGGAATAAAGTAATATTAATCTCTAATCATTTTCTCAGCAAGAACATTCTCAAAGCATCAACCAAAGCTATTAACCATCTCTTAGTCTGCATTTTCCAAAAATAACTCTGTAAAGTCGGTAATTATTTAAAAAACACTATAAACCTGCTGATACTTGACACCAGCTCATGAGTAAGCAGCGGTAGATATACAGAGTCTCCAGCTAGGTTTCCTGGGTTCAAATCTAGCTTTCCCCACATCTAGATCGTGATCTGGGAGTCTCTGAACCTCTCTAAGGCTCAGTTTCCCCATCTGTGAAGCACATAGTGGTGCTCACTATGCAGTATCCAAGGATCAACCTAGAACACATTGGGATTGGCATGCCTGTGCTCTGGGGAGGCTTGTTCATGACCTCAACACAGGCTACAATAGTCAAGATGCTATTGCTGTGTCCCAAGATGGATGAACAGTAGTTGTAAAGGGCACAAATGTAAGAACCACGGTGGGGAGGGTGGCATATGGCAGGCTTCTCACTGGTTCATCTTCCATGTCAATGATTTTGAGGCTATGTTCTTGACTGAAGAAAGCTGCTTTGCATGGAGGTCACAGTATCCACCAACAATGTGTTAGAGGCATGGAGTGCTCATTATGGAGTCCACAAATGCTGACCCAACCAGGTCATTGATAAAGACAAGAGATCGAGCCAGATCAGTATAATTTTATTTATTTGTTTGTTTTTGTTTTTCCAAACAGGGTTTCTCTGTGTTATAGCCCTGGCTGTCCTGGAACTTACTCTGTAGACCAGTCTGGCCTTGAACTCAGAGATCTACCTGCCTCTGCCTACCAAGTGTTGGGATTAAGGGCAAGTACTACCATGCCTGGCTCCAGTATGAATTTTTAAAATATATCCAACCAAACTGCAGATGATACAGAGAGTTGGGAGAGGCAGTAGTAGAACTGATGATGAACCAAGACTTGATGGCATCCACAGGCTGGACGCCTGCCGAAGGCCATGCCTATAATTTAGTTGGAAGGAAAGCCAAAACCCACCCTTGTACTTTACAGACCACTCACCACAACTGTGCTCAGGAAGCCTAGTGTATCCCAATACTTAAAACAAAAACCTGAAGTTCTTAGGTGAATGAGAAATTCAAGGGCCAGCACTATAATGCACATAGTGTCATGAAAGTATGCATCAGACGTATGTGACCACATACCTAAAAACTTCAGGAAAAACATGAAATATAACCACTGCTTTTACTAGCCTCATGTATTACTCAGGGTTCTCTGGAGAAGAGAACTGACTGAATGAATATATATTAAAAATGTATTTATTAGACTGGCTTACACAATACAGTGTGGGTATCCCAACAATGGCTTTCCCACACTGGAGAGGCCAAGAATGTGGTAGTCCAAGTGGTCCATGTGATCCATGAGGCTGATGTCTTGGCAGCCCCACTCTGGCACCAAAGGGCTGGAAGACTCCTAGAGAGAGTCTGCTCTTCAGTCTACATTGGAACCCTGAAGAAGCTGGTTCTTATCAGAGAAAGGATACAGCAGTGGCAGCTGCAGGAGAGAGGAATTTGCCATCAAGAGTGAGGGCCAGCAGGCAAAAAGCAAAGCTGCTCTTCTACACCCTTTTATCTGGGCCCCAACTAGAAAATGCTACCCACATTTAGGGTGGGTCTTCCAGCTTCAAACAATCCAAGCAAGAAATTCCCTCATGGGAGTGTATGCCCAGTGGCTGCCCGTAGCTGATTCCAGATCCATCACACCTGGAATTCAACATACCATCTTCGAGCTTGAGTGAAGTATTTTAAAGGAGGTGACGAGCACTTAGATGGCCCACAGAGGGACAGACAGATGAGAGCACCGATGTCGTTTGCTGACCCAGTCACAGATCCCAAGGTTTTATGGGTCCCAGATACACATTGAGTGCGCACTGACAGAATCACAGGTTTCCTTCCTTCATTTTCAGAACAATCTTAGGAGATGGACATTTCATTCCTACTGTATAAGCTTAAAAACAGTGACTGGTAGCCTCAGAAACTTCAACAGACTTGCCTAACCTCGGGCATCTTGACAGTAGCTCAGGTTCAGACTGACTCCCAAAATGCAAATTCCTTCCACTGAGTAAAACAGTATCGCAGTAAGAACAGCAGAAGAAAAAGGCAGAGGGAGTCTCACCGATGGTCTCCATATTCCCAAGGTACATATTTGTGGCTTCAAGAGAAAGTGCTAGAAGAACTATTAAAAAGAAACTGAAGATGATTTTTATAATACAAGGACATATAGTGTAGCCAAGCTGGTCAAAACACAGTGACTACATTCTTAGGTGGTGTGGAGGGAGGAATCAGGAATAGCCACTGATAACAACTGTCAGAGGAGAGACCCTGTCATAGAGGAGAGACCCTGTCAAACATGGGAGCCTGGGGAGCATTTCATATTGAAATCACAGTTTCTCAAAGTCAGTTTCTCGTTCTAACCATGTTCTCAGTCCGAACCTCTGTAATGAGACCTCTCTCCTTGAAGTTAGACATGGTCACATCTTATACTGTATGTTGGGATCATTGCAAGGTGCTTTACAGTGAGGTTTTGGAAGGGACAAAACAGCATCTGCAGAGATGGCCCACAAGACAGCAGACCTGGCTGGGCACAGGCAAGAGAGATGTGGAGGCCCAAGCTCTCCTCGGAGAATGGGGTTCCTTGTGTGTGCTGGGTTTCCTGTAAGATGGGTAGAGGCTGGGAGCTGTACCCAAGGTGAATAAGGTGAATACCTCCATAATGGATGCCTTCTCCTACCCAGGGTTTCTTCCCGCAGTCCACCTCCTGCCCCCCCTTTCTTGTTGCCTGTGTCTTTCTGGTACCCCCTCCCCAGGAAGAAGACAGAGGAGGAGGGTGCTGCCGGTGTGGCTCTTGTTGAAAGCAGGGATTCATGAGGGTGGCAGGCTAGTGAGAGAGGGAAGAAGTGGCATTTGCCCTTCATTCACCTCTAACTGTGAGCTTCCTCAGAGGTCCTAGAGGAGGCAGCCTGGCACCTCTAATCACATTCAAATACTGTTATGAGACATACTTAATAAGCATAGAGCTACTGAGTACTAAGATCTGAAAATAGAGGGTTTGTGAAGGAAACCAGCATTCATTTTCCATCACTTTCTTTAACAATGGATTGTCTATTACTGTATGCAGATGGGGGGGGTCCAGGACCCCTAGATGGGGGTCCAGAGACATGCACACAGAAGGCAAGGGCATCTTCTCTAGGTGAGACTCAAGCTAGTAACAGTCTTCTGGGAAAACAGAAGGTGAAGGAATGCAGGGTGGAGGTTGGCTGCACAAAGGAAACCCCTCCTGATGTGCAGATATCAGTTGAGAGTCCACTGTGGCCAGATGATCTTCTGGGATCCATGTCAAAGTGTGGGTTCAGAAAGGCACCCTGGAGGGGACAATCCTGTCATTCATTAGGAAAACTGCTGCTGTACAGGAGCCGTGACACCAGGAAGAACAGGTACACGTGGCGTGGGTGGAGAGGAGAACCGCTGCTGTATCACACAGTGGGAACACACCCTGATGCTCTTGGGCTTATTCAGGACCAGGGCTCTGTCCTGAGGACGCCATTTAAAGTTGTCAAGTCTTGGTACTCTCCACAGAAGCAAACATTAGAGGTCTGTTATAAAGAACTGGCTTGCCTGGCCACAGGACTGGCATCCAGAAAGCTGGAGACAGAGAGAGAGAGAGAGAGAGAGAGAGAGAGAGAGAGAGAGAGAGAGAGAGAGAGAGAGAGAGAGAGAGAGAGACCTTTCTTCTAGGAAGCTCAGCTTTGCTCCAGAAAGCCCCAAGTGAAATGGAGGCCAAGACGCCATCAAGGAGGGTGGGTCACCAGCTCTGCTCAGTGTGGCCATGGGTAGTTCTGTGTAGTTCTTAGCCACATTATCAGAGGGTTCCTACACTGGAGCTTAATCAAGTCCCTGGAGACTGGTCAAAGGAACATAACCAACTCACAGTAAGACTGGGAGTTGAAAGGATCAGGTCAAGACTACAAAGCAAAGATCTCTTTCTCTCTCTCTCTCTCTCTCTCTCTCTCTCTCTCTCTCTCTCTCTCTCTCTCTCTCTCTGTCTCTCTCTCTCTCTTTCTCTTTCTCTCTCTCTCTCACACACACACACGACACAAACTTTTACACAAACATACATACATAATACACTCATACACACAAATGCACACACTTATATACACATACACAGAAGACAGGTACACACACACACACACACACACACACACACACACACACACACACACACGCCCTAGACATAGGAATCTGTACCCCCACCCCAAATGAACCCCTTACCCAAGCACACAAGGCTACTGCTGCATCCCTCTTCCTCTGTGACAGGAGAGAGAGGAAGAAGATGGCGGAGACGCAGGAAGGGGGGCAGTGGAAGCCGGTGACATTTGATGCCCCCTTCACCCGAAGGAGGTACAAAAAGCCAGCACGTTTGACAGAGAGCCCAGGAGACCTCGCGTGGAAGGAAGACTGGTTTAGGAGGACCCGACTGAAAAACTGGCCTTGGGACAGGTCTGTGGCAGGGACAAGGAAACTGGTTAAGGAGTGGGCACCGTAATTACCCACACAACAGGAGAGGCTGGGGACAATGGGACTAAATGAGCTTCACTTGACTAAAACGTGCAAAAAGGAAAAAAAGAAGAAGAAGAAGAACCAGACCCACAGCTAAAGATGAACTAAGGACTCCATTCAACAGGGCTGAGCTCCAAGGAGCAGGCCAATGTGGTGGTGGGTGAGCCCAGGTGCAAGGCAGAAGACATGAGCAATAATAATTAGCAGGTTAAACAATCACCTACCTCCTGCCTTAGGTAGGAACTGGGGGAGGGGCAGTATATAGGTGTGAGCCTGTAAGGAAAGAAATTAGCCAGCATCTGAGAGGGGACAGTGACAAAATGCTGATGGGGGCATCTGTCTGCTAAGCCATGTCACTCGTAAATGCGGCACCAGGACAGCAGGGGCTGTCAACTTCTGATACCCTGGAAAATATCCCCGGGTCTCTTAGCTCTTCACCCCCCGTTCCAGCCCAAGGGTCTGCAGCAGGAACCTGAAGATTCTGGTGGGCTTAAATAGAAAGGATATGCTGGTGCAACCCTTTTGTAAGGACCCTGATAAGCGTGTGAAGAAGTTCACTCCAAAAATGCTTCTCGGCGCTTCCTCTAGGTAACTTCCCAGGCCTGGGGATGCAGCTTGTGGGTAAGGAGATTGTCTAGCAGGCAATAAGCACTGTGTTCGATCCCTGGCACCATATAAAATAAGTCCATAACTTTCCAAGCATGGAGAGCTTGTTAATTCCTCATTGAAGAATCTCATGGGGATTTTAATGTCCTAGCAGCTGATGTTGATCGAGAATCAATCTGAAATTAGGGTTAAGTTTCCCTTCTGAGTTGATTATTTAAGGCAATAGGAAAATGTGTTGAGATTTTGGAAAATTCCATTTCCAGGCAACATTTAGGATGACATCACGGCCATGGGTCAATGCTTGAACCACAAAAAGCAGCGAAGATAAAACTTCCTAGCCAAGCTACCCTGTGCTGTGAAGAACTCTTGGTTGTCTTACAGGGCAGGGATTACAAGATATGCTATATGAACAAAGTGGTCAGCCAGTGAAGGTGACATGAGAATTTATCTTCTGACACCCTAGAAAATATCCCTGGGCCTACAAGTTCATCAGTCCTCCTTTCCAGGCCAAGGGTCCTCCAGACTTAACCAACTGAGGGGACACACTGCAAATTTGGGCCTCCTCCTGCAGGAAGAAGGGAGGCCATGAAGCCATGAAGCCAGCACAAACATCAATGTGAAGTCAGAATAATAGGACACGACCCACCTTGGAGCCAGGACACATCCCACCCTAGAATACTCCACTATAAGACTAAGACATAGCCCATCATGGAGCCATGATCTATTCCACCTTGGAGCCAGGACACAAACCACTATGGAGCCGGGACACACCCCACCTTGGAGCCAGGACACACCCCGCTATGGAGCCGGGACATGCCCTGCTATGGAGCACTCTACTATGGATATTCTCCACTTTGGAGCCAGGACCCATCCTACCATAATGTCAGCACATATCCTTCCATGGTGCAGTAGCCATTCCACTGAGAAGTCAGCAAACGCCCCACTATGGCGTCAACACACATCCCGCCACGAGTCCAGTATAGGGCTTCCAGGGAGTCAGCACACACACCTCCATGAAGCCAGCAATCAACACTGGGCCCAGCACACGCCCCACCTTCCCCACAGGGTTGCAACTTGCTATTTCCCAGTATGCTCTGGATCTCTACTATCACCCCTGAGGGCCAAGCTGAGCCGTGTGTGTTTCCTATTCCCTCTCTTGATCTGCTGTTACCCTGCCTTTGCCTTACTCCCATACTGAGCTGTTCTCCCTCTAAATCAGGTCACCTGAGACATACAGTGGTCTGGACTCTATGGCCTTGGGGGCAGATGTAGCCATGTGCTGGGCACAGTGATAAAATCCAGTTTTCTACCTGAAAACATCACATTATAGGGGACCGTGTCCCAGAAATTGTCCAGACTAATTCAAGAAAGAGCATAAGTGCTGGGGTCACTAACGACAAGATGTAGCCCCAGAGGTCAGCAAGGGCCACTCCTCCACCGAGGAGAGCACACACTGTGAGTCAGAGGCAGAGGGGACCACTCAAGCTCAGGGAGAAGCCTTATCTGCTTCTTGCCCTCCAGTTTCCATCCCTAGGTAGGAGACCTGGGGACCAGGTCCCTGACCATGTGTCAAGTCTTTCCTCTCTGGAGAATTGTTCATAAAGGGGAAATAATGTCATAGGAAGCACAACACACATACACACACACACACACACACACACACACACACACACACACACACACACACACACACTGCCCTAGAACATCCTCTATCATCTACAAAGTGGTCACACAGTCTGCCCTACAAGAGCTAAGGTCCTGCATGCACAGGGTAGAGAGCCAGGCCAGCCCCCTGTATCTTCAGCCCCAGATTCCTTGGGGATGAGAGGCAGTGGGGGTCAGGTCTTGGCACAGTGACTCACTGCTTGGGTGAGCTGTCATCTTGCTTGGGGAGATTCGGCCAGAGAAGTGGCCCAGCAGCTCCGAAGGTGTCAGAGTGCATCAGAAAAGAGATCCATCCCAGGGGTGGTGTCAGGCCCCATCCTTATTACCCAGTAGGAAATGCAGGAACTCAGGGCTCCAGCTCTGGCTGGGGAAGCCATGCATCATCTTGCAGCCTTACTCCTAACCTCAGTAAATGCTCTTCCAGCCAGGGCCTTGAGGCCCTGGAGAAGCATTCTGCTCCTTTTCCTGGTGTGCTTGCCTTTTGTCCTGGCTCAAAATGTTGATCATGGTGGGACACAAGTATGGTTATTCCTTCCTATTCTGTCACTTAATAAGAAATTCCATTTCTACGAATTAAACACACAGAAGTACAGAAAGGCTACTTCTCAATGTCACAATGGCAAGCCTCTTTCATGAAATTCTCCTTAGAGCTACTAGTTACTAAGGAAGCAGGCCAGGGAAAGCAGAGAAGAATGTCCAGGCCTGGGGCATTCTTCAGAAAGCATGGTTTAAAACCATGGTTCAGGAGCTCCCAGCCTCACCCCTTCCCTCTAGGGCAGGCTCTCCTGGTCTCACTCGCATGTGCACACACTCTGCCTCAGTCTCCACCACTCTCTTGAGATCTTCAGACCCTGCTCAGACTCTCTCACCGAGACTAGTGCTCTGGCCTGGTTTTCCTTTATGACGAGTGACTCGTCTGGTCTGCAGAGATCTTGTCTCCATTCTTCATGCGGCAGTCTTGCCTTCCTGAGATGCCACCTTGATCAGAACCACTGACCCAGGTCCTGGTACCTAATGAACTAAACAGACCCCAGTTGTTCTCAGAGTTTAATGTGGACACTTTTTGCATTGGGGCTTTTTCTCTGTTCTTTGAATGGGCTCAGGAACCACTAAGTAATCTTAGAGCACGCTGATGGCCTTCTACCACTAAAGCGAGAAAAAAAGCAACAAGGAAAAAAAAAACTGTTCCCAATGGCACTCCCAAAATACTGCCCCACTGACCTACCTCTCCTGCTCCACTTTGTCCCCCAAACGAGAGCTCGGGAAAGGAAAGTGGAGCCTGAGTCCTTTGTATCCGACATTGAGCAGCAGCGCGATTTTGTCTGAAATCTTACGACTATATTGGTAATTAATTAAACACATTGAGTCTTGTAATTCAGTGTCTGCTCTGCTGCCAGGCAGTATTCTCTGACGTTTATCCCAGAGGCCATGGAATTCCCAGTAGGAAAATTCTAAAGGTAAGACAGCCCCGGGGCCTGCAGTTTTGGAAACCTTCAAAGCCTGCTGCTTTCCAGTCTAGGCCCTAGTCCGATTGAAGAACCAGAATGTATCTCAAATCCTGTCCCCAAGGGTACCTGCACTGAACAGGGGCTCCACCCAATTGCTAGGAGAGGGAGATGCCGGGTTCTTAGAGGCATGAATACTGCTTGTCACATTTGGAGTGGGGACCTGCCACTCACCACCTTGGCATGGCCCCTTTCTCCACCTCCATTTTAGATGAGAATAAAGAAGGCTGTCCTACCTTAGCTGAAAGCTGAGGTGGATAACGGTACTGCTTTTGTACTTCTCCCACATGAGGTACCCATGTCACTATGAAAATGGGCGTGGTGGCAGAGCATGACATAGGGTGCATGGAGTGACCTAACCTGGAACCACATTTTCCATAAAGCAGGTAGCAGGGTGGGCCCCACGAATGGACTCAGGAGAGGAGGGACCAGAACACATAATGGGTGTTGGAAGTCAGGCTGTGCAAGTGTGGAAATGGCAGAGAATGGTTCAGGCATCTGAGGGTCACTCTGCTGCTTGGCAACAGGGGCAGGACATAGATATGAACTGAGAAGTCTTCCGTTAGAACCATTGCTAGCCAAGCCAAGACTTAATCTCTCCATCAGCAGCTGACACACAAAGGCTGGCATATTAGCCTATAAAGATCAGTCACATTATGAACACTCTGAGTGTATCATGCACCCACTAGGTTCCCGGTCATAGGTGCCCCTTCCCCTGGGACTATGTGAAGATGGATTCCATGAGTCCCCACAAGAAAGAGACTCTATCAAACTACATACAAGGTGCACTGCACAGACTAGGGTTAACATGTGACTCCATGCATGCAACTCCCACACCAACCAGTGAAACAAGCCACCTCAAACCACCCCCATTGCCGCCCACCTCCACAACCTGCTTCTCTTGATGCCCCTTCAGAGCCTTTCCAGACAGTAAGAGTGTGGCAAGTGTGGGCATGCTATCACTGACTCCATTTTTCAAACTTTTGTTCCATGTTCCCTCACATAGAACTCAGGACAGCTGTCCTAGAAGAAGTCATGGATATACCACTGTGGTTCATCTCTGATATACCAGTGAGGCTGGGGAAGCAGAGGGGCCTCCTCTACAGGCCTAATACACCCTAGAACTTGCTACCCAGCCTCCCAATGTTGGTATCAGAAGTCTGTGGTCCCTCTAATACACAGATCCATGACTCTGAGTAATCATGTGTGAAACTATTATTCAGTGGAGCCTCCAGCCTGTGGAACCCACCTTTCCCTGGGCACAGGTCTCCTTGGTCCCATATGTAATCAGTACCAAGCAAGATCTGCTCCTCTGCTGCTCTCCACATGACTGTCTACATCCAGCAAAACCAGGAAGCCACTCTTGGGCCTTGGCTGCAGTACAGACTTGAGGATGGTTCTTGTGTAATGTGCACACATCTCTGAGGCAGCAGAGCTCACACTGTTTGAGCTCACACTGACTTCCCACCATTCCCCAGACTTTGCCAGGGTGCTGGAGCACACAGTGGATACTCACTAAACCAATTCTCCATTGAACAGAACTCTTCATCTTATCAATGTTGGGTTTGGGGATGTTGCCCCCAAATCCCTCAATAATCTCGGTATCTGTCATCCAGGCATCTGTTTCATTCTTACCATTAATGCCATTAAGATACATGCCAAGTCAGGTATGTGACTTGGTACAATCCTCCATCTGCACTTAGTACTTGCACAATTTCCAGAGCCTGTAGGACCATCATGGAGCAGCTGCTTCCATTTCTTCTACATTCAATAGGGGAAAAAAAGACCAGGAGAGTTTAGATGATTTATTCAAGGTCATCAGCCAGTCAATAAAGGTTTGAACAAAAGTCCAAGCCTCCTAATTTTCCAGTTGCACAATATGGTGTTCTGTTTTAATGTGCCCTTAGAAGGGGTAGGATCATCATTTATAGATGGAAAGATGGAGTAGCAAGTAGTAAATAAAGAGAGTCAGGAAGAGAGGAGAGGAGGGGAGGGGAAGGGAGGAGAGGAGAGGGGGGGAGAGGGGAGGGGAGGGGAGGAGAGAAGAGGAGAGGAGAGGAGAGGGGAGGGGAGGGGAGGGGAGGGGAGGGGAGGAGAGGAGAGGAGAGGAGAGGAGAGGAGAGGAGAGGAGAGGAGAGGAGAGGAGAGGAGAGGAGAGGAGAGGAGAGGGCAGAGTTCGGTGCTTCCCAAGTTGGACATTAGTGGTAACTTCAAAGTAAAGAATGGGTCTACTAATTGTAAAGCAATTAAAAGAAGATGAATGCAATGCACCTTGTAAGCAGTAACTCAAAGGCATAGTTTACCTGGGCCAATCAAAGTGCTCACCATCCTATGGCAGTTTTACTGGGATTTGTATACACCCATAGGAGTTCAACCACATCAAGGGCCACTTGCTACCACACAGTATCTTACAGCTGGAAAGTGAAGGCTGGAGTGAAAATGCAGAATCTGTGCCTTGGGTAGCTCATGCTCCCAGAAACATAAAGCAGGAAGCAGAGGAGAGACATAGTCCTTATATGCTTGGGTAATTTTGGAAGGATCCATGGGGTGGCAGGTCAGTGACAGGGAAGCCGGTATTGTGGGTAATGGTAACAGTGAGAACATGAAATGACACAGCTCAGCTAATCAGGGTGGTTAGAGCTGCCTGCAAATAGAAGAAGACAGCACTTCCATGGAACTGTGAGAGAAACTTCAACACTTCCTACGACAAGGCCTCAATTGCTCCTTTAACATTAGGGAAATTCGCTGAATCGTACCAGCTCCATGACTCTACTCTGTGTGAATTCAGGGAAGACTTGGTGGGTGAAGTGAGACCCAGGACAAACAAACAGCAGAAAACATGACTCTTGAACCCCAGGGCCATTACTCTGTCCGAATCCAGGGACGTGACTCTACATAGGCTTAAGGGTCCAATTGTCCTGACGTCAGGCAAATGTATTAAATCCCTAAAGATGTTTCTTAGTTTTTCAAATACCTCCCCTTGCCTTCACTCTCGCCTGAGTATGAGCAGTCATTGTAGATGACCAGGCAGGGCTGCTGTTTAGAGAGGGGGGTGTCAGGAGGACTGCATGAGTGCTAGGTGACCCTTTCCATGGTCTGACTCACTTCTCTCCTCTCTGTCATCCATCTGGTAGGTAAAGACTGGCCCAGCTCTTGGAATGGCCCGGTCTTGGGTAGAGACACTGCCAAGAGGCAGATGTTTTCAGAAGAGCCTTGAGGCTTCAGAGTGCAAAGGATCTTTCAGGTCTGTGGCTCCTCCTTGCTCAGGATCACATTCCCAAGAGAAGCACTGTATCCCCCTCGTCCAGGGCTGAGAACTCTTCTCTGTTCTTGCACGTTTAGAGCAACTACTGGTCTTCACTGCTTGCTTCTGTCCTTGTTACAGCACAAATACGTTTAACCTGAAGCTCTCCAGGACAATCATGGATAAACCACAGCAACTGGGAGGACACACAACGTCGGTGATCAAACACAGTGAAACAATTGGACACAATTAGGCAGAGACTGCATCCCCGTAAAACTGCAGAGAAGTAAGGCAGCCGGCATGTGGTGCACCCTGTGCGGTGCCTTTCAAGGGTGCGTGGCAATCAGCTAACAAGGCAGCTACTGAGCCCTCACTGCACCCAGCCTCATCACAGAGGCCATGTGGAATACATTAGAAAGAGGGACTTGAGGAGCTCATCACTTAGCAGGGGATCAAGTCTTTCAAATCAGAAGAATCTGAAGAGCAATTGTCATAAATAGGAATTCTGAAAAAGAAGAGATTAGAATTGGCTGAAGTTATTGAAACGATGTAGAAAGGTTTAAGTGATCTTGGAAAGAAGGCATAAAATGTGACTCTCCTAAGAGAAGACAGAGACACGCTGACAGTGTGGGCTAGCGCAGAGGTCACTGGGAAGAAGAAGGACATCTGGGCTGAGCTTCTGGAGCTTTCCGGTGTGAAGCAAGGCTAAGCTTACCTCAGGGGCAGTGCAAGGCATTGGGAGTTAGTTCAGGGTCACAAAGAGGATATGGAATGACCTACTCAGTAAATTGTGAAGGTCAAGAAGTTGTTTACACAAACAGAAAAGGATGGCATATCCATGGAGCTGTGAGAGAAGCTTCCTCACTTCCTATGGCAAAGTCCATGGTGGCTCATGGTAACTTATAGGAAGCAGGGGGATGTGAGAGGACATGAAATATGTCATGAAGGGATGCCAACTGGAGAGGTGGTAAGGTTCCAGGAAGGCCTCCAGCATCTGCTTCATCCAGTGCCCACTACCCTCTTCAGGACACTGGGCCATCAGTCCAGCAATTCCCCACCTGTCACCTGAAACAGCGGCTCCCAAACTGTCAAAGCTCAGTTTGTGCTTTTACAGGGAAAAGTGGAAAGTGAGTGGAATAAATTCTGGGCTGGGCAACTTGAAGGTCCTAAGTGGAAACCCCATGTGAAAATCAGACTTGGAGCTGGGCTGATCCGAAGCCACTGGTGTCTGCCTTCCATGAGCAAACCTCATTGCACCCAAGTCCAGGCCTCACCAGAATGTCAACACTCATTGAAAATATTCTTATCAGATGTACCAGCAGGTAAAGGCACTTGCTGCCAAGCCTGATGACCTGAGTTCAAACTCTAGGACCAAGATGTTGGAAGGAGAGAACTGACCCCCACAGCTTGTCTTCTGACCACACATGTGTGCTCTGGCACACATCTTCCCATTCCACCCCTGCAACACACACAAATAAAATGGTTTTAATACTTTCTTCAGTGCATATGAATTATACAGAATGATGGGCTTCACGATGACATTTCCATGCACATACACATGCTTTCACCACATCCGTCTTTCCAGCTGCCCTCCACTGATCTCCAGTTCCGTGTATTTTCCTACAAATGACAGAATTACATTCTCCTGATGGATGAGCAAAACCTCATTGTGTGACACTTTCTTTTAACCCATTTATTTATCCTTTGGCAGGCCCCCAGGCTGCTGGGTACTGCAAACAGAGTTTCTACAAACATGGATGTGCAGGTATCTCTGTGGCGTGCTGACTTAGATTACCTTGGGTATAGACCCAGGAGTAATATAGCTAGTGGTGTATTTTGAAAATGGCGCGCATGCGCAGCAGTGGGTGGGAGTCCGGGAGATACACCCTGCAGACTGCACTCACATGGAGAGTTTTATTGGGGGAAAGGGAGAGAAGGGAGATGAGGGGAGAAGAGGAAGAAGAAGAGAAGAGAAAAAGAGACAGGCAGGCGGAGGGGAGGCGCCTTTTATAAGGAAACTTGTAGCTCAGCCAGTGCGCACAGGGGGCGCTCTTAGTGGCTACAGCTGAGGATATATCCTGTCAGGGCCCCAAGGGCAGGCCAGTACAGATGCCTACATGCTACCAGCTAGGTCACAAAGAGGGTCCCTTTTTAATTTCCTAAAGGATGAGCATACTGATTTCCGTAAAGATTGGACTAATTTATATTCCTCAGCAGTGTATTGAATACCATTTCTCTGGGTTCCTATCATTTACTGTTTTGGTTTTGGTTCTTGTTTTCCTTTTCATTTCATTTTTTTTTTCTTGATGATAATCTTTCTGACTGGGGTTAGACAAAATCTCAGCGCAACTTTGATTTGTGTTTCCCTGATACCTACATATGTTAACACACATGTTCCATGTATGCATCGGTCATTTGTACTGAGAACTGTCTGTTTAGTTCATTTGGCCATTGTTTGACTGCTACTGATTACATCACTTGTTCATTTTTAGTTCAACTTGTTGGAGTTCTGTGCATATTCTGGGTATCCATCCCTATCTGAAGAATAGTAGGTAAAGAGGCCCTCTCATTCTATAGGCTGTCTCTTCACTTTTCAAGCTTTCTTAATTTGATGCACTCTGATCTATCATTTCTTACTATTATTTCCTAAGCTGTTTAGATAATATATGGATATATGTACAAACTCAAAATGTCCTTAAGATGCAAGGGAGAAAAATCCCTTTTCTAGAATCACCCCATGATATGAAGGTAGATAGGCAGATAAGTAGACAGTCGAGTAATGGCTAGATAGGTAATATATTGATAAAGGACAGACAGACAGACAGACAGACAGACAGACAGACAGATGGTGGTTTGAATGAGAATGGCCTCCATAGGCTCATATATTTGAATATTTGGTCCTCAGTGGAACTGTTTGGGAAGGATTAGAAGGTGTACACTTGGAGGAGGTGTGTTGTCTGAGGTTGGCTTTGAGGTTTCAAAAGCCCACACCAGGTCCAGTTAGCTCTTTCTGCCTCATGATTATGGATTGAAGTGTGAGCTGTTACCTCTTTCAGGACCATGCCTGCTTGCCTGCTGCCATGATCCTTGCCACGATGGTCATGGACTTGAACCCTCTGGAACCATGAGTCCCAGATTTAACTTTTCTTTAAGTTTTCTTGGTCACAGTTTTGTCAGGAAAATTGAAAATTAATTAAGAAACAGATAGATGATAGATAACAGACATGTGATAGATTGATGATAGATAATGGATGAGTAATGGATCAGTGAAAAATGATGGATGCATAGATGAATGGAAGATGGACACATGACTCATATAGATGATGGCTGGCTAGGTAGACAGGTGACAGATAGATAGGGCAGATAGGTAGAATGATGGCAGGTGATAGATAGGTAAATATTGATCCTTCAAGAGACTGTTGACTTATGAATGCAATCTGATAAGTGTGCATTCATCTTTTACACAAAGCATGGCAAATCTCACACACCACCGTGCATGTCCTTTTTCTACTAAAAATCAAGGGATGCCACTTCCCAGGAGTAGGTCTTAACTCAAGGTGCTGTATAAAATCCTACAGGCTAGATGGTATAAAAATCAGCAAGTCTGAGATAAATGCCGTGGATAGCTTCCATTTTGAAGCCTCTTCTCAGCTTGTGTGTGCCCACCCCCTTTCTATGTACTCATGTGTCCTGTTGTGCATACAGGACTGGGAAGTGTCTCCCCTCCTCTGGGAAGATTTGAAGTACTATCAGCTTATAACCCCACCCTCTGCACTTTTAACTCCAATTACCTCTGCAAAGCCTGTCACCAGATCATGCAGTCATTGGTGCTTAGGACTTCAACACATGAATTTAGGGGCAAGAGAATCACAAGTTCAGGGTCATCCTTGGCTATACACCTCTGCCAGGCTCCTCTGTGGAGACATCTACAATCACAAAGATTACAGGAGAAGAGAAACAATTCCCAACACTCAACGAGCAGGGTGCCGATGACTGTCACTCATACTCTAGAATCGACACGGCCTTGAAATGACTTTTGCCACTTACCATTTTTGAATAGCATGTGGACATCATATGACTTGGTAGGCTGGATGTGGTACCTTTGTTGGTGCCATCTGACCCTGGATCTTTTTTTTTTTTTTTACAATACAATTCAGTTCTACATATCATCCACAAATTCCCTTGTTCTCCCCCTCCCACCCCTCTTCCTCTACCCCCCAGCACACCCCCCATTCCCACCTCCTCCAGGGCAAAGCCTCCCCCGAGGACTGAGATCAACTTGGTAGATTCAGTCCAGGCAGGTCCAGTCTCCTCCTCCCAGGCCGAGCCAAGCGACCCTGCAAAAGCCCCAGGTTTCAAACAGCCAACTCATGCAATGAGCACAGGACCCAGTACCACTGCCTGGATGCCTCCCAAACAGATCAAGCCAATCAACTGTCTCACCCATTCAGAGGGCCTGATCCAGTTGGGGGCCCCTCAGCCATTGGTTCATAGTTCATGTGTTTCCATTTGTTTGGCTATTTGTCCCTGTGCTTTATCCAACCTTGGTCTCAACAATTCTCTCTCATATAAACCCTCTCTTTCTTGCTAATTGGACTCCCGGAGCTCCACCTGGGGCCTAGCCGTGGATCTCTGCATCCAGATCTCTCAGCTGCTGGTGGGAATGCAAGCTTGTACAACCAATCAATATGGCACTTTCTTAGAAAATTGGGAATCAATTTCCCCCAAGATCCAGCTATACCACTCTTGGGCATATACCCAAGGAATGCTCAATCATACCACAAGAGCACTTGCTCATCTATGTTCATATCAGCATTGTTTGTAATAGCCAGAACCTGGAAACAACCTAGATGCCCTTCAACTGAAGAATGGATAAATAAAATGTGGTACATACACACAATGGAATACTACTCAGCAGAGAAAAACAATGACATCATGAGGTTTGCAGGCAAATGGATGGATCTAGAAAAAAATCATCCTGAGTGAGGCAACCCAGACTCAGAAAGACAAACACGGTATGTACTCACTCATAGGAGAATACTAGATGTGGAACAAGGATGATTGGACTGCTACTCACATCACCAGGGAGGCTACCTGGAAAACAGGACCCCAAGAAAGACACAGGGATGGCCCAATGACGGAGAAATGGATGAGATCTACATGAACAGCCTGGACATGAGTGGGGGTAATGAAGGGCAAGGGTCAAGGGAAAGAGAGCTTGAGGGAGCAGGAGATCCCAGCTGGATCAAGAACAGAGGGAGAACAAGGAATAGGAGACCATGGTAAATGAAGACCACATGAGAATAGGAAGAAGCAAAGTGCTAGAGAGGCCCACAGAAATCCACAAAGATACCCCCACAATAGACTGTTGGCAATGGTCGAGAGACAGCCCGAACTGACCTACTCTGGTGATGGGATGGCCAAACACCCTAACTGTCGTGCTAGGAACCCCATCCAATGACCCCTGGATCTTGAAGCATCTCTCCCCTGCACCTAAGTACAGTAACACTCACAGGCCCTTCCACATCAGTCTTTTCTTTAGCACTGTAGCTTGTGCTTGTTAAATTATTCAGCTCATCTAATTGTAGAATACTTTCCTAAATTGTACTTTTAATTTATTTAATAACCGTGTTCCTTAGTGCCTCCCCAAATCTTTCTTCTTTCTGAGGCTTTCAGTATGAACTTCTGCTCATGATAGTTCCTGAAGCCCCACAACGTACAGTTGATTTCATCTGACTATAAATTGTCCATGAGCTCTCCTATCTTGCTTTTGTACTCTTGTTTTATGAAGGTAAGATGCTTCGAGATTCTTAAATGTTGGTGGTGAAATGTATGGTCACAGTGGTTGCTTGCCTCTTGGCAATATTTTTCAAATCTGTTCATACTGTGAATTCAGTGAATTTCCTTCCGGTATCTTAAAGTATACCTCTTGAATCCCAATCAATCACCGAATAGGAAGATTCTTCCTATATTTGATGAAGCACATGAAGCATAAGCCCAAGGCCACACAGTAAGCAGGGAGGAACTGTCCTGATCCTTCAAGTTACCCACTTAAGTAAGCTCATTTACATGAACTTGGCTTCAGCCAATCAGGGCTGCTGATCTGTGCAGCGCTTTTTCTGTACTCTGCTCTAGCAATACACCACTCTTTTTTTTTTCTTATTTAGAAGTATCAATTACTGTATAATTCCCCTGCCTCCTCTGCTTTCCTGGGACTCTGCAGCAAGCTGCCTCAGGACACCTGCTCCTGGCCCAATCATCTTCCTGCCTCTTCCCATACACGGAGGCTGCTTCTCCCTGGGGCTGGGTCACTGAGTCTCCAGCTCTGCAGCTGCAGGGGTCCTCCCAGCCCTCCTGGGCTTTCTTGGTCCTCTCTCTCCTTGGCAGCCTTCCCTCCTATATTGTGTTTCAGACGTACAGATGTCTCCGATTTTGCTGTGAAGACAGCATTTGCATTTTTATTCTCATTCTTCTGGCTGCTTGTGAGCGATTTTTCCAGAAGATGGAAAGGAAAATGGCATCTTTACCCAGCAATCCTCAAAAGGAATCTCTCAGTAAATCCCAAACATGTTTTTAAACGCAGACAGACACAGAGTCGGAGAAAGGGGCCTGACTCTGTGAGCACCTTTCTGCAGGACAAGCAGGCAGAGCTGAGCCTGTGTTCTCATGGGTGACAGACCAGGGGGGAAGCGTCTTTCCCTTGGGACCCATGCTCAGGGAGCAGCCAGGAGCCCCCGCAGTTCTGTTGAGATCAACTGCAGCTGCTCAGGGGTTTAAAAACGTCCTGTGATGATCTCACTCCAAAGCCACCGAAAGTATATTCTCACAGGGAGAGAGGCCCGCTGGCAAAGCAAGCTTGGTGAGATGACTGCAAACTGGCCTTGTCTGGGAGTTCAGCCCTAGAACCCAAGGCTCTGCAGACACCACGAGAGCAGGGCATGCCCTTGGAATTTCCCCTAGCCTTTTATTCCCATTGCTTTGTAGTGAAATTCCTTAGAAATAGATTACAGCGCCTCTCTCTCTCTCTCTCTCTCTCTCTCTCTCTCTCTCTCTCTCTCTCTCTCTCTCTCTCCATCATTAAAGAAAAATAAAAGGAAAACAAACCAGACTTTCTGCTGTTTAGTCCACAGGTCAGCTAGGAAACGTTAAAGAGCAAAGACTGACTGGTTTCAGGAAAAGACAAAAAGTGCACACTGAGCTGCCAATGCGTGTGTGCATGTGCGTGTGCGTGTGTGTGTGTGTGTGTGTGTGTGTGTGGAGGTGTGTGTGTGTGTGTGTGTGTGTGTGTGGAGGTGTGGAGGTGTGTGTGTGTAGGGGTGTGTGGAGGTTGTGTGTATGTGTGTGGAGGTGGAGGTGTGGAGGTGTGTGTATGTATGTATGTGTGTGTGCGTGTGTGAGTACAGGTGTGTGGGTGGGTGTAGGTGTGGGGGTATGCATTTCTGTGTCTTTGAACACTTGTGTGTATGTGTGAGAGTGTGTGTCTGCATAAGGGAGAGAGAAAGGGAAACACTGTCTGTTTAGATGGCAGTCTTCCTGCCCACACTTTCCCACGTCCACCCTGTTATCAGGACACACTTGACAAACAACAGATCTACAAACAAGCAAGGTAGGGTGCAGGAGAGTGGTTGGAGTTCTCATCAGCTGGGAGGAACAGTGTTCCGCAAGGCCTGGGAATGGAACAGCTAAAACTCAAACCTGACTATGAATTAGGAAGTGTCCAATTTGGCCCCAGCTCTTTCTCTGCCTGCCCAGCATCCTCCCTTTCAGAGGTGAGCGCGCTGAAGTGGGATTCATGGGTCCCATGCCTCCCTCCAGAATTGAGAAACGGGATCTGTGCTCTCACATCCAATGCGCTGCTGGCTCCGCCAGACCATCCGTTCCTGATGCATAATTAATAGTGGGATACAAATGTGGAATCCATTTTCCAGGATTTCTGATTCCCAGGCGGCACAATAATGAACGTTCTTTTCCAAAGGAAGTGTTCCTCTCTGAGATGGATATCTCTGGGATGCAGAGAAGGGCTTTCTAGACAAGGGACCCCCTTACCCAAGCCGCAGAGTTTCAGCTGGGGTGACTCCTGGGACCATTCCTGCAGACCCAGACTGATAGTTGGAAGTGTCTCATGAAGATGTGACACCCAGCAGCCTCACTTCCCCATGCTGATTCTGCTCACTCTGGGTGGCTGAGGTTTTTTTAATGAAGAAAGGCCAGGACCTTTCCTGAATTTTAAACCCTCCTCTCTCATTCTCTCTCCGGCTGAAGACAAGGAGCTTCACTTCTCATCTCTCAGAGAAGGCGTGCTTTGAAGCAGCTTGCTAACGGACAACACTACAAAGGCAAGAGTCCCAGGCTGTCATGCTGTGGTACTCTCCACTGGACCACAGGGGTAGGTCAGCCAACCAGCTTCCTCCCACTCTCCACTGGACCACAGGGGTTGGTCAGCCATCCAGCTTCCTCCCACTCTCCACTGGACCACAGGGATGTCAGCCAACCAGCTTCCTCCCAGGGCAGATCCTTCTGCAGAGCAATTCCTCAGAGTTTCTCCCTGAACCCAAATTCAGAGTCAGAGAATCACCCTCGTCCAATAGCTGGCATGGTAGCTGTTGGACTCCTAAAGCACAGGGATTCGTGATGCAGGGACTTCAAATACCAAGCAGCTGTCCCCCCTCCATCTTGGGATGAAGCCCACCGCTTAGGCCACACAGTTACAGTGGAGTTTTCAGCGTAAGTTATTTCTGTATTTTATCTTGGTTGATTCAGGAAATTACAAGTGTCCTAATGCTTAGTGACAGAATCTGGCAAATCAAAGGGTTCAGGGAAACATAAACAGACACAAATCACCTTCACACTGCCCCTCCCCAGAACTCAATTCCCCATTTTACAAAGACCATGTAATCCTTCGTTTTCAAACAAACGCCACTGCAGCACTGTGATCCCAGAGTAAGCCAGCATAAATCTTGCAACAAGGGGCGTGTTTAATGTGGTCTTTAATAGTCCACTCCCAGGGCTCCAGCCTGGCATCAGTGGAGCCGAGTCTCGGGGGATTACATGTGTCAGCCACTCACCTGGTGGCAGTCAGCACTGTGGACCCACCTGAGAACTCTCCACAGGAAACTATGGGCCACATTTTCCTGCCTTGTAAAAGGCAGAATTAAAAAGAGAAAAACAGCTATTAAATTAATTGGCACTAAAAGCATGTAACGGTTATCTAATCTACTAATTTTTGGTTTAATATTAACCCCAGTGTCTGCTATGACACGCATTTGACCTGCACAGGGAGCCAGCTCACTGCTTAGGTCTTTGAAGGGAGGCAAGAGGTTGGGGGAAGGACAGGGCTTGGAATTCTTTCACTCTGACCTTGTATTCGAGAACTGTGTTTGCTCTGAGCCGAGTATTGACTTAATGTGAGGCCAAGCTCATCGAGCCTGATGTAGCATGCTCCTCCGTAAATTTTAAAGGACCACGGGTTCAAGAGGCAGCTTTTAACTCGCAGATGCTTGAATTGGCTCAAGTGATAGTATCTCTCTTCAAAGGAGGAGAAGCATTAGGTCCCAAGGGAAGGACTGCCCAGGGCCACTGGGCGGGACAGATGCTCAGCTGGGACCCCAAGTCTTTGTTTCCTACTCTCCACCATTTTTGTTTAATCATAACCATACAGAAAGCCCTTGAAGTTTCCATCCTGTATGCAAGAAACATGTCGACTCTGGGAGTAAAATCTTGCAGTGAAAAGCATGACGTTTGCCCATAGTTTGAAAAAGATCCTACCCAAAAACGCAGTCACTCTTTGGACCACCAGGAGTGGCTGCAGGTCGAAGATGGTGATGATGTTCAGTGTTATCTGGAAATGTCTGATGGTGACATCCATATGAAGATTTCCTGTTGAACTGTCTCAGGTGCTTGGATGAGATGGAACAGCCAGTGTCTGAATAAGACCTGTTTCCTTGGTCTCTATCAAATGTGACCACACATGGCCCAGGACACCCCTTTCTTCTACTTCTCTGTCCTGGGTCTCCAAATTTCACCATCTTAGATTTGCAGAAGAACAGAAGAATTTGAAATTTTCATAAAATGAAAACTACTCAGTAGGAGCCTTCCCCAAGCATTAAAAATGTAACAGTCACATGCTAAAGGAACCTTCTAGAGCAGACAGAAGGACACAGAATAGTCATGGGGCATTGTGTTGTATACTCCAAGAGGAAAAAAAAGGAGGGGGGGAATGAATTACCTACTCTTTGGGACAAATTATCTGCAGGACCATGCATCTGATAGGACCAAGTTGCAGCAGGCTGTCTTTCTAGAGGTGCCTCTGGAGACACACCCAGCATGGGTTGTTCTTGAAGGAAAATCTCTTGTTGCTGGAATCAGAACCCTTTGTAATCTGTTTCCCAGCAGTCATCTCTAAGCCAGGATCCTCTCCAGTGAGGATGAGACAAATCAAGGGATGATGCACAGGATGCCCTGTTCTCCAGCCCGCCATGTGGTACACCCTGTTCTCCAGCCCACCATGTGGTACGCCCTGTTCTCCAGCCCACCATGTGGGCACTGTAGGAAGCCTACACCCCAGGTGTGCTCCCAGCATGGCAAACGACACCCCTAGATCTATCTGCTCTGATAAGTGAGTGCCACGGAGATACATATTGTCTTTTAAAGCTTGTTCCCAGCTGTCTTGAGTTCCCATAGACACACGTGCCATTGTGCCTATTAGTAAAATGGTTTGAAGGTCCGTTCCACAGGTGCAGCGGCTGATACCCTCCGTGGGTGTCATGCTTCAGAAGCATGCTTGACCATCCAGAGCCTGAGCACGGGCAGCATTGGAGTTAGTTCCCTGTCTCACAGCCCTCATGGGCTTCATGCCACATTAGCCCATGACTGTGGACCCCTCTGTCCTTGACACCACAGGGAAGACATGGATCTCTTCAGAAACCCAGAACTCACCGGTGCTTTGCCCCCTCACTCCCCTCAGAGCCTGTCCTTGAGAAAAGAGGGAGCAGAGGACATTCATAGAACTGCAGCTGCCACATTGCCCTCTCTCGCGATCCCCTCCGCCTAGTGCCTCTGAGAGTGTGCCTCTCTTCTAGCGCTGTGTTTATATTTTGTCTGGCATTCAGCTTTAGAGTGTGTAGAAATACCTGACACAGCGGCGTGGGCTAGTGAGTAAGATGAGAGCAGCTGCCAGAGGTGGCTGTACCCTGGAACAGGTACCATACACCACCCCACCACCAATTCATGTTAAATCATTTACTCCTGTCAAAGACTGGGATTCTGCTTTATACAGCTATTTTACACACTGCCTTGTTCATTTGATAACAACCAACATTTGTGGAACAAAAGTTCCAGATATTCTCCCAAGCGTTTTGTATGAACTACCTATGGAAGTATGTATGTAACCTTATAGAAGATGAAATTATTTCCATGGTATTTTTTATAAGGAAGCTATTAAGTGTGGGAAGGTATAATAACACATATATTGACTCAAGCCTTTCAGGCCTCAGAACCTGAGTGCCTAAGTAGCCACCAGTATTTTGAGGGTTTGGGGGTATGTGTGTGCATATGCTGGGCCAGTATTTTGAGGGTTTGGGGAGTGTGCGTGTGTGTGTTTGCTGCACCAGCTGCAGTGGGGATGAGGACTTCACTGATGATGCAGTGGCCATGGTTCCATACGGAAGGGCGTGGGGATGCTGTGATACTAGTGCTATCAAGACATCCTTAGACCCAGCTGCAGACATTGCTGTCTGTGGTCCTCTCATTCTGTATCACTGGCCACAGGAAATGCTTTGCCCCTCCTAGGGGAGAAGCCCCAGCTCTGCCTTGGAATCTTCAGGTCTGGGAAGTCAGGAGTCTGGCTCCAGTGCATGGGATCAGCGTGGGTTTCCTCAGTCCCCATCCTCGTGTGTTCAACATGGCATCAAAGGTGCCTCACTGGAAGGAGCAGATGCAGCACAGCCTGTGTTGGAAATGATGTGGCTCAGATCTTGGCTTCTTCGGGTCTTAGGAAGGTTGAACAGGATGCCTTCTAATCCTTCTCCTGGACCCAGTATGCCCTCTTTATCTATAAACCTGATGAATAGCCTGCCTGACTTTCCTTGGGCCGTGTGCTGAATCACTTTTTCTAGAAGTGTAAGACACCAGTCATCTCTCACCATCCTCTACAGAAGATACATTTCCCACAGAGTGGCGCATGTCATGACTGCGGTCTCCTCCTCACTAGGACCCAAGTTCACCCACTGTTCCTCATGCTGCTGCTACAGGTGTAGGATATCAGTGAACCTTGGAAATACTGGTGGCTACTTAGATACTCATGTTCTGAGGCCAGAAAGACCTGAGTCAATATATGTGTTATTGCACTTGCCCACACTTAAGCCTGTCTCTTCCCAGGGGGTCCTGGAGGCCCTGGAGATGCCTGTGGCTCAAACCTGAGCCCAGAAGGAGCACAGGGCCAACCTGCAACTTCAATGCCAAAGCCAGCCAGCCACTGTCCCTTCCCCTTGGAAGTGAGGGCCAGTACTCAAGGTTGTTGCTGCCCCCTCTCCCAGTCAAGTTCAGATGAAACACATCCCTTTCTCCATAGGTATTGACTATAGCAGCATTGAGATGTAGCCATCAGGTGTCAAAAGGTTTTTGTGAAATCAAAATGGTTCTGTAACTCACAATGGGTGTCCCTTTGAAGTAGGATAGATGTGCCCACAGTCATTGTGATTCACATTTAATTTGGGCCAAGGTAAAAGATGAAATCGGAGGCTGAGTGAGGCCTGTTCTCGAATTCTTCTGATAGAATGAATAGTGGTGCACTTCAGAGATAAGAGCCGGGTGGGTGTGGGGCGGTTCTGAAGACCTGGAGACCCAGAAGTATGCTTGGAATTCAAAGCCACTATGGCAATGAAGGAAGGTATGTCACCGGCAACCCAAAGACGTGCAGAGTGGAATGAAGTGCTAAGCGAGGAACAAACACGTCTCTTTTTCCTCCCTGAGAAAGGAAATGCATGTGGTAGCAATTTCCTTGTGAAGGACAGCCTGTCACTTTGGATGTCATTTGTCAGGCCAAAGCCATCCTCTGCCTGACAGGGAGCTACCTTCCCACAGTGACACCATAATGAAATTGTATTAAAGTTTCACCATAACAAACTGCATCAAATCTCTCCTATTTTCACCTCTGCAAAAGAAAACCAGTCTGTCCTCACCAAGTACAGCTTCTCTGGGTGGCCCCTGGCTACCTCTCCTTCCTTAGGTCCAGCCTAAAGGGTCTGGGCTGGGACTGGTCACCACCATGGCCATGGAGGAGGATCTGTGGGATGAGGTCAGTCTATAGACCTTGATGTGAGGAAAGGGAAGCACAGAGGTGCTGAGGGGCCAGGAAAAAACAAAAACAACTCTTATACTGAAAAGAGTCTCCGAGCCAAAAGCCTTTGAGGGACATTTAAGATCTAAACCATTCTACAAGGTATATGTACTTCAAAACACTTTGTGTGTTAAACTCATATAACTTTATATGTTAACTTAAACAACAGGTAAGTCTGAAAGAATGAAAGACACAAAAACAGCACTGCAGTTTGAACAATGGAATGAAGCTAGGACAAGACTGTGCAGCAGGAACAAACTGGCCGCACACGCAGCGCTGGTCCGCGTGCATTGTGGCTGCAGAGAGGGACCCACCTTCCAGCATAGCGGCTGCAGAGAGGGACCCACCTTCCAGCATAGAGGCTGCAGAGCGGGACCCACCTTTCAGCATAGAGGCTGCAGAGCTGGACCCACCTTCCAGCAACACAAGTGAAGGGGGCGGAGCTATGATTCACGGTGACAAATGCCAAAGGCACAGCTGAGGTGAGTAAACTACAGAGTGCCCAGCTCTCTTACACAGACCGAGCTGTTTTGAGACAACTGAACCAGTGTCCTCTGGTCCACAGGGGTCTGAGGATACCTGCAGACAGCCACAGGTGCCTGCCAGTTGCTCAGCACAACTCAGAAAAGGGCACTTTCCAGTCCCTCACGAAGGTCTGGCCACCACTAGCCTGCACTAGTGGATAAGGCACAAGGTGGACAGAGTAGGCAGGACCTTCCTGCACAGTGCTCGGGCCCCACGGAGAGAAAGCAAGCAGAGAGCAAGGCCACTGTGTGCAAAGAACAGCTGATGAGCAGAAGCACCAAAATGAGAGCGTGGCTAGAGAAATGGGGGGCTGGGGTGAGAAAGGATGTTAAGGCTGAAACTTGAAGGGGAGGAGTGAGAAAAGCTGAGCAGGAGCTCTCACATCCTGCTGACCAGGCAGCAGAGGGTGTAAAGACTCCAATGAGGAACAGCTCCACTTAGCACAGGGATGCAGCCGGGACAGGAAGAACAGAGACACCATGGATTAGCTTCTGAAGTTCTCATCTCCGGTCAGCAACCTCCTGTGAACATATCTCTTACTGAACATGCACGTCCTTCAGTGATCAACACATGCACCAACCAGTCATTTGTCAAATGTCACCTCACTTGATACTTGATGAAGCCACCTCAAAATGCCTTTTAGGCTAGGTGCTATATCAGAATCACAATGCCGGTCACTAGATGGTGTTTACCGTGTTACTCTATAACCTCATACATTACTACAGCATCAGCCTGTTTCACAATTTGAGAACACATGTTGTCCTGGCACTGACACAATGTAAAGTACTTTGTTTAGCTCAAAATCCCATTATCCTATTTTATGCACTGAGTTTTTGTTCTGGAAAGGGGTCCACAGGCTTCACTACATCTCTGTGGCAATCAATCAATCAATTAAGCAAAGCACCAAAATAACTGCTCTTAATGTTCTTAGTACAATGGATGAAGTGAACACCCTCCATGGACCCCTCCTCCAGCTGGCTTTTCTTTTCTTAAAGGTTCCTTATTGGTCTGTATTCATTGAATATAGTGCTGGGTTTGAAAAGTATCATTCTTTTAAGTTCATTGTATATTTTCACCATGCTTGCCTCCCCTTCCTCTCCATATCCTTTTATCTCCCCTATTATTCTTCCTTACCTGGGCTTCCTTCTGTATTCACTTCACATATAGATGACTTTATATCTCTGTATAAAATCTAGGATTACATATGAGAGGAAACATACAGCATTTGTCTTTCTGAGTCTGTCTTGTTTCTCTTACTATGAAAATCCCCAGTTACAACCCTCTCCCAGTAGAGGATACACCCCCTTTTTGTCTTTATGGTGGGTTAATACTCCACCGTGTATGCATGTCACATTGTCTTTGTCCATTCATATGCTGATGGACATCAGTGAGGTTTCTCGAAAGTAGCCTTTTCCCAGCTGAGCAGCTGTTCCAGTGTAACTCATCACAGAAAGGAACAGTGAGCAGAAGCATTGTGGTAGAGCAACAGAGGTAAAACGAAACGTCTGCTTGTGCTCAGAAAAGTGTGAGTAGAAGAGGTTGGGTGGTCATGAAATCACAGCCAATGGGCTGCTTTCATTGGAGAATGTAAAAACTTGCTGAAATAGAGGAGGTCACCAGTCCTTACCATTTCCCTCCAGCACTGTCCTAAAAGATCTAGATCCTTCATTAAGGCAAGAAAATGAAATATAAGGTATGAGGCTTGGAACACAATAAAAGCATCACTGTTCAAGGTGATTTAGTTAGGTAAGTTAAAATTTCCAAAGGAATCCTTAGATAATTATCAGACTTCCTGGCTGAATTTAAAAGATTACTGGAGTGTGGTCCACATAAAAAGTCAGATGGACACCCATCTAAGGACAACAGCAGCTGCTATGGTGCCTGCTCGCCCTCCTCCTGCCAAGCAGACTTCAGCACAGCTTGGGTGGACAGCTCCGCCGGCGCTCAGCAGCCTCCCACGCGGAGGGGTCTCTGCTCCTGGACTGCACTGATTTAAGCCATGGTGTTCACCCTTGACTACATAAGGGGGTTCTCAGAAGTCGGGGACATTAGGGTTTCACGGGTAGCCCTCAACCACTAGAGGGTGTGACTTCTCACAAGTGGCCCAGTCATCCAAATAAACTGCCTGCTCCTGTGTCCCCGTCTGGGGCTCCTTTCTTGAGAACACCCAGAGGCTGGTCTCACTACCTTGGGTGAATTCAGCCTACAAGTAGATCTCAAAGAAGATGTTACTAGGAGAATTTTAAGAGTCAAGTGAATGAAACTATTTGGTGCATTCCAGGACATATGGTGAAGATATTAACTCACTCCAAATTGATCTACATTCTAAATGTAATTCCAATAAAAACAAGGCTTGGGGGGAGACACTTGGCAAGCTGATCCTAAAATTTTACAAAACTCCAAAGAGCAAAGAATCTTGCAAACTCTTGAACAATTCCACATGAAAGATGTACTAAAATACTCAGATATTTTAAAGTTGCAGTAAACATGATATGGGATTGATTAAAGCACGTGATGACTAATTAGTCTTGATTGTCAACTTGACAGGGCTTAGAATCATAATGGAGATACCCCCCGAGGCAGGCTTTGAGACAGTTTCCACAGAGCTTTATGTGGGGGGGAGACTACCCTGAGTGTAGGTGACAGCGTTCTATGGTCTGGAATCCTGGGCTGAATAAAAAGGAGAAAAGGAGCTGAGCGCCAGCTCACGTCTCCTTCTTCTCTGTGACTGTGGACACAATGTGAGCAGCTCCAGTAGCCACACCTTCTCCGCCACGTTGGACTGCAGCCTCTGACTGTAAGCCAAACTGGGCCTTCCTTCTTCCCTTTCATTGAATTTGTTGGGTGCGCCGTAGGGAACGTAACTAGCACAGGTGACAGACAGATGAGGTTGGGGATTTAGCTCAGTGGTAGAGCACTTGCCTAGCAAGCGCAAGGCCTTGGGTTCGGTCCTCAGCTCTGAAAAAAAAAAAAAAAAAAAAAAGACAAAATAACAGGTGACAGACAGGATAAACAGAACCAGGAGTAATGCCATTGTTACCACAAAGAGGAGGAGACGTTATTCCTAAAAAAGATTTCTGACAACTGAATAAAAATGTGTTACTTACAAAGAAGACGTAATTACTATGTCACACTGTACCCATAAGTCAATTTTACAAATATTATTGAAAGATTATTGAACTAACAGGGAAAATCAAAAACCAAGAGAGACCACTGAAGGTGATGAAGGAAACTATCTTTATGAGATTAAGACAGAAAAAGGGCTTCTCACTAGGAATCCCCTCCCCCCATGCAACAGCATTAGTCATGAAATTCTGACTGAGTGAGTTTCATTGTGCTAATAACTTCTGATCACCAAAACCCCATCCTCGAAGTAAGGTGCCAACATGAGGGTGGTGGTGCTGGGAAAGATGGACCCAGCAGACATCGAGAGTATGGGGCAGGGTATGCCTATCAACATGTCATTTACAGTTACAACCAGCCAACAGAATGAAGTGATTTTCGGCACAGGGTGAAATGGCACAGTACAGCATCATGACCCCCTACTGCTCAGTGGAACAGTGAAGGCTTCACAGCGAATATGACCACAAATGACAAAGAAGAAGGTCAGGATACGGCAGGAGCCCCAACCGGCCCCTCCCAGCCCTGGCTCGTCCCGGTAACTTGCAGTTTTCAAAAAATCATGTCTGGGATTTTAAAATATTATAAACACAATGAAGATAAGATCTCTGTGGTTTAAAAACAAATTTCAACCCATTACCAGCAGGCTAAAAAGTGGGAAATTAGTCAAGTTAAGATTGCTACAAAACTGATAGTTGCATAGAAATAATGTAGCAAAGAAACAGCCACCGTGTAGGGCAGACGTTAGAGAAACATGCTGAACCCACTGATACTCAAAAAAAGACTAAGACAACATTGCAGATGCTGCTTACCTATGACCAGTGTTAGGAGAAGTGGACAGTGTCCCACACTGAGAAGCAGTGTGACCTTCCAAAGGCCAGTCTGGAAACAAAATGGTAGCCAGAGCTTTGAAAAATGTCATCCATTCTATTAATGATCTAGAAGCGTGAGCTCCACTTTATCATACCAAGCCAGAAATTTGCAAAGGTACTCAGCAAAGTAGTGATCCTAGCCCTGAGCACTATGCAAAAAAGGACAACTAAGCGCTCGGTACATCTTTACCAAGGAGTTGTATCACACTGTAGAGAAGTACTCAGCCCTTGGGAAAGTGGCAAGGACACATTTAGGGGCAGAAGTAGCATTTCTCATATAGATGGAGAGAAGGAGAAAGGGAGTAAGGGAAAGAAGGGAGAAAAGATGACAGAGAAGGAGAAAGGGAAAGAGAAGGGGAGGAGAAAGGGAGGGATGAGGAGGAGAGGGAAGGGGAATAAAGATTTGACTATTATTTACAAAAGCGGTCTTATCTTTTGTAGTGGAGTTTTTCTACAGTAAACATATACAACTAACACCCTAGGAGTCTGGGTAGGGCCTTCCCATCCACAGTGAGTGGAGGAATGAAGGGTAGGTAAGTCAGACAGACAGGGAAGAAAGCCGGCGTGAATACAGCAGCTTGGGCCATCTGAGAAGCCAGGCTGACTTGGGCACTGTTCCATTGCTGTGAAGAGACACTATGACCAAGGCTGCTCTTATAAAAGAAAAAATTGAACTGGGGGCTTGGGTGTAGTCTCAGAGGTTCAGTCCATTGTCATCATGGCAGGGAAAATGGCAGCGTGCCGGCAGGTGCTGGAGCAGCAGCTGAGAGCTACATCCTGATCCATAGGTAGAGAGAAAGACTCTGGACTTTTGAAACCTCAAAGCCCACCCAAAGTGACACGCTTCCTCCAACAAGGCCACACCTCCTAATCCTTTTAATCCTGTCAAATCTATGGAGGGAATTCTTATTCAAACCATCATCACATAAGCTGTATCTCTCACTCTGTCATGGCTGAGTCTCAAGAGGCAGGGCAAACCGATGCCATGAGCATGGCCTGGAACAAGGACACTGAGAGAGCAGCAGAACATAGAAACAGACAGGTGGAATGTTGCTCCAGTCACCTTAAAATAGGAAAATGAAGTCTGGTTTGGAACATCCCCAAACAGCATGGGTAGCAGCAGCAAAGATGCAAAGATTGTCAGTCCAGCAGGTTGTCGGACTCAGGAGGCACAGAAGCCGTAAGGAGGAGGGAAGGATTCTGGTCAGCCTCAACCAGGGTTCTGCCAGGGACAGCTGAGCCATGAAGCCAGGGGTGGTGGGGACAGGCACTCGGAGGCTATGATGGGTGGCACTGTGTTCCCTTCAGATGCTAAGGAGGCAGAGGGGCATGGCAGAGACACCAGTGGCAGGAACCCAAGAAAATACTATGCAAAGAGTTTAGAGAGATGTGGCTAGGACAATTTGTTTTCTCAAAGTTGATCACCGTGGTGAGTCAGATGTAGCTTCTCACACATACCCACTCAGTCATAGGGCAGGCCAAGGACACACCAAAGGGAGTGGGGGGACTCGCCTGATCCCACCCAAGCTGCCAGATGACTCCAAGGAAAGTTAAAAAAAAAAAAGACTCCAAGCCTTCTCCACTGTGACAGTGGGCCCAGGCTGTGCTGTTTGCTGTCGCCTTACAAACAGCACCTGCTGTCTGGCCCTCTTTTTAAACATGTTTTATTTATCTGCACATGTGTATTTGCATGTAGATACGTGCATGAGTGCAGTGACTGCAGAAGCCAGAAGAAAGCATCAGATTTCTTGAAGCTGGAGG
The DNA here is from genome assembly GCF_049852395.1 of Peromyscus maniculatus bairdii. NCBI lineage: Eukaryota > Metazoa > Chordata > Mammalia > Rodentia > Cricetidae > Peromyscus > Peromyscus maniculatus. The sequence goes on from NC_134854.1 coordinate 70,296,907, forward strand.
TACAAGCTATGGTGAGCTGCCCAGTGTGGGTACCAGGAGCAAAACGTGGGTCCTCCGGGAGAGCAGTATGTACTCTCAACTACCATCTTTCCAGCCTCGGGGCCCACTTTTTCCTTTTTTCTCTTTTAATGGATTTTTTTAAACATATGTTTCTAAGAAGCAATCATCATTTTATTTTACTGAAAGAAACTTTCTATGAAACACTGTGAGATACAAGACAAATTTTGAAAATTTAGAAATCTATTTAGTGACTTTTTTATGATTTAATTTTCAGAATTGGCTCTTTTTAAGCAACAATACCTTGTAGATGCCCTTGGTCTTACTTGATGGCTTCTGTGCACAGCAAGATTATAGATAGGATTACAGGCAAAATTCCTAGGCTGATGGGGAAGCCTAGCAAATGTCACCCCAGGTCATCCCTGATAGCACATGCTTAGGGACACAGGATATCTAAAATAGAATGCCTCCCTGTACTTCCCAGGTCTAACTCCAATCTTGCTTGCTGCTATTTAAACCTCTGCAAGTGATGCTATGAGAGAATGTTCTGTTGTGTCCCAACAGGAATATAAGGTGACAAGTAAAAGTCAGAAGAAGACCGGGGGGCTTAACACGGAGCTGTGCTGGCGCCAGCCTAGGGCCGTTAATGCCTCCAAAATCCAATAGCAAATTTGTAAATCAAATCAAAAGCACACGCAGTGAGACCGAGTGGGAGAGGTAAGTGGGGTGAAACGAAAGAAGAGAGGCAGATTGCGTTTTGGTGCTGAATTTTAAAACGAGAGACTCTTGGAGTGAACTAATCACTTTTTGGCAGAACAATTTCCCTCCAGCAAAAGTTCCTCTCCAGACTATCAAGTGTTGTTGGAAATAGGCTCGGCCTCATATTACCTTTATCCCGACCTTCGAGATTGTCCTGAGATCTGCTCAGCTCCCACTCACATTGTGGGAGAAAATGGGGCCCACTGACCCAAACACAGCGGCAAGTGCAGAGCTGCCCTCCACCCCACGTGTGCCAACTCCCCCACCCCCTCCCCACCTGCTCCAACTCCCCCACCTCCTCCCCACCTGCTCTAATCCACCCACCCTTCCTCCCACTTGTACCAAGTTCTCCTCCCCCGCTTCCTACCTGCTCCAATGCTCTCCTCCTCCATACCTTCTCCAACAGTCCCCCCTCCCCACTTGCTCCAGCCCCCCACCCTTTATAGGAGTTTGAAGTATATATACCAAACTCTATACCCAGCACTTCACATCCCATGTGTGCCCATGCGAGTAGAATTTCTTCACAAAACCTTTTTTTCCTGAACTTGTTTTTCAAAACATCAACAGACAAAGGGATATTACTATAATTCCCAAACCATGAGTGTCGTCACTGCTGCTCTTGAGGTCTGGACAGCCTAAGGTGTCCCGGAGAGAAGCTGGAAGATGGAAGAATGGGTGAGTGTGAAGCTAGAAAGACACCCAAGAACAGACTCCACCATGCCACATGCACGTGTAAGCCTGGCGTGTGTGTGTGTGTGTGTGTGTGTGTGTGTGTGTGTGTGTGTGTGTGCCTGCACATGCTACCACTGCACCTCAGAGTGAACAGGGCTCCAGAGTGGTCAGTGTACAAACTGAAGACAAGTCACCATGTTGACTTTAGTCCGGGACTTCTAAATGAAAAAAGATAGAAGCTCACTCGCCCATAGCATGGCCAGGCCTAGAGAATAGAGGAATTCCTTGGGAGTCGGGGCCTCCTTGCATGGAGTGACTTGTCTCTTCGAGTTGTATTCAGACCTGGATGTTGGCATTTGGAGTTTACAAATAAAGTCAGAGCATAGCTTACAGGTACTGTCTTCCTGTAGGAGCCTGACGATGGTGATGGTGCCCCTGAGACACAGCACCCCAGGTACCATGCCCTGAGTGCCCTGCTGCCAAGTTCCATGTCTACACTTCCCTTCCAGTGCACACAGTGACTCTCTTACTCCTCATTGTTTGGTCCTTTCCCATCTCTGCTATCAGACCTTCTTCCATGAGTCCTATGTTCAGCCATGTTCATAAACACACGATGTTTCCCCGAAGCACCCCGGGCCATCCTGATCCCAAGAGAACCAAAGGATGCTGTGGGCCACAGGTCTTGATTTATGCCATGCTCCCCAGGCATCTCCAGCATCCACATGAGGGGCACAGCAGGCGCCCAATGAGTATTTGTTGATTAATGGGACTTAAGCCATGAAAGACAGCCCTCTTTGGGGAGCTCTATCCGTTAAGTGGGTCAATTAGCTTGTCTGCCCCCCTCGTGACTGATGGGATATTGTGAATTCCTCATGTCTACAATCAGCAGATTCAGGCCCTCATCACTGCGAGTGCCTTTTTACTGTTCCAGCTACAAAAACAGCTGTAGAGTAAACTGCCATTATGCAGGAGATGGTGAGACGGAGTGTTCTGATGAATTAAACATTCTGGTCAGTGAGAAGATCATATATGCACAAGGCCAGCCTTTGCATGAACTTATACCCAAACGATATAATTGCAGCTCTCAAAAGTAACCTCAAAGACCCATCATGGCAGTGCTGTACCCCACAGGCAGGCCTTCTTTGATTTGGGGACCTCCATGATAGACAGAGATTTTACGAGGGGCTTGACTCTCTTCTGGCTCCCAGAAAATCCAGGAGCTATCTGTCTGAGACTTAGTGTCACACAACATGTCACAGCAGAACCAGGAATTGGCAACACAGACTCCATATTTTCATTCTAGAAATAGGATGATTTAAACAATATAATTTGAGAGTTTTAAAATGAATGAGAAGATGCTTCCCAAGTAAATTTATAGTGTGCTTCAGTTCCTCGCTCTCAGAGCTCTGCTTGCTTTGTAGGCCTCCCCTTTAAGGCTTCCCCTTTAAGGCCTCCCCTTTATGCCCCCTCCTCGGCCGCACGCACCAGTCTACAGATTGAAGTGGACAAAATTTAAATTTTAGTATTTCTATGTAGCTTTTACATACTTTAAATTTATTCATTCAAAAATTCTGTAATGAACAAAAAAATCAGTTATGGTTTCCATTTATTCTTTTAGGACATTTAAGTTTATTACACATATATACTCAGAAGTCTCCAACTAGTAAGTATATATATATTTTTTAACAAATAGTTGGCATTATAGCATAATGCAGTTCAGCATCCCCATGGTTCTAAGTCTATTTCACAATCTCGGGGCCTGGGAGCTGTCCAGATAGACTTTCCCAGTCCACACAGAGGGCATCTCAATTACCATTCCTTAAGTGGTCTAGGACACACCCTGGGCACCCACGCTTCTAAAACTTTGAGAGAGCTTGACCAAAATTAAGATGTAACTGAGCTTCTTAACTGAACTGTGTTAAGATGAGATGTGCCAGCTTCATCCATGTTGGAAGCAGGAGGCTTAAATGTGTGTCTAGGGAACATGCTCCTGGATCTTCCCAGGACGTGGATGACCCATCCCCTGCTAGACACCATCTGTGAGCCCCCTGTTTTAAGTTCCAACTTAGCAGGCTTCTCAGACACTCTGGACACTCAACTCATTATTCTAAACCTTTAAGGAAGACATATCGACAGTTTTCCTATTTCTACTAATTCAGAAGTGGGCAGATTCTTCAGACAGTCCTGCAAACAGAGGCCCCTACCACTGGCTCCTGACTGTTTACACTAGGCACACAGGCTAGGGAACCAGACAGCATCTCAGTATGGATCTGGAAGGAGGGACACCAAAAGCTTCATATCAGGACTTCAAAGCTTGCAGAGATGAAAGGGCATCTTTCTATTTGCATCATAAACACGTTTTACATACCCTGATATTCCAAGAATCTTTCATTTTAGCAGGTGGAAAAACAATGGCAGAGGCACCTATGTAAAACACTGAGACTGGCTTGTGGCTGGCGATTAAGTGTTACGTGGCTTTGATATAACCACCGCAATTAAGTGCTCTGATGAGCAAGGACTTGTTGGGCTCTTTACAGGGTACAAGCTGTTGACTAATCCCCGGTTGATGCGATAAATCCATCATCATTGGGCACAGCTGCAAATGAGTTTTTAAAGGGATAGTTTTTGTTCAGCACAACAAATTCCAAACGTTTTGCCTCTTCCTCTGAAGGTTTGTTGTCAATGAGAGGTGGTGGGGTGGATTCTAGGCTGTCTGGCTGGTCAGTCTGTATAGCTGGAAAGCAGTTGCCTAGCACTAGGTGGTTCTCAGCATGCAGATGCAGGTTTCTGAGTCCACTGTCCAGCTAGTGAGTGGAGAATGTGGACAGGTATACTTAATAGCATTCACACACTGAGCACGCCTGCCTACTGGAACACTCTGAGACTGAGGTCACACAGGGAGCAGATCCTCATACCAGGTACCCCAGGGCTGAGACAACACCAGTCACATGCCTACTCTTCACCCTGTTGGGAAGGGCAAATACCAAAGGCTTTAAGAAAGAGTGAGGGAGGAGTATACTCGATGTTTTGTTTTGTTTTGTTTTTTTTCTGGGCTAGGTCTTCTGTAGCTTTAAAGGTTGGCCTTAAATTCTCTAGTTAGCTAAAGGTTCCCTTGAAGTCCTGATTGTCCTGTCTCTACTTCCCAAAAGCTAGAATTATGGGTGTGTGCCAGCATATCCAGCTTACGTGGTACCCCATCAAACCCAGGGCTTAGTCATTGTTAGGCCAGCATCTACCAACTGAGCTATATCCTCAGCTCCCAAAGTGGTGATCTTCTAGTTGTATCTAGAAACTTTGAAAACATCTTGCTCAATTTTATTGTATTTGTGTGGGTGGGTGGATGTGTTTGTGTGTGCATACACGTGGAAGTCAAAACATAACTTGGCTATCATTCCTCAGGAGCCTGCCACCTTGATGTTGCCAGCTTTATTTGTTTTCAGTTTTTTTCTTGTTTTAGCGTTCTCTGTGTATGCTTCACACGTGAAGTCCAGACAATAACTTTAGATATCTTTCCTCAGGCACCATCCACCTTGTGCTTTGAGGCAGGCTTTCTCAGTATCTCAATAAAATGGTCTCTCCTGTAAAAAGAAAAATAAGTCATCTTGTACCTCAAAAACAGTTTGTTTTAGAGACATACTTAGAAGACAATGAGCCTAAGTATATTTAAGTAAATCAGTTGTTTAATGAAACTGAGAAGAGATACATTTCCCATCAGCATCATTGATTCGTTATGAGCATGAATGAAGGCTGAGCCACAGACCATTTCACAGGGTTCACATCACTTCTGAGAAGATACAGGGACCAGCAGCTGAGAGTAGTGGGTAGATCCGAGGCTGAGAACACCTCAGTTAGAAGGACATCCCATCATCCCTGAACATTCTCTCAATCAGCTAGTCTGTATCAATTGCTGGGAAGTACACACATATTAGAAAGTCTGATGCTCTCAGAATCCTCTACACTGCCAGAAAGACTGGGACTGATGTAGTGGGCCCGCCAGCTAAGCATGGCAAGTCATCAGAGTCCCTTCCTTGTGGGTAAGAGCCAGTGGATACGTGGTTTTATGGCCCCAGAGCAACAAGAATGGAGCATGATGCCACTCAGGGTCACAGCCCTGAAGCCTGAATGCAGTCCAAGCCACTTGACCCTCGTTATAAAATCCCTATAGGAATAGCTTCTCTTTGTCCCAGTCCCTAGCCTCTGCTTGCACACAGGCCACCAGGCACATCTGTGGTTTCTCAGTAGGACCCAAGGAAGATCCAGGTTCCTTTCCCCTTGCAGAGACCATCAGGAAGGCTTGGCAACCTGCCAACTGGCACCACATCTCTCTGCAGCGCCATCTTGGATGTAGTACAGGGTCCTCTGGGCTTCACACAGGACGGCTGAGTGATCCCTGTGTCTGATTGTCTAACATGTGCGTTCCAGCTAGGACCACTGCTCTGTGGAAGAACATCAGGGCATCTTCTGTCCTCTCTTGCTGTCAGCTCCTCCCCTGGCTCTCTTCTGCAAGAGGAAGTTAGTTGGTCACACCATGGCTTCGCCTTGGGCTTGCCCCACTTCAGATGGAGCTCCTTGTCCACAGACCCAGTGTTCAATATCCATGAGAGTAAGGTGTTTAGAGATTTCCTGTCCTGACAAGATGAGGGTCATGAGCATCTCACCATAAGGTTCCTGACTGACAGGGCAGAATGGAATGCTGGAGACATTTGACTCTTTCTGTCCCCGCTGAGACACATCCAGTCCCTGTAAGCAGAGGGAAGATCACCGAGGGGACACCAGGGCAGCGGGCATTAGCCACATGGCTAAGTGACATTGTAGTCTTGCTTCATTTATATTTGAGTGATACTGTAGTCTTCCTTCATTTACAATTGCTCCTTTGCATGGATCCCCAGGGACACCTCTGGCAGGAACAGGATTTGAGTTCCCATCTAAAAAATGGGTGTAACAAGGTTGAAACTGTTTGGACGACAAATGAAGACAAACTTGAGCTAAGGCATGAAATAGTTCTAAGGAGAAGTATTAAGTATCAAATTGGAGTTCATGAACATAAGACCTCCTGGGACCCGCTTCTGGAGTAGGTGTGAACTTCCCACTTTAACATCTTCTCCAACTGAAAACTGGCTTTGAAAATGTTTACTATGGTTATCCACTGTCTCACACACACACACTCGTGGGTTTCTTGCCCATATGTAAGGAACTCAGAGGGCTTGTCATGCTTAGTGAGTCTTTTCGGGCTCATTTTGCCAGTTCATGGCCTCCCTTGTGTCCCTGATGACCTAGATCCTTCCCCACTACCTAGAATAACTTGTTTTCTTCTTATTGATTAGTGGATGGATCACACTGTTAGAGCAACTCCTCTGTCTTCTATGTGCATTCGGACTGTCTCCTCCTAAGTGGACCCATTCGTTTTGTTTTTTTTCTTTAAACCATCTCTTTAAGAACAGATGTTTTCTGTGCAGTTTGATTAGGTCTGTTTTCTCTCTTGTGGATATTGCTTTATGTGCCCTAACAGACCATCACCTATTCCCAAGTTACAGAAATGGTCCCCAGTGTTTTCTTGTGAAATCTTCATAATTCAGTTTTTACTCTGATGCCTATGGTCCAAAACAAATGGATAACTGGTTATGACGTGAGTCAGCCTGGGGTTTTGTGGGGTTGTTTGGGGTTTTTGCTTGTTTTGTGCGTGGATATCACATTATCCCAGTAGGTCATGCTGATATTTACACTTCTTGCTAAGTGTCTTAGGTGACTTGGTTAGAAGTCAATGACCCACATTAGTGTGGGCTCAGTGCTCCAACAGTAGTCTGGTTGTTGTACCTCCTAACACATGAAGTCAGCAATCATAAACCCACTTTTTAAACTATTGTCTATGCTGTCATTCTAATGATACCAGAATTAGAACCAGCTATTTAAACTTTCATGGGATTATAATTGCAACTGTGTAGAATACACAGTTCACATCAGAGATGGCTGCCCGCCATTCATGAACATGGTACATCTCTTGATTCCTTTATCCATTCTTCATTTCTCTTGGCAGTGTTAAATAGTTTTCAACGTAGATGTACTCCACATCTTTTATTACCTCTATTTCTAAGTAGTTCATGCTTTTTGAGGTTATTTCACATGAATTGATCTCATTTTTTCATTTTTGATGCTGATTAATAAATTAAAATCCAGCCGGGCAGTGGTGGCACACACCTTTAATCCCAGCACTCAGAAGGCAGAGCCAGGCAGACCTCTGAGAGTTCGAGGCCAACCTGGGCTATAGAGTGAGTTCCAGGTAAGGAGAAAAGCTACACAGAGAAACCCTGTCTCAAAAAACCCAAAAATAAATAAATAAATAAATAAATAAATAAATAAATAAATAAATAAATAAATAAATAAAATCCAGGTGTTTTTGAATTTTGAAAACTTGTTAAATATACATATTTTCTCTAATAAAGTTTTCCATTCGTTTTCTTGTTCTCATCAATAATTGGGGTCTTTTGTGTAAACAGGAAAGCTTTACTTCTTGACATATGGTATGTATGCTTATTTACTTTTTCTCTTGTCTTTATACACTAGTTGGGTTCTCCAGTCCGAGGTCGAATGCAGGTGATGATAAAGAGACCTTTGCCTTGCTCCAAGGCTGAGGGACAAGCACTCCATCTCTCAACATTAAGTACTGCTTTACCTGAAGGTTTTTGTGGAGCCTTTTACCACACCAAGGAAGTGCAATTCTTCTCTGCTCCTAATTTCCTAAGAGCTTCTATCTTGAACGGGTTTAAGTATCTGTCAAACACTTTCTCATTGAGATAAACATACAGCTTTCTACTTTATTCAGTTGCTTTAGTGGATCATGTCGATTTTCAAGCACTGAATCAACTTTGTAGGATAAAGCCTGCAATGTATTATCCTTTTCTGTGTGACTGGGTTCAGTGGGCTAAGGCTTTATTACAGATGTCAGCATCTATGTGCACAATTTCCTTGTGGTTCCTTTGTCAGATCTTGATGATCTCATAATATGCAATAGGAAATACTCTTTTTCTGTTTTTAGAAAAGAATATTATATGATTGCTATGATTTCTTCCTTGGGGATTCCCTTTGGGGAAGTTATTTTGAGAGAAAGCTTAGTATTTGATGCTTAACTTTTATCCTGTATCATTTTTTTAACAAGTAGATTTTTTTTTCATTTTCATTTGTCATTTTACTAACTAGTAAATAATCAATCAATGAGTGTGCATTTCATTGAAGTTGTTATATTTCATTCTACTTTTGATGTTGGTCTGATCTAACACCCTTTTCGGTAGCACGATTAGTTTCTGTTTCCTGTGTTTCCTGAGTTCGTGGGCAGGGCTGAGGCACGGCATAGTGGTGCAGCCAGGCGGGATGTTGTTTGTCCTCACTGGCTTCTGCTGCCTCCTGTTTCGAGCATTTAACTGAGAGCTCCATCGGTGCTTCCCGCTACCTCCTTTGCATCTAATGCGCTCATCTGAAATTCCTTAGATTGTTGCTTTAAGTCATCTAAAATCGGCATTGCAGAATTAAATATAATCTTCAAAACATGGCTTTAGTCATAAAATTTTATGTGTGTTTTCATTTTCATTCAGTTTGACTTGATTTTTCCCATTAAAAATCCTGCTTTGATATGTATGATTTACAGAAGTTCGTGTAACATGAAAAATGGTTGAGGCTTTTCCTGGAGCCACCACCACTAGTACTGATTTAAATGCTGCTCCGCTGTGGTCAGAAAAAACACTGGTAATTTCAGATGCACGGAGAGCTGTTTTATGTGTTGTCCTGATAAACAGAGGGCTTGTAAGTGATGCAGATTCCCATAACTGCCAGATAAACCATTTAGATTCTGTAATTTAGACTAAATTTTAACTTTACGTTCGTGTGTGTGTGTGTGTGTGTGTGTGTGTGTGTATGTATGATTTTTGTATTGCAGTTTTTTTTTTTTTTTTTTAAATCAGCAAATGGAAGATCAAAGTTTATTTACTACCTGCATACAAAAACATATTGCACATCAAACAACCAAAATCAAAAAAGAGGGGAAAAAAAGGGGAAAAAAGGAGGTGGGAAGAAAATGTGAAAGATACTCTACTGAAGACTAAACATGTAGTTTATACAGAATAAACCCTCTGGAAATTGATCTTTTCAGTAGTTCAGGCTATGTCTGAATGGACATGACTAATCAGCTTAGTGTTTCAACTAAAGCTATGTTTGATTTCTTTAAATACTGTACACTTTAATAAATAAACCAAACAAAGCCTCAATGTAGAACAGTCACTGCCAAAATCACCCAGTGTCCCTGCAGATGAGTTAACATATGTATTCCAGTGGTCTGCAGACTTGCCTCTACAAACAGCATTTAAAAAACACGTAACAGACCAGTTTCCAGACTAAACTAATGAAGAAAATTACAATTCAGTGCAAAATATTTTTAAACTGCTTCATTCTAGTTTTCCTCAGGTGAAGAAGTGGTTGCATATTATTAAAAATGTAACAAAAGCAGCTAATGCTTTCATAAAGAATATTACGTTTGGGACCCCACCCCACCCACCTCCCCCCATCTCTGCCATATTTTGAAAACTTTTCCTCTGTGCGGTGCAGGTGGTGTCTGTGTCTGAGAGTGCCTCTCTTGTTCTAATTTTTAGTCTTGGTTTAGTAGGGGTTCTTGGTTAAATTGGTGCTATTGGGCTGTTTCTTCAGGGACAGCTGATTTCAGTCGGTGAATTATATACTTATGATTCTCGTGATCTGGTTTGGTGACTGGATAGCGCCTTCTTCTGTGTTCCCAGGTCACGTTTTGTTCATTTGTCAACTCCTCAGCTGATCTTGTTTCTTCAGACTTCAAACTGTAGGCATCTGAATCCTCTCCCAGATGGGTTTCAGCTGAGCAGGGTAGTCTCACCAACACCTTCAAGTTGTTGGGTTTCACAGGATCAGCAGTTGGGCCCTGGGTTGTCCCCAGACGGAGTGTCCAGACTCGCCCTGGTTCCGACCCACCGAGATAGCCTCTTCCCCAGGTGTTGGGGCTAGGGGCGTCCCCGTTCCAAGCTGTGTCCGCCCCTCTCTGTCCCCAGGCCTGTCCACCCCTGTGGCCTGCCACCACAGGCCCACCTGCCTCCGCCCGTCTCCACCGCTGGGCCTGTATGTCCCTGTCAGCTGCCGCTGGGTCTGTCTGCCTCTGCGGGCGGCCAACGGGCCTGTATGTCTCTGCCGGCTGCCACTGTGGGCCTACCTACCTCTGCTCGTCACTGCTGCCGGGCCCATCCACCTCTGCGAACTGCCAAGGGGCCTGTATGTCTCTGCCGGTTGCCGCTGGGCCTGTATGTCCCTGTCGGCCGCTGCCACCGGCCCTTCCACCTCCGCAAGTCGCCGACCTGCGTCCGCCTGTCTTCACCGCGTGGCCTGTCCACCTCTGTGGACCTCCGCCAGGCCTGAATGTCTCTGTCGGCCGCCGCCGCCGGTCCTTTCCACCTCCGTCTGCTTATCTCCGCCGCCAGGCCGTCCACCTCCGTCTGCTTATCTGCTTATCTGCCACTGGGCCTGAATGTCTCCGCCAGCTGCTGCCGGGCCTAAATGTCCCTGTCAGCCACTGCCGCCGGACCCGTCTACCTCCGCGGGCCACTGCCACAGGCCTACCCACGTCTGCTTGTCTCCGCCATCTTTGTATTGCAGTTTTATACAAGTATTGAGAACAGAATTAAAACACAGTGCAGTATCTACCCACCCCCCGATTTCGGTTTATGCATTTCTTCCTAAGCCAACACAGAAATGTAATTGTTACTTTCTACTGATGGAGTGTCTAACTTTTCCTTTGGTAGCATGCTTTATCGTCTACTCTATTTTGTCTGGTTTTGTTTTGGCTTCTTGTTGTTATCTTGATTTTTTTGCTTGTTTGGAACCAGAGTCTCCCACTTTCCAGGCAATATTCTGCCACTAGCCACACCCCAACGCCTACTCTACTCTCTACCCATCACTGTTTGTTCAGCTATGTGCAGACATATGCAGCCAGTTCTAATTGGTATGTTGATCCTTTTATATTTCTTCTAGTCATTAATAAGGTACAGTTCACGAGCTAACATCTTATTACTTGTTTCCTATTTCTCTGTCTCTCCTACCTTGTCTCTTTTTGGTTTCAGCAAAGACTTTAGATATAGTTCTGTACTAACTTTTTAGCTACATAATTTTAAATTTTTGGTGGCTTCTCTAAGGATTAAAACATATACCTATAATCTCTTATAGTGTGTTTTCACTATTGTATCACTTCATATAAAACTACAGTTCACTTTTTATTCTTCTCTCATACATTACATCCTGGCCACAGTTTCCCCTCCCCTCCACTCCTTTTAGTCCCCTCCCAACCATCCCCCCCCCCCAGATCCACAGTTCGCTTCTGAAAGTATGGTTCCATTCAATCTTCTTCTATGCATAACTCCTTTCATGTGTGTTGTGTTTACATATGTGGACTGGCCACTTTAAGACTCCGCTCCTGGAAGCCTCTGCTGTTACTCAGAACTGCTTCATTCCTGAAGAGGACACATGGTTTCTTGTTTCTCCTACAACCAATTGTTTGTTGCTATTGTTAATAAGCACAGATCGCTATGAATGAGCCACTGTGCGGACCCTGGACTCTTTCACCTCCGAAGGACTCTTCTTTAGCAGGCAGTTGCCTTGGGACTCAGCCCCCACACGCTGCAGCGGGCAGCAGCTCCTAGATGAGGCCCTCCCCTACCCCCCAGATCTCACACCCAAGGTGTGGTTCAAGGGTCAGAACTGATCTGAGGAGATTTTTGCCTGTAGATTTAGGTTAGACCTGGTCAGACCTCTCTAACTTTTCAGATGATCTGCCAACTTCAAGCTCCTCTCATCTCAGCCCAGGAACTCCGTTGGTTCCTCCTGTCTTAAGCCATGACTGTAAAATGTTCTGAACTTGACACTTTCACCAAATTTAGTGCCTGTGTTTCAAGAGTGGGTGTCTATTAGTTTCTGCCTGCCGGAAGGCTCTCTCCAGGGCCCTCAACGCATGCTCATGTGATTTTCTAAGCTTTGGGATGGTCCTTGGTAGAGGTTGCTCTGCTAGCTTACTTCCATTGCCATAAACCTGAACATCTGCTTTTGATGGACTGTCCTCCTGCTTCCAACAAAGGCAGAAACCACATGTGTCTGATAATGATCTGAACTAGCCTCAGATACTTCTCTTTGTTTTCCCTATTAGAAATCTTCACAGCATTCAGAGAGGATACTAGGTCAGGACTGACTCCACGCATCTCAAGCCATGAAGGGCAGTGAATTGAAAAACATCGTCAGAGAACTCACCCCAGCCCATCAAACAGATTCTCAGAAAGACACACAGTCATTACCCATGAAACGATAATCTCCTGTATATACGGTCACTTCCTGTGGACACAGAAGTCACCCATGGCCACAGTCACCACTTGTGCTGGTTATTTTTAACTGTCAACTTGAGATAAACTGCAAAGAATCATCTGCAAAGAAGTCTTAATGAAGAATCAGGTTGACCTGTGGGAATATATGTGGGGGGGGGGGTATCTTAACTGTTAGTTGGTAAAGGAAGATCAGTCCATTATGGGTAGCACCATTCCTTAGGCAGAAAGCCCTGGACATTATGAGAAGAGAAAGCTAGCTGAGAGCAAGCTAGCAATCAAAGATATTCATATTCTCTTTGCTCTTTACTACGGATGTGATGTGACTAGTTGTTTTAGTTCCTGTTGGCTTTCCTGAAATGATGGACTGTAACTTGGAATTGTAAGCCAAATAAATCTTTTTCTCCCCTAAGTTGCTTTTCTGGTTAGGGTATTTTATCATAGTGACAGAAGTGAACTAGACATCTCTTGTGGATATATATATATATATATATATATATATATATATATATATATATATATATATATATATCGTGGTATACAAAGTCACCTCTCATAGTCACCTTCTATAACATTGTTACCTGCTGAAGACATAGTCACCTCCCATAAACATAGTTACCTCCCATGGTCACACATCTCCAGTGGACACAGTCACTTCCTATGGCATTATTACTTTTCATGAACACAGTCACCTCCCATGGCCACTCATCACCTGTGGACACAGTCACTTCCTGTGGCATTATTACCTCCCATGGTCACTCATACTTGTAAACATAGTCACCTCCCAAAGTCACACATCTCCTGTGTACACAGTCACCACCTGTCATGGACAGAATTATGAAGCTCATGTTGAAATCATGTTCCTTCTTCAAACTAATTTGTGGGGAAATAGTCCCGAGGAGCCGGGAGTCTTCAAACAATGCCTCTGGTACAAAATGCTCTCTCAGGCCCTCCCCTGCCCGGATGAACACTGACTGCCTCTATCATGCTCTGTGTTTCCAAGTTGCAGCCTTAGGTTCTACAGGAACCTGGACATGGGAAAGCAAAGGAGAACTTTGTTACTTATTGTAAGACAGACAGCTGGTCCTGGGAGGAGACCCAGGCTGTGCCTAACCTCAGGGTTCTTTACATTTTCCTGCATAAGACTCTCTCTCTCTCTCTCTCTCTCTCTCTCTCTCTCTCTCTCTCTCTCTCTCTCTCTCTCTGTGTGTGTGTGTGTGTGTGTGTGTGTGTGTGTGTGTGTGTGTGTGTGTGTTACTCTGTCAGTCAGGAGGAAGTTAGATATTGCTATATGTCTGAAGAAAATAAATCAATGCCATTTGAGGAAAATATAGACAAAATAAGAACATAAATTTCTATTGAAAAACAGGAAAATAGACACAATGAACACCCCCTCACACCCCATTGACAAGACTAAGTACAGAGAAATTGAAATGCCCACCACTGCTGGTGCCTATGAGAACAGCCACACTCATTCTGGAAAACATATTGGCGTTACTCTGCACTGGTGAGTCTACATAAACCCTTCAGTCCAGAAACTCCACCCTTTGTTCATTTCCTAAATAATCCCACACGAAGTGTACCTTATAAAAGAATGGGTTACTCGGCTAGAGAGATGGCTCAGAGGTGACGAGGAGCACGGACTGCACTTACACAGGACCTGGGTTCAATTCCCAGCACCCACATGGCAGCTCACAACTTCTGTAACTCCAGTTCCAGGGGATCCAACACCCATGGCAAAAACACCAATGCACATTAAAATAAGTAAATTTTTTAAAAAAAGAATGGGTTATTTTCTTTCTGCAAGCTTTTTGCATAATAGCCCAAACCTGGAAGCAACTCAAATAGTGATCCACAGGGGAAATGGATCAGTATGTGTTTTTATGTTCTTAGAAAACTACTATCCAGAAATTCAATACAGTTACAGAGGAAGGAAAGTAAACAATGGTGGCACACAGCGTCACAAGTTCACTCACTTAATACCGGGCAAGAAACAACAGAATCAAGACCACGTGACTCTACTAAGATGAAGTTCAGCCAGACCTGCTTTAACTACGTGATCGGAGGATCCATGCATAGGTGTTAAAACGGGAAAATCAAGGAGCCAATGACCTCAAATGTCAGTCAAATGGGAGGGGCTTAGCAGGAGTGGGGGAACATATTCTTATTCATAACTGTTTATTAAACCATGTATTTATATTTAAAGCACTTTCCCTGTTTATAATATGTTTTACAATAACATCTGTAAAAATGTTAAGGCTGAAGAGGTACTAAGACCATGGAGACCTCAAGTTAATTCCCTTAGCGCTATAAAGAAATGTTAGAACATGCCATCTATTACCATCACCTTCCTCCTAGCAGCACCCCAGCACGTCTCCTGTGGCTCACTGCTCCTAACACTGTCCCTGTCACTGTATCTCTGCGGTCCAGTGTTTGTTCAAATGTGTCACCGATGGCCATGCAGAGCCAGTGAGGACAGTCAGAGGAAGTGCATTCTGAAGGCTGAAGGGTTTCTCCCTAACCCCAGGAATTGTCATTCGCTAAAGCTATCTCAGATAAAGCCCATGCAGTTCTCAGAGGAAATGCCACGACCTCCTCTGCAGGGAGCTGAACTCCTGCCTGATGAGGAGCTGACCCTGGGGCAGGGTGATAAGGTCCTCCAGCAATGCAGCTCCCTGCCATCTCCAGGGTCAGCCCCACAACTCCCAGGCCTGATCTCTCTGGTCTCACGCTGCTCCTAACCCTCATTTCCAGTGGCAGCTCTGTCCACCATGGTGGCTTTCCACATCTGGTCATATTCCACAGCATTTCCTCTCCACCCTGGCCAGCATCACTGGTTATGAATGAGCTTCCTCCCTTCACACACACCTTCCTCTTCCTCGATGCTGCACTCAGGCTGTGGGGGGGGGTATGCTCCCCAGGACATCCCAGCCTAGCACGAATGCCTTAGCTTCATGTGACTCCCACAGCTCTGTCATCACTCCCAAACACTGTTCCTATTTTCTCCTAAAAAATCAAAGACCCCCCCTCCAAACATATGGGACCAAACTTGGGCACCTTTCCACTTGTCTGGTCACTCTCCCTCATTCATGAGGGCCTGGGAGCCCCATTCTTTCTCTACCCCCTCCTTCATTCCTTCTGGTGTCTCCAGTAGCACCTTAGATCAGGAGGTCTCAACAGTGGTACTTAATGACATTACAGACCAGATCACTGGGTATGGGTACTACTGTAGGACATTCAGCAGTAGCCCTGGGTTCCACACGTGGCATGCCAATAGCCCAACTGTGACTATGGAAAATGTCTTCATATAATTCTGGATGTCTCCTGTCCACACTGCCCATCCAGAGAGGTTCAGGGGTTGGTAACCAACTCCTCTCTTCATCCTGACATGATAACTTCTTCCACTGAGAAGATACCCAAATTGCTGTTTTCTACAGTGTTCCAGCTGAGCCCTTACACAGTGCTGGTGCCTGCTTGGGACCACTCAGAATGGAAGCAAGTTGATTCCGGGCCTCTCAGATCTGTGTCACGGCAGTAGGGCTCACAGTAGTAACTGAAAATAAGAGCTTTCCGGCAGATGAGAAAGTGGAAGTGAGAAGATAAGGAAAATACTCACATGGCATCCTGAAGTTTTAACACTGCAAACAGTGCGCTGTCCACTATGCTCTGATTGACACATTGACTCATGGAGGAATAGAATATCGATGTTAGGGACCAAGGTGCATCACATGATACACATACCACTTTCCACCTGTGTGACTCAGGCTCCTGCCAGAATCCATGTTGCCATGTGGTAAGGAGAAACATCTGCAGCTGTCACTCAAGCCTGTTCCGGGACTGGGCTGTATGGTCTCACCAGCAGAGAGATGAGCAAAGTAAAGAAAAGGAATGGATGACTGTGGTGATCAACACCCCTGAGCTGATGAAGGATGGAGGTGAGCAGTGGCAGAGAAGCATCCACTTCAGAAGATCATTTGCAAATGCAGCAGCTTTCACAAATCTCAAAGGTCATCTCTGAGAACTAAAATTTAGTCTTAGTAGAAAGTAATGCTATTTCAACAAACTGCATCTGTAATTCTCAATCCCCCCACACTGCCCCCACAGGAATAAAAAAAAACCAGCAGCAGGAAAGCATACGGGAACAACAGCCTTGGTAGGAAGGCTCGTTCCTACCAGGGGTCTCACCCTGCTATGTGAATCACTCCCCCATTCCTTCATGAATTAAATCTAGAAAGCCAGATGAAAAGGCGAGGGCATTCTGTTAGGACCATATTAACACCCAGGCCAGGCAAAGTAAGGGCATTTTGACTCTGCCCCTTTGCAAGGCTGAACACTCTTCATTAGATGCCCTCAGATACCAGCTCTATAGGCTGAAAGCCACAATATGGGAACAGAGACCCAACAGGACTGCAGCCTTGCCTGGACTCATGGGCCGTGGCGGCCCCTGAAATGACTAGGGTGTGTTCTGAATTTCTTATTAGCTCCACTGGGTTTATTCCCAAATATAGCTCTCGGGCTGGAAATGCACACATAGTGTCTCTTCCCTTTGAACAGGGCTTTTAATTCCTCCAGCTCAATTATAATTAGAAAGTATCTAAACTTTACCTTGGTGGTTTGGCTTTTCCACTAATAACTGGATCTTCAGAATTAATCTCTTATAGAAACTCTCCCTCAGATCCCTACTTCCGGTTTCTGAGCACATGACGCTGAAAAGTTTCTGATTTTTTTGCATGTCCAGGAAGAGTTCAGGCTGGGGTAGGAGTGTTGCCATCTCTCCACATGATAGCAGTGGTTGTAGCAGATACTCGTCTGAGGTATGAGACCATCACTGACCATTCATTCTTATTACCTGAACAGTCATTATCACAAATCACTGGGCTCTTAAAGTATATTAATTACGTTACGTTTTTTTTTTAATTGCTATAACAAAATACCGTCAAGTCAACATAAAGGTAGAGGGATTTATTATGAGTGACCATGGTCACTTGGCATGTGAAGAGATAGACCACTGCAGCAGAAAGGGTGTGACGGAGCCAAGATGCTCACCTTACAGAGGCCAGGACAAAAGAAAGGGATCAGAGGGCCAGGATTAGCCACACAGGAAGAAGCTGCGAAGCTGCCACAGAGGGCCAACGCTGGACACACAGGGTCAGCATCATTTATGGTCAATGATGACCAAACAGACCCAAGATGGCCACACAGAGTCAAAGTGACCACATGGGACTGAGCTGGTCACAGAGAGTCAGTGCTGGCCACACAGGGCCATCGCTGACCAGTGCTAATGAAAGGTTCAGCCACTGTGATGCAAAGAAAGGCAGGCAGCTGGGACATAAGAAGGCTTTCACTTCATGCTAAGACAGACAAGGGAAGATGCAAGAAATGAAAGCCAGGTACAAACAGGGTGGCAGTGGAGCTGATTGCCTTCCCAGACTGCAAGGCTGTCAATCAAATATGGGTCTGAGTTAGGATTGGCCCAAGGAGGTCCACTTTGGTGATAGAAAAAGAGAATGTACTCCAAGCACAGAACTGGCTCCCACAGAACATCATCTTTTCTAGTGGGATAGTTGGGGTGCAGGGAAGTCAGGACAGGGGTCTCCTCAGAGCTCACTGGCACAGCTTCCTCTTTTATGGTAGAGAGAGCTTGGATAGAAAGACTGGAGGAAGATGAGCACTTTTCCAAGTGTCTCCACAGACACTGCCGTGCTGAGAGATGCCAACAGGGAGCAAGGGCAATGGAGGGATGAGTATGTGAGTGGGACCCAGGGACCTCTTCCTTTTTGCATCACAGAGCATGTCAGGAAGGGGGCAGGTCTGAGAGCCTACAGTTCAGCTGTGTTTAACTGGATGTTTTTCCAGCACAGGGGATCTCAAAGCCCTCCCACCAAACAGCAGTTGACACCTCGGGGAAATTCTGCTTGGAGACTGTGGCTCAGACATGTAGATTGGCATTTGAAGTCTATGATGGAGGAAACGGCTCCAGAGAGAGTGGTAGATGGAGATAAACCCTTCCAGATCCTCGGTTTAGCTCAGCTCTGTGAACTAAAATGGCCTCAGCATGGAACTAAGGCAGTTTTGTAATCTTTCTAAGCACGTAAAAAGCAATTTGAAACACAACCATCTTTACCTAAAGAATTATTGGTTTTGTGAAGATTATTCATTTAAGTACATTCTTGCCTTATGTGTATATATATATATACATATATATATATATATGTTTGTTTGTGTGCATACACATATGCACACATGCGCACACACACAAGCACAGAGAGAGAGAGAGAGAGAGAGAGAGAGAGAGAGAGAGAGAGAGGGAGGGAGGGAGGGAGGGAGGGAGGGAGGGAGGGAGGGAGGGAAGGGGGAGTTCCCTATGGGCTGGTGTTTCCGTAAGTGCAGTCTAATTGAAATGTAACTCAGAAAAGCACTCTGGCTCACTACAAAGGTTTCAGACACAACCACTAAAAAGACTTTAGGCTAAACGTGGAAAGGGGGGCTGGGGGAATCTTATTATGCAACAGTTTCTTGTCTTTGCCAAACACTGA
Organism: Peromyscus maniculatus bairdii; assembly: GCF_049852395.1. Lineage (NCBI taxonomy): Eukaryota > Metazoa > Chordata > Mammalia > Rodentia > Cricetidae > Peromyscus > Peromyscus maniculatus. The sequence continues at coordinate 70,316,243 of NC_134854.1, forward strand.
TGCTTGGAAGTTGAGAGAGACAGCCGGCACACCTGTGTCCATTGGCATAGAGTTAAATCGATCCAAAACAGCAGGCAAACAGCCAATTACCTGTCACCTGGAGACTCCCTGGAAGGGTTTGAAGGCATGTTTTACAATTAGGAATTTAAAGCTTCCCTACCTATAAGGAAGTCTTCCTCGAATATTTGGAGACATTAAGATGGTACGTAGCAAAGGAGGAAGTTGCCTTTCTAACGGCAGCGGGTAGCAGAGCTGCGCACAGTCTAGGAACCCTGGAGAGGTCTGGACGCTCGGTCCCTCACCACTCTCCTGCTCGTTTTTGTTTTCACCCCAGTATTCCTGGCTCCACTGTCACGACAACCATGAAACCACACATAACAGCAATCTTCCTCTCAGACACCCACTGAGATGTCGTCACACAGACATAGACCAAGTCCTAGCCACACATCAGGTATGTCTGCTAAAGAGGGGAGGGGAAGGGGACAAGACCCAAGCATCCTGCCCCTAAGAACTTTCCATGCCAGCAAGGATCTCAACATGATCATAAACTTGGCTCTGTAAACAAAATTTTATTATCAGGGGTCTTTTATTCCCCCCAAACAGAAAATGAAATAGATGTAACTTCTAGGCAACATCCTACCACTCTCACAGATTACTTAAGCCTCCTGAGACATAAGACATTGTGGTTTGGATTTTCAGCATCCCCAGAGGCCTGCGTTGAAGACCTGATCTCCAGCCTGTGATGTCAGGTGGCACAAGCTTTAGGAGGTGAGCCTAGCAGGCAGAGGTTGGGTCTTTGGTGATATGCCTGTGAAGATGATACTAGGAGCCAGCCATATTCTTTCTGTCTATCTATCTGTCTCTATCGGTCTGTCTGTCTATCATCTATATCTGTATCTGTCTCTATCTCTCTGTGTCTCTTTCTATCTCTTTCCATCTATCTATCTCTATCTTTATTTATCTCTCTATATCTACCTACCTATCTCTATCTCTATCTATCTATCTATCTATCTATCTCTATCTACCTACCTATCTATATCTATCTATCTTTATCTACCTACCTATGGATATCTATCTATCTATCTATCTATCTATCTATCTATCTATCTATCTATATCTACCTACCTATCAATCTCTATCTACCTACCTACCTATCTCTAGATAGATAGATAGATAGATAGATAGATAGATAGATAGATAGATAGATAGATAGATAGCTTGCTCTCACCCTCTCTTCTTCCTAGCTGATATGCAAAGCTTTGCTCAGCTACCCAAATGATAGCTCCAACTTGTCATGGACTGAAACCTCTGAAACCACAGCCTAACAGCCCTTTCTTCCTTTCAGTTGCTTTATGTCAAGTATTTGTCATAGCCATGGAAATACGTCTGACATGCAAAGAACTCCCATGACCAACAGGCAGTGATGGAGCATGAGTTCAATTAAAGGGTCCCTCAGTGGCCTTGGATCCTGCAACAGGAGAACGGCATGTCTCCATGTCCTCCATGCATCCATAGAAGTGGGCATTTTAAGAGCAGTCCTAAGACATGTTTATTTTCTTTGTGGTGTCATAGCACAATGGATAAATGATATCAACCACTGACAGCTTTCAGCACTTTGAAATTTCTCAAGTACTTCTCATAATGATTTTGTATTTGAAACACATCTGACCCTGCAAGGCAGGTATGCTTGGAAGTACTTCCCTACTACACAGACGCCAAAGTATACTGGCTCAGCAGAGGACGTCACACTTGGTTATTATTTCATGTCTCAATGGCCCTTCCCAGAGGGTCTTAGCCCATTCTGTGCTGTAGACAGGCTGCCACAGACATGTTGATCTGTGGAAAACACAGTCCTAGAGGATGACAAGGCCAAGACCAAAGGGCCAGCATCTGGTGAGCGTCTTTGTGCTGTCATCCCAGAGACAGCAGAAGATTGAAGGACTAGAGAACATCAGGAAGAAAGGAGGGGACAATGGGGACATGCCTGGATGTAATAAGCCCACTTGAAGATAGCTGTATTAATCATCTCATGAAGGTACCACTTCTCAGCACTGCTGCATTAAAGATTCAGTTAGGGGCTGGAGAGATGGCTCAGTGGTTAAGAGCACTGGCTGCTCTTCCAGAGGACCTGGTTTCAATTCCCAGCACCTGCATGGCAGCTCACAACTGTCTGTAACTCCAGTCCCAGTCTGGCACCCTCACACAGACATACATATAGGCAAAACACCACATAAAAATAAATAAATCTAAAAAAAAAAAAGATTTCTTTCTGTGATGGACGATCTTCAACTCAACAGGTTAGAATCACCTAGGAAACAGCTCCAGGCTATCTTTAAAAAAGCATGTTCAGGAGGTTTTACTGAGATGGGATGATCCTCCCTGAATGTAGTTAGCATCATCCTGTGGGTCAGGGCCCCAGACTGAGTGAAAGGGGAAAAAGGAACAAGCGAGCTGAGGACCGACACTCGTTTCTCAAAGCAGAACGTGACCAGCCTGCTTCAGACTCTTGCTGCCATGCCACCCCTGCCATGATGGACTGTACCCTCAACCTGTGAGCCACAGCACACTCTTGGTGTTGGTGGGCTTAACTGTTAGACGAGCACAACCGAGATCACCTGGGAACCTCAGCCGAGGAACCGCCCATATCAGAATGACCTGTAAGAGCTTATGTTGATTGACAGTTGGTGTGGAAGGCCCCCACCCACTGTGGGCAGCACTATCCCTAGACAGGTGAGCCTGGGCTACATAAAAATGCTGTGTAAGTATGCGCCAGCAATGACCAGTAAGTGGCATTTCTCTGGGGTTTCTTTCTGCTCCAGTTCTTGTTTGAGTTCCTGGCCTGACTTCCCTCAACAATGGACTATGACTGGAAGCTGTAAAGTGAAATAAACCCTCTCCTCCCTAAACGGCTTTCAGTCAGAAGTGGTTTGTTCTTTACAGCCACAGAGGAGCAAACTAAGAACACCCTTCCTTATTCTTTTAAATGTTCTTCTTTATTATTTTTAATTCTGTACAGGTGTGTGTATCTGCATGTGAGTGTGTGCATTTGACTCTAAAGTGGAGCTTCCTCCTGAGAACTAAAACCTGTTTCATTTCTCACGGTGAGAACTTTGCCTCCATTTTGATCTAGCATTTTTAGACATATTCAGATTAGGGCAGAAGTACAACTTCTTTTCTGCTGCCCTTACGCATTACACATTTCCTCTTGTGTTTCTTTGCTGTCTGCCTGCTGACTTCAGGCAGATTCAAGCCTCTCTCCTATGGGGGTGAGGAGTGGATGGGGAGGTGGTCATGTGCTCACTTGCATCCATATGCACCATCCTCCATGGTGGGCAACGGGGCCAAGTGGCTAAGATGGGTGGGTGGAGACTTGAGGAAGCTCTAGATCAGTCTGGGATCATGTCCTATCACCTCCAGTCCTCTTAGTTAACATTAAGAAAGAGATACAGACTCTGACATTGGCCAGAGATGCTGAGGCGGGGGTCACCTTTGCTTAGACCTCTCCCTCTGCTGAGGGATACCCCCAAGTACCAGTCTGGAGTCCAGACACATGGACTTTATCCAAAACTCTGAGTTTCCCAACTTCAAAAGGAAAGCTCCCACAGCCCCAGCAATGAGAGAGATGGTTGCATAAGAACAATTATCACTGTTTGGTTAATGTCAAAGGCTAAGCGATCCAAGCCATGCTCAGGAGTTTGCATTGCTGTCTTGCCTTGATCTAGGAGCCCCAACGGTGTCATCTCTGGAAGCTGAATGCTGTTTATTTAACATCCTGGTCCTTGGGCTTCATTAATATAAATGGCTACCTACACTCTAAGGATGTGCATTGCACGTCTGAAGCAATAGTTCCATCAGGAGGACTTCATCACTGTGACTATCTGCTTGCTGCCATCTCTGGCAGTCAACAGCAATAGTAATAACAGAAGCTTCAAACAAAGAACTGCTGAGGTCCTAACACATCACTGGACAGGTTTGGTGGCCTATGTTCTCAGTATCTACAAGGAAAGCTGACAAGTCTTCCTATTTCTACTTAGAAGTGCAAACGACCAACCTATCATTTACTCAACAGGCTTTCATGGAGTCCCTTCTGAGATTCAGTCTGGGAAGCCTTTGTGGGGGACGTTGTCATAAAAAGGAGACAGTGATCATTTACCTGCTAACAAACTTCCCCGAACTCAGATCTGTAAAGTAGAAGGCAAAGGCCAGAGGAGTGAGAGCGCAGAACACTGTGAGTCCACAGAGGGGAGGCGGCTCTAAGCTCAGCCTACAGTCGAGGTTGGGATGTCTTGCAATGCATCTAGCAAGTGTGTCCAACATTTGGTCATTGAGCCAGGATGCTGCCTACACAGTTTGTGCTTCAGAACTGGCAATGGAACTAGGAACAAAACCGAAAACCAAACCTCTCACAATATTTATTATATTGTGTTGGGTCATGTCCATAGCTATCTTTGGCCAAATATGCATCAACCACAGGCAATGGATTCGGATGTACCTGCTGCTTAAGAAGACTGCCAGAATTGCTAGGTATGTACTGCTGGATGCAGGCACTAAAGAAGAACAGAAAAAAGGCTCCCTAGAACTTCAGGGCCTCAGGAGTTTTCAGGGGTGTTCATGTCCCCAGGTTACATTTCAGTCACTATGTGAGCATGTTGCTATCAACTAGCACTTTCCAAGAAGTACAGGGCTAGAGAGAGACAAAACCTAAGTTAGCTCTTCCTCAGTAACTCAAGAGGGAAAACAATGGTGAAGCTTATGGTTATGAATTGGTGACCACATGTATGGATGAGCGGGAGGCATTGTTGTCTAGACTGTATCTCACATGTAACCACCAGAAATTAACTGGAACGAAACCAGGACACCCCAGTAATGCCTCGCTCTAAGAAAGTTTGCAGACTTGCTGACAAACCCAACTACATTTTAATCGCTGGAATCAGCCCACTAGGAGCATCTATGGTGATGGACGCTCAATTTCTACAAAGAGCTGCTGGCTCTCCTGCCTCTCACCAGTCAGGTGGCACTCAGGGTGTCTCTAGCTCCACCCCTTACTCAGGATGGTACTCAGGCTGTGTCCCCAAGAGCTCCAGGTCCTGGGGCATGACTCCAGGTCCAGGGGGCTGGAAAAACAGAAACAGGGCAAGGCTCCTGGCCTCACCTCCCATCCCACAGAGCTGGGTTGTGTGCTTTAACTGGGGCTTTATGGTTGGATTTTAAACAGGATTCTGTTATCCCCAAAGTGCTGAGAACTATGTCACTGGATAATCTCAGAGGACACACAGTTCAGTGTGATCTCTCAGTCTGAAGCCCAGTGCAAAGTGACTTCTGTCCCCTGTGCTGTTACTGGGATACTGGATGACTTTATTTTACTGGGCCATCTGGATACTGTCAGTCTTCACCTTGCCCAAGAGCATGGAGGACACTGTGACTCCCCCCTCCCTGCCCCGTGGCCACTCCTTCACCTGAACCCCAGACTGAAAGTGTTATCTCCTTGCTAATAGCTCTACCAGTGAGTTGGCAACTAGGTCCCTCTCTTGATGCCAAACATGTGTCTCTTCCAAGTTGCAGCCATTTGTCACCCCTCTACCACAGATGTGCATCACAACCTTAACTGAGTGCTGCTGTCCCCAAGCCAGCACTTCCCTGTCCCGTCTCACTGTGCTTGTGTGTGACATCTCACTGTGCTTGTGTGTGACACCATGACAGCCTTCTCGTGTTCAGAGCTGCTGTGTGTATATGAGTGGGTCCATGTGTACATGAATAACATCCACATCCTCCATCTAGGTGAGAGCTGGAGACCATCTCTCTCCATCATCACAGCATCTACTGGTAGATGAACTATGTATGACCTACTGGTGTACCATTTTCTCTGGTTCCAACAAAGCACTCCAGATGCAAAACTAAGAAGCTGGTGGCTCTGAATTGGTGGGTTAATATTCCAGGGAATGCATCTGAATCTTACTGCTGTTCTAGAAGCAAGAATAACTCCAAATGGTTCTGACCCTTAATTGTATATTGTAATACAAATTTCTAAATGGTCTTTTTAATAAAAAAAAAAAAACCAGAGACAAAGGAATAAGCCACTGCCACGTCTTACCTCTAAGACTCTTCAGCTTGAAAAAAACACAAACTATATTTTAGTTTCTGTCTCCTCACAACCTTATATACCTTCCAGCCCAGCCATCACTTCCTTCTTAGTGCTAAGATTAAAGGTGTGTGACTCCCAAGTACTGGGATTAAAGGTGTGTGACACCACTGCCTGGCTTTGTTTCTCTCCTAGACTGAGTCAATCTCATGTAGTCCAGGATGGTTTTGAACTCACAGAGATCCAGTTGAATCACTGCCTCCCAAGTGCTAGGATTAAAGAAGTGTGCCACCACTGTTTAACTGCTCTTTGTTTGTATTCAAAAATGCAATCAGCACATGCTATTTGAACATCGTCTTCATTCAGTATAAGAGGCCACTCAGTGTGGTGGCTCACCATGGGCTCTCCTGGATCTCCAGCTTGCGAGTTCACCCATTCCCCATTGTCCATTTGCAATGCGTTCCATTGGCTATAACTCTAGAGGACCCAAGTTATCACAGTCCCCTCATCAGCACCCTGTCTACATGCCACCTTTCACACTCCTTTCAAGCCATAGCTCAAACCTCCATCTTCATCATCTCAAGATCTTATGTTGTTCTTGAAGAAAGCCTTGTGAACTACCTCTGCACCAACAGGCATCTCTCTACAAAGAAGTGTTCAGGATAAGAAGAAAATTCATGACTGGTCACATCTAGTGAATTTCTTTGAACTCGTTTTTAATTCTAAAATAATTCCCTCCTATTATTTTGGTTTAAAGTTTTTGTCTTTCATGGAATTGTCACATGGAATTAAGAGGTAATCTCTTAACTTGGAAATTTTAAAGTTGGATGTTTGAATCCAGTTTACATTTTTCCTCTAATTTCTTTGTTACATTTTTTTTTGTTTTTACATCCCAACCAACGTTTCCCCTCCCTCCTCTCCTCCCAGTTCTTCACCCTGACCCCCATCTTCTACTGCTACTGCTCTGTTTCTCTTCAGATACAGGCAGGGCCTCTCATGGATATCAGCTAGTCACGGCATATCAAGTTGCACTGAGACTAAGCATCTCCTCTTCTATTAAGGGAGGATGAGGCAACCCAGTAGGAGGAAAGGGTCCTCAAAGCAGGCAACAGAGTCAGAGACAGGTCCTGCTCTCACTGTTTGGAGTTTCACACAAAAACCAAGTTACACAATTTTAACATGGGCCTACGTCAGTCCCATGCAGGCTCCCTGGTCATCGGTTCAGTCTCTGTGAGTCCCTATGAGCCCACTGGCTCCTACAATTCTTCCTCCCCCTCTCTGCAGGGTTCCCCAAGCTCTGCCTAATTTTGGCTGTGCGTCTCTGCATCTGTTTCCATCAGTTACTAGATGAAGTCTCTTTGATGACAGTTGGGCTATGCACCAACCTATGAGTATAGCAGAATATCATTAGGAATCATTTCATTGATTTCTTTCTTTTTCTTTCTTTGTCAGTCATGTTTGGTTCTATCCTAGGTCTCTGGGGTATTCTGCCTCTGAGTCCTGGCCCTCAGGGATGAGCTTCCTTTCCCTCTCAAGGTGTGGGTCTCCAACCCACAATTTCTGCTCCATCTTTATCCCAGCACATCTTGACAGGAGGACAAATTGTAGGTCGAAGGGTTTGTGGCTGGGTTGGTGTCCCAGTCCCTCCACTGGAAGTCCTTCCTGGTTACAGGCAACGGCCAGTTCAGGATCCATATCCCCTATTGCTCAGGGTCTTAGCTAGGGTCACCCTCATAGATTCCTGGGAGTTTCCATTGCTCTAGGTTTCTAGCTCATCCCAGAGATTCCCCTAGATTTCAGTTGTCTCTCCCAGTACTCTTGCCCTCCATCCTTTCCCTACCTGATCCCTTCTGTCCCAACCCCCACCCCAATTTTAGACCCCTCCTCCTGTCCACTGGCGATGTCCATTCTATTTCCCCTTCGCAGTGAGACCCATGCATACCCTCTTGGGCTCTCCTTGTTACCTAACCTCTCTGGCTCTGTGGGTTGTAGCATAATTCTCCTTTACTTTACATCTACTATTCACTTATGAGTGAGTACATACCATGTTTGTCTTTCTGGGTCTGGATTACCTAACTCAGGATGACCTTTTCCAGTTCCATCCATTCACCAGCAAATTTTCTGATAATGTTTTTAACAGCTGAGTAATACTCCATTGTGTAAATAGATCACATTTTCTTTATCCATTCTTTGGTTGAAAGACATCTAGGTTGTTTCCAGGTTCTGACTAATTAGGCTGCTACAAACATAATTCAGCAAGTATCCTTGTGATATGGAAAAGTATATATGCCCAGGAATGGTATAGCAGCTGGGGTTGGAGGTAGATTGATTCCCAATTTTCAGAAAAACCACCTAATTGATTTCCAAAGTGGCTGTACAAGTTTGCACTTCCACCAGCAGTGGAAGAGTGTTCCCCTTGCTCCACATCCTCTCAAGCATGAGCTGTCTGACACTTGTGTTTTTGATCTTAGCCATCCTGACAGGTGTAAGATGAAATCTCTGTGTCATTTTGATTTGCATTTCCCTGGCTGTTAAGGCTGTTGAGCATTTCTTTAAGGGATTCTCATCCATTTGAGATTCCTCTGTTGAAATTTCCCTGTTTAGATCTGTATGTCATTTCTTAATTGGATTATTTGGGGTTTTGATATCTAGTTTCTTGAGTTCCTTATTTATTTTGGATATTAGCCCTCTGTCAGATGTGGGTTTGGTGAAGATCCTTTCTCATTCTGTAGATTGCTGTTTTGTCCTTTAGACAGTGTCCTTTGCCTTACAAAAGATTTTCAGTTTCATGAGGTCCCATTTGTTATTTATTGATCTTAGTGCCTGCATGATTGGCATTCTGTTCAGGATGTTGTCTCCTGTGACAATGTGTTCAAGGCTGTTCCCCACTTTCTTATCTATCAGGTTCAGTGTATCTGGTTTTATGTTGAGGTCTTGGATCCACTTGTACTTGAGTTTTGTGCAGGGTAAAAGATATGGATCTGTATGCATTCTTCTACATGCCACCATCCAGTTAGACCAGCACCATTTGTTGAAGACACTTTCTTTTGTTCATTGTATAATTTTGGCTTCTTTGTCAAAAATCAAGTGTCCATAAGTGTGTGGATTTACTTTTGGTCTTTGATCTGATTCCATTGATCAACCTGTCTTTTTATGCCAACACTATATAATTTTTATTACCATTGCTCTGTAGTACAGCTTGAAATCAGGGATGGTAATACCTCCAGAAGTTCTTTTATTATACAGGATTGTTTTAGCTATACTGAGATTTTTTGTTTTTCCATATGAAGTTGAGTATTGTTCTCTCAAGGTCTGTAAAGAATTGTGATGAAATTTCGATGGAGATCGCATTGAATCTGTAGATTGCTTTTGGTAAGATGGCCATTTTTACTATGTTAACCCTACTGATCCATGAGCATGGGAGGTCTTTCCATCTTCTCATATCTTCTGCACTTTCTTTTTTTCAAAGACTTGAAGTTCTTGTCATATGGGTCTTTCAGTTGCTTGATTAGAGTTACTCCAAGATATTTTATATTGTTTGTGGCTATTGTGAAGGGTGTTGTTTCCCTGATTTCTTTTTTAGCCCATTTATCATTTGTATATTGGAGGGATGCTGATTTTTTTTTAGTTAATTTTGTATCCAGCCACTTCACTGAAGGTGTTTATCAGCTATAGGAGTTTCCTGGTAGAATTTTAGGGGTTGCTTACATATACTATCATATCATCTGTAAATCATAATACTTTGACTTCTTCCTTTCCAATTTGTATCCCCTTGATCTCCTTCAGTTATCTTATTGCTGTAGCAGTAAAACTTCTATATTGAATAGATATAAAGAGAGTGGACAGCCTTACCTTGTTGCTGATTTTAGTGGAATGACTTTGAGTTTCTCCCCCATTTAATCTGACATTGGCTGTCAGTTTGCTGTATATTGCCTTTATTATGTTTAGGTATGTCTCATATCCCAGAAAACTCCAAGACTTTAATAATTAAGGGTGTTGGATTTTGTCAAAGGCTTTTTAAGCATCTAATGAAATAATTATGTGTGTTTTTTCTTTCAGTTTGTTTATATGGTGGATTACATTGGCAGATTTTCATATATTGAACCATCCCTGCATCTCCAGGATGAAGCCTACTTGATCATAGTGAATGATCTTTTTGATGACTTCTTGGATTTGGTTTGAGAGTATTTTATTATTTTGCATCAATGTTCATAAAGGATATTGGTCTGTAAATCTCTTTCTTTTTTGAGTCTTTGTGTGGTTTGGGTATCAGGAGGTACTGTAGCCTCATAAAAGGAATTTGGCAATGTTATTTCTGTTTCTATTGTATGAAATAATGTGAGGAGTGTTGGTATTAGCTCTTCTTTGACAGTCTGGAAGAATTCTGCACTAAAACCATCTGGCCCTGGCCTTTTTTGTGGCGGGGGAGGGGACTTTTAATGACTGCTTCTATTTCCTTGGGGGTTATAGGTCTATTTAAATTGTTTATCTGATCTTGATTTTACTTTGGTAAGTTGTTTCTATCAGGAAAGTTGTCCATTTCATTTTAGATCTTCCAATTTTGTGGAGTACAGGTTTTTGAAGTATGACCTAATGATTCTTTGGATTTCCTTGGTGTCTGTCATGTCCCCCTTTTCACTTCTGATTTTGTTAATTTGGATATTCTCTCTCTGCCTTGTAGTTAGTTTGAATAAGAGTTTGTCTATCTTGTTGATTTTTCTCAAAGAACCAACTCTGTTTCATTGATTCTTTGTATTGTTCTCTTTGTTTCTATTTTATTGATTTCAGCCCTAAGTTGATTATTTTCCTCTATCTACTCCTCTTGGGTATGCCTAGTTTTTTTTTCCTAGAGCTTTGATGTGCTGTTAAATCACTGGTAAGAAAATTCCCTAATTTCTTTATGCAGGCACTTAGTGCTATGAACTTTCCTCTTCGCACCACTTTGATTATGTCCCATAAGTTTGGGAATGTTGTGTATTCATTTTCATAGATTTCTAGAAAGTATTTAATTTCTTTATTTCTTCCTTGGCCCAGTGGTAATTCAGTAGAGAGTTGTTCAGTTTCCGTGAGTTTGTAGGCTTTCTGTTGTTTATGTTGTTAAAAATCCAACTTTAATCCATGGTGGTCTGATAGGATACAGGGGTTTGTTTCAATTTTCTTGTATCTGTTGAGACTTTCTTTGTGACTGAGTATATGGTCAATTTTAGAGAAGGTTCCATGAGGTGCTGAGAAGAAGGTATATTCTTTATTCCTTTTTTTTTTCCCCGAGACAGGGTTTCTCTGTGTAGTTTTGGTACCTGTCCTGGGTCTTGCTCTGCAGGCCAGGCTGGCCTCAAACTCACAGAGATTAGTCTGGCTCTGCCTCCCAAGTGCTAGGATTATGTGTGTGCCACAGCTGCTCAGCAGAATGTATATTATTTTGAGTGAAATGTTCTGTAGATATCTATTAGGTCCATTTGAGTCATAATGTCTGTTAGTTTCAATATTTCTCTGTTCAGTTTCTGTCTGGGTGAAAGTGGGATGTTTAAGTCTCCCACTACTAATGTGTGGGATTCAATGTGTGATTTGAGCTTTAGTAATGTTTCCTTTACAATGGGAATGCCCTTGCATTTGAGGCATAGATGTTCAGAACTGAGACATCATCCTGGTGGATTTTTCCTTTGGTGAATATGAAATGTCTTTCTCCATCTCATTTGATTAATTTTGGTTTGAAGTCTATTTTGTTAGATATTAGGATAGCTATACCATCTTCTTAGGTCCATTTGATTGGAAAATCTTTTTCCAAACCTTTAAACTGAAATAATGTCTGTCTTTGATGTTGAGTGTATTTTTTTTTTGTATGAAGCAAAATGATGGATCCTGTTTCTGTATCGATTTTGTTAGCCTGTGTCATTTTATTGGCAAATTGAGTCCATTGAGAAATATTAATGACCATTGATTATTTATTCCTGTTATCATGCTGTTGTTAGTAGTGGTGGAAATAGTAGTAGTAGTAGTAGTAGTAATGTGTTTCCCCTCTTTGGATTTTGTTGGTGTGAGATTATCTGTTGGCTGAGCTTTTAGGTGTAGTTAACTTCCTTGGGTTGGAATTTTCCTTCTAGTACTTTCTGTAGGGTTGTGGACAGATATTGTTTAAATTTGATTTTATTGTAAAATATCTTGTTTTCTTAATCTATGGTGATTGAAAGTTTTGCTAAGTATAATAGTCTGGGCTGATGTCTGTGTTTCTTAGAGTCTGCAAGACATTTGTCCAGGATTTTCTGGCTTTTCAGAGTCCCTGTTGAGAAGTTGGGTGTAATTCTGATAGGTCTGATTTTATATGTTACTTGGCCTTTTCTCCTTGCAGCTTTTAATATTCTTTCTTTGTTCTGTATGTTTAGTGTTTTTATTATTAAGTGACGTAGGGAGTTTGTTTCTGATCCAATCTATTTGATATTCTGCAAGCTTCTTGAACCTCTTTTTAAAAAAAGATTTATTTATTATATGTATGAGTGCCCTACTTGCAAGTATGCCAGAAGAGGGCATCAGAGACCACTAGTGATAGTTGTAAACCACCACATGGTTGCTGGGAATTGAACTCAGGACCTCTGGAAGAGCAGCCAGTGCTCTTAACCACTGAGCCATCTCTCCAGTCCCTTCTTGTACCTTTATAGGTATGTCCTTCTTTAGGTTAAGGAAATTTTCTTCTATGATTTTGTTAAATATATTTTATGGGTTTTTGAGCTGGGAATCTTCTCCTTCTTCTATTCGTATTACATCACTGGAATTTTCTTCGGACTGCCAACCAGCTCCCAAATAAAGACACAGATATGTATTATTAATTATGAATGTTTGGCCTTGGCTTAAGCTTGTCACACCAGCTCTTTTAACTTAATTTAACCTGTCTAGGCTGGTTTAATTCAGCAGTTCCTTTTACAATCCCATGTCTCTCAGCAGCTGCCATTCACTTTCCATCATTCAAAAAATTCAGAGCTAACAAAGCACAATACAGGATCCAGACTCCCTGTGTATTTCCCATATTTATGTGGCTTATTCCTTTGATATTACTTTACTCTTCCTTTAAAGACTTTACTTAATTGTTTTTAAACTATTTATTTTTTCCTATGACTGTCTATACCCATTTTCTTTTCTTTCTTAAGCACCTATGTACACTGTAACCTGTTTAAAGATTTTTTTGTTTGTTTGTTTTTGTTGTTGTTGTTCTCTGTATCTACTTCTACCAGTCACTGGATAAAGGCTCTATTGTGACAATTAGGGTTTTCCCCCATCTGATTTCAGGGGAAGGCCTGTTCAGGCACCCTCTCCACTATTGCTAGGAGTCTTATCTGTTGTTTTTAATAGACCTGTTTTGCTGTGTACCTGTACCATTCTCTGACCATGTGAGCCAAACCTTAAACTGCTAACCAGCAACTATGCCCTCTGCCATGTGGCTCTGGTACTTGGATCCACCCCCTCGTTGGGTCTATAAGAGCCAAGCCTTAATCCTAGCCAAGAGACACATTTAACTGGAAGCTGCATTTAACTGCCCCAGCTCTAGGAAGTTGGTGCCTGCACTGTGGCAGGCATTTTTACTTAGCTTGCTGTTTCTACTTAGCGTGCTGGCTGCTCAAGTGCTCTGCTGTACATCCGTGCCTCTTAAAGGAGATGTGTCCCCTTTTCTCTCAGCTTTCTCCTGCTCTATGTGGAAATTCAGGCCCCATGTTGGGCATCATTTGTCATTGGAACTGTCTTTGGGCTGCCAACCAACTCCCAAATAAGGAAACGGAGACTTATTATTAATTATGAATGTTCAGCCTTAGCTTAAGCTTGTCCCACTAGCTCTTTTAACTTAATCTAACCTGTTTCTATTCATCTACATTTTGCCTTGGGGCTTTTTACCTTTCATTGTTTATGTCCTATTTTCCTGCTTCCTGTGTCTGGCTGGCCACTGGTGTCTCCCTGTTGTCTCCTTTTCTTTCTTTTCTTGAGCCTAAATGCCTCCTCCTACTTACTCTCCCTGCCCAGAAGTCCTGTCTGCACCTATTCCCTCACTATTGACCATTCAGCTTTTTATTAGACCAATCAGTTATCTTATACAGGCAAAGTAAAACAGCAACACATCTTTACATAGTTAAACAAATGCAACACATCTTTACATAGTTAAACAAATATTTTGCAACACTATTTTTCTTAGGTTTGGTCTTTTCATGCTGTCCTGGATTTTCCTGGATGTTTTGTGTTAGAAGCTTTTTTTTTTTTAATTAAACATTTTCTTTGACCAATGAATCTATTCCTTATATTGTATCTTCAATACCTGAAATTCTCTCTTCTGTCTCTTGCATTCTGTTGGTGATGCTTGCTCACTTATCCAGATTTTCTATTTCCTGAATCCCTCAGTTTGTGTTTTCTTTATTGCTTCTATTTCTATTTTCATGTCATAAATAGTTTTCTTCACCTGTTCTTTTGTTTTTTTTTTCTTTCTTGATTTTCTTGGCGTTCTTTGTTGATTTCCTCTAATTTTTTGGTTGTCTTTTCCTCAATTTCTCTAAGGGAGTTTTTCATTTCCTCGTTAAGGACCTCTAGCATCTTCATAAAGTTGTTTTGAAGGTCGTTTTTCTTCTGTGTGTTGACTGTGTTGGAATATTCAGGTCTTGCTGTTGTAGGATAGCTGAGCACCAGTGGTGCCATATTTCCCTGGCTGTTGGTGATTGTACTTTTATATTGGCGTTTAGACATCTCAGTTTGGGATGATTCATTCTAGTCCCTGACTTCTGAGTTTGTCTTAGTTGGATAAGTGTCTTGTTCCTTGGTTTCTATTTCCTCTTTCATTTTCTAGACTTTGTGGCCTAAATTTCTGGTGGCTGGCGTGACCTCTGATCTAGTAGGGAGTCTGTCCAAGTTGAGAGTTGGCCTTCTGGTGTTTAGCTTAGCCTTTGGCACAGCAGAGGGGGAAAAGGGCTCTGTCAATCTTATTGGTGTGGCTTGTCCATGTTCTGGCTGGTGTGGCTTGTGCCTGAGTGGCAGAAGCACTGGGGTTGGGGGCAGGGCCCAGCACAGGGGCCGGTGTTGACCTGGGAAGTTGGGGCCCATGGGAAGGATCCCAGGGAACAGAGTCCAGGGAGAGGCAGCTCCACTGTCAGGTAGATTACTCACCGGTTCTGACTAGTCCTAATTTTTATTCTCTGTCAAATCCTCAAATTTGAAAACCACTGCTCCAAAATCCATTGAACGTCATTGATGTTAGTGGCAATGCTGTTTTCACGGGTGTGTGATAAGCCCAGTGTAACAAGTTGCATATGTTAAACATGTGCAGCTCTTATGTGCCAATCATACCTAGACAATGAATTTGCTTAAATATGCAAATATAAACATAAAATATTTATAGTGTTACCACTTTGAACTCTAGTTCTTTTACTCAGTTTACATTTGTGGAGTGCTTACCATGGCTCCTACACTGGAAGCTTACAGCCCAGTGAGCCTAAGGACAAAAAACTTGCTTACAGTGCCACAGCCCCATGGTACAAAAATCTCAGAGTGCTGTTCTTGGGTGGCCACACCCTGGCTAGGTCAGGAAGAAGGTTTACTGATGGAAGACTGAAGGGCTGAGGCAGAAGTAGCCAGGGGTGGTGAGGAGGAGAAGGAACAACACATGGGAGATTGCAAAGAATTAGAAAAAGTCCCAAACAAACCTTTCTGATTAGAATAGGAAAAAGGAACCTGGCGGGCTTCAGAATGGGTGCATTCATTTGCGAATATGCTTGAGGTACCTGTGGGATAGCCAAAGACCAATGTCTGTCAGAAGGCAGTAGGCTGAGACCAGGGAGACCAGGCTAAAACAGGGACCTGAGAGAGCACGGCCCCATTCTAAGGAGAGAAAGGCATACACTGCCTGGAGGCCTGTGCATAGACAAGGTCGGAGTGTAGAGCAGAGACTAAAGAACCACAGAACAAGGGGAGACAGACACACCTCCAGGATACAGATGCTGGAGGGAGGAGGGGGAGAGGAGCAGCTGGGTGCCTCGGGAGCAGCTGCCAGATGGAATATGCACTAAAAATACCATGACACCGTGTGGCTAGGTCAGGGACTTGGGTACCAAAGCCTGGAGACCATAGACTGAGGAGGACATGAAGGTTCAGAAAGTTCAGTGATGGAACACTAAGGAACACGGTGAAAGCAGGGGAGAAGAAATGAAGTTTCCAGTGGGCTTTTGAGGTTGAACTATTTCTTTTTAGCTTTTTATTTCCTCTACTTTTTTTATTTTTAAAATTCTACACATTGTATTTGATCGTGTTTCTCTTCTCCAATTCTTCCCAGATCTTCTCTACCCACCCAACTTTATGTTCTTTTTCTCATAAAAAAAACACACAACTAAAACTAAAATCAAAACAAACAAGAAACCATAGACACACAAAAAAAACGTCAAAAGCCAGGCAGTGGTGGCGCATACCTTTAATCCCAGCACTTGGGAGGCAGAGGCAGGCGGATCTCTGTGAGTTTGTGGCCAGCCTGAAGTGAGTTCCAGGACATCCAGGGCTGTTACACAGAGAAACCCAGTCTGGAAAAGAAATCATGGGACTTGCCCTGGATACTCCATGGAGACAACTGATTTTCCTTTGCCAGTGGATATCAACTTCAAATAGCTTCTTGATTAGGGGTGAGGCTCTGTGACCACTTCCCCTTCTCTGCTGGGACCCTGCCTGGCTTGAACTTGTATAGATCCTGTGTGTGCTGTCACAGTCTCTGTGAGTTCATATGTGCATCAGTCCTGTTGTGTCTGGAAGACACTGTCTCCTTGATGTTATCCATCCCTGTGGCTCTTACAGTCTTTCTGCTTCCTTTTCTGCATAGACTCCTGAGCCTTAATGGGGGGAGGGGAGCTTTGGTGAAGATATCCCATTTAGGACTAAGTGTTCCAAAGTCTGCAAATTGTCCAGTTGTGAGTGTCTATGTTAATTCCCATCTACTGCAAAAATAAGCCTCCCTGGTGAGGGTTGAGCAAGGCACTGATCTGAGTCCCAGCCTAGTATCTGAATTCTTTCTTTAAAAAAAATGTGTATAAGTATTTTTCCTGCATGCATATCTGCATACCAGTTACATGTCTGGTTCCTAAGGAGGCCAGAAAAGGCATCAGATCTCCTGCAACTGGAGTTACAGGTGGTTTTGAGCTGCCATGTGGGTGCTGGAAAACAAATCTCTACAAGAGCAGCAAGTTTTCTTAACCACTGACCCATTTCTCCAGCCCAAGCAGTGTTGGTGGAACCCACAGGCTAGGTGAGTGATTCCAGCAAGTCCAGAAGAGAGTGCCCAGAGTGTAAAGAGTGCAGAGCCACCCAGAGGTGAGACCATCTCGTGAGCATGTGGGAAAGGTAGGTAGACGAGAAGTTCAGAAACGTGTAGGGGGTAGGACCCCCATCATCGAGGGGAGAGAAAACACAGTGACATACTCCTGAGCAGCATAAGGCCCCTGAGTATAGCATCCACCTTGCAACCTTTTGATACAATTTCCCCTCTCCTTTAGATCATGTTTTGTGATTAAATCTTTAACAATTTCTGTCTCCCCAGATACCCACATATTGTCTAAGGCTTCCCCATTCTTCAGTCAAAATGAGTGGTGACATGTGAGCTTGTTCCCCAGGAGCTCAAACACAATCTAGACAGCTTCACATCACCTTTCCCTTCCCAAATAAGTCACAATCCTCCAACCCAAGAACACAGCTTGCCATGGCTGAGTAACAACGCCCCTCATGCACAGGGGGACGTGGAGCTACTGTGTAGGGCAGCAATATGCTCACGGGTGCTCTAAGCTGAGGCCCACTGTGTTGGGAATCTGGGCGTGAAAATAGATGGCACATTAATTAAATTCTCAACGGTGCTCTGAGCCATTGCTGAGCACAGAGCCAGGCTGGCAGAATTTGGAGCCTGGCCAGAGCCATATGGGATGGCTCTGTGTGTATAACCTTCCAGTCTCCAATTGCTCCTTATGTCTGAGGAAGCCTGGAGGGCTGAGATTCTGTCTGAGAATGTGGACCTACAGTCTTCACATTCTTGGACTGTGGACTGTTCCCAGACCACCACTCCCCAGACCTGTCCCTCTCTCTGAGTAAGTGCTCAACTGGCCAAGCGGTAGTTGCTGTATTAGTTTCTGTTCTGTTGCTGTGATAAAACACCATGACAAAAAGCAACCTTCAGAAGTGTTTATCTGGGCTTACAGTTGCAGAGGGAAAAGAGTTAATCACAGCGGTGAGGCACAGCAGCAAGAAGCAGGCAAGGCAGCAGGAACCTGAGAAGTCACATATTAACTGCAAGGATGAATGGATGATAGATAGATAGATAGATAGATAGATAGATAGATAGATAGATAGATAGATAGGTAGGTAGATGAACTCAAAGTGGGACCAGGCTATAAAACTTTCAAACTTCTCTATAACACACTTCTCCAGCAAAACCACACTTTCTAAACCTTTCAGTGACTGACACCACCTAAAATCAGGTGTTTCAATGCCTAAGCCTGTGGGGGATGTTTCTCATTCGAACCACCCCAGTTGCAGGTGGAGGGGAGTCTGGAGCACTCAGCCTGCAGTGACACCTGTCTGTTGATAGAGTAACTCAGCAAACTTTACCTGTGTTGTGCCAGGCTGGTGGAAAGGACATGATGTGTCAGAGAGGTACTCCCCTGAGGTCTCCCAATCACCCCCATAAAGTTTGCCACACTCCGCTTGGGAAAGTGAGACCAAGCCAATGGTCTGAATACGCTATGAGGTAAAATCTGCCAGAGATGCTATTCAAGGTGTCCTCACAATTATTAAATTGGAAAATAAACAGAAACGTGGGTTGAATTTCAACATTCAGTTATAGACCAAGTTCATCACCTAAAACTGTGGAAGATAGTCCCTTCTCTCAGGGCATCCACCATCCTAGAAGGAAAAGCAGAGGCTCTGTGTCCTTGAAAACAGCACAGAATGTTATCAAGAGGAAGGAAGGGTCTCACTGTGGGGATGAGGGTAATTTCCATGAAGTTGGTGAATTTTAAGTGACCCATAGAAGTTGGGTACCACTCACTGGTTAATGGTGTAAAGTTAGAGGCTGACATGGACAAAGGTAGCAGAGTCTTCTTGAAAGATGGAATAACACAGGATGAAGCCAGTGAGCCACACAAAGACCATAAATGTGAGGAACTGGAAAAAGGTGAGGGTGGATGCAGGCAAATGGAAATAGATACACACAGTCTGGATCCACTGTTCCTGAATGCATTTCAGCTTTAATAATACACAATCAATGGAAGATGTGGCCATTCACAGCTCAACACAAACTTAACCTTTAAGACATGAAGAAAGCAACATTTCAGAGAAAACTCCAGCTAAAGATGAACAACGAAGGCTGAGCCTCGTGGTGCATACCTGTCATCCCGCAACTCTGGAGGTGAGGGGAAGGAGGATTGGGAGGCTACCCTCAGCTACCAAGGGAGTTCAAGGCCAGCCTTCTCTGTTTGAGACCTTATCTCAAACAAAAAGGAAACTGCACAAGCAGGTGCTCTGCTCTGAGGAGGAAAGGCACTGGAGGACAATAAACCGTGGAACACGCTTCTCCACACACAGTGATGCTCCCCTGCACACCACGGCACTTGCCTAACAAACACCTTCCAACCCAGTCATCCTTGGGCTGCAGGGTTGGCTCAGTGTTTAAGAGCACTTGTTGCCCTTACAGAGGACCTGATTCCCAGCACCCACATGGTGGTTCACAACCATCCATAACCATCCATTCAGCTCACAGGATCTAATAACCTCTTCTGACTTCTGTGGGCACCAAGTGTGCACGTGGTACACATACATACACACATGCAGGCGAAACACACCTAACATAAAATGGGTGCATCTAATGAAAATTATTTAATTAAAAACTAACACTCACCTTTGTCACTCTCTTTCCAAGATGACTAAGAGAGGTTGAGACTGCTGTGGTTTGCATATCCCTGAAGTCCGCATGCTGGGAACTGGATCCCAAAGCAGCAGTCCAGACAGGTGGGCTGTGTGACAAGGCCTTCGTGGGTGGATCACGTCCTGTTGCTGGAGGGGTTATTAGAAAGTAGCTCTGGCCCTCTTCTCCCAGACTCTCCTGCCTTCTCCTAGAGGAGAACCTGGGGAGAAGGCCCTGGGACACCCAGGCTGTGGAGATGGGTCGCCATGGCGGACAGAGGCTGTAGATCCTTAAGCTTATTAAGTCAATGAAAACCAGGAATTATCACTCCATGAATGTACCACACATCCAAGGTTCTGTACTGGCTGGTGACCTCCCAGTCACCAAGTCCTCATATCAGCCTAGAACATCGATGCTGATACCCCTCCTCACAGACAAGGAGGGCAGGGATCAAGGGGATGCCCCATTTATTCCAGGGCACAAAACTAGTAACTAAAAAAGGTCATTACTGCTTTATTAACCAAAAGTTTGCTTTTGAAATGAAGGAAAATTCTGAAGCTTAGTTCTTTTAGTTCCGTCCTGTCCTCATCAGGTTTTGTTGGGTTTTTCTGAGTCAGCAAACTCTTTATGGTTCAGGCACAATGCAGAGATTGCCCAGACCTGGCTGTCATCTTCCAGAAAAATCCAACTTGGCATCCCCTAAGATGCTGTCTGCCCAGTTCTTCTTGTTCTTCTGTGGGAAGGTTTTGCTGGCAAGACCCAGAAAGAGGATGAAGTCATGACCCTGTTCCCACAACCCCACAGTTAGCCTTCAGCACCTTGGTCCTCATGGGGGGGAAATGATGGATATAAGACCAGAAAGTTCCATCACAGTCACTTTCAACACCAGCACATCCGATTGTGAGCGCCCTGGCTCCTCACTCCTCGCTGTTCTTTCTCCACACAAGCCCAGGCCTCTAACTCACCTGCCAGTGAAAGGCATGAACGTGCCGGAAAGAACCCACTGAGAGCTCAGCTCTGGCCCAGATGTGCAGCCATTTCTTCAGAAAGGAAATACTCCTTCCTCCAGGGAACAGAGCAGCTTGGGCAAGTGACAAGGCTCAGGAAATACAGAAACTCACAAGACTCACAAGACCCCAGCCCAAGGTTCTATAAGCAGTAGCAGTGGCTAGGGAGGAGACCAGGGCAGACCTGCAAATTCCTGTGAGGAAACGCTGGGAATACAGTTTCCCTGACTGGTCACCCAGACTGAGGGGGGCTTCTGGTGATGCAGCTGCCTTTGAGACACACATGCCCCAGTAAGTTACCCTAATAAACTCAATGGTGCACCAGCTAAAGAGGGGCGATGACTTCCTGGGTCTACTGTCAGTTCCCTCTCTGGGGTTAGTGGACTTTTCTTCATGAATCCCTAGGAAAAGTCACACAGTACAAGGTAAGACTGAACCTTACCCTGTCCCCTGGTTGAATACAGCTCCAGTCTTGACCCCAGGGATTCTCCTCTAATGTGGACCTTGAGGCCCCAACACTGAAGGTCTCCCAGCCTTATTTCCCCTTACGATATACCAAAGCCAAGTTAAGCTCAGCCCCGAAAATCATGTTTTCTGCCTCAGAGCTAAAAATAGTTGGTGAGGCTTAAAGCGTTCTGCCCCAGTTTATTTAAGGCGTAATCTCAAATATCCCTTTGTCCTAATTATGAGATATCCCCGAAGGCAGAGCTCAGGGAGAATCTGACAGCAGCGCGACATTTTATTTTTGATCTTAATTCAACTCTCAGATATTTAGAAGTCCCCGCAGAGCGCCCTCCACTGGCCAAGTGCCTTCGATTTCACTGAACAGTGGAAATGAAAGGGGAGCGGAAGGAGGAAGGACAGAACTCCTAGAGAATCGGAAGCCTGCATACCAAAAAATTAAAGATGGTTAATATATGGACAGGCTGACACTGGCCACCATTTTCCTGACCCTGACTAGGCACTCAGAGGCCATCGGGGGCCTCTTCCTACTACGTCTGAGTGGGGCTCCTTGGACTGGGGACTGTTCTTCACGGCCTGCTGTAACACTTGACTTCCTTACCACAAAGTCGGGATCATGGAAATCTATTTTTAAAGTTATGAATAAATAAACACTTATAAAATGCTTAAGGAGACAGTTTGTTTCAAGGTGCCGGACTGAGCCACAGATTGAGTCAGATGTGAGCCTTGGGCCTCTAAGATGCCTACACCAGGTCCTGTGACTATAACAAAATGTCTGAAGAAGACTGTATGAAGAGAAGGGGTTTATCAACTCAAGTTCTGACCCAGGGTGGAGGGGCCGCTTCTGGTGGTGGCCTTCTTGTTAGCAGAGCCCCAGCTAAACTGAAGGTCACACAGCAAGAGCCTGGAACATGAGCTCTGTCCTCTGGTCTCCCTCTTCCTATAAAGCTTCCAGGATTTAATCAGAAAGCTCTCCCCGTGACATTATCGAATCCCTCCTAAGGGCCCCACTACTATACTCCATAGTTTGATTAAGTTCCCTTACTACTTCACGGTGGAAATTGAATTCAGCATAGAAACCTTTGAGGGACACTCAGCCCAGGCCTTCTCTGAGGACTAAAATCATCCTTCAAGAATGGTGTGGAAGAGAGAAACGCCACACTGGAGCATCAGCCTGAGGTAGGTTCCCATGCTCCACTTTGCTTCCTCCTGCAGACCTGGAGACTCTGGGGTCCAGCTCTGTAGTGGAATCATCTTTGATTATCTGTGTGTTGTTTACGTATGTGTGGGTGGGTGCACATGTATATGCAGGTGTGTGGGGTATGTGTGTGTGTGTGTGTGTGTGTGTGTGTGTGTGTGTGTGTGTGTGTGCATCGAGAGGTCGGGGTCAACTCCAGGAGCTGGCCACAGGTGCAGTCCATCTTGGGTTTTGAACCTGTAACTTGCTGAGCAGGCTATGCCGAATGGCTGGCCAGCCCCAGGCGTCCTTGCCTCCCAGCACTGAGCTCATCAGTACATGCACCATCCCCAGCACGCTCACATGGCTGCTGCACTTGAACTTACGTCCTCTTGCTTCCTTTGCGAGCACGTTAGACCCATCTCTTTCTAGGAGACCGGAATAGTCAAACACTCCACTCACTTCTCCCTCCCAGCCCCACTCCAAACTAATACGGGGAAGGCAAACTTGGAGACGTAGCTGCTTTAGGTCATGGCCCAGTGACAGATGAGTGTGAAGTCACTGACGCTACAGATATTTATTGGGCCTCCACTAGGGAAAAGGCCCATCCTGGGTGCTGAGGTAGGCTTTGGGGCCATTAAATTTTATAACAATTCATTTTTCCTGTGTCTGGGATGCTTTATAACATCCTCAGAGTGCTCTGTTGGGAGGAGCCTTAAGCAAGTGGCATGCTGGCTACAAAGAATTCATCATGTCTATAAATCATAAAACACAAACAAGAACATTACTTAGATGAGAAGTACTTACAGTTATTTTCTTTCATCTGATTAGATTTAGGGCTTTGTTTGGGAAGCAGGAGGTAAAGATGAACCTGTAGTACTAAGGCCAAGTGGACTATGGTCAGCCACAGGCTCCATGTCTGTGTCATGTGGTTGGGTTGCCCAGGTGATGGTTGTCCCACTGTCCCACTGTGCTCTGTCATGGGTGTCACCACATTCTAACCTCTGTCCCAGGGAGAGTCACTGGTGCTGACTCAGCAAACCCAGTGCCTCTGAGATACATAAATTCAGGTGCTGCATTGAAAGTCCTAAAATAGAACACTTTAAAATATGCATGCACTACTTCTAGTGGTGGTAGAAAATTCTGAAATAATTTTAAAAATAGCTACTACGATTCCCAAAACAAAGCACCTTCATGGAGAAGTCAGTACTACAGCTGAGGGCCAGAAGAGTGTACTGGGACAAAAACACAAATAAAGGAATGTAGTTCCTGGAGATCCACAGTGGCATCGCCCTTAGCAAGGCCTGCGACCTCTTGAGCGAATGGTGGGACAAGCTTGTGAGACGCTTCCAGATAACCTGGGAAGATCGCAGTTCTTCCCCAGGCCCACTGGGCTCAGGATTGGGTTTAGAAATCATGAAATTAGAACTTTTTGTCAACTGGTTTCATAAATTGTATGAAGACTGATGCTCAACAGGAGGTGCTGGCCATTTTGAAACAAGGTTCTCTAGAGCAGTTTCCAGAAAGTTCTTTTGTGCCTTACGCAGCCAGAGGCCTTTCTGGAGTTCAGTAACACACAGCTGGTGGAGTGATGAACAGACTCCAGTTCCAGCAGTAGGTGGCTATGATGCACCGTCTTGCACATTTGGTGGAAGCTTTGCTGCCCTGTACGTGTGTGCCCGTGTGAACATGTCTGCTCGTGCATGTGTATGTGTGTGTGTAGGCACACATGCACGGGTACTCACAAACGTGTGCATGCTAGTGGAGGCCACAGGTCAATATAGGCTCTCATTCTCCACTGCTCTCCACTTTACTTTTTGAGATGAGCTCAAGCCCAGCTGTCTGGCTGGTGGGCCACAAGGCTCCTCCTGTATCCAGTTCCCCGGCCCTGGTATTACAGGATGGCCCATGGTGCTGTGTCTGGCTTTCAGGTTATTGTTGTTTTTGTTGTTTTATGGGTTCTGGGTTCTGGGAGACTGAACTCAGGTCCTTAGGCTTGCGTGGCAAGCACTTACTCGTTCAGCCATCTCTCCGGCCCCTACGTTATTTACAGAGAGACTTTTCAAGGCTTTGTTGGGGTACAGAAGGCATGTGGCCAGTAGTGTTTTTATAAAAGTGAAGGTTCTCTACACAAACACTTACAATGAGTGTCCTGGTGGGAATAGGTGCTTGTGTGAGGATTTCTAGCCCAAAGGGATGCCATGGATGGCAATAGCTCCTCTTCCCAATGCTGCCTTTCCCCCTATCTAACTACCCAGATTTCTAGGCCAAAGCCACTCTAGATCTCCCCCAGTGAGCACACAAGCATGTGGCCCGCTGCTTCCCTGACTGGCCACTCACCCACAGGCAGTTCTGGGAGGAGGAAATGTAAACAAGCTAGGTCCTTAGTATGCAAGTCTCCATGGGAAATTATGGGTAATGGAGAAGGGAAGGACTTTAGCTAGCAAAATACATAGAGCTGAGTGGCCTCCAGCCAGGTGAGATGAAGCCACTCCTTCCCCAGATGGAAAGAAAGGGAGGGGGAGGGGGAGGGAGCAAATGAGTGAAAAGCCAAAATTCTGATGATTGAAATGTCTGTTTAAGAACTCGCATCTGGTTACTTGGCAGTGGTGCCGGCTGTGACAGTTAATCATGGAAGAAGTTAGGTACCGTCCGCACAGGCTCTCTTGGTGAAGTGCCCACACTTGCTTCCACTGACCTCAGGGAAGAAGGAAAGAGAAAGAGGAGGAGGAAATAGGAAGGAAGGAAGGAAGGAAGGAAGGAAGGAAGGAAGGAAGGAAGGAAGGAAGGAAGGAAGGAAGGAAGGACACGAAGTAGGAAGAAGAATGAGAAGGAGGAAGCAAAAGAGGGATGAAGAGGAAGAAGATGAAGTAGGGGGAGAGAAGACGATCAAAGCAGGAGGGAGAAGGAAGGAGCAGCTGCTTACCCGAAGGCAGGCAGGTGACGCCTTCAACAACTGATACGTCCTCCTTTTCTACCTGGCTCTTTCATGTTTGCATCCTTGTGAGACCCCAGTACTCACCCAGTCATGAGGAAGTCAGTGATGCCCAGCTCTCCTTTCCAAACAGCTAGTCTAGCTGCCAGCTCCACTGACTAGTCCTGAGAAGGCAGGGCAGTGCCTATCCTGAAAGACACTGCTCCAGTTAGCACTGCCATCACACAGGCCAGACATCAGCGCCCCTCCTTAGACACCCCTCAGCAGCATCCCCAGATCCAGTCCACCTGTCGGCAGGCTCCAACAGACCCATTCCTGGGCCCATCTCAGTGTGTACCCCTCCCCCCACCAATGCCACTGCCATCCTAACAGCGCCTATAGATGCAGGAAGAACTGTGGCACCCTAGCCAGTTTGCAATCAAAGCATCTGTGCCAATCACCATGTCTCCTTACAATCACTCTCTAAATCCCAAATCAATAGCCAGTCCCTTCCCAGCTCCTTGACAAGCCTCATCTGTGAGTCTGCCCTACCGACTTCCTCCTGTCCCGTGGAAGGAGGAAGTCATGCCCAGGTTTGCACCTGCCCCCGATGCTCTTCACATCCTCATCTTGTCCTTCTTCCAGAACTGTAACCCAGTGAGGCCCCTCTGAGGTCTGGAGTGCCCTGCGCATGTGCTACAGAACCCAGAGTGTAATGTAGGATGTCTTGCCTCCTGTCTTTCTCACACACAGGGGCAAGCCCCTGCCTTTTGTATCCACGGGGCCTAATGTGTCTCCACTGCCTGCTAAATAAGTGGATCTGTAAGAAAAGACACAAGCCATATACACTTCTGCTCTACACCAGACCCAGGAGGTGGGTTCCTTCAGGAGGCTGAGTGCTCCCCAACCCCTGCTGGGAGGATAGGAACAGGGCTTCCCACAGGCGACATTGGCAAGACCACACAGGACTGCTGCTGCAGAATACACCTGGGCAGCTCCAGGCACACACGGTACTGAGCTGTATGTGTGACCAACCATCCTCCGTGGAGACCAACAGAGAAGCCGCTGGAGAGACAAACCCCAGTACCCTCCCTGGCCTTGTGACCAACTGCCAGGCTTCCAATCCCATCACAAGCAAGGGGCCAAAGGTGGCGGCGGCGGCTGTGAGAACAGCGCCAGCACACCGCATGGGAACTTGACGACAGGAGAAAGAGGCCCACCTCCCAGAGCTGGGGAATCTGATTTTTTAGGTGAATGGCTTGTTCTCTCTGGAGGAGGAGGCACCAGATGCAGACAAGCAGCCAGAGGTCATGTGTCCCACAAAGGGACCGTAGACACCGAGTCTCATAACAGCTCCCGAGAGCCTTACACCTGCTGATTGACAATCCACACCTGGATGACACGGAGTCCCGGCCCAGCGAATATGGCTGACCTCTCCTCACTTGTTACCTCTTAAGATATGAGAAATGAAACTGGAGGCATATACCATGCTCCTTAGGAGACATTTGACTTCCAGACCACCACGTGGCGTTCGCCAGACTGCAACCTGGAGCTACTTAGCAGAACCAACACCACACCAGCCAGCCTCCACCCGCCTCCCTGATCCACCTCCTCCAGTGCATTAAGACATTTTAGGGTTTGCTTGCAAGTTCCAACCTTAAAATCCTGATTATTTATTTATGCCCTTTTTGTCTAAGAAGTTAAATCCCC
Source organism: Peromyscus maniculatus bairdii (assembly GCF_049852395.1). Classification (NCBI taxonomy): domain Eukaryota; kingdom Metazoa; phylum Chordata; class Mammalia; order Rodentia; family Cricetidae; genus Peromyscus; species Peromyscus maniculatus. The sequence continues at coordinate 70,343,486 of NC_134854.1, forward strand.
AAAGCATCTCAATTTAGATCAAAAGCAATTTACCAAACTTCACCTGGCACACCTGTGCCTTATGATTTGTTAATTACCTGCTTAGCATTTCTAGAGCTGTGAGGCAGAGATGTGGCCCCACTGGCTGCAGGGAGAAACCTCTGATACTCGCCTCCTGTGCCAGAGTGTTCCAGAACGCCTGAGGTGTTCACAGGCAAAGCTGCCTCACAGCTCCTAAGCCACATGCATTTCTCCAAATTGCTCTTATTTTCCAGAGTGAGCAACCCGACACTGAGCAAACAACCACGTAAATGTAGGTGAAGCTGCTGACATATTCCTTGGCTACCTGGTCAAATTATATAATGGTGCTAAGACATCTTATCAACAGTGTTCCACCACACGTGGGCTCAGCAAGCCCGGCACCCACTTACTTACTCCCCCAGCACCTTGGGTTGACAATTTGGCATTAGGATATTAGGAATAACAATAATTACTTGCTTTTACGATTGCTTCAAATGAAAGAGATCATTAACACACACACACACATGAAAAGATGATCTCATTTCTAAGATGGCTCTGCATGTCTCTTTTTTTTTCCTCCTGGTACTAAGTTCGCAAAGGGTGGTTTTGATCACCCAGAAAGAGGGGAAACAGGGAGCTGGTTCCAACTGTGTGGTGCACTGGAAGCTTTTGCCCTTTTTATTTTCTAGCTTTCCTGAGAAACGGGAGGCACAACCTTCTCAGAGCTCTGCCACTAGCAACAGGTTACAGTAAAGGCCGCCTCTGGCTGCCGGACTGCTGAAGTCACATGCCGCCAAGTTTGGGATCCTAATTTGCTAACTACTTTTGAAGTTCAACTCAAGGGAAGTTAAACGTGCCCCGTGCTTTGAAAACACCTAGAAAATTAAGATTATAAGATTTGTTGGCTCATGAACGTGAATAATCAAGGTGTATGTAGCTCTCCTCTGGTGTCAGGCACAATCTGAGCCTCCGTAACCCTCTTCTCCACTTAGCAGCAGTTCTGCTTTTGGTTTTCTCCTGGAAACTGGGTCTCATGTAGCCCAGGCTGGCCTGGAACTAGCTATGTAACTGAGGATGACCTTGAACTTCTGATCCTCCTGCTCTACCTCCTGAGTGCCGAGTTGACAGGCACACACCACCATTTGAGGCTTATGTGACGCTGGGCACCAGGACTTCATGAACGCTAGGTGAGCACACTCTGCCTACAGAGAGAATCACATCCCCAGCCCTCTACTTTATTTTTATCTCTTCAGGAAACTTGCCAGACTTTGACTTCAGGGCATTTGCAATTATGTCTCAGCCCATTCATTTTGTTACATGTCCCTTCCAGGTCATAATCTATCACTGGCTGGTGATTGCATCCCCGTTCTTCCCCAAACTGCCTCCCACCCATTTTGCACACACACACACACACACACACACACACACACACACACACACACACACACAATGGGGGGGGGGGGCTCCAGTGGGATCCTCTGGTATCAGAGCCTTCTCTTTGCTTGTCTCTCCCGGGCCCTTGCCTACTCACATCAGCACTTGAATGTCTCCCCATCGTTTCAATTTTGCTTAGTGTCCTAAGAGTCAATCATAAATTTTTAAATATCCCACCCATCCCAGCCAGTCTCACCCAAGATCTTGCTATTTGAGGCTAGAAGGAAACGCAACTCCAGTGTTCACAGTTATGTGACTCCAGTCTCCAGTGAAATAATGAACCGATCTCACAAACACAAAGGAGTCTGTCTTCCGGTCCCGACAGCATGGGGAGAAGCTGTTAATTCACAAACACACCTTGTGATGATACAACACAATGATGTGCTACCCAAGGTCCCAGGAAGTGTGCCCACAAACATCTGCCTATTATCTACACTCAGCCTGCACTCACAGAGATCACTAATACTAGTCAGACTCATTCCAGAGCATCACAAAACGGAAACATTCAGCCAATGAGGTACATGAAAGAGTGAGAAAGAGTGAGCCCCAGCCTCAGACTTCCTGGACTCAGGCTCCCTTGTTCACATGAAAGGCAAGAGATTCAACCAAAACTTCAGGAAGAAAATTCCCATCCATATAACAGCACCCCACAGCTCCCAACAAGTCACAGGCAAACCACAGGCACTGGGAGGAAGAATCTGCTTAGATGTCTGGGAAGCCCATGCTGTCTTAACCAAAGCTGAGCAACCATTCTTCTCAGTACACACACACACACACACACACACACACACACACACACACACACACACACGCAAATCCACCAAGTGTAAGGTCACCTCTGCAGGCAGTGACCATGGATATTACTTTTCTCATTGCTGTGACAAGGCTTATGTCAGATGAAAGAAGCCACCCAAAGGAGAAGAGATTTCTTTTGGTTCACAGTCCAGAGGGAAGAGTCCATCGGAACATGGAAGGCACAGCGGCAGGAGTGGGAAGCACCTAGTCACACAGCAGGAGCTGTCAGGAAGCAGAGGGCCGCCACTGGAAGTGGACTGGGCTACAGCCCTCAAGTCTTATCCCCACTGATCTAACCTTGCCAGCCAGGTCTCACCCCCCAAAGGTTCTACAACCTCCCCAGCTGGGTAAGCCTGTTCAAATATTCCAGTGTGAACTCATTATTGCCCATCCAATGCAGCCACCACAATGAAGATTTTTCAGTGGGGTTCCAGAGGCCTACCTACCAGGACACCAGGCTAGAACTTAATTGCCTGCATCGGGTAAGAACCAACCAAGTCAGGCAATGCTCCCAAAGACATCTGTTACATCTCTCACTCACAGGACCACAGGGGTAATTTAAGCATAAAACTTAATGTTTGAGAGAGCTACTTGAGAGGGTCAGGGAACCAAGGGGGACCCTTGCACCTCAGACTCCTGCACTCTGCCTATTGCAGAGCTACTCTGTATTCATTCCCCAGGGCTGTTAGAGCAAATAGCTCCACATTCAGAGACGTGAAGCAATAAAAATGTATGTTTTTCTAATCTGCAGGATGAAGAGCTGAGGGTAAGGCTGCCCAGGAGAGAATCAGCTCCATTCTTGTCCCCCCCCCCTTATAAGAGCATCTAACAAGTCTTGGGGTTCCCTAGCTACAGATGCCGTGTCCAAGCTGTGCCTGCCACCCCATCATCTTGCATTAGTGTTTTAGTATGTTCATATTACAGGTTTAATGTGCATCCAGGATTGTTTCTTGAGAGCCTTGCTGTTATCTACAAAGATCCTTCTCCAAGTGATGTCCCAGATAGAGGGGGGAATGTTGGGGTAGGGGTACCACTCATCCCAAAATACATGCTCTGAAAGGGACACTTTAAAGAGGGAATCCCTCTGTCACCACGTCTTGCATGTCTGTCAGTGAGCCTCACACAACCATGAGCTCTTTGGAAAGCATCAACAACAATGTTCCTCTCGCCTGTTCCAGCTGTTTAAGAGAAGAAGCAGTAGGTTTAATTGTTATCAAATGGGCACATTTTAGGAACCTAAAATATAAGTGAATTCCTCTTACAGTGGACCACAAACCCCTTTACAGTGAGTAAACTCTTCCTATGGTTAGACTATTCGGTTTTCCTCGCTACTGGGCTGTTTGTATGTATGGGGGATAAGAGAGAACTAACCCAGAGAAGCATTATCTTTCAGGCACTCATTCCACAGACAGCGAGGGGCCAGCACTGGGAATGGAGGAGGAGAGCAGAGGCCTACTCTCTACAACGTCACAGCTCAGATGGTGACACAGAGAAATACTCAATCCCCCACCCACCCCAGAGACCAGGCAGCATCGAACCTTCAAGTTTGAGCACATGAGTAGGAGTCGGCACCCCAGAGGGGGGAACCCAGGTCTCAGAAGCATCAGCCTCTGGTGGGCAAACATGGAAGGCCACTTCGAGCAAAGGCCATGAAGACATAGAGTCCTGGGGACCTTGCAGGCTCACGTTGCAGGAGGAAATAGAAGTCAAAGCCAAAAATGGCAGTGGAGGCTGGTTTGGAAACCGCCTTAGATGCCACTCTGAACTCCTGTCTGCACACATGGGCTATCACAAACATACCAATGTCAGCTCTCCACTTCCTGTAGCTGGGACACCCAGGTACAGCCTGTGCACTGAGAACTGGGAGGGCAGCTCCTGCCATCAGACTCCGGCACAGGGGCAGGCTGGCCTGGCCGTCACGCTCCTTCCCACCCCCAACAGCCCTTCCTATGAAATGCAGACTTTGGCAGTCAGATATTTTGGGACTTGAAAGTAACACCAGCCCTACATTAGAACTAATCAGAGTGAAGTTTGACAGACTGTCATGTAGCTTGCTTGGTAACTCCTGCTAGCATTTACAACATATAAATAAGTCATAGATATTGTAGCAAGCAGAAAGCTTGCACTGAGAGGACAAATAAGAACAGGGTAACAGGTTGGCCAACTGGGAATGTCTATCAGGGCATTACAGGAATTATTTTAGGAAGAGAGCATGAGAACAGATTTATGAGCTAGAAGGAGGCTCACACCGCACACTCGTGCAGATGGAAAAACATGGCCACACTGAGAAGGGAGGTCCAGGGAGAGCAAACGGGACCTGTGGAACAGAAGCAAGTGCTCTGGACATCAGCAGCTGGCATCCCTCTCTCCAGGCCTCATGTGACAGCACCTACAGAATGGGACAATTGGAGGTGGCCTCCCGATTTTACAGAGCTACTGTCAGGATCTCACATGCAGACTTTAGGAAAGTATCTGGTATCCTGCATCATGTCAAATACAGTTACTGTGGGGACTGAGAAAAAGAGACACTGAGTCCTTGGACACTGGGAAGACAGCCATGCAAGTTCCCTCCATATACCCAACCTCTCCTCCAGACTAGTATTTAGCCTCTAATAAGCTGAAAGATGAGCAGCAATCAATCCTGCATGAAAAATGAAATTAACAGAGAGCAGGAATCCAACTTCTGTCCGCAGGTGGAAATGGGGAGGGATGGGTGTGGGGTCTTGGGCTGAAACACACACACACACACACACACACACACACACACACACACACACACACACACACACACACACACATACATGCTGCAGGATATGCAGCATCTAAACTCTTGCCCCAGAGCCTCCAGCTTTGAAGGCCAGGCGCTCGATACAAAGAAGATAGACGGTTTGGAAGAGGTTCAGAGATGAACACAGCAGCAACAACATTATGGGGCTGGTTTCCAGGATTGATTTAGGAAGGAAGATTAAGGACGCTAAGTGTGTACAGCCTTCCTAATCACCGACTAAGTGAAGACAAGACGAACATCAGCGGATGTTTAAAGGTAGGAGTGGTAAGGATAGAGAGGATTATATAAGCAAGGTTCTCAGTTTATGCAACATCATGTAAACTGCCTTAAAAGCTATGGGGTGAAGACTTGGCTCCTCCTGTGACTGAGCTGGAGAGAGAGGATCTTGAGCCGAGCTTCCCGTAAGGAGGAGACTCTCTTCCCAGACAGAGATGGCAGGAAAGCTGAAGCAGTTCTTTGCTTATGGAACAATGGGCTGTGTTCAGTGTAGCAGACCAGGGTTTGGGTAGAGAGGGCTGGCCTGAGTGGGATCAACAGAGATGCCATTTGCCTTCAGCAGACTCACCTCTTGCTGGTGCACCAGGGCAGGGTAAGCCAAGCCAAGCCCTGGGGCTAGCCCTGTCCACCTGTGTTGAATGAGATCTCAGTGGCTGGCTTCCCAGCTCACCTTCCTTCTTCTACGTGCTGCTCACCGGTACGTTAGGTCTCTCAGAGTCTAACCCAGGCTCCTCAGTTCTTACTAGCACTAATGATGAAACGGGGTGTTTTATGCATTCTGTGCTTGCTGCTGCCTTTGAACAATTTTCGTGGTAGTTAAATTTTGTAGTATGGTAGTGGTGGGATAGATAGTCCCGATGGCGGTGATTGGTATGGTAGTGGTCAGGATGACATGGGTGGTGGGGAAGAAGCGATGGTGGAGGTAGACATGGTGATGGTAACAGGGTTAGGGTGGCTATGATGCGCCAGTGGCGGTGCTGGTGGTAATGGTGAGTTGTAACAGTGAAGGTGCGGCAAGTGGCGGTGGAGGTAGAAACAGCCGTGGTGGTAATGATGGTGGCAGAGGTAGTGGTGGTGAAGGTGGTAAGACGGTAATGATGGAGGTGGTGGCCATGGCGATGGAAGCAGACGTGCTGAGAGTGGAGAGAGCTGGCAGTAGTGGCCATGGAATTGACAGTGGACATGGGTGAGGTGGTGATCGTTATGGAGTATGCTAGATGTGACGTGGCAGAAGCCATGTGGATGGTGGTGATGGGAGTGGTCATGGTGATGGTGGTAACAGAGGCAGCAGAGGTAGAAGGAAAGACGATAGCGGAGGGAGTGGGGGTGGAGTGACGGGAGGGAGGGAGAGCGAGGGGGTGGAGTAGTTGGGATGCGGCAGTGGAGGAGCCCTGAAGGAGGTGATGGTGGAGGTGATGATGACGGAGGCGGTGGAAGCGGAGCAGAGGAAGGCAATAGTGAGGTGCCTACCGTGCTTGTGAGGGTGATGCAGCTCGAAAGGGAGGCTGCGATGGTAGGGATGTCAGTAGTCACGGCTGGGGTGCAGGTCGTAGTGTAGATGGCAGGTGGTGATGGTGGAGGTGATGGTCGTGGTGGAAGAGGCAGCTCCTTTTTCTCATAAAGCCAAGGACAGATAGTGAGGTACCTACAGATGAGGACCACCGTCCATCCGAGCAGACAAGCCCGTTCTCCTCTATGCTCTCCATCCCAAACTCTACTCTGATCCCGCTTCCACACAGACACTCATTTTAATGTGATATATACATATATTATTCTCTCATGACTACATCTCTACTAATCATGCTACCCATTTCTTAAATCATGAAAATGCAAAATAGGAGCCTCTACTCCATTATTTCCAAGTAAGCATTTAGCCAAAAATTCCAAAGCAGCTTCCTCGTGTTAACTCACCACATCAGGAGGGACCGTGTTCTGCGCAGCTCCTGACACCCCCTGCCCTGTCCTCAGCCAACAGCTGCACGGGACTGTGATGACAGTGATGGATTCAGACGGTGATGCCGGTTTCCTTGTTTATAGCTTTGCTTTAGATGTTGGATTAACATTTGGGATCCTAAATATAAAATCATTTCTTTAATTGTGTGGAAAATATCGTATTAGTGACAGTTGTGTGCCTAAAAATGAAAATGAAGATATATTCTACTAGGGGAAAATGTCAAGAAAGGCACTCACTAGACAGTATCTGGAGGGGTTCATTTATGCTAATGGTGACAAAGCAGGCCCTATTCTGTCCCTTATGTCAGTGGTACTACTCGCTTTCAGAGCTGGATGAAACCCAGTGTCATCATTTACTGCCGCCTCACACTCTGCTGATTCACTGGCCAAATATGACTCAGCCATTCCCTCCTTGATGGCCCCCAAGGCTGCCTCCTCTGACCACAGTTAACAGAACAAACCTGAAGCTCTGGGCCCCGATTAGAGAGTCTCTGGGACACACTCTAGAGTGGGGTTACTATCTCATGAGATACATGAACACAAGTGGCATTATGTCTGTGAATATTTACAAGTACAGATTGCTAACAGAATGCCTGACCCACCCTGGCTGGTAAGTGGTATGAGAGATGCCTCTGTGCTCCAGGCCTGTCACCCAACTGCAGTATTTTGATAGAGAGCTAGCCACCCATCTGTTCATTCTAAGCACACTGTAACCACTTAGCCACATTCCCTGCAGTTTGGAATAATTCTGTCATGCAACTCTTGTTCCCCTCCTATGTCTGAAGCAGATGCTGTCACTTGGAATTTGCTGCTCTAAACCAAGTTCCACTATTGGAAGCAGTAAGTCTGTGTCCAAGGTAGTGCGTCCTTCCACATCTTGTTGCGCACCCACACCACTGCTTATCTGGACATCCTGTGAGGGGATGAAAGAGCTTTGAAAGGGGAGGAAAGAGCTTTGCATGTGATGAGCAACTCTTAGCTTTCTAAATCTGTGGATGGACAAGGCTCTGCAATGGACTTAATACTTTTCCCCCTCCAAGTCCCTATGTTGAAATCCCACCACAAGCAGACAGTATGAGGAGGTAGGACCTTTGGAATACTGTGAGATTATAAGGATAGAGACTAATGAATGGCACTAGTGCCCTTATGAAAGGGACCAAGAGAGCTCATTAGCTCTGTTTCCTCCCTGTGAGGACACAGAGTAGGTGGCAGCCTGCAACTCAGAAGAACACCCTCACCAAAGCCTGACTGCACAGCACCCTTGACCAAGACCACCAGGCTCAGCACTGTGAGAGCTGATCTAATCCTCCTGCCCTATAGTATTTTCTCACAACTGCCTGAACACCCAGCTCCCTGGAAGCAGAGTGTGAGATGGAAAGTCACATGTAGAAATGTATGTATGATTACGGTAGTTAATCTAATGTTAAGTGGGGCACAGCATTTCCAGATTAAACGTGGTTTCCAGGTGTTCCTGAGAGGGTGTTTCTGGGTGAGATTAGGATTAACATCAGTGGAGTCAGTACAGTAATGCTGTACTAATGCTGCCTAATGTGGGTGTTCCTTGACCACTCAGAGAGGGCAGGAAGGAAAGAAAGGAGGAAGGAAGGAAGGGAGGGGAAGTAGAGTAGGAAGAAAGGAAAGATGGAGGAAGGAAGGAGGGAGAGAGGAAGGTAAGGGAGGAAGGAAAGGAGGGAGGGAGGAAGAGAGGAAGGAAGGAAGGATTTTTCCCTTCTGCCTTCAGATTGCACGCCACGGTGGAACACTGGGTTTTCTCCCAGTCTTTTCTGTGACTTGCACTGTTGGCTCCCTGGTTCTCAAGCTGTCGGGCTCAGACTGGAATTGTCCCACTGGCTTTCCTAAGTCTTCAGCTTGCCCATGACAGATGGTGAGACTTGTTGACCTCCACAGCCCTGTGAGCCAATTCCTCACAGTCTCCGGGACTGGCTTTTTTCTCTGGAGAACTCTGGCTACTTCAGGGAAGTTCTCATCAGATGTGAGATGGGACATGGAGAAGATGGGATTGTGCAGGAAAATAAACAAACCGGCAATGTGGTCAAAGCCTAGGGCTTCAAACTTGTCCCAAACAGCAGCCAGGCTGGGCCTTGCAGCCTTGTGTGAACTAGGAAAAGGCATGTCCTGGGCCAGGCTATTCCCTGTAGCTGTGGGTAGAGCCCAGGGAGGGAGGAAGCTGAAAACCCCAGCAACAGGGAAGTGTGGATCAGCCACAGAAAGAAATCTAGGCAGAAAAGTTCTGGAAACCCTGCTCATTAAGTCTAGGTCACTGTCAATGAGACCTTTTAACCATTTGTGTTTTCTTCTCTCCTAAGAGATCCCTGGCTCACAGCATTTCCCTGTTTTTCTGTTTGAGTTCTTGTGTTTTCCTAGTTTATTTGCATGGGTTTTAACATATTCTAGATTAGGTGTTCCAGATTACTTCCTACCTACCTCCTTTTATGACAACTTGAAGGCTTCTTGATGTTCCTTCTCTGAAGAGAAGTCCTGAGCTAGAAGGAAACCCCTCAAATCCTCTTCACCTCACAGCTGGGATCTTCCTACAGAGTCTTCAGCCTCAAGATCGCAAAGATATTCTATATTTTCACTGCTACTTTTATAAGATAGGTTTTTGAAAAAAAAATAGATCTGTTAATTTTATGTGCACATGTTTTACCTGCATGCATATATGTACACCACGTGCATGCACTGCCTGCAGAGTTTTTAAAAAAGAGGGTGTCAGGGCCCCCCGAAACTGGAGTATGAATTGTGAGCTGCTACATGGGTGCTGGGAATCAACCCCAGATCCTCTGAAAGAATAGCAAATGTTCTTAATGCTAAGCCATCCCTCCAGCCCTAAGATAGCTTAACTCTGTCACTGGTATGGAATGTAGATCCAATATTATCTTCTACCTAAGCAAGGTGTTCTTCTCCCGGGTGTGGGACTGGTCTGATCAGATACCACGTTACACACTGTGGGTCTGTTTCTGAGTTCTCTTCCTGTTCCGCTGGCCATCTTCCATCAGTTTCTCACTGATGCTGTATGTTTTAATTTGGTTCAGTTCTGTGCTCATCATCGCTTCCTAATGCCTTCTAATCTGGACTTTGGAAATATCCCCCCTTTCAATATGTCTTTTTTTAAATTGTCCAGGTAATTAAATTTATTATAATTAATTATAATAAAATTTATAATAAAAATTTCTTGGGTTCTCAGAAAGAAAGGAAAAAAAACTTATTAGAATGCACGTTAAGATTACATTAATCCCAGCACTCCAGAGACAAAGGCAGACAAATCTCTGTAGGTTCAAAGCTAGCCTGATCTACATAGCAAGTTCCAGCCAGTGGCTGCTACATAGTAAGACTCTGTCCCTAATAAAATAAAATAAAACATTACATTGAAGTCATTGATCAATTTGGAACATACAAACATCTTTACAATGTTAAATTGTTCTATATATGAACCTAATTTATGCTTTCATTTATTAAAATCTGTTTTATGAGAGACAGCTCAGCAATTAAGAACACTGGCTATTCTTCCAGAGAACCTGGGTTTAATTCCCAGCACCCACATGGTAGCACACAACTGTCTGTAACTCCAGTTCCAGGGGATCTGATACTGTCACACCAATGCACATAAAATAAAGTTAAATGAATTACTTGAAAAAAAAGAATGTGTTTTAAAAAATAAAAATAAAATCTACTTTTATGTTCTATAATAGAGTTTTAATTTTTCCCCTTCAATCTTTCCTTCCTTCCTTCATTTCATTCTTTCTTGTATTCATGTGTGTACATATCTTTATATCTTTAAGTATGCCGTGTGTGTGTGTGTGTGTGTGTGTGTGTGTGTGTGTGTGTGTGTGTGTGTGTGTGGTGTATCCAATAGAGGCCAGAAGAGGGCATAAGATCCAGAGCTATAGTTAAAGGCACTCATGAGCCATCATGTGGGTGCTGGGAGCCAAACCTGGGTCCTCTGAAGGATCAACAATGTTATCCACTGCTGAGCCATCTCTCTCCCGCTGCGTGTTTCTCACAGAGGCCTTCTGCGTTCTTCGTCAGTTAACACGGATGTGTTACTATTCCGAATAGTGCTTTATATTATGCAACCTAGTTATCTTCTATTAATGAGGGAAATACTACTGGGAAACATGGGTTAACTTTCAATCCAGTAGTCCATTAAATTTAACAAATTTTCTGTTGGTTCTGTTAGGTTTTCCGTGTATATGATCACATTGTCTGAACGGCAGCTCTGCCTCCTTCACACCCTTACATCATATATCCTTTCATCTAGCTTCCTTGTCCTATTCCTTTGATCAAGATATGTGTTGACTACACAGATTGTCAGTCACTCTTGTCTTGATCCTAATCATAAACAGCCTAACTTTCTCCATAATGTTGTTCATGTTCCTTTTTGTCTGCACAGATCTTAGAAAGCTAAGGAAATGTCTTTCTAGCCCTGATTTTTGAGATGTTTCCCCATAAGTGGAGAGATGCTCTTTCTGTGACCTCTTGGGTCCTCTTAGTCTATGAATGTGTGTACTATATAGGGAGATTTCAAAGGATAAATCTCTCCTGAACATGATGCATTTTTCCTTTTTATTGCATGTACATGTGCTTACATGTTTGTATGAGTGTGGGTACCCCTGTGTGTAGAGGCCAGAGGTTGATACCAGATGTCTTCCTCAATTGTCCTCCACCTTATATATTGTAGCAGATCGATCTCTCACTTAAACTACAGCTCACCAGTTTGGCTAGTCTAGCTAGCAGCTTTCTCCAGGGATCCCCGGTCTCCATACCCTGAGCTCTAGGATTACAGGAAGGCTACCACGCCCACCCCGCACTTATGTGGATACTGGCAGCCCGGAGTCTGGACGTTATACTTGCACAGTGAGTTCTTTACTCACTGAGGCCTCTCCCGAACTACACTTCTGACACTGTTGGGTTGGTGAGTTATTCTTTCAGATGGCCTGTGTACACAATAGTGAAGCACGCTTGCACTTTTCTTTTCTTTTATGCTCCTACAGAGATATTTAAACTTGGCCCCTGCTGGGCACTTTCTGACCTGGTTTCACGGACACTGGTCCTTCTGGACACTGAGGTCTCATCTCCATGTCACATCATCAGGAGGCCCACTCTGGCCCCCCAAGCCTGTGTTGTGCCCTATTCTCACACTGGTACTTTGTGAGGTGGTGGCAGGGAGTAGAGCATCTAACCCTGTGTAAGCTGATCATCTGTATGCTTTTTCATTCCTGTTATGCTCATCTGAAAGATCACAAGCACCTTTACAAGGTTATGTCCCCCTGCTGAGGACACATTTGGAACACAAGAGACAGTGAGGACTTGATGTGCAGACATTGTAAGTGGTACAAAGCACAGGTTATACCAGCAGACAAGGGACTGGCTTAAGACATTTCCAGTCACCTAAAATCCCTCATTGAAACTGATACATCTTGGAAGACACTGCCAAATCCAAGCACCCAGTGAACACACCTAGTGCACAGCACCGTCAGAACTTCAACAGAGCTACAGAATCAAATCCTCACTCTTCCTGAGTTTCCATGAGTCACAGAAGGGCCACGCACAGCAGGCTTCTTTTTGTCTTCCACAAGAAGAAAGACAAGAGCCATAGTTACTTGAAGGAAGAGGACTAGGGATCTGCAGTCACTGAGAAGAGGCACATAGAATAAGAGGCTCCTATAGGCTGCAGAGTCAGATGATGAGAGAGGAGTAGACTTGGCCTGCTGAGCTGGGGGGGGGGAGACTGGGGAGGGTTGGCAGACAGCTGCAGTCTCACCCAGCTCCCTGGGAGGAAAGGATTCTTCACTCAAGGTCCACACCCAAGCTGCAAGAAGGAAAGAAGCAAAGCAAGAAGCAGGAGTACAAGTGAAATGCTCTACTGGGCTTTGAGTAAGTCTCTAGATACTTTCACATCATCAGTTTTTGTCACCATGGCATTAGGTCGCTTTGGCTGTGGACACAACCCTTTTCTAGTGTGTGCGTTTACAGTGCCTGAGCACCCCAGCCCCACGCCAGAGTTGGGAAAGAAATGTCAAAGTTAAGTGACCACAGTGGTGTCTCCTATGGGGTGGGAGGGTCCCGAATGGGGCAGTGTAAACACTAACACAGAGAGTGGGTGTCTTCTGTGCATAATTCTTGGAAGGCTGAAATCCAGCTTGCATTTGGCCATTCTGGCATGGGTCTTGTTTAGAGATCCCTTGCTAGGAAGTCTTCAATCAACTGAAGTCCATCCCTGGGAGGGACACAGTGCCCCTGACTCACTGCTCAAAGGGACAGGTTTCCAAGATTCCAGGGGCCTAAGAATCTCTGCAGTTGGGACAGTCACTAGCATTCATTACTGACTTGGGACAGTCACTAGCATTCATTACTGACTTGCTCAGTAACAATACATCACCTCGCGCCATTTGGAAAGTGTCTCGCTTTTCCATATTTTGTGTTTCCCACATACGCAAGGCTGTGTTAAAATGCTGGTAGCCTTTAAACCACATGAGTGCAAGAGATTTCTCCTCCCCTCACCCAGCACGATGTGGCTGTCCTTATGGCTTGGGCTATGTTATTTGTGTACCGAACAACAGATGGTACCATCTTTTAAAGGCGAGAATGAACTCCAACTCAGGCCACTTCGGATTTTTTTTTTAAAGTTCTACAACTTCTTGTGATTCTAGGAAGTATATCATTAATTCACCCGGAGTGAAACTCCACAGTGTCCTTACTTGCCCCATTCCTGTCCTTGGTTGAACTGGTCATATGTGTGCAGAACATGTCCTCTTCACTCCTTGTTCACAGGACAAGAAGCAAAGTGACTGCCGTGTCCATGTGGTAGCCTGCCAGCCCCTGTTTTCTTTCCTCTCTCATTCTTACAGCAGCACCTATTCTACTGCCCTGTGCTTTCCAACATCCCATGCTATTGTGAATGTGAAAACTAATGACTGTTGTACCCATCTCTGAGTTTCCGTCTCCTGTGTTCTGAATCTGGAGATGAGACCACTTAAACTTACTTCTATGTACAGAATTAAATCAACACCCAATAAAGACTTTCGGGGGCCTCAGTTTCCCCAAAATTGCTGTTCCTCCCATATCTAAACCAACAAAGACAGTATCATTTCACAAAACAGCCATGAAGAAATTCAGGAGCTCTGGGTTGTTTCCTTGATGGTTTTTCAATGCTTAAATAAAAACCTGGGCTGGGGAGATAGCCAGGTGGGTAAACAGCACACAGATATGGGCTTGACCTCAGCAACCATATGAAAAGCTGGATATGGTGGCATATCACCTATAATCCCAGCACTGCAGAGGTGAATACACTGAGCTTACTGGTCAGCCAGCCTTGTCTACTTGCTGAGCTCCAGGTTCAGTGAGAGACTGTCACAGAAAATAAGGTAGACTGCTCCTGAGGAATGATACCCAAAGTTATCCTCTGTGTTACACACACCCTCACACGCCCACCCACGCCCACAAAAATCATGCACACATGCACACAAACATGCATGCAGGTACACATATGCATACACAGACAGGAAAACTCTGCCTCTTTCCAAGGCATCTTTTCATCTCATGCTTCTGAGCCTCTCCTTCTCTGTCTTACCACCTCTATGGTGCCAAGGGCTGGAGGGAAGTGCTCTCTTACTGTGAGGACTCACCACGAGCCAGTGAGAAGCCACTGACAGGAGGGGACCACTGGACAAAACTCATCCTGGAGGCTGTGAAAAGAACCCTCAGCATTCTAAAGTGCTATGGCTCTGAAAGCATGAGCTCAGGGGAATTGGCATAAATCTCACTAAGAGAGGGGCGGGTTTCTGATGAACAGTCTCCCTACAAAGTCCACCAGTCTGCAGCAGCACATGAGCACTTGAGGCAGTCCACAGGCATATGAAGAAGCTGCAAGGCAGAAAGCCCCCTTAGTATACTTGGCCTAGCCAGAGGCTGCTCCATCTGGGTGCCAAGCAGGCCCATAACTGTAGCCACATGACCGGCTCCAGCAGAGAGCCTGAGAGAAGCAGCAGGCTTGAGCCCTGTATGAACTGTGTTTCTCTTCTAGACCCATATGGTCAAATTTGCATAAGTCAGATGTAAATATGACTTCACCATAATCCCTTCCCAAATGCCATTATATACATTATCTTATGAGTCCCACAAATCCCATGGGTGGATCATAGCTATTAGTTCCACTTTACAGATGAGGAAATCGAGGCTCAGCAAGGTTAAGAAACTTTCCCAAAGGCAAAGAGAAAGCTAATGACAGAGGTGAGGGGAAGAGTCCAAGCTCTCAGGCTTGCAGGCCGGTGCTCTGTCCAGCCAGCAACACATCCTTGATAGCAGCGACACTTGTTCCTCTTACCAAGAGGGTGGCAAGAAGGAGGCCGCGGAGATGTTTATGGGCTCAGGGCTTAAAACAAATCCATCTTTTTAATGGCCCACAATTATCAAATAAACATGAAGGAAGAAAGGCTCACGCTTTGATCTATACTTTTGGTCACATTAAAGTGCTGTGTAATTGAGTGAACCACATTTGGTGTTGGAAGCTCCCTTAAAGATTTCAGCCCAATATCTTAAAAGTCCATTTAGGGAAACTGAGCAGCCCAGGAACATTTGAGACCAGGACAGCTAAATTGCTAAAAGAGGTAGCAGCTTACAAAACTCAGTAACCTTTTCCCCCAGTGAAGTATAAAACTAGGAGCTGGAGAGATGGCTCAGTAAGGAAGATACTTGCCATGAAACCCAAGGACCTGAGCTCAGATGTCCAGAGCCATGCGAAGCAGGGTGTGGTAGCACGTATGGAATCCTAGTGCCCATGTGGTGAGATGGGAGGCAGAACCAGAAGAGTCCCTGGGAGCTGGAAGGCTAGCGAGCCTGCCGAACAACAAAGAAGAGACACTGTCCCAAACAAGGTGAGAGTGAGGCCTGACACACGAAGTTGTCTGTCCTCCACACATATGCAGTGTCACACATTGCCAACGCTCACACGTAACTATCCATCCATCCACACATACATACACACAGAAACACACACATACATATGTCATACATACATACATACATACATATGTCATACACAGATATTTTAAAGACAAAGAAAGAAAAACGTGTGAAAGTGGGTAGCCTCAGGTTTTAGAAACCGTGGCACCATCTTCACGGTACCGAGTGCAACTGTGACTCTCGCGGGGTCTCTATGTCACGTGTGTGTGCATCGAAGTGAAACGTACACTGTTCTCACTGCCTCAAAAGTGTGGTGATGGCTACAGCATGATGTGGGGGCTCACGGTGGAAAGACAAGAAGCCAATCCTGGAGGAGGCCACTCCCTTGGGAGAAGGGAGCATAAAGTACTTGAAGCTGGAGTGAGAAGGGATTTCGGAACGCAAAGGTGGAAATTTGTCTTCCTAGTTCCACTAGTCACCCAGGCACTGGCCCTCAGGAAGACTTGCACGATGTCAGGTGAAAGAGTCCAGCAGTCAGGCCTTGTGGGGGACGTCGGCAGGTGCGTCTGCCCGTTACGTGTGCACAGAATGTGTTCCTTCCCCGGGCAGCAGGAGGGGGACTCACCCAGTAACCCTAGCTGATATCCACAGTCCCCGTGGACCCACCTGGGGAAAAGCACATGCTCCAGCTTTCACGACACTAAATGCTAGCTGGGAAAGGGCTTGCTAACACACGGGATGCCAGAAGATGTCCCTGCCAGCCTGACAAGACCGCATCAAGAGCTTTCCTTCCTCACCCAATCTTCAATACATCTGAAGTCCCTTTCCTGTTCCAATAGCCAAGCCATCAGAATTCATCCCTGGTTTAAGTTCCCAGGGCAGGACTTCAAGGCCATCAGCTATGGTGTGGCTTGGTTACGAGCTAACTGCTGTCCACCCTGCTTTTAACAGACATGGATTGCCCCGTCACAGCACACAGCTGGCAGTGAGGGCTTAGACAATGGAGCCAGGAAAGAAGCGGAAAGTTAAACACGAGGCCAGGGATCAACAGCAAAGGACGTGGAAGCTGCTGCTCTGGATCTGAAGTGCACCACAGGATGAAGTGGAGGGGAAGGCAGCTGAGTGTGAAGGAAGAGCTTAGACAAGGCTGCAGAACAAAGCTGGGCACCGTGGCAGGTGAATTTCACCGGGGCAAAGGGCCAATACATCTTAAACAGAAACGCTCAGTCTTCTCCACTCACATCTTTGCCCTGTGGATGTGACACTGTGAATTATCGTCTATTTTATGGAGAAAGTACAGCCTTCCTTTAAGTAGGCCCCTGTGAAGAATAAGTCAGGTTTTCACTGAGCCAACATCACAGCTTCAGAGTCAGGGTCCCTGCCCTAAAAGAGCTGACTTTAAGTACCACCCAGTGGAGTGTGGGCCACCGGAGCTACCCCAGATCTGTGTGAGAAGCACAAGCATAAACCTGTGTGGGAAACAGTGATCTCAGCCAGACCTCTAAAGAATGGTAAGAGCCAGGAGACAAGGGATGAAGAAGAGATACTTAGGGTGGGGACGCTGGAGGCCCAGGGTCAAGGGGGAAGGACAGTCCCCTTGGGAGAGCAATCAGTCACAGAACAGACGGTAGCATCAACAGCAGAGAAGTGAAATCTCAGACAAGACCATCTCCATGCTCCCACATGGAGAGTGAAGAAGCAAATGGGCCACATTGCTCAGCACTGAGTGTCATGGGACGATATCACGGGCAGGAGCTAAGAGGAGGCATATGACTGCAGGCCTGCAGGAGCCTCTGGCCACTGTCCGATTTCAGCGTGATGAGTTTGGAGGAGAGTCCTTGTGTGAGGAAGGTCCCTGCTGCAGAGATTTTAATCTGAGGGCCCAGAACTTTCAAGATTTCTTAATTACTGGGAAAGCGATTGTGGCTGAAGTCATTAGGATTGAAATTACAATATTAAGAAACAGAATCAGAAAGCTATTAATATAATGATCTGTCTGCCTCACCATCCCAGGTTCCTGTCCCACAACTATGGTGACTTAACTCCTTCCTCTCTACCACACCCATCCCCAGCCTGACATACCGCTCTCCTCAGTTCCTGCAGAAAAACCTCCAAATGCTAAAATCTTCCAGCCCCCAGCTGAAATGGCCGGTACTGTGATCTTGAGAGTCATCCTCCTTTCTTTCTGGGCATTGCAGCCATCCCCTTGCCCTCGTGAACCCCCAAACTGTCCTCACTTGCCTGCTCCATGGGCAAAGCATCTATTCAATGAGGCCTACCACCTCACCTCCTCGTCCTGAAGCTAGGCCCCAAAGGGAGGCCATGCATCTACCTAGCTCTCTCCTGACAAGGACTAAGCTGGACACTGACCTAGTGCCTTGGGTGCTTAGAACATCACTGTCACCGTCACGCTTGTCATCCCTACCCTTCACTGCACCACAGATCCATCATGGTGACCAGAGGAGAATCTCCAAACCACCAAGCTGAAGAAAACCTGAGCTGAGCCTTTAAGATAATGTTTGATGTGGGATAATGTTTGAAGATTTGGAAAGGACCAAGAATTTTTCTGGCTTCTGAAACCTGACTCCTCATCCTGGGTCACCTTGTCCAGCCTTAATATGAGGGGAGGTGCTTAGTTTTACTGCAACTTGATATGCCATGTTTTGTTGATATCCATAGGAGGCCTGCCATTTTCTGAATAGAAACAGAGAAGGCATGGAATGGGGGTGGGCAAAGGGGAGGTGGAGGAGAGGAACTGAGAGGAGAGGAGGGAGGGGAAGGAAACTTTCCAGCTGGGATGGAAAAATAAATAAACAAACAAACAAATAAATAAAAAAATAATTTCTTTATGAGAACAATTAACCCACCCAATGCCATGGAATCAGGACAACCCTAGGTATGCCCAAAGACTCTGGTCCTTTCTCCACCACATTCTATGAACAGGAAGTCACATTAGCTGTAGACCCACCCAAAGAGCCTTTTCCACCCAATGAAGAACCTACTTCTGTGGTTGTTGATCCACATCCAGGGGTTACGGACAGGCCTAACTTAAGAACTGTATGTGGGAGCTCCATGTTGGCTTTCCAACATTTCTGCACTCGACAAGAACAGTTTAGACATCTGTTCATTTCTATCTCACTTACAAGCAGCAACTGTGTTTTCCATGCTTGGTAAGTGGGATGCTCAGGTGTGTGTGTGTGTGTGCACAACCTACTCGTACTTGGGTCGGGCTTGGCGAGTCTGAAGGAGTGGCAGTGCTCCTGTCCTGTGAAAAAAAAACGCCAAACTGCCAGAATGATTTTCTTCCCAAATGCCCATGAAAACAGGCCCTGGGAACTCATTTTCTGAAAGTAGCTGCCAGCTTAATGAGTTGGCATCGATATGATTATCAGGCCACCATGAAAAGGAAAACATGAAGGCCTGGGGTGCAAGGAAGGTGGCAGCTATTTCCCTGCTCCTGGGACCTGGGAAAGGGAAAAGCCCAATCCTCGACAAGCCTAGGGGATGAGTCTGCCCCCACTCTGTCTTTTCCTGCTGCTGTCCTTGCAACCTGTGCTTTTGTTTTGTATTTTTGTAGGGTTTGTTTTGACCTACATCTCCATCCCCCAAATAATCCCTGAAGAGATCGCTCTCTCCCTCTCTCTTCCCCCTCCCTCTCCCTTTCTCCCACCCCCTCCCTCCTTTTCTCTCTCTCATTTATTTTGGGGGTACTAAAGATTGAGCCCAGGCCCTTGTGCACATCGGGCAGGTGCTACAACAACACTGAGCAATATTTCCAGCCTTCAGCATCCTAGTTTTTATTTATTTACTTATTATTTTATGCATGTGATGTTTTGCTTGAATGTAAGCATGTGTGCCTAGTGCCCCTGAAGGCCAGAAGATGGCATCCAATCCCCTAGAACTGGAGTTACAGACAGTTATGAGCTCCCATGTGGGTGTTGGGAGCTGAACCTGGATCCTCTGCAACAACAGCCAGCACGCTCTCTGCCTCTGAGCCATCTCTCCAGCCCCCAGCAGCCTAGCATTAATGAGATAACTTAAAGATGGGCGGAAGGATGACATGTGCCGCTCCTGGGCAGTGGGGCAAGGACTGGAGCCCTGTCCAAGCAAGGGAGCGACTGGAATTCCAGCGGCTGTCTGGCAGGTGTCAGTGCAGTTATAACGAGATAATTCAGGCACTGAAGCATTGAAGTTCAAAGCCAATGACACAGAAAGAAAACTGTGATACGGAGTTCAAAGTTAACTAGCAGCAAGAAGAAACTAACACTGATTCTCTCGAAGCTGCTAATTTGGCTCCTTGAAAGGCTTTGCCTGCATCTCCGGCTAGGTGGAGCTGGTCTGTGGGTGGAGTCCCAGCTTTGAAGTTCATGGAGACAACTGTGGGGAGAGTGATCTTTGTGCAGGTGGAGCCAGCGAGGGGTGAGGGCATCAAAGGCAAACTTGGCTGCTTGGCCCTTTGCTAAGGGTGGGGCCTGCTCGGGTTTCAGCTGCCCTAATCCATCCTGCACACCACTGTTTGCTTAGGTTTAACTCCAGGTAGAATTCTGGTTTTGTTTCTCACTTAGAGGGGGAGAAAAAGTAGCTTTGTAAAAGGGAGGTTACTAAATAAAACTTTGAGAACTCTACTCACCCTCAGAAGATGACTTCTGCCTTGCAATCTGATCCCTGCTAGGTTACTGTTCAGGTATAGAATTCCCAGGAGAGCAGAACACTCTTGAAGAGATTCTTGCAGAAGCCTACCTTGCCTTGGTAACCATTTCAACATTTCTGCCTGCTCAGATCAAGCTCTAGAGGCCCAGAGTCTGGACCAGCCCAACCTCACAGGCTTCCTGTATTCTTTGAGGATGTTATCAACCAGGCAGGGGGTTAACATGCATGAGGCTTATGAAAGTATCTTTTTAAAACCCCTTTTAATACTCCTTTGAGGAGCTTACACTGTAATGTGCCTACACCACTCTGCTATCAGACCAAATAGGAAAAACTAATAGCTCTAAACTAAAACTCAGAGAATAAATGCCATAGAGTGGGGTCAGTCCTGTGGCAGGCTGGCACAACACTCAGGGTCTCTTGCAGCACTCTGGCCCAGGCAGAGCTGGTTTGGCTGATACTGCCAGTGGTGTAAATTGTGAACTCTAGAGTGAAATGTTTAGTCTTATCATAGAGACAGACCACTGACAGTGCCACATGGATGTGTCCAAGCACCCATGAGCACACAGTGCAGGGTCTAGTTTACTTCATTTATGCCAGCTGTCACAACTAAAATGGATTGCAATTCAGTACAATTTGCCTACTCCTGGTGGAAAATAGATAGATGGGACAAGGTGGTGTCTCATCAAATACATGCAGACAACCACAAAGGTATCGTCAGAAGACCACCAGTCAGAAGATGCCTTTGGGACTGTCTGAATGAACCCCATATGGAAAGCAAACTCTGAGATGAAGATTACATGTGGGACATGTACAGGAGGCCTTAGAGGAGAGACAAGAAGTAAGCAGGTCTCAGTCTGCATAAGCTCAGAAGCCAGGCCAGCTCTTTAAAGGTCCATGTGGTGGGCACAACATCAAGGCTCTGTACACCTGCTCCATCAGTCTGTGGACACCATTTCTACAAGAAAGAGATAAGCTCTGGGCATATATGGTGATTTGAAAGAAATGGCTCCCATAGACGCACAGGGAGTAGCACTATTAGGAGGTGTGGCCTTGTTGGAGTAGGTGCTACCTGCAGATGTAGACTCTCAGCTACCTCTCCAGCACCACGCCTACCTGCATGCCACCATGTTTCCTGCCATGATGACAATGGACTAAACCTCTGAACTATAAGCCAGCCCCAATTAAACATTTTCCTTTATAAGGGTTGAGGTAGTCATGTTGTCTCTTCACAGCAATAAAACCCTAATGAAGATAGAAGTTTGTACCAAGGATTGGTGTATTGCTGTAATAGGCCTGACCATACTTTGTGTGGAGGAATGTGGATTTTGGGACTTTGGATTAGAAAATCAATTGAACGCTTTAAGTGGGGTGTAATGGGCTATCCTAGAAGGAATATAGAAGACAGTGGTACTGAGGGTGATTTGAACTGAGGGGTCTGGATCAAGAGGTTTCAGAGGAGAAGAATATTAATATGTGGGCTAGAGACTGTTTTGTGATATTTTGGTGAAGAATGTGGCTTTTTTCTACCCTTGCCCAAAACATCTGCTAGTGGCTAAATTGAAGAGCTATGGATTAACAGCTTTGGCAGAGGAAATTTCCAGAGAGCCTAGTATTGACTGCATTTCTTGGTTGTTAGTGGCCACACTTATGCAGATTTATAATGAAAAGGAGCAAGTTGACGAAGGAAAAATACAAAATGTACAATTTAAGAAGAAAAGGGGCACCAGGAAGTGGAATGGCACTAAGTCCTGTGTTCAAGGAGATAAACAGATTAAAGAAAAGCCTGATGTTAAATGGAATAAAGTGATTGGAGGCCCCACCCAGTTAAGCTTCCTACTTGTGGAAAGAAAAGCTTAGAGCCAGGTGTGGTGGTGCACGACTTTAATCCCAGAACTCCAGAGGCAGAGGCAGGCAGATCTCTGAGTTAAGACCAGCCTGGTCTACAGATGAAGTTTCAGAACAACCAAGCTTAGGCAGTGAAGAAAACCACCAAAAACGGGAATCTGGTGAAGATGTAATTGAATGAGGGGGCCATGTTCTAGCACCAGCAAGCAGCAGAATTGGGCAGCTTCAGCCACATGGTTCTGGCTTCAGAATCAAGGATAGAAGAAAGGGGTTATGAAATCTTCCTCCAAGACTAACAAAAGCCATTGAGTCTAGGCATGTGTCGGGGGTGTCCCTGCATAGAGGCCATTGTGTGAAGCTGTGAAGATGAAGCCTGGATTGCCTTGGAGATCTCAAAATATTGGAGATGCCAGAGCCACCATGGGATACCTGCTGAGGAGTGATGCTAACAGGAAGTGGAACCAGTCCAAGAGAGGAGTTGGAGATCTGAAGAGTGCTTTAACATCAGACATGGAGATGCAAAATTTAGAGTTTGCCCAGCTGATTTTTGGTCTTGCTTTGGTCCAGTATTTCCTTACTTGCTCCATTTTCTCCATTTTGGAACAGAAATGTATGTGATCTGCTTTTTTATTTTGATTTTATAGGTTATTACAGTTAAGAAATTGCCATAAGTTTCAGAAGAGACTTTGGACTTTTGCAGAGTTGAGACTGTTATAGAGTACAAGAACTTTTAAAGTTGGAGGTTTTTTGGGGGGGGGTTGTTTTGGTTTTTGTTGTTTGTTTTTTTCAAGACAGGGTTTCTCAGTGTAGTTTGGTGTCTGTCCTGGATCTTGCTCTGTAGACCAGGCTGGCCTCAAACTCACAGAGATCTGCCTGGCTCTGCCTTCCAAGTGCTGGGATAAAAAGAGTGTGCCACTTCAGCCCGGCTAAAGTTGGAGTTAATGCATGTCTGCATTATGATAGGGCTACATGCCTTTGGGGATCAGGGAGTGGAATATGGTGGTTCAAAAGAAAATGGCTTCCATAGACTCACAGGGAGTAGCACCATTAGGAGGTGAGGCCTTGTTGGAGTAGGTGTGACATTGTTGAAGTAAGTATGTCACAGGTTTGGAGGGCATTGGGGGAGGGGGTTGAGATCTTAGAAGTTCAAGCCAGGCCTAGTGTGCCTTAGTCTCTTTCTGCTGCCTGCAGATCCAGATCCAGAACTCTCAGCTGCCTCCCCAGCACCACACCTGCCTAAATGCCACCATGCTTCTCACCATGAGAATAATGGATTAAGCCTCTGAACAGTAAGCCAGCCCTAGTTGAATGTTTTCTTCTATAAGAGTTGTCATGGTCATAGTGTCTCTTCAGAGCAATAGAACCCTAATGAAGACAGCATGTCTGTCCCCTTGGGTGACAGGGCTAGCAAGAGTCATCTGCTAAAGCACTTTCTAGTAATGACACAGAAAGTCCTTCATTCCTAGGATCTGAGTTACCACCTCAGAAGGTCATTGCAAGGCCTAGCATGGTGGGTAGAACTGAAGAAATAAGCCCTTGAGTCCTTGAGAGGCCTGAGGTACCACATCACAAGGCCATGGCAAGGCCCATGAAGAGGTTCTGGCCTCTGCACTTGCACCCCACAATATACCAGATCTAGAAGCCTTCACATTTGCTCCAGACCAACAGAATGTGCATGTGCTTTTCAGACATTGCTCACTAATACTTGAGCCAACTAAAACCAAATTCCTCCAACATACCAATGCCCTAGTCTCTAAACATTTGACCCTGGAGAAAACTCACAAGTAGGCAGGGAGTAGGAGCAGAGCTCTCCTGCATTTAGCACACAGCCCTTAGTGATCAGCTCCAAAGCCCTGGTGTTAGTCCATAGCTGGGCTGCCACATGAATGCATAACCATGTTGGAACATGACAGGAGTTCCATCTTTACATTGGAGCAACCATCCTAGCATCAGCTAGCACTATTTGCACCAAGATAGACCACGGTGGCCAAAATGATAGGCTGCATTCTCCAGGAGCATTTTGTTTCTCTTAGAACAAACCATGCACTTGAGACACTGCAGTACATAAGATGTACAAAATGCAAAGCTACGCCCTCTCCAAAAATACTCCCTCTCATCTATCCACTACTGGGCTAGAAAGTGAGTCTGGATCCAAACACAGCAGGAACTGTCTCTGGCCACAGATGTCCCTATCATCTGAGCTGGCAAACAAGACATTCCCACAAAATCACAAGATTCTACATCCAGGTGACTAAATGTTGATCAAACGTGCCGTGAGCTTTCCTAAAAAAGAAACATGAACACAGGTTACAGTGGTAAGAAGAGATCCCACAGAGGGTTGATCCTGGACTGCCCCTTGAAAGAGGGAGGACTTACAACAGGTAGAGGTGGGTGTTCTAAAGCAGGACAGACTTACTGGCTGTTATGATGTCATCTGAAACAGGAAAAAGAGGGGATGGAGAGACACCTCAATCATTAAGAGCACTTACAGCTTGTCTTAGGGTTTATCTTACTGTGATAAAATACCATGACCATAAACAACCTGGGGAGGAAAGGGTTTATTTTATCTTACAGTTGGTAGTCCATCATCCATGGAAGTCAGGACAGGAACTCCAGACAGGAACCTGGAGGCAGAAACTGATGCAGAGGCCACAGAGGAGTGCTGTTTACTGGCTTCCTCCTCATGAGTGCTCAAACTGCTTTCTGATAGCACCCAAGACCAACAATCCAAGGTGGCTCCACCCACAGTGATTGGGCCTTTCCATGTCACTCATCAATCAAGAAAATGCACCAGAGGCTTGTTCACAGGCTAATCTGGTGGAGGCATTTTCTCGACTGAAGTTCTGTCTTCTAAAAGACCTCTGTAGCTTGTGTTAAGTTGACATAAAACTGGCTAGCACACTGCTCTTTCCCTACACCCCAGCACCCATGTTGGGCAGCCTATAACTCCAGATCTAGAGGATCCAATCCCCTCTTCTGGCCTCCTTGGATAACACACACACATACACACACTCTAAATCTTTGAAAGTAAAATAGGAAAAAGCTGTACTGACTGCTGAGCAGAGGCAGAGGCCACTTCTTGGGGCTAAAAGATTATTCCGACCATGTGAGGGATTCATGCTGATGGACATTATGCTGGTTGATGGAGTTCTGTTACTCTCATGTGAGAAATGCCGAGGGCCCTCCTATTAGACCAAATATAACTGCAGACTTGACAGGGACAAGATTTTAGTCATCAGTCTTGAGCTGAAGCCTGTGGATAAACATGTGTCATGCTCCTGGCTGGCCTGGAGTTTGTGACTGGACATCACTGTGACAGGAAAATGGAACCTACTAAGGACCTCATGAGAGAGAGATGCTGGCCCTCAGAGTCAATGTGCCTGCTGCAGAGAGAAATGAACAGGGAAGCAAGAACAGGCTCAAGAGACGGATGAAAAACAGCAAAATACCAAGAGCAGAGGTGGGTGGGGTGGAGGAGCCTCTTTGTGACCCCGCTGCTAAGCAACAAGCCCTACCTTCCTGCACTGCATATTTCCAGGCATTTCCATCAGTTGTATTTGAAGGCCAGGCCCTGGCCCAACGTTCCTAAGGTATAGAGATGCCTTTTTGTCTTACATCCAAACGAGGATCATCTGTCACACAATTGCCTGTATTTACATCTAGAATCTCCCTGAGGCTCAGCTTCATGTGTCCACTTGCTGACTCCTCCCACAAAGCTGGACATCTAGGGAGCATCTCGGACTGCAAAGGTCCAATCCTAGCTCTTTAGCTTTCTGTCCCCACCAGCAACTCCCACACCCATTTCCACAAAGGAAATACCTTCCAGCCAGCAGCTCTCATGGACACTTTGGACTCCTTGTCCCTTCTCCTTTGGTCCCCAGTATTTAGAAGCAAAACACACAGCCTCACTTTCACACCATCTTTATAGAGTGTCACTGCTGAGCACTTCCTGCTGTAACTGGTACTGGGTATTTGCCCTCTGCCTGACCTGCTGGTCTCAAAGAAAAAAGAGGGGACTCCAAATGACACTGTAGAAACACTCGTGACAGGCCAGGGATAGTATGCACTCTGTCATCCACAGACACATGAATGGGTAAATGATCTGTTTATTCAATATTCTCCATCCCTAGAAATAGGGGCATTTGGTCATAGGCTACAGCATACAAGAACCTTGAAGACATTATGCCCAGTGAAATAAGCCAATCACACAGGACAAATAGTACATGAATCCACCTCTGTAAGACACCTAAAGTGGTCCATGGAAAGCAGAAAGTAGCACCAGGGCCATAGGAACAGAGTTTGAGCTTGGGAATGTAAGGACACCTCGAGATGGACAATATGGTGGCTACCCAACCAAGCAAATGTCCTAATGCCACTGTGCACTGGAAATGGTAGCAAGGTAGAATCTATGCTGTGTGTATTTCACCAAAATCAAAACAAGGGAAACCAGAGCAATGATTTTCAAACATAAATCAGATCATCCCCCTCCCCTATGTGACACAGGAAGGTTCCCATCTCCTTACAGCTCTGCCTCTCTCCCTCTATCTGGAGTTCCTGCTCACTCTGTCAGTCCATCCATTCCCTGGCCCCAGGCCCCTCCCCCAGTCTCCTTTGGTGACACATACCCCTGCAGCCTTGGACACCCTCAGCGATTGTCTGGTGAAATCCAGACAGTACTTGGGCCTCCGTCCTACCCACATACCTGCTACAGCGCATCTCCCATGACACTGACCTCACTGTCTGACTGAGGGGGGTCAGGGGCTCATTTGCTCAGCTATTGTCCAGTCATAAGAGAAAGCCAGTTCTATTAAAGCCAGGTTTGGCCTTTCTTCATTTAATATAACCAGAATTACCAAAACTGTCTGGCACAGAAGGTAGACCCTTCCTCCCGTATCTGCTGAGGGAGGGAGTGAATTAATTAATTAATTAATGAGTTAAGCTTATTACGCCCAAGAGAGGAGGAGGCCTTTTTCTAAGTGATTTTTGTTGTTCCTTTATGTGTATCTAACATCATTAAAAGGAGATGCATGTGACAGGTGTATACAGAGCACAGGATATCCTAATGAGCTGGGAGCGACTGGTTTACCACGCTCTCTATAAATTACTATGTCATGAACATTAGTTCAAAAACTCACAAGCAAAAGCATGGATGAATAATAAGGAGCTTTAACAGATGGAGATTTAAAGCGTAGCTGAGAAAGTTGGTAGGAGCAGCAACGTCACATTTTTTACTCAGAGGGTACTCTGCAAAAAACAACCCAGCTACCATCGCTATTGAGATCTCACAAGGCTTCAGAAACCTGAACTGAAGAACTGCATGTTTGAAGGTCCAAACAGGTTTGAGAACTCCTCTTGAAAAAGGCCCATAATATTCAAACAAATAGCTGGATGTTTTGGAAGAGGATAACATTCTTTGCTCCCAGCATTTTCTTTAAACCTCAGCTGTCAACACCAGCTAAGATCCCACCTATCAGATGCCACCGCTACCTGCCTTCCCCTCACCCACCAGCCACTTAAAATACTTTGCTTCCTTTTAATCAGAATAAGCTCCGATTATCTCCCTTCAAACCAAGATTGTTGTTTTCATAACGCTAACAGTCTGAAACGGAGCATAGCGAAGGATCCGGGCTGGCCCCTTTCCTCCTGGCCCTGGAAAAGCAGCCCCAATCTTAAGGACAATGAAACACACGTGAGACACAGGTACAGCCATCATATGATAGGAGGGAAAACTGTGTGCAGCTTCAAGGAAAATATTACGCGGGGAGCGGCACAGATAGAGACAGAGATACAGAGTCAGAGACAAGAGACAGTGCCTTTAGCCCAGAGTGAGTTGTTTCTGGGCATCTGTGGAAGCAAAGGGATGTGGTAAAGTTGGATTCTGCCTTCGCTTGCTTCCTTCTAAGTGGATAGAAATAAAAAAAAAGAAGAAGAAGAAGAAGAAGCTCATGAGCTCCGAGGAACACAGGCAAACACCTGGGAAGCCAAATAAATCCAAAACCAGAAAGTGAAACCCTTACCTAAGGCTCCGAGGTCAATCCGGCTTCATTAAGGTACTAAGTGACCCCTCCACCTAAGATAGAAGAAACAGAAGAGTTGGTTCCAGTTTTATGCTAAAAAAAAATTCTCTCAAATTATTTTTCAAAAAGGCCACAGCTCCTGTTACCTGCAAAATCTGATTACAGAAGAACACAAGAACATCCCTTCTCAGTTGGCGCCATGGGCCAAAGGAAACATAAAGGCCAGTCCCCAGGACCAGACAGACCCATCCTGACACTGTCTCCCGACTTTTCATGTCACA
This sequence comes from Peromyscus maniculatus bairdii, assembly GCF_049852395.1. Taxonomy (NCBI): domain Eukaryota; kingdom Metazoa; phylum Chordata; class Mammalia; order Rodentia; family Cricetidae; genus Peromyscus; species Peromyscus maniculatus. The sequence goes on from NC_134854.1 coordinate 70,372,168, forward strand.
GCAGTTAGCTTTGCTAGTGGGGTGCGGAAGCCACATGGAGGAAGGTCCTCCCTTTATCTGAAGGAGTGGGCTCTTAACGCAGTCTACCCAAGTGAGTCACAGGCCCCCAGCCTCCTTTCCTCGGTTCAGACTGACGGGCTGCTTGTTCAGCCCAGTTCACACACCCATATCCTCTTCTCTAGGACCATACCTCTTCTCTAGGAGGTCTTTGTGGAGTTGGGATGGGGGGACTAAGGTGTCGCCTTCAGTGAAAGCTTTAGGGACTTCACCATCTACCCCAATGGAATGAAAAAGAGAGAAATAGCATGTCACCTTACCAGAGAAACTACCAGCTATGCCACATGTTATGGTGACATGGTCTTGGGCGAACAACACTATGGCTTGTCTTATTCGGTATTATTGAAGCAAAAATCCAGTTTGGGCTCCTGAGCAAGCACGAGAACTTGTGTTCAGATCCCCGACACATACATAGAAGCCAGGCCTAGCCAGTCACACATAACTCTAACCCCAGTACTAGGGAGTGGAGACAGACAGATCCTGGGGCTCACTGGCCAGCCAGTCTGGACAAAACGGCAAGTCCCAGGTTCATCTCTCTCTCTTTCTCTCTCTCTCTCTCTCTCTCTCTCTCTCTCTCTCTCTCTCTCTCTCTCTCTCTCTCGCTCTCGCTCTCTCTCGCTCTCTCTCTCTCTCTCACACACACACACACACACACACACACACACACACACACACACACACACACACAGAGGCATGGCATTGTGTGTGCAAAGCTGTGTCTCTGCAACTGACTTGTTATTACCAGGCTTTTGTTAAGAGTTTGCCATTGGAATGAGTGGCTTTCAAGATTTTTGTCACATCATTAATAACTTCATTCAAAGATCACACATTCTTATTTCAAACAAAGCATTCAGCCATGTAGTCAACATCTTATTGACCTCACTTACAAACAACCTTTGACAGTCAGGCAGACATATGAATAATTGCTTATTGCATGTCTTTAAACTACTTCATGGATGTAGTTAATTATCTTTCCACAGCTGCTCAAAGAAGATACATGAAAAGAGGCATCTATGTTTTTGAATCATTTTGTAGAACCAAATGTATAGAAGTGTGTGAGAAGAGACAGATTTTTGTATATTACAATAATTGCAGAAGAAAATGATTGGTTCATGGTTTTCCTATAACTTCCCTTAAATGAGAGGTCTGTGCAGCTTTCTCCAAGCCACGAGTTTACATCTAAAGTTGAATTATTTGGTAGTTCATGTAAGTTTATAATACTAGAACATAATTGACTGATGACCTGTTCCAGCACCACACGATGTACCTCAAAGGCTCCCAAGTTGTACGTCTCCATCAGCAGATGAGCCACCGCCAGATGTCCACTGTGGGTCGCACACAGACCCAGCACGACTAACTGCTTTGAAGTGACCTGTCCTCTTTATAATGTCAGTGGCAGTGTGAACCAACTCGCTGCCCTTCCTCAGTTCTATCGACCAACAATAAACACCAGTAAGAAAATGGTAAGAACCTCGAACCGACAGTGTTCGGCAGAGTGAGTTAGACCAATAGTGCCTCAGACAATATGTGGAGCAAAGAGCATGTAAAATGGACAGAACTCAAAAAGCAAAACCACACAGAACTCAATGCAAAAACCCAAAGCTAGGTCACCTCCTCTTTCACCAAGCCAGGCGACTTGAAAAACTTCCGGGACCCTCCTTCCCTCCCCACATTCAGAGTTTTGTAAATCTCTGAAGAGGAAACCTCACTGCCCACATGCGCTGCGGCTGCCAGGTATACGAGTTACTTCTGTGTAAGTACATTTTCAGGAGATTTTAAACTTCATCAGTCGATAGATACATTTGGCTCAATTGGGCTTTCGTTCATGAAATGAGTGATCGTTCAGTTCATTGCCTGCGTCAGCTCCCCTTCGCAGGGGCTGGAGGTGAAGAAAGGGGATATCTTGGAAATCAGAGCTCTATTTGTCTCAACAACAGTCAAGTCAGAGTTCTTGCAGGGTCCAGAAATTATTTCAGTGCTCTTTTTAAAATTACTGGAAGTACAGAAAGCTCATCTTTATAAAAATTATTATACCTTTAGTTTGCTTCCTGTGGAAAGGTCAGAGGGCCTGGATCCAATTAATGGCAGAAACCTTCTTCAGTCCACAGCATAATTTAGTAGTGACTATGTTTTATTGTCCCTCCAAGCTCTGTGAGACAAAAGAGCTACTGCTGTTGTTACCTGAGTCCATTCAGGCTTTGACTCCGTGTATGGACTAACCTTATATCTGAAACAACAATATGGCAGAAATTCTACAGCTGCTCTCACAATGGATTGGTCATGACAAATAAGCTGCCAAAGCCCACATTCCTGCTCTATAAGGCTGAGGCAAGTAGCCAGCCCTGCCCCACAGTAAACGGCTAATGAGATGAATGCTTTGTGTGAGGAGAGAAAAAGACAGTACCCTTCGGACCCTGGTCCCTCGCTGGGGTCAGCACAGTTTTTTTGTCACTTAAGAGCTGAAGTGGTTTTCCTGCCTGGAATGGTTGGAATTCTTGAAGTAGAGAAGAGCTGAAGTCAGGATGACAGGAAAGAAAAGCTCCCAAGTCAGCGACAGTCATCAACTCTGCGGTCCTGTCTAGCTTGCACAACAGACTGCACATCCTGCCAAGACCAGGCATTCTTGCTGACGCCCAAGGGTGCCTAGTGTGTAGCCTTCTCTAGGATGGGGGTAGTGAGTTAGAGCCACAGGAGAACTGCAGGACCCAGGCCTTCCCTGGGCAGGAAGACCATGGCTGAAGGCTGCAGCCATGCAGACAGTGGGGTGCATGGTCCAGCAGCCACTGGGGAGCACCCACTTTGCCAGTGGCTCACTTCCCTACCACAGTGTGCACAAGGTGGCGAGGTAGGAATGCCATTGCACAGGAACAGCTGGGACACAAAGTCTCCTGAAGTTCTGAGTGGGCACTTGGTCCAAGGAGCCTCTAATTCACCATCACTAGTGTGACCCAACCAGAGAGCCAGCCACAGTCCATGACCTGGTGGATGGATGAGAGGCTGATAGAGAGGTGGGGAAGTGAGGGAAATGGCCCTGTCATCCGCAGGTGGAGGGAAGTCTGTCCCGTCGTCCCCACCTGTCTTTCCTCTGGCTTCCTTCCTCCGGTCACCCTACTGTGAGCTCTCCACTGAGCAGACTGTTCCTAACCAGCTTAGCAGTTCTTGCTGCCTTTGTGAGTCTGGTCTCAGCTCCACAAGAGAGGTGGGCTTTTGCTCAGCTTCACGCCGGTCTCTGCTGTTTTTAGTTTGCAGCTGTCCAGTAGGTGAGAACCACAACCCCTGCCTAGACCAAAGTCCCACACATTCATCCTCGGGCATAGGATCATGAATGTGAAACAAGAAATAGTTCCGCCATTTATTCCTCCCCAGCTTATTGTCAACATCTAAATCTGGTGACTGTAAAACTCATTAATAAGGTCCCTCCCACATGCCAAAGACTGCCTGCCATTCTGTATAGGATATGCAGAGGTCAGGAAGCACCCAAGGGCAAAGAACTGGCAGGCAGCACAGAACCAGCCAGAGGCACAGCTTGGCAGAACTCTCAAGGACAAAGTCTGTGTGATGTAGTAGAAGACCCAGTCCAAGACAACTCTAGAACACACTTAATCAACACTTGCCAGATAATTGATGGAGTCAATAAATGTCGGATGATACAATAAAGGGCACACTTCCCTTCCAGGCTGAAAGATGTAGGTCTCCATTCCACTGTAACAAGATTGCAAGGGACAGTTATTAATTCTTTACAGAATGGTCAGGGTGAAGACATGGCCTCCAATGAGCATAATTAATATGCAAGTGAGCTTAGATCATTCTCTCATCAAGAAACCCGTCGCTGGTGCATGGTGTTCACATTTCTTGACTATTCACTTGGGTGGTGGTCCACAAGTTAAGAGGTTATTAACAATTCTGACTGTAAGCTGACCACAGATAAGGATTTGGGATACAGGAAGCCTGGAGCACTGCCTCATAGCCATGCCGCAAACACTGAAATGGAGAAAATTAAACATAGGGAATGCAGAAGATGGGCAGAAAGACATGCTGCACATGCTCCCAGCCTTCTTATTCTCTAGAAGTTTAGATCTAGAGATTTTAGACTCAGAGAATCCTACGCTGATGGAGCCCTGATCTTTATTCCCTAAAGACCATGTCATGCAAATTCCATTGCAAATGTCCACATGGCCTTGTACCTCTGCCTCCCCTCTCAGGTGGGTTTGCCTTCCTCACTTCATTGACACATGTCTGTCCCATCATAGATACCGCTGCAATAGGCTTTAGAGGTGTGGCCCCCAGCTCCTCCTCGCCACTCTGTCCTAGCAGCTGCCTGTCCCCTCCCTACAGCACCCTCCATCTTATGAACAGAGGGATGGGTGGTCTTGCCCAAGAAAGGAAAGACTCTCTTAGCCTCCAAATAGACATTCAGCAGGAGAGGTATTTCAGTAAAAATAAAGGACCATCTGAAAGAATGCCTAACCTGAGCTGTGATTTCAACAAAGGAGCTAGCCTGATCATCTGAAATACCTGTGCTGTGTATTATCCTGCATTAGCTACCAGGGTAAAATGTGCTTTCATACCAGAGCGCATCAATTACAGAATGACTGCATGGGACATCTTCCCTTGTCCCTTTGCTTCCCACGGCACAGAGTTCAAAGTTCCAAAGAGTTTTTGCTGCCAACTGTAAAGTCACGGTGAACATTCTTAGTTTTAATGCTCTTATGAAAACAAGGAAAGCCAAATTTTTCTGGATGAAAGATACTCAGCACATCCAATGGCAGGTGTCTTTGTTATCTACGCAGGCACAAAGAACGCTGGTAGGGCTAGAGGTCCAAATTAAGTGAGGTGTTCTGTTTTGACCTGGGTTTTTATATTTACTTATTCATGTGTGTGTGCGTGCATGTCAATGTGTGCATGCGTGTGCATGCCATAAGCACGTGTTTGGGAATCAGAGTACAGCTTGCAGGAGACAGTTCTCTCCTTCCACCCTGAGGGTCCTCGAGGCTCCAACTCCAGTCATCAGGCTCAGTAAGCACCCGTTACCCCTAAGCCATCTACTAGGCCACGCTTGCATTCCTCTAGGATATTCTTTTAGGTCCACTGTGCGGACCAGGCTGACCTCAAACCCACAATGATTTTGTAAAGTCAGGATTACAGACATGTGCCGCCCTGGGCTGCTGTAGACGTAAATCTTAAAATTTTCTCCACTGGTTTGTCACCCAGCACTAAGGCTCTGCCAGCCTCCCAATTATTTATATAAATACCATTTTGTACTTATTCCTCCAGTGGCTTTGCCACTAACATTCAAATATTAGTTGCTCTCAGGAAATCACTGTTCATCAGGTTACAAGGAAGAAGAAATCTTTTTAAAGTCGTCAGGGGATCAAAGGCATGGGAGCTTTGCCTCATACAACCTCTGGGAGAGTTGTTTCCCTAGCACGTCCCCTGAAAGTCAGACTGGGGGAGGGAGGACTCTTTTAGTGCAGCCACTGATGAGAGCGAGGGCCATCCGTCCAGGCTCTGACCCTCTTATCCACAAACTGAAACGTAAAGCAAATTCCAGTAAGCCCAGAATGCCGGTAGCCAGAACCCCCAATTCATTTTCAAAATAATGAGCTAATACACGAAATAAGAACCTACAGCTTGGCGCCCTCTGGTGTTCACAGAGAGCTGATTCAGGCGACTTGAAGTATTAATTATTCTTTGTTAGCCAAGGGGCAGAACGTGGAAAACACCCACACAGCAGTTGCCTTTCAACACATTAAACCATGAAACGCCAACAACAAACCCAACCAGAAGATAAACCTGGAAACTGTTCATTCTCGCCAGCAAGGATCTTACTTTGAGAATGGCTATGTAAGGTTCTACGCTGTCGACCCTGAGATTCCCAACCACAGTACCTTCCACTGATCCTCTCTGTATGCCCCCGAAGTGGGAATGCTGATAACTCTTGTGTTACCAAAACGCCGGACACAGGAACTTTCCCATTTACTGCGGCCACACAACATTCTCCCTAGAGCCATATATCTAAAGGTGGTCTGAAGAATTGAAAGTTAATTCTTCACAGTTCAAAATAATTAAGGAAATAAAACTGAAAACACCCCACAGCAGAATATATATATTTGCTTCTCAAGACAGGCACCCTTGCAATGTGTTCTGTCTACAGACGGCATGGGAAGAAGGCTGTCCCTGAAGGTGTTCCCAGTCTAAGAGACAGTGACCGCCATGCCTGGCCACACTGACACTATGAGGGGAGGACAGGCGCTGCATGTATGGAGTTGTGAGTGACGCACAGGGTTGCCTGGCCAGACTTATCCTTGGCTGTAATTTCTCTTGGTTTCAGTGTAGCATACAAACAGCTCTCATGCCAGCTTTCATCTACATATTACTTGCTTTGTAGAGAAAGCCCAGCCATCATCATGATTCATCCTGTCTCGTGGAGTTCTTTTTTTTTTTTTTTTTTTTTTTAAAGACAGTATCTTTCTATGTAGCACAAGCTCACTTGAATTCATGCTCAGCCTCAGCCTCCGGAGTGGTGGGGTTGCAAGTGTGCATCACCATGTGCATTTTTATTTGAACTTTGTGTCATTTTCTCATTTAGACCACGCTCTTGTTAAAGTTCAGTGCCCTCTCCTGACATCCTGTTATCGTCCTTGGATATTCCAGTAAGGCAGCCTCAGCTCACTCAGGGTGCTGTGTGGCTCTCCTGCTTTGTTGCATTGCTGACGAAGTGCACCCTTCTTCACGATTGCCTTTTCCTATCCCACACTGTCATCTTCGCATCCAGAGAAACTCAGCTGAAAGCCATCTCCTCTGAGAAGCCTCCCTGACTCCCTCAGCAGGGCTAACCCTTCCATGCCTCCACAGCTCTGTCCTTCATTCTGACCCCATCTCACACTCGGTCAATTGGACTGATGCATCCTCATCTGTGTCCTGCATGCTCTCAATCCACTGCATCCGGTGGGAAGAGGGACAACCAAAATGTTGGGCACAAAAAAAAAAAAAAAAAAAAAAAAAAAAAAAAAAAAAAAAAAAAAAAACAACCCTGAGACCAGTAAGAATCCACAACAACCTTTCATTCCTTGCAAAGGCTTCACTACAGTTTGTGTTCCCCAGGATTCATATGTTAGAACTGTAATCCCCAAAGTCATATGTCAATGATATTGAGAGGCAGGCCACTGGGAAGTGACTGGGTCATGAGAGCAGATCATATGTGATGTTTAACAGGTTAATGGATGGTGAGCTATTCTGGGAGAGGCCCTGTTACAGAAACCCTCTCTCTCTCTCTCTCTCTCTCTCTCTCTCTCTCTCTCTCTCTCTCTCTCTCTCTCTCTCCTCTCCCTCTCCCTCTCCCTCTCCCTCTCCCTCTCCCTCTCCTTCTCTCCTCTCCTTCCCTTCCTCTCTTCCCCCTCTGGCATACTTTGTTGTGACACCCTCCACCATGTGATGATGAGGCCTGAAGCTCTCACCAGATGTACTGAGTAGACGCTGCACAAAACCAAACCCTCTGTTCTGTGGAAACTACTAGCCTCAGCCATCTTGTTACAGCAGCAGAAAACAGACAAGGGCAAGTACCTGCCTCCTCCTCTCTGCTTGTTTGAAGATGTCCCTGCAGGTGAGTCATGCATGGGCAGATAAACATGCAAGCCTTGGTCTGTAGTTTTCCCACAGTCTATTTCAATCTCAGTTTCCCTGTCTGGTGGCATATCCTCATTAGGGGATGGCGGGTGAGCGGGGAATGTTTGAAAGGGCACTCCTCTAGAAAATTTTACTGAAAGGTCCGCTGCCTCCAACTAGCTGAGAACAGATTCTAATGTTTTGATGATGTTGCCTTGCTTCTCAGTGATTTTTAAAGCTCCACCCAGCAGTAGGCCCATGGTGGGGAGGCATCTCCCTTATCTTCAGACCATCTTATGAGAGCATGGGTACTCTCAGTCCAGAGTCTCTCAGCCCAGAAGCTCTGCTGTGGCCTCCAGCAGCCCACAGACAGAGCACAGCAGGCACTCCCTGATGCTCGTGGAGCTTAGTAACAAAATGACTAGGGACTGGGTCTTCGGGAAAGTTCTTTGGTGTGCAGTCAGGACGCCATAACAACTGTGTGATGAAAGTGCGGGGGGGGGGGGGGAGCTAGGATGGACAGAAACTCCCCTACATGATTGTCTTTCTGTAGACAATAAACTCAGAGGCTCTCAGGGTATGGGATGGGGTGGGCTGTAGAGAACCTAAGCTAACTTCTTTACAGTATAAGGGAAACTGAGGCCCACAGAGCTCTGTGGCTTCCCCAGGTTGGGCTCTGGACCCAAAAAGTAATGATGCCCTATTGACTCCTGAAATCACATGACTCCAAGTGTCAGCCAATGCCACCATCCATGTCTGAGATCCCTTATTTGAGAATTTCTATCTCAGATTCCTGGCTCTCTTCCCCACTACCCACCCAGAAGCCTCCTCACTGCACCACACCACCTCTTCTGGAACCCAGAGCAACTTCTCAGCCTTAGTGCACAAGCCATCCAGCCCCGTGCCTCTAGTCCTGTGGATGCATCTCACACACACCCACTGCCTGACAAACCTGTTCCATACACCCTGCTAAGCTCACTCCCTCCTCCAACCTGGAAGGTGTCCCAAAGCTAGCTCTGCCTGTCCAGTGGCCAGGGCTTGCTCAGGTAGCAAGCCCTCAAGGAATTGACTTCCATTCATGATGTAATGCCACACTCCAGTCTGTGACGCTGTGCTCACCTACTGTGTGACTCAGAGGTCTCCCTCCACACAAACTCCGTGAAGATGCAACATACGCCATCTCATTTCTGACTTCACCAAAGCAACCAGTATCCAATGGATAGGCTTATTTTTTTTTATTGAAAACAGAGTTTCCTCTCATACAATACATCCCTACCACAGCGTCCCCTTCCTCTGCTTCTCCCAGCTCCCATACCACTTCCCCTCTCCCTCAGATATATTCTCCCTCTGTTTCCTTTCAGAAAAGAACAGGCCCCTAAGAGACAACATCCAAACAGAACAAAACAAGTTACAATAAGACAAGGCAAAAAAACCCCCTCATACTGAGGCTGGACAAGGCAACCCAATAGAAGGAAAAGAGTCTCAAGAGCATGCAAAAGAGTAAGAGACACACCTGTTCCTACTGTTAGGAGTACCACAAAAACACCAAGCTAACAGCCATAACATACAGGCAGAAGATCTGGTGCAGACCCTTGCAGGCCCATGCTTGCTGCTTCAATGTCTGTGCACCCATATGCACCCTACTTAGTTGATTCAATGGACCATGTTCTCCTGGTGTCCTCCATCCCCTCAGACTCCTACAATCATTTCTCCTCCTCTTCTGCAGGGTCCCCAGAGCTCTGAAAGGAGGGACACAATGGAGACCTGAAGTTTAGACTCTTTCTTCACATACGGTCTGGTCTCTACACCCACTTCCATCTGCTGCTGGAGGAAGCCTTTCTGATGGTGGCTGGACAAGGCATCAATCTATGAGTATGATGAGTATAGCAAAATATCATTAGGAATCATTTTATTGATTTTTTTTTGAGGAGGCCAGTTGTGTTTGGTTCTACCCTAGGTCTCTGGGCTGTTCAGTCTCCAGTTCTTAGCCATACAGGCAGAGTGGAACATAGGCTCCCTCTCATAGTGTGGGCCTCACGTTAAACTGGACATTGGTTTGCCACTCACACAAGTTCTGGGGCACCATTGCCCCAGCATATTTTGCAGGCAGAAAAGATTATAGGTCAAGGGTTTTGTGGCTGGGTTGGTGTCTGGGTTTCTCTTTCCATGGCCTGCAGAGAAGTTTCCTATACCAAAGAGACTAGAAGTTAGGGGTGAAGGCTCCATGAAGCACAAACTTGACCTTTCTACATTCAACAAGCTGTGTGGATATTATCCTCAGAAATGGGGCCCTGCTATCAGTTTAAGGAGAATAACCCTCTGCCCTAGCATCAGTCTGGGTTGTTTAGGAATCCCCACAGGACCCTCTGCCAACAACTTAAGCAAATACAACCTAGTTCCACCACTGGAAGCCTTGCCTAGCTACAAATGATGGTCAGGTCAGACTCCCTGTTCTCTATTACTAAGAGACCTCACTCTTGTAGACTCCAGGAAGTTTCCACTGTGCTAGGTTTCCATCCAGCCCCAAATGCCTCCCAATTCCATCTGTTCCCCTCACCCCATCTTTCCAGCTCCTGTCCTCACCCACCCCAAGTCCACTGGCAAAATTTATTCTATTTCCCCTTCCCAGGGATATCCTTGCATCTTCCCAGAGCCTTCCCATTTACCTAACCTCTCTAGGTTTGTGGATTTTAGCTTGGTTATCATTTACTTAACAGACAATATCCATTTACAAGTGAATGCATACTATATTTGTCTTTCTATTTGTCTTACCTCACTCAGGATTATGTTTTCTAGTTCCATCCATTTGCCTGAAATTTTCATGATGTCATTTTTTAATAGCTGAATAATACTCCATTGTATATATGTACCATATTTTCTTTACCCATTCTTTAGTTGAGGGATGTCTAGGTTGTTTCCAGCTTCTGGCTATTATGAAAAATGCTGCTATAAAAATAGTTGAGCAAGCGTCCTTGTGGTATGATTGAGCATCCTTTGGGTATATGCCAAAGAATCATATAGCTGGGTCTTGAAATAGATTGAGTCCAGTTTTCTGAAGAACTGCCATATTGATTTCCATAGTGGCTGTATAAGTCTGCACTCCCACCAACAATGGTGAAGTGTTCCCCTTACTCTAAATCCTTGCCAGCATAAGTTGTCACCTGTGCTATTGATCATAGCCATTCTGACAGGTGTTAGGTCGAATCTCAAAGTAGTTTTGGTTTGCATTTCCCTGATGGCTAAGGATCTTGAACAATTCTTTAAGTGTTTCTCAGCCATTTGAGATGTATTCCTCTATTCTCTGTTTAGATTTGTACTCCATTTTTAATTGGAGTATTTGGTTTTTATATATCTAGTTGCTTGACTTTGTTATATATTTTGGATGTTAGACCTCTGTCAGATGTGGAATTGGTAAAAATATTTTCCCACTCTGTAGGCTGCTGCTTTGTCTGGTTGACAGTGTCCTTTGTCTTACAGAAGGTTTTCGGTTTCATAAGGTCCCACATATTAATTGTTGATCTCTTCAGAAATTTGTCTCCTGTGCCAATGCATTCAAGGTTATTCCCCACTTTCTCTTGTGTCAGGTTCACTTCATCTGGCTTTATGTTGAGGTCTCTGATCCACTTGAACTTGAGTTTTATCAGGATGATAAATATGAATCTATTTGAATTCTTCAACATGCCAACATCCAGTTTAATCAGCACCATTTGTTGAAAATGCTTTATTTTTTTCCATTGTGTTTTTATGCTTTCATCAAAAATCAGATGTCCTTAGGTGTGTGGATTTATGTCTGAGTCTTCAATTTAATTACATTGATCAATGTGTCTGTCTTTATACTAATACCATGCTGTTTTTATTACTATAGCTCTGCAGTATAACTTGAAATCAGGGATGGTGATACCATCAGCAGTTCTTTGATTGTTTAGGATTGTTTTAGCTATCTTACTTTGTTCTTTGTTTGGTTTTTATTTTTGTTTTTGTTTTTTTCATATGAAGTTGAAAATTGTCCTTTTAAGATCTATAAAGGACTGTGTTGGAATTTTGATGGGGATCATGTTGAATCTGTGATTGTTTTTCATAGAATGACCATTTTTATTATGTTAATTCTACCAATCCATGAGCATGAAAGATCTTCCCATCTTCTTCAATTTCTTTCTTCAGAGACTTGAAGTTTTAACCATGCAAGTCTTTCACTTGCTTGGTTAAAATTACTACAGGATGTTCTCTATTGTTTGAGATTATTGTAAAGGGTGCCGTTTCCTTGATTTTTTTTTCTCAGTGTATTTGTCATTTGTATATAAGAGGGCTACTTTTTTTTTAGTTAATTTTGCTGAAAGTGTTTACCAGCTGTAAGAATTTCCTAGTGGAATTTTTAGGGTCACTTACATATACTATCATATCATCTGCAAATAATTATATTCTGACTTCTTCCTTTTCAATTTGTATCGCCTTGATCTCCTTCAATTATCTTATTGCTCTAGCTAAAACTTTAAGTACTATATTGAACAGATGTGAAGAGAGTGGACAACCTTGTCTTGCTCCAGATTTTAGTGAAATTGCTTCGAGTTTCTCTCCATTTATTTTGATGTTGACTATAGGCTTGATACAAATTGCCTTTATTATGTTTAGGTATGTCCCTTGTATCCCTAATCTCTCTAAGACTTTTTATCATAAATGGGTATTGGATTTTTATCAAAGGCTTCTTTTGGCATCTAATGAGATGATCACGTGGGGTCTTTTTTCTTTCAGTTTATTTATATGATGGATTACATTTACTGATTTTTGTACGTTGAACCATCCCTGCAACTCTGGGATGAAGCCTACTTGGTCATGGTGGATTAGCTTTTTGATGTGTTCTTGGATTTTGTTTGAGAGTATTTTACTGAATATTTTTGCATCTATGTTCATGAGGCAAACGTCTGTAATTCTCTTTCTTTGTTGAGTCTTTATGTAGTTTGGATATCAGGGTAACTGTGGCCTCATAAAATAATTGGGCGATATTCCTTTTCCAATTTTTGTGGAATAATTTGAGGAGTATTGGCATTAACTATTCTTTGAAAGTCTGGTAGAGTCTGCACTAACACCATCTGGCCCTGGGCTCTTTTTGGTTGGAGATTTTTAATGACTGTTTCTACTTCACTAGGAGTTATTGGTCTTTTTCATTTTTTTATCTGATCTTGATTTAACTTTGATAAGTGGTATGCATTGAGAAAATTATCCATTTCTTTTATATAGTTCAATTTGGTGGTTCTTAAAGTATGTCCTTATAATTCTCTAGATTTCCTTGGTATCTATTGTTATGTTCCCTTTTTATTTCTGACTTTATTAATTTGGATATTCTCTGTCTTTTAGTTAGTTTGGATAAGGGTTTGTCTATCTTGTTGATTTTCTCAAAGAACCAACTCTTTGTTTCATTGATTCTTTGCATTGTTCTCTTTGTTTCTATTTTATTGATCTCAGCCCTCAGTTTGATTATTTCCTGCAGTCTACTCCTCTTGGGTGTGTTTACTTCTTTTCGTTCTAGAACTTTCAAGTGTGCTGTTAAGTTGCTGGTCTGAGATCTCTCCAATTTTTTTTATGTAGGCCCTTAGTACTATAAACTTTCCTTTTAGCACTATTTTTATCGTGTCCCATAAGTTTGGGTATATTGTTTTCATTCGCATTCAATTCTAGAAAGTCTTTGATTTCTTTATTTATTTATTTCTGTCTTGATCTATTTTTTATTCAGTAGAGAGTTGTTCAGTTTTTCTAAGTTTGTGAGCTTTCTGTTGTTTCTGTTGTTGTTGGTATCTAGCTTTAATCCATGGTGTTCTGATAGGATGAAGGGAGTTATTTCTGTTTTATTGAATCTATTGAGATGTGCTTTGTGTTTGAGTATGTGGTCAATTTTGGAGAAAGTTCCATGAGGTGCTGAGAAGAAGGTATATTCTTTTGTGTTTGGGCGAATTGTTCTGTAAATATCTGTTAGGTCCATTTGGTTTATGACATCAGTTGGCTCTAGCATGTCTCTTGTTCAGTTTGTCTGGATGACCTGTCCATTGGTGAAAGCAGGGTATTGAAGTCTCCCACTACTACTGTGTAAGGATCAATATGTGATTTAAGCTGTATTAGTGTTTCTTACAAAACTGGATGCTCTTATGTTTGGTAAATAGATACTAAGAATTGAAATATCATCTTGGTGGATTTTTCCTTTGAAGAGTATTTATTGTTCTTCTTATCTCTTTTGATTAATTTTGGCTTGAAGTCAATTTTGTTAGATATTAAAATGATTACACCAGCTTGCTTCTTAGGTCTATTTGCTTGGAATATCTTTTTCCAACCCTTTCCCTGGGGTAACGTCTACTGTTGATATTGAGGTGTTTTTCTTGTCACAACAGAAGCATGGATCCTGTTTTCACATCCATTCTGTTAATCTGTGCCTTGTTATTGGGCAAATGAGACCATTAATATTGCAAGATAAAAATGACCAATTATTGTTAATTCCTGTTATTTTGGTGGTGGTGATGGTAGTAGTAGTAGTAGTAGTAGTAGTAGTAGTAGTGGTGTGTTTCCCTTGTTTGGGTTTTGCTGGTGTGAGATTATTTACTTCCTGTATATGTGGTGATATTTTATTTGTACTGAAATGTTATTTTAATTTTATGTTAATAAATAAAGTTGCCCTGGGGTCAGAGCTATTAGAGCCATAGTGAGAGCGTGGTGGTTAGAAGAGCTAGGTAGATTTCTGTGTGTTCAGGGATACAGCCAGTATTGGAGACATACGCCTTTAAGACCTGGAGGGCGGTACTTACAGGCAGTGATGAGGCAGTCATGTGGTTGGGTTTACAACCAATGAGAAGGCAGAACAGAAAGATTATTTAAACAGGGACACAGGAAGTACCTCCCTCTCTCGGGGAAGCTAGGAGCACTGCAGGAGGTAAGATTTTATCTCTGAGCTCTGACCTCTCGGCTTTTCTCTTTTACCTTGGCTCTGTGTTTCTTATTTTAATAATACGATTGGTTACATCTACATGTATATTATGGGTGTAGTTAACCTCTTTGGATTAGAGTTTTCCTTCTAGCATCTCCTGTAGGGTTGGATTTGTAGATAGATATATTGTTTAAATTTGACTTCATCATGGAATATCTTGTTTTCTCCGTCTATAGTGATTGAAAATTTTGCTGGATATAGTAATCTGGGTTGGCATCTGTGGTTTCTTATGGTCCAAAGGATATCTGTCCAATCCCTTCTGGCTTTTAGAGTCTCCATTGAAAAATCAGGCATTATTCTAATAGGTCTGCCTTTATATGTTACTTGGTCTTTTTCCCTTGCAGCTTTAATATTCTTTCTTTGCTCTGTATATTTACTGTTTTGATTATTATGTGACAAAGGAACTTTCTTTTCTGGTCCAATCTATTTGGTGTTCTGTATGTACCTTTAAAGGCATCTCTTTCTTTGGGTTAGGAAATTTTTTTCTATAATTTTGTTGAAAATATTTTCTGGGCCTTTGATCTGGGATTCTTCTCCTTCTTCTATCCCAATTATTCTTAAGTTTGGTCTTTTCATAGTGTCCCAGATTTCCTGGATATTGCGTGTCAGGAATTTTTTAGATTTAACACTTTCTTTGACAGATTTATCTATTTCTTTTATCATATCTTCAATGCCTAAGTGTCTGTCTTCTATCTCTTGTATTCTGTTGCTGAAGCTTGCCTCTATAGTTCCTGTTCACATTCCTAAATCTTTCATTTCTATTTTCTTTATTCCTTCTATTTCCATTTTTGGGTCATGAACAGTTTTATTCATTTCCTTCAATTGTTTGCTTGTTTTTTCTTGGCTTTATTAATTATATTATTATATTAATGAGCATTATATTGTTATATGTTATTATATTAATATTCCTATATATTATATTGTTTTATTATTTATTACTTATAAATTAAAGAGATTTATTTATTTTCTTCAAATGTTTGTTGGTGTTTCCCTGGCTTTTTTGAGTGGTTTATTATTTATTTCCTCCCATTGTTTGTTTGTGTTTTCCTGGATTTCTTTATGGAATTTATTCATTTCCTCTTTAAGGACTTCTATCATCTTCATACAGTTGGTTTTAAGGTCATTTTCCTGTGCTTCAGCTATGTTGGAATATTCAGGACCTGCTGTGGTAGGACAGCTGGGCTCTGCTGGAGACATATCGCCCTGGCTGTTATTGATTGTGTTCTTACGCTGGCATCTAGGCATCTGGTTCTAGGGTTATTATAGGTCTAGGTGGTGATTTCTGGGTTTGTCTTTGTTGGGGGGGTTGTTCCTTAGTTTCGGTTTTCTATCTAGATTTTTCAGGGAGTGTGTTATCTGTGTGTTGCCTGTTTTACTTGTGTGCTTCACTAGTGTGTTCACAGGGAACGCTTGCTGGTATTGGAGGCTGGAGGAGGGGAAGGCCAGGGGAGATGGTCTGTTGCAGCACTGTGGGCGACCCTGAGGACTGGGTCTCTGGGAACAAAGAGAGTGGAAAAGGTCCACAGGCAACCTAGCTAGTCTTCTAGGGGGCATGGCCTGTGGTTGAGCAGAGGGCAACTGTCCACGTTGGGTGTTTGTTTGCAAAGACAAGGAAGGGAAGGGAGGCTTGGAGCATTGTCTATGGGAACCACGGGAGGCATGGGGGCAGGGGCTGCAGCTAGGGCTCTGCTGCAGTGCCAGGGGCAACTCTGAGGCTTGCTTCTGGTCTTCCCCAATGGATAGGTTCAAATGTCTGCCATCCAAAGCTAAGGTATAGCTTAGGTATAGCTCCCACTGAGCTCCTATGCCAAAGGTCTAAGATCCAAAGTGTGTGCATATGAATGTATGCATGTGCATTTGTGTGTGTGTGCGTGTGCGTGTGTATGTGTGTGTGTGTGTGTGTGTGTGTGTGTGTGTGTGTGTGTGTGTAAAGAGGCAAGAAATGTAAAAATACAAATAGAAAGATAGAGAAACTGATGTGTACAAAGATGAATTTATGGCTAAAATGGCAAATACCAAATGTTGGTAAGGCCATGGGGAATTATAAGTATTGTGACATTGCCAATAGGGACAGTAAATGGAACAGGCAGTATGGAAAAAAATTTGTGGATCAAAAACTTCAGCATGACTTACTGCATGACTCAGCGATTTCACAGCTAGGTCTATATACAAAGGCACTGAAATGGGTAATTGTTGAACAAAAACATACACAAACCTTTACAGCAGCATTGCTGGTAATAGAAAAGGGTGGAAACAGCTTAAACACCCAAAGAGTGAGTAGATAAAGATATAACCACACAATGGAATATTACTCAGTCATGCAAAGCACTGGTGTATTTAAATGTGTTACATGCATGAGAATGCATCTTGAAAACATCCTACAGAGTAAAATGTAAAATCCAGATTAAAAAGATCACATATTGTATCGTTCCATTTATAAGAAATGTACAGAAAGGGTAAATCCATAGAAATTAGAGAAACTTAGGGACTATCGGAAGCTGGAAGAGGAGGAAAGGGGGCAATTGCTTAATGGGTAGGGGGGTTCCTTTTGGGGACCTGAGCTGGTGGTTATATAAACGTACCAACTGCCATGAGACAGTTCATTTTTAAATGTTTAATCATTAGTAATCACTAAATGTTTAATTAGTCATGTAAATGTCACCTCATTATAAAAGATAAAGTTATATTTAGTTTGGAATTTATTAGGGATAAACATAATTAGACCTTTTCTTGCCTCTTTTGTTGTGAAATTAAGAAATGTAGTCAAATTAGGAGTACCCACTTCAGGCCATTCCGTTAGTTTCCTAAGCCTCACAAGGAGGGTTATATCTCCTGCAGGAGATGTGATGAGATTGTCAGTCCTAGAAACCAGAGCAGAGTAACCGGAGGGCTTAGTCCTAGAGACTCAGGGCAGAAGTGCTGCTGCCCTGGACCGGAAGAGAAGCAGCTCTACCCACCTGCTAAGAACTTCCCAGCAGTCGCAAAATGTGAGACATGCAGGTATGAAGCCTCTCCTGTGGGAAGCTGGACAGAGTGGCAGAGGGAAGAGTCACACATGCTGTTTCAAAGCAGAAGGGGCTCAGCAAAACACTTGTGTCTGCCCTCTTCGATGTCTAGGACCAGAGCCTACCACATGCTGAACTCTGGATGGGAGAGTTCCCTTTCCCCATGGACAGTAACCAGAGTTCTTGCTTTGAAGTAGATGACTAGCCACATAGGCAGCCTCTGTGCTGGGGAGAGTGATGCAGACAATTCTTTGTTGTTGTTGTTGTGTTGTTTTGTTTTTTTCTTTTTAAATTTTATTTTATAATTTAATTTAATTTTACATATCAGCCACAGATTCCCTTGTTCTCCCCCTTCCTGCACCCGCCCCCCCCCCCCGCCGCCTTCCCTCCAGCCCACTCCCCATTCCCATCTCCATGGCAAAGACTACCCTGAAGATTGAGTTCAATTTGGTAGATTCAGTCCAGGCAGGTCCATTCCCCTCCTCCCAGGCTGAGCCAAGTGTCCCTGTATAAGCCCCAGGTTCCAAACGGCCAGCACTGAGGACAGGTCCAGTCCCACTGCCTGGATGCCTCCCAAACAGATCAAGGGTTTGTACGAGCGAGAATTGTTGAGACCAAGGTTGGAAAAAGCACAGGGACAAATAGTCAAACACATGAACTATGAACCAATAGCTGAGGAGCCCCCAACTGGATCAGGCCCTCTGGATAAGTGAGACAGTTGATTAGCTTGATCTGTTTGATGCAGACAATTCTTAAGTACATGGTGCTTCCTGGCACCCTGGGAGCTTACCCTGGGACTCTAATCATCTTATCTTTCTGCTTGGGCTTTCCCACGTTCTATAGGTCGTAGTTCTTCAATATCAGAGCAACAAACAATGTTGAAGCTGACACCATCCCCATCCCTGCAAAATATCCCTTCAACAGATTGGGATCTGGTAGCTGGGCAAACAGTGTGCTTGACTCCCATGTCATAGATGACCAAAGGCATTGCTGATGTAATTCAAACATACCATCACTGCTGCTTAGTCAATAGTTACAAAAGAGGAAAACCCAATGTATATAAATTCAACCAATGATCAGTGTGTTTCAGTGTTTGTGAATATGGGAGGGATGAGTGTGCAGTTGGGTGAGTGTGTGTGTTTGGATAAATGTGTGGAGTGTGTGTTTGGACGTGAGTCATATGTGAGTATGTGTTTGGGTATGTAAGTATTCAGACATGAGTTTGTGTTTGGTTAAAGGTGGTGTGCATGGGAGTGTTTATGTGTGTGCATATGTATATTTGGTGGGGTGGGAGTGTGTGTTTGAGTGAGGATGAGTAAGTGTGGGTATATATGGAAGATAGGGTTTAGGTTTGGGTATATTGAATATGTGTCTGGGTAAGGGTGTGTGTGTGTATGTGTGTGTGTGTGTGTGTGTGTGTGAATGTGTAAGTGTATATTTTGGTGTATCGAGGGTGTGTCTGGATGAGGATGATGGTATCTAGTTGTGCTTGAATGTGTTGAGTGTGTGTTGGTGTGAGGGTATATGAGTATATATTTGGATGTTTGAATGTGTTAAGTATGTGTATGGGTGAGGATGTGTGAGTGTATATTTGGGTGTTTGCCTATGTTGAGTGTGTATCTGGGTGAGGGTATGTGAATGTATATTTGGGTGTTTGGGTATATTGAGTGTGTGTCTGGGTGAGGGTGTGTGAATGTATATTTGGGTGTTTGGGTATGTTGAGTGTGTGTCTGGGTGAGGATGTGTGAGTGTATATTTGGGTGTGTTTAGTGTATGTCCTGAATTCCAGAAAAATCTTTTTACTATTAGAGAAACCAAAGCAATAGTAAAAGATTTTTTCCAAAAAGTAAAAGGAGAGGTTTTTATCACCAACAAAGTTTCGGGAAACAGACCCTTCTGATCTTGTACCATCTTTCTATCCTAGAGAATGAGAGAAGACAAGCCCTGCTCTTATCCAGGAGGCCAGTGCAGACTTGGTGCCCAGTTTAGATATGATCACGCACACCTGTGAATATGTGTGTCAAGGTCCTAAACAAAATAGCAGACAATTCCACAGCAGCAAATGCTGTAAGAAAATAAGATCCCCCACGACCAAGTTTGGGGTCTTTCAGAGATCTTTCAGTCTTGAAAGTCCATGGACTTCATTCACCTAATCCACAGATTAAAAAGACTGTGGTATACTGATTTCAGTAGTTAGGAAAAAATGTGTTTGACAAAGCCAAGCATCATTCAAGCTTGGATGAGAAAGAACCTTCTCCAAACTGGCAAAGCATGTGGGTAGCTTTCATAAAAAGGCCTAGCAGCTCTGTGCTAGGTCCAGAGCAGCCCAGGGTGTTCTTCTGTGGCCTCACTTCTTGTCCCAGGATCCAAAGCAGTATAGCCAGGCCACAAAGATATGTTAAAGTCCTATGGATTGTGAGAGAGGAAGCAAAGTTCAATGACCACAGAAGACATCATTGAACACACAGAAAAACTACTAAACATGTGGACATTTGACCTCACCAGAGGGTGCCTTCCTGTGAACTGAGGTCTTACTAAGATACCCCACACCCAATGTAGCATCAGAATCAGGCTTCTCAAGAACCCAAGTTTGCAAAGCCAGTAGCCATGGACCATGAAGGGTGACTGAACACCTCCTAAGAAAACGGCTTGCTGCTGTGTGGTGCTGTTGAATGTCTGCAGCATGCCTGTGAGCACAGCGGCTGTCTGCAGCAATGCTGATTCTCCTCTTTACTCAAAGAGCTTTGAGGTAAAAGCAGGTGACTCATCAAGGAGGGAATCAGCAAGGCCTGAGTGGCAGACGTCATTGTAGATGGAAGTACGGCCAGGAACAGACACATCATCTGAAGGATGCCTCGTGGTAAATGGAGAGGTGTTTGCTGCGGGACAGCTTAAGGTACTTTGAGTTTCCCTAGTCAGGTGACACAGGCCAGAGACAGAAAGGTGGAGGGAGGGAAAAATCACAGCATGATTTAAATTATCATGCTGAGAGAAGCACTCTGCAAAGGAGAAGCCCCAGACTGAAAGAGAATCTCTCCCATGCCATCAGGAGACTGAGTAGGCTTCCAGAGCCTGGGAAGAATGGAGGTGAGAGTCGCTGAGTTGGGTCAGAACCTGCACATAGGCACTTGATGAGTGTTAGACATCCTCCTCTGGCTTCTCCAAGTCCCAGTACATGAAGGTTCCCATCTTAAGAAGCAAGTAGACCATAAGTGTGGGATTGCTTTCCACATGCTTTTGTTTTTGTTGTTTCTTGGAAATGGGTCTCATGTCAGGCAGGTGTCAAACTCACTCTGCAGCTGAGGATGACCTTAAACTCCTAATCCTCCTGCCTCCACTTCCTGAGTGCAAGAGTTGCTTTTCTTGAACAAATAACCACTTAATTTGTTCATGCTACAGACCCCCAGGTTTTTAAGTGACCCATAAGTCACTGTCCTGCCTTGTTTGGTTTTCTTCCTTAAACCTATAATTTCCAATTCACCAAAACTTTCCAAGCTGAGGTTTTAAACTAGAGCAACAGAACAGTAATGAAGACTCAAGAACAGCAGGCCGGGACAGTGATACAGAGGTCCAAAATCACATTGTAATCCATGAAAGACCCAAAATTCACTGTCGGGCTACTCATTTTGCCGTTTTGTTTTTTGTTTGTTTGTTTGTTTGTTTGTTTTCTTTTTTGGTCTCTGGGCCAAGTAAGGCATTCAACAAGAAGCTTCATTATATAACACATTATATAAAAATCATGGCACAGCCACCCTGCATCGAGAAGACAGACCAGAAGCCTGGAATCAGCAGGACATCCAGAACCTCATTTCAGTTCAATTCCAAATCCTTCTCCTTTGGTACTTTAGATCCACTCTCAGGTGCCACAACTGGCTGATTAGTGGGCAAGTCCCTTAACCTCCCTCATCCACAGGAAATTCAATCACTAAGTCCACAGCCCATTCAGGTGCCACCTATGGTCCTTCTCAGAGCTGTAGCTCCCAACAGATCCACAACCCTTACCTGCCTGCCCACTTCCACAATAGGCATCATTATTGAGCAAATGATCTCAAAAGTCCATCAGATTGATAACTAAAGATATGTGTTCATCATGGAATCTTAGGTCCAAATATCCTAAGTTTTTACGCTGTAATAAAATCTTGCCTAAAATGTAAGACATTCCTGGCCAACAAAGTAGAACACTGACCACATTCCACACAGATACATGTGTAGGCAGAGGAATATTAAACACAGCGGTAAGTGTGTTGTCAGGAGAAAACTGGGGGATTACTCGCGGCTAAGAAGAGATAAGTGAATGTGTAGCTATTTCATCCTCGTGAAACTCCCTCCAGAGGGAAAACCCAGACTTTTCAAGAGCACAGACTAAGGAGACAAGGCTCATGACAAGGCTTGAGAAGTTCAGGTCACATGACTCACAAATCCTCTCCTCAAAGTTATAAAACCAGTAAACATCTGCTAGCAAGAGGTGTCTCCTCAGAGGGGCTGCACTCAAGTGTGTGCAGGGCTCCAGGAACTGGGCTTCTTAGAGTCATCGGTCATGCTGGGCGAGCTTTTCCGTGGCACAGCTGCTTTAAGTCACCTATCTCCTATAAGTAACCTCTCACCCATACTCTGTGAATGACCCCAGTGAACTCAAAGGTTTGCCAAGGTTAGACCTGGGTAGCATCATTTCCTTGGTCTGCTGTGGGTGCTCTATCTGGAGTGAACAGCTCTTTGTTTGTGTCTCTCCAGGAAAAGTCAAACAACAAACGATGAGAAAAGATTCCCCAATATGGAGCATGCATTCGAGTTTTCAATGTGAGACAGAAATATTTAGACTGTCACCAACTTTAACCCTTTGTGTACTAGACCAGTGATTCAGATTGGTGGGTACTTATGCATTTTCTGACTAATGACAAGTAAATGTTATCAATTCTTTCACCAAAATTCAGATTACAGCTAATTTTGCTAGAACACAGATTAATAAAACAGAGGAATAGACTAGGGTTCCCAGAGTTGGCTTCTGATTAGAATCACCTGTGAGTATGTTTAAATGCTGATGTCAGAGACCTATCCCCAAGACAGTCTGCTTTAATTGACCTAAGGCACAGTCTGAGATTTGAAATTTTAAAAAAAATGCCAAATGATTCTTTTTTTTTTTTTTTAAAGAACTGGAACTGAGAACCCGTGAAGAAAGAAGGAGGGAAAATGGAGGAAAAGGGTGAGTTTGATGGTGCCCATCTTTAGTCCCAGCACTCAGGAAATAGAAGCAGGCAGATCTCCATTGAGTTCCAGGCCCACATGGATATATAGTGAGACCCTGACACAAAAAAATCCACATGCCAAAAAGCAAATTCTTCAGTGTTAGAGAAAAATACTTATTAATACAGAAAAATTCTAATAACACATTAACAAGAAAATTTTACACAACAGTATTTGTACTTTACAAATATATGTGTGAATATATGTGTATATATACATATAGATATTTACATTATAGTAACAAATTGGTGAAAGACAATATTTACATTATAGTAACAATTTGGTTTAGAAGTTGCTTACTGAACAAACATTAAAAAGCTTACCACTTAGTGCAGGAGTTGGGTAAATTTTGTTTTCTTATATTTGGTTAACTGTATTTTCTATAAGAACATAAACTACTTAAGGGCCTTCATTTTAAAATGATTTTAAAACAGAATTTTTAGGGTCTTGTTCTAAATATCATGAAAATTTCTCTCCATTTGAAAAGGAAACCTAAGTTATAGAGAAGGAAATAAATATAGTACACAATGCTGCAGAATCCCAGAGGTCAAGAAGGCTCTGCGGGAGATGAGAACTAGTGGGCGCTGGGTTAGTGTGATCTTAGGGTGGTCCAAAGTGGACATATGAGAGAGAATATCTATGAGGAGAGAGGCCCCAGCACATATCTCCCTGGAGGCAATGCTTGCCAACAATCCACCCAAGACTGGGTACAAAGCATATCCATCACCTCTTCCTTATGCAGGTCTCAGCTCACTCAAGAGACCTCACAGTCCCAAAGACAGAAAGACACCTAAGAGACCTGTACTCCACAAGTACCTCCACACTCAGACTATCAAGACACTCATCCTCCACACTCAGTCTGGGGAGATGGTCACCCTCAATATTCAGCTTATGAGGTACCGACCCTCTACACCAAGACTAAGAACACACACTGTAGAGTTCAATTAACATAGCATTGGTACTCCACAACATTCAGTTATGAACATTCACCCTCAACACTGAACTATAAAGACAACCATCCTCCATACTCACATGATGGAGACACTCACAACCATGTTCAAATGAGGAAGACGCCTGTTTTCCACACACACTCAGATGAGCTAGACGCTACAGCATGCTTTTAATGGTTGCTTTTAGACAGATTTATAATGAGAGTCCAGAACAAAACATGGAGTAGAAAGTTTTGAAAAAAATATACAAGTTTAGCAAGAAACGAGCATGAACACATGGAAAATTTCAGACAAGGCATGACAAACTATGTGACTACAATCAAAAGAGATCTGTGCCATAATTAGGCGCTGTGGCTTTGTGTTGAGGAAATAAGAAAAGCGCTGTATGAAAACCCCAGGTATAAAAAGGCAAGTGCATCCAAAATATTTTCCTTTAAAAAGAAAGTCTGAAAAGATAGAGGCCTGGAAGTATGCTGCTGGAAAGGGGCTGCTCAAGGGAAACATTTTCCTAGGATCAGCCAAACAATAACTCAGAGCCTACACCAATTACAACCTATCAGAACTTGT
The DNA here is from genome assembly GCF_049852395.1 of Peromyscus maniculatus bairdii. Classification (NCBI taxonomy): domain Eukaryota; kingdom Metazoa; phylum Chordata; class Mammalia; order Rodentia; family Cricetidae; genus Peromyscus; species Peromyscus maniculatus. Next base: position 70,396,560 of record NC_134854.1, read on the forward strand.
CCAACTCCACATAGGGCTAGTTTTTCATGTATGCAGAATTCAAGAGTTACTAGGTCATCAAGGCTTACACAAAGAACCAAGAGAAAAGCCAAAGAAGCAGTGTAACAGGGCAAGACTCCTTACAGGGAGGTCCTAAAAAGTCAGTGTGAAGCTGAGTGGATGGAGCCCAAACTGCCAATAGATTTCCCAGGATATTGGAGATGCCAAGAATGCAGAACATCTGCAGAAGAAAGCTTCAGGCACGGAGTGGAGTGAGGTCAAGAGAGGCGCTCTGTGAACTACAAATGGCAGAGCCATATGGGCTGTGCTGCCCAAGCCTATTTGAGTCCCTATCATGTAACCACATGACCTAGACTGCAGACAGTGCTACAGGATTTAATGTTTATCCTAATGGGTATTGGTCTTGCTTTGATCTTGTCTTTCCTTGTCTTCCTATCCATCCCTTTTGGAATAAGATAATTTACTCTGTTCAGTTGCATATCAGATGCATGTGACTTGATTACTTTTATATTATAGAGGTTCATATCTGAGATGGTACCTTTATTCTTAATAGTCTTGCTGTACTTTGGGCTTTTTTATTATTATTGAAGATTGTATTAATTTTTTCTCAGTCTTAGTTTTACATTAGATTTCTAGAACGTTCAATAAGCCGGGTAAAGTTTCACTTAAAAAAAGTTCCACTTATTAATAGTGTGGAAACTGTCAAGATGGGAAGCTCTTCAAGCTGGACTAAATGCACTTTGCACTCTGAGATGGTCATGAGCCTTCAGAGCCAGGAGTAGATAACATACATTACAGTACAGATGAAATATACATCAGACTAGGGTGTCACTGAAGGATCACAATTCCCTGCATTCACACAAGGAAAACAACCACACTCTACACTCAGGCTAGGAAGACTATGCCTTCCACTCTCATTTGGAAGACCCTGTAAACTTCTTCAGAGCATTCTGCCCTCTATAAGCGGAATTATATTTCATCTTACTTATGGGATTTCAGGCCCTTTGAGGCATGGTTTCATAAGCTTTTCTTACAGCCAAATCTCTCTTGTCGGCATGGGTATTGAGCACAATGATATGTAGACCTAATACATGTTGTTTGAGTAAAAATGATGATGTGTCTTTAAAAGTCAAATCAAAAGCAAAGTTTGACATTATAAAGAGATCAAATACTAACCACTATGGGCTTTGGAAGTTAATTTAAACATTATTTTCATGTGTACCAACTGCTTATGTGAGTAGGTTGGTCATCTTGTCTACTTTTACCTAATTAGTTAACATCAAGCATGGTCCGGGAATGGTCTTCTAATAGTAGTCTTCTGATAGGCAACAGGCCACAGAGAACAGCAGAAACTCTCAATTGCTCTTCAACACCCTCCACCATTAAAACCACAATCTGGAATCCCCAGCATTAGTCATTCATTTGAATTAAGACTATGGTAAAATTAAAAAATATTTCCAAGGAGCTTATTAGCACATGGCACCACTGTCACTTCCATACTTGGCTTCATAGGTTCTCTTTCCAGTAATAAGATACATCATCTGAGTTTACTTCCAGATGGCTTACAACCATGAAGACAAATTCAACCACGGAAGAAAACCTGAACATCAAGAAAATCGTTAGTAGGACTAAAGGAGTTTATGCAATACATGCACCTGCATGGATGGGTGGGTGGGTCGATGGGCAGATGGACAGATGGATACATGTTGTGTGCATGCGTAAATGAGTGGGTGGGCAGATGAGTAGAAGGAAGGAAAGAAAGGGAGGGAGGGAAGAAGAGAGAGAAAAGAAACGAGTAAGGGAAGATATCAATTGCAAAAATTATGCCAAAAATATTTGTCATGGGTAAATTTCCTGTTAGCCACTTCAGAGAAGAATTTTGCTGTCCTTACCTGCAGGAACATACAGCTTATATGAAGGAAAGGCTTCCTCAGTTCCTGAGTTAGCAGAAGAATGTGATACTGACCAATGCTGTCAGTGGACACACTACTAAAATCACAAGTTGAAGTTACATAGGTTCTTTCTTGACTCTATGGGCATAAGATAACATCAAGATTCTGCATAGGAGTTGTAGGTGCCAGTCCCAGTGCATACATCTATAAAAACACTCCTGCATCTAAGGCCCAGGAAACATTGAAGAAGAGAGGGGAAAAAGACTGTTAACAGTCAGAGGACCTGGGAGTTTGCTGTGAGATTGTACTGTATTCAGCAATTAATGAAAAAAGGGGCCATGTATTTGAAAGAGAACAAGAAGAGGTATATGGGAGGTTTGGGGGGAGAAAAGGGAACGGGGAAATGGTGTGAGACTTTATTGTAATCTCAAAAGTAAAAGGAAAAAATTGCATAAAGGAATTGTCCTGGAAAAGGAATAGATAAAGTGGAGAAAATAAAGCACACTGGTTTAACTGTCAAAGAAGACTCTATACAGGACCTATACTAAGGTCAGAGCGATATGGCTTAGGTCACAGAGCCTTATCCATCTTCAAAACTAGAGTTATCAACACTGAGTGCTATGTGCAGTACTTCCCTGAAGAACGCTTCTCACATCACCAGCTCAGCCAAGTTTTCCCAGATGGTTATAGGGAAGCCTCAAATGGGGGATTCAGCCATGTACGTCACAGTGAGGAGGCTCCACAGCACACTGTATATGAAGAATGGTGATGTCCTGGTGCTATGACATTCTGTCCTAATTAATCATGAATAGCCTATCTGGGTCAGGGATGATGCATTCCAATTCCCACATACTCCACTGTAGATCTTAAATGTCCTTCTAGTGTTGTATGGACCAATAGATCACATATAAAATGAATCTCTAAAGAAGTAAAATTATTAAGTAGAAGTATTTAGTATCATCTATCAATATGTCAAGGAAAATCAGCAAGTATGACAACTAGAATGGAGAAGTGATTTCATTCTAGATACTCTTGGGCATGATTTGATAAATCTGGACTCCTCTGTATCTCCTAGCAATGTGAATGCTGACTCTGCCAAGAAAAACCACCTGGTCTATAGAAATGATAAGATAATGTGTAGATGTTACATATTAAAGAAACTAGGTTTCTGCAGTATTTACACTACTTCATGTAGGAGTTTGGTAAAGGAAAACAATCATTTCAACCTCCTGATATTCATGATGACATTATGATAAGACAGCTACAGAAGCATTTAAAAACTTAAATCAATATTAAGGCTATTCAAATTGTCCAATTAACATTATCTGTCTATTGTGTCAAAAGTTGATACATCAATTCTATGAAATGTCTTGAAAGATTCTTGACAGATTTTTTTTTCTATTGATTAGAGAACTCCATCTTTTACAGTAAAAACTAAGTTAGAAAGGAGCAGAGATCAGTAAAGAAAGTGACTTGAGTGTTTTTTTAAGGCTAACAAAACTAGGTCGCTGCCAGTTTGGGACCCTGAATATTCTGGTGTCACCAGACAAGAAACATTTGACATGTGCCAAGGTAATAAAGTGGCTTTCTGAAAGCTCCATGTGGCTCTAAGGAGGTGGTTATCCTCCCTGCCCATCCTTACCTTCTGCAAAGGCCACATCAGGTCTCTAGCTTCTTCTAAAAAGGTTGAGGTGTTTGATAAAGAAAGTGCCCAGAGCAGGCTCAGAGCTTCTTAGTGTGTTCAACCCTGAGCAACCAACTCCCAGTGCTCAATCATGGAGTTGTCAATGACCTTTCTTTGTCCTAAGAACAAATTCAAGTGGCTAGCTAGAAAGATTTCATTCTAGCCACAGTTAATAAGAACTATACCTTGTCTTATTCCTCTCTCACTCTGCACAAAACTCATCTCTATAAGGATCAAGGATATCAACAGAAGACCTGATACCCTTAGTCTGATGAAGGAGGAAGTAGAGAATACACTTGAATTCATTGGCATAGGAAAGGACTTTCTGAACAGGACCCTGGTAGCACAGGCATTAAAGTCAAAAATTGGCAAATGGGACTTCATAAAACTGAAAATCTTCTGTACAATGAAGAACACCATCATTTGAGAGAAGGGGTAGCCTACAGAATAAGAAAAAATGCTTTAGTATCTACTCATCTGGCAGAGGACTGATACCCAAACCACACAAAGATGCAACAAAGAAAGAGAATTACAGACCAAGCTCCCTCATGAACATTGATACAAAAATACTCAACAAAATATTGGCAAACTGAATCCAAAAACACATCAAAAAAAGTTATCCATCAGGACCAAGTAGGTTTCATCCCAGGGATGCAAGGATGGTTCAACATACAAAAATCTGTCAATGTAATACACCATATAAACAAACTGAAAAAAAAAACCAAATGATCATCTCATTAGTAGCTGAAAAAGCCTTTGACAAAATCCAACACCACTTCACAATAAAGGCCTTAGAGAGATCAGGAATACAAGGAACATTCCAAAACATAATAAAAGCAATTTATAGCAAGCCTACAGCCACCATCAAATTAAATGGAGAGAAGCTCAAAACGATTCCACTAAAATCAGGAACAAGACACGGCTGTCCACTCTCTCCATATTTATTCAATATAGTACTTGAGATTTAAAATAATTTTTAAAAACCATTATAAAAGCAAAACATTTGAAAATTCCATATAAAAACCCACTACTGTAGATGCTTCCTAAAACACACACATGGAATTACTCTATAACAAGAGGGCAATGCCATTCCAAGATACCACAGCTATCAAAGGAAAAGTCCAGTGTCAAGTATGAGTTACCTCTTTTTGAGTTGTTGATCAAAAGTGCCTCATGGATGCCCCCACAACCTTATAGGCTATGCCCATTGCTTTTGATTACAGTCCAGAACTTCACAGTAATATCCTATTGCTGCAGACACCACATATCTGAATCATAGGATGTGGAGAAACCAAGCTGGTACTGATTTGAAAGTTTTATCCCTACTATCTTTCATAGTGTAGAAGGTTCTATGCATGTTACCAGGAGAGAAAAGTCATCAACAGTCTTATCCATCTGTGGACCCTGTGAACTACAATGATACCTGGCCTGGCAAGATATTCCCACTGGTATAATAGTGGCATGAATGTTATGGGGATGACCAACAACTTTATGATTAGATTTAAAGTCTACTCCACATGATGGAACTCATGCCTAGTACTGTTTTTGTTTGGTTGGTTTTGTTTTTTATTATTTATTAAATTTATTCATTTATATCCTGACTGCAGTTTCCCCTCCCTCCTCTCCTCCCATTCCCTCCCTCAAGTTCCCCCTACCCCTCCCTCCAATCCACTCCTCCTCTGTTTCTGTTCAGAAAGGGTCAGGCCTCCCATGGGTGTCAACAAAGCATGGCATATCAAATTGAGGTAGCACTAAGTTCCTCTCCTTGTATTAAGGCTGATCAAGGCAACCCATTAGGAGGAATAGGTTCCTGGAAAATAGCCAATGTGTTAGGGATAGGCCCTGCTCCCATACTAGGAGTCTCACAAGTAGATCAAGGTACACAACTGTTACACATATGTAGAGGACCTAGGTTGGTCCCATGCTAGCTACCTAGCTGTTGGTCCAGAGTCTGTGAGCTCCTATGAGCCCTGGTTAGTTATTTCTGTGGGTTCCCTTGTGATGACCTTGACCCTCCTGGCTCGCACAATCCTTCCTCCCTCTCTTCAGTAGGATTCACTGGGCTCAGCCCAGTGCTTGGCTGTGGATCTCTGCATCAGTTTCCATCACTGGATGGAAGGCTCTCCGATGACAATTGGGGTAGTTGCCAATCTGATTACAGGACATGTCATGCCTAGTACTGTTAACTGAGCCAAAATCCTGTGGCATCCTGGAGGGAAAACTAATGCTATTATTTTACTAGCAGCTGTGACTGTATGCACAAGACCTGCACAAGATTAAACCAACCAGCCAAAATCCCAGCATGGAAGGTCTTCTGAAGCCCCACCCCCACCTGAGGAGCTGGGGCAACAGACAGCTACTGGGGGGGACAGTCAGTGCTCTTTGGGGATGTGAGTCCAGAAAGGCCACCCATGCTCCGGTAGCTATGCCACGCCCATGCACATGCAGACAGCACTAAAAGAACTCAGTAAGAGCAAGGGAAGTTAGGAGAGAAGAGTGGTGGAGGGAACAGGAGAGGGACTGGAATGCAGAGAGTGGGAGGTAGATTTGATCAAATACGTTATTGTGAATATTAAATATTTTTAATTTAAAAAGAAAGAACACCTCGTTCTATGCCAGTGTTTTTTCATAAGCAAAATTATTTTTTTAAAAAATACGTTATTTTGTTCAGTATACTAAAAAAATTTTAAAATTATATTGAACCAAAGCAGATACTAATTAGGGACTGCATTTCAAAATGGCAGCTTTCAGCACATCACTGCTACAAGGTTTAAATCTGAAGTGTCCCACATGGATTTGAGTTTTGGATGCTATTTCCAGATGGTAGTGCTATGGTGGAGATTGGCAAGTCAGTAGGGGTGAGCCTTTGAAGGGTACAGGCCAGCCCACAGCTCAGGCTACTCTCTCCTTCCTGGGCCACCATGATGAGGATCTTCTGCCACATAACTTCATCTCCATGGTCTCTTCTGCCAGGACATCCCTACTATTAGGGACTAAAGTCTGAAGCCATGAGCCCAAATCAATCTTTCTTCTGCTGTGGGATGGTCTGTATGTCAAATGTGTTGCTCTGATTAGTCAATAAATAAAACACTGATTGGCCGTAGCCAGGCAGGAAGTATAGGTGGGACTAACAGAGAGGAGAACTGAGAGAACAGGAAGGCAGAGGGAGACACTGCCAGCCGCCGCCATGACAAGTAGCATGTGAAGTTGCTGGGAAGCCACGAGCCATGTGGCAAGGTATAGATTTATAGAAATGGATTAATTTAAGATGTAAGAACAGTTAGCTAGAAGCCTGAGCCATTAGGCCAAACAGTTTAAATAATATAAGTGTCTGTGTGTTTATTTTATAAGTGGGCTGTCGGACTGCCGGGACTTGGTGGGACCCAGAGAGAAAACTCTCCAGCTATAAATGGTGCCCAATGGGTTGGCAAGAGTTTCCACCTAAAACCTGAGAAAAAAGATTCTAAAACAGAGCTAAACAGTTCCTAGCTGTCTCTCTCAAGCTAGTGGCAGCCTGCGTGTTTGAGCTACAATGGCAGGTTCCTGGTGTGCGCACTTGACCTGCAGTATGGCAGGAATGAGGCCTCTGCAAGTGGCACATTAAGCTGCATGGTGGATTTAGCCTTTGCTAGTACAAAACAAAAAAAAAGAGGTTTTTTGTTTGTTTGTTTGTTTGTTTGTTTGTTTGTTTTGTACACGCTGCTTTGATAGAAGCATAAACCCACTATTTCTGAGAGTTGATGGCTCTCAGAGCTGGCGGAAAACGTACCACTGCAATGTTGGGAAGCTGAAGTGAGTGGAGCCAGCAGCCATAGTGCCGTTTCAGTCTTAGAATGCTGCAATTTAAAGCAATAGGCTCAAGGTAATATAAAAAAATAAGCCATGTAAAGATGGCTATCACACAGAGAATCTGGATTATGTTCTCTTTGATATTTGTAACTAAAGAAACATTTGATTGTAAAAGCTGTTGAGTTATGCCAAAATGTATATTTTAAAGATACCTTGACTTCAAAATTTGGATATAGGATATGTTGCTTTGGAAAAGAGGCTCTGCTTTTGTTTCCACAGAAATCCAGAGGCTATGGATTTGTTCCAGATTAAGATACATCAGGTTTGACCAGCCAAGACCCCCTAAAAGGTCTCCGATGACACCATGGCCCAGATGATCCAACATCCAGATTGGATTCAAGGCAACTGGCTCAGATGATACACCCTCATGGACTACTCCATAATCCTAAAATTTTCTTTGTGTCCCCATAAGATACAGTGCCCCCCTCCAGCAGGAAGTAGTAAGAAAAGCTACACCCAAATTCCCAAATATACCAAGCTGGCTTTGGAGATGTGTAAAAGTTAAAACCTTCCCAAAAAAAAGAAAGAAAGAAAGAAAGAAAGAAAGAAAGAAAGAAAGAAAGAAAGAAAGAAAGAAAGAAAGAAAGAAAAGGGGAAGTGCTGTGGGACGGTCTGTATGTCAAATCTGTTGCTCTGATTAGTCAATAAATAAAACACTGGTTGGCCAGTGGCCAGGCAGGGAGTATAGGTGGGACTAACAGAGAGGAGAACTGAGAGAACAGGAAGGTAGAGGGAGACACTGCCAGCCACTGCCAGGACAAGCAGCATGTGAAGATGCCGGTAAGGCACGAGCCATGTGGCAAGGTATAGATTTATAGAAATGGATTAATTTAAGATGTAAGACCAAAATAGCTAGAAGCCTTAGCCATTAGGCCAAACAGTTTAAATAATATAAGTGTCTGTGTGTTTATTTAATAAGTGGGCTGTTGGACTGCTGGGGCTTGGTGGGACCCAGAGAGAAAACTCTCCAGCTACATTCTTCCCTTAGCTTGTCAGTCATTTTGGTCACAGTGACACACAAGTAACTTATATTTTAAAGAGTAGTACCTAGGAGTGGAGCTGTAGCCAAAGCCCTAAGCCAAAGCCTTAATTGCTTTCTACTACCACGATGATAAAAAAAAAAATACACCAACAAAAGCAACTTAAAGGAGAAGGGGTGTATTTTGGCACACAATTTAAGGGTATAGTCCATCATGGCCAAGTAGTCATGGGGGCAGGAGCTTGAGGCACATCATACCCTTCAATAAGAAACAAAGAAAGATAAATGCTTATACTCTGCTGGTGCCTGACCTACAAAGTCTAAGACTCCAGCCCAGTGAACGATTCTACCTCCTGTCTCAATTAACCTAATCGAGATAGTTCCTCACAGGCACACCAAGAAGTAAACTTATCTAAAACAGCCCCTCACGTGTGTGTACCTGGAGGCTTCTCTTTGAAGTGATTCCAGAACCTGACAAGATGACCAGTCACACTAATCATCACAGCACACCCCTGAAAACTGCCTCCTCCATCTCTTAACCTTTTATAAAAAAGAGCAGGAAAAGCACAGGTATAAATCTCAATGATTTGTATGAATTCCAGGGCCAGTCTGCCAGCCAGCACACCTGGGCCTGGGACAAGGAGAGTAGAATTTCAGGTTCTTCTGTGCTTCACCTCCAGTTAAAAAGTTCTTACGGAACCCAGAGTGGAGCACAGAACTACAGAGCTCTGCCAGTATGGTGGGCCGTGCTTGGCTTTTCAATATTCTACAGCCTAATTAGGTCTGCCCTATCAGGTGAAACTGATACTCAGCCAGTATGGGCAGACCTGGGGGAGAGTGTGGGCCATTTGAAGGAGGAATGTATAATAAAAGCTTTGGTTTAATGTCCAAGAAAAGAAAAAATGTTGACAGTGAAGGAAGGCCTGTACCCATGAGGTTTCAGATGGGAACAAGGACTCCACTGGGAACTGGAGTAGAGGAATTTACATAATTTTCTAGGAAACAATGTGACTGTTTTGTCTGTGCCCAGAAAATTTTAATAAAGCTGAATTCAAATTAATTAACTGGATAGAGGGAATTTTAAGACAGCAGAATATTCAGGTTTATGATTATTGCTAGCTGCTGCTATCCAAGTTTACAGTGAAAATTGAGATTTAAAAACTGGAGCAGATATCCATGGATCAGTGCATCAACCCTCATGAGAGAAGCTTATTCTTGAAGTAGATTAGAACTAACACAGAGACCCACACCTGGACAAGGTACAGAAAGTGAGAGACTTTGGAGCACTCAGCTCTAAATGAGATGTCTTCACCAAGCCCTCCCTCCCCCAACTCAAGGTTCAGGGACCAATGTGGAAGAGGAGACAGAAAGACAGTGAGAGCTGGAAGTGGTGGATGACTCCAAGGAAACACTGTACTGCAGACACAACAGGACTGATGCACACAGGAACTCACAGACACTGTGACAGCATGCACAAGACCAGTAGAGTCAGACCAGACAAAGTCCCAGCATGAAGAAGGGGAAGTAGACACATAGTCCACCCCTAAATAAGTCCCACCCTAATGAGTCCACCCCTAAATAATTATTTGCAATGGATACCTGCTTAGAAAGAGAAAATCAGTTTTCTCCAATGGAGTGCCAATGAGTATATCAATCACACTGTAGGGCAGGTTCTATGCCCAGGAGAAGTTAGCCAACACAGGGTAGACTCCATGATTTTGCTCTGGTTTGGGGGTCTTTTTTATTTGTTTATTGTGGATGCCGGCTTTTTATTTTGTTTTAGTTTTTTTTTCTTTTTGGTTTTTTTGTTTTCATTTTTGTTTTATGACTTTGGAGAGAGAGAGAGGAAAACATGAAGTTGGGTGGGTAGGAAGGTGGTGAGGATCTGGGAGAAGATGGCAAAGGGGAAAACGTGATCAAAAGACATTGTATGACAAAATTATATATGACACAGAAAGATGTGAAAACATCACTTTGGGAGCACAAGTGCATTGTAACCTGAAAGCAAACGCAGACAAAGCAGCTGTGATTGTCAAGAGAGAAGGACACAAGAGGTGAGCCATGCACTTCACACCAGCACAGCAGAAAAGGGGCCATGAAGATGCACTGAAGGCTCCAGCATGTAAAAATGCAAACTTATTTAAAAGAGAGTGTCCCAAATTGTGTTGCTGGCCATGATGTTAAAAGCACACACCCCCACACACACCAGGGAAATGTTCAAAGTGCAGTTGCAGAGGACCTCAGAGGTTTCTGCAGCTGAGAAATAACTACTTTTCACATTGGCATTCCTTGGCATCATCCACGTGACGCTCGTTTTTTCAGGCGTGCAGAATGCAAGAGGTACCAGATTACGGTGGCTTGCACCCAGGTTCCAGAGAAAAGCCTAGCAGGTAAGGCAATAAATAGGGGTCAGATTCCCTGCTAGAAGCCTCTGAATGAGCTTGCCGAAGCTTTGAAATGGAAGCCTAAGTCACAATTGAGATTCTAGGATGCTGGAGATGCCAGGATTGCGGAAAACCTACTGAGGAAAGCTGCAAGAACCAAGTGGAATTGAATCAAGAGAGAGACAACATGTGCTGCTAGTATAAGGGTGATAGGGACGGACAGGGCTGCCCATGTTCCTTAAATGTCAGACACAGTGCTACAGGAGCTAATGTTTGCCTTACTTAATATTAGTCTTGCTTAGATCTAATATTTCCTTATTATCCTCCTACTCTTCCTTTTTGCATATCTACGTCAGTGGAGCATCTTCACAGCACTGACCAGAACAGTATCTAAGGCAGGTACCTTGGTCTGTGATGGAGGTCACCACAAACAGTTCACAACAGCAAGCCTTACTGAGTCAGTCTGTCTTTCTGAAAAATCCTGTGACCCTACAACATGCTCAACATGTACAAGAGACAGCGGGAAATGCAAAGATGGGTGGAGTCCCAAGACAGCCTCAGCCCAGGAAGGAGGAGTTATGATTGAAAAGCCCCTAAAAGGGCATTCTGAGTTGCTCTACACAACATCTCAGGGGAGAAGCCCAAGTGTCCATCACAGATGCCCACGTAAGAGTGTTCTCCTTTAATTGGGCTACTTTGTGGTTGTACCATCAAAACAGCTGTATAGAGTCCATGCCTGGCTTCAAACCCTGTTAGCAATGCTTGAAACTTTCAGCCATTTGTGAACAAGGACCCTGACCTTTCCATTTCACTGGGTCTTGCTGATGGGTGTCCTCTCTTGTGACTTTATCCAGGTGCTCTTTAATAGACTGCTTGCATCCCAATCTTTGTCTGAGGGTTACGCTCAGGAAACTCAAATTCAAACATCAGGAAACGTATCCTCCCTCCCTCTCTATCAATTGTCGATATGCTCACACGGTAATCCCGGCAGTGTGAAGTTCTTTGACTTGGTCTTTGTCTTCCCTATCACTCAAAGTCCAGGTTGGGTGAATAGAGGTTGTACAGGCAATGCATGCTAGGAAAATTCAATGAAATGACCTCTTGCAAGAGGCCTTCCACTGCAGGGCCTTTGCACTTACTCCCTCTGGATACCTTTCAACCTACTATAAAAATGTATCATAGAAAGAGACTCATACGTGCTCTTACTTCTTTGTAAATAGAGCTGAGGTCTTCCCAAAGGGCTCAACTTTATCTAACTTGCACATATCTCCTCTGTCCTCAGACTCTTCACATGCACAAAAGTGCTGGTTACTCATTCCTATCACATCTATCCTTTTCAGGGAGTCCTCCAAAACAAAATGTACATTCATTTTTCTTTTTTCTCTTAATTTTTAAGTATAATTTATAAATTGTAAAAACTATATATACTTAAGGTATATAACGTAATGTCTTGGTACATATATTTTGTGAAACAATTGTAAAAAATGACAATGAACTCTAAATTAACTCATAAATGCTGAGTGTGCCTTTGTGCACTGTTAGAAGCTGTAATTACCCATTTGATTCTACTTAACTGTAGAATCTCAAAGGAAAGGACTTTTATCTTTTGGACATTCTATAGTTAGAAAAATTCCATTAAATATCTAGTATTAGACCATTTCCTGGCCAGTGTTCGATTATTAATTTGAGCTGATGAGACTACATAAAATCTTATTGGAGAGGTAGCAGAAAAAGAAAAATGGAACTAGTCAAAGTCTTCTCTGCCCTTGGAAAATGCCCTGTGCCAGCTGCATAGCCATTACATTACAGTTAATATTCATTTAGTATTTTAAATCATTGATTCTATTGAATTTCACATGTATCTGTCAGGCACCTGTTACAAGTTCAACATGGCCTAAACATTATGAAGGTAAAAGATACACCAAGGGTAAAATCCCAATTCCCAAACTGTTATAAATCTTACTGGAAAAGCAATTTACTTACACATGAAAATTTTGATCATATCAAAATATTTAGGAGGGCTGGAGAGATGGCACAGTGGTTAAAAGCATTGACTGCTCTTCCAGATGACCCAGATTTAGTTCCCAGTACCCACAGGGAGGTTTCAACAGGCCCTCATTTCAGTTCCAGGGGATCTGACACCCTCTTCTGGCCTTTGAGGGCAGTGTACACATGTGATTCAGACAAAGCACTCAGACATCGTTTAAATATATATATTAGGGTAGAAGTATAAATGCAGTAGTATGTAACTCTAAAAAAAAAAAGCAGCTGAAGGAAAACAATTAGATGTCTCCTGGAGGCACCATGCACATTATTACTTCACTTCCTGATTCTTCTGGAATGTTCTTTTCCTAAGGTACCTCAAGGGCATCCTTGCTCAATGCATTCAAGTCTCTGCTAGAATGTTCTGCATCAATGGGGTCTTCTCAGGCCACACTAATAGCAGCCTTCCACCTGCCCTTCCCTGTATCTCCTTTCCCTGTGGGCACTCCATTCCAGCACCTGCCAGTACTACCTATTGAATCCCTATAAACCAGAAGTTGCTATCTTCCCTTTCCAAGGTGGAAGGCAAACTCTGTGAAAACATGAACTTGTGTGCTCACTGCTCAGCCCTCTTGTCTGCAGAGCGGCCGGCTCACGGCAGGCCTTCCAGCCGCATTTCTGGAGTTAATGCTTGAGGAATGAATCACACAGTGCCACTTACTTCATAGTCTGATGTCATGTGAATTAAGACCTTTTCCAGGAAAGACTCTACCTCCCCTACAAAACAGTGAACTTCCCAGGAAACACAAGTCCGCTCTCCCAACATCAGCTCAGCCTTGTGAGTCATGCCATGAGGCTGCACCAGTTTGCGGACTGACACCAGTATCCCAAGTAAGCACAGAATTTGTACGGATGCAAGCAGATGCAGACGTGGCCATCTGTGATCAGTGGACAAAAACACTAGTGAATACATTCTAATTCTTAACATCTATACTTAGATAAGTACTAATGTTAGACATTCACAAAATTGGCACAAATAAATTCCATATGTACCTGAGCTGTTTTCTAAAGATAGATCTTGTTCAGTATGTCTTAAAAAAAAAAGAAAGAAAGAAAAACAAAAGGCAATCAGACAGAAGTCTGATTTCCCGTGTGTGTGTGTGTGTGTGTGTGTGTGTGTGTGTGTGTGTGTGTGCGCGCGCGCGCGCGCGCGCGCGCGCGTTTCAGTCCTTGTATTCACATTGAGGATCCTGAGTGAAGCTATGAAGAGTCAAGGGAACTGGAGTGGGAGGCCAGAGACTTTGGAGTCAGATGAATGGGGACCAGCCCCCCCCCCAACCAAAACCTTGCTCATTCTCCAAATGCCTGGGATCCCTAGCCCAGCATGGCCCTTCCCAGAACTCCTCTGGATTCACTAACTATACTGCACCATGGAACATCTCTGGTCTTCACCTTGCATGGCTTGCTGTCGAACACCTGAACCACATTCTCAAGTCTGGAGTTTAGGCCCTCTGTCAGGACTGAGCGTACAAAGACTCTCCTGTATTGTATAGAGGACCCAGGGTCTAACTCACGGACTGACAGCAGCTCTGTCTCGGCCGCAGGCAGGCAACTGCAATGACTACATTCTATGCCAAGAACCTGGAGCAACTTAGCAGTCAGTGCCAAGCCCGTGGACATCATCCACATGGACACAGTTTCTGTTGCATTCTCTGTCTACCTGAGTAAATCTGTCTTCATGACACAGCAGCCTCTAGCTAAATGCCAACAAATGAAAGCTTTTATCAGTTTCATTAAATATTAAAGCACCTCTACTATAACAAGAAGGCATTCAAACAAAAAAAAATAAAGTAAGAAGAAAAAGAATGCTGGAGAAAGCCTCCTCATCCTGGGAGAGAGGGGCAGCCCAGTCTCCCCTTAAGGAGCTATTACAGACTGTACAAGGCAGACAGACCTGAACTGCTCATAAAGACACTGTTTTTCAATTCTGTTGTTGTCTGTCTCCCTCTGGCTGGAACTTCTGCTCATGGCAAGGTATACAGTCAATCACAAGACATCTCCCTACTGGAAAGGGGGCAAGTGCACCGTCCTCAGGAATGGAAACACTGAGATGAAGAGCTCTGTTGGGTCAGGACCATGCTCTCTCCACCTTCTTTATCTGAACCAAGCTCTGAGGACATCTCTACTGCATGACTAATTCCTTCTTATTTTAAGCTTATCCTATTGCCTAATTTTTTCATGAACCACTATAAAGCTTTAAAACCAAACCCAGGTAGGAAAGGAAAAGAAAGGAAAATTCGCCCATGAAATGTTTTCGATGATGTAAAAAAAAATCCCTCCCCCAGTCCTTCCCTGAGATCCTGGGCACAAAGCAGGTTTTATTAACACGAGGCAAGCGCTCAATTGGAAGAGGACGGTGGGCATTAAAGCAGATTGTTTTATGTCTCTGACACGAATACTCCGGGCGGATGAACTATCAAGGCCTGGGTTTAAGTGTGATTAATGCCTAGTCCTTGGAAAGCATCCAGACTTATTAAATCTGATGGAGTAAAACAGCATAACTTTCTCGTATTATTTCCAAGAGATGTGATTAGCCTGGGCCTAGCAGTGAATGAAAGTGCGGGAGGGAGCCCTTCCAGGGGAGGGGAGCACCACTGTATTTACAAAGAATTAAACAGAGAGAGGGGAGCATTTTTAGCATGTACAGGCAGAGTTCAATCACCTCCACCCAAAGAGGAGTAAAGGCTGAGAGCAGTCAACACAACTTTCCTACATGCTCTGTGATTTCTTCCATATCCTAACAGCATACCAACTGGATGAAGAGAAAGAGAATAAAAGCCTCTTCCTTCCACCTGAATGAATAATCAATACCCACATGCACCACATACGCACATCTCCACACATACACTAGCATATACATGCATACACACACACACACACACACACACACACACACACACACACACATTACTTTACATGCTGGGTGTCCCAGGAGTAGCAAGTGCCCCCTTGCCACAAAGCAGAAGCGTGTGCTGTCCTCACAGCCTGGTGTGGTTCATTCCAGCCAATGATGACTGATAGGTGTGACAGTTCCAGAACAGTGTCTATGTCACCTTTTCTATACTGTTGTTTGTCTCCAGGCATATGGTCCAGGAACAGTGCACACTCTCCATGAACTCCTCCAGTTTACTCTGAGCAGAAAAAATTTCCAAGGAACCAAACCCACAAGAGAATATTATAGGCAGAAATGAATGAATAGCCTCCGCCCCATATCCAGTACAAAAAAAAAAAAAAAAGTGCCCCAAGCCAGGAGGAAATGCCATGGAAAGACCAGAGTACCACTGGCCACTGGGAGACGCATCTTCAGTCCATTACACCCTGTGTACTCTGCTGTGACTTTAAACTCCAGAGATCAAAACACTTGGATACTTGGATTTAGGGCTCTTTTGTAAGAAATGGGAGCATAACAAAAGTGTTTGTACTATCAGAGCCCATCCCAGTCAATGACAAATCCCAAGCAAACCTGAATGTGGAAAGGGAGTACCTCCCCCCACCTGAGTCTCTGAGCTGATAAAAGAATAACAAATACAAAAAAATCTGCCAAACAACAAAGCTTCAATTTATTATACATGCTCATCAGTTTAACCCAAAACCCTTAAAAGCCTGAGGCTGATCCAGCCCCTTTAATACCGGTCCTGAGCACGCCCGGATCAAGGCCCGGCCCAGCCTGCTTTGTCTGCGAAGATGAAAGCCAGGCGAAAACAGGTGAAGGCTTTTTTGAATCATCACCTGCAATTAAGCAAAGGAAAACCAAGAGGTAAGCTGAACTCCCTTTACAAAGACACCCCCGCAGCAGGTGGACACTTGTGCAGATTGCCTAGTGTCTGTCTGCCGACATACTCACCAGAGAGTGAGCCTTCTCAGAGGATCCCTGGCTGACAGATGTCTAGGAGGAAAAGTACAGGGACACAAGCATAGACACACAAACCAGACACAGAGAAACACACAAATATACACCTAGCTGCACACAAAGAGGTACACTCAGGAACACACAGTTGCACACAAAATACATACACACACACCTACACGTACAAGTATAAACAGACAAGACACAGATATGCACACCAGACAGAGCAGCACACAAACATGCAGTCAAATGTACACATGGGAAATGCATTCAGGCAAAGTTACATATGCAGCTCAGACATAGAGACCCAGACACACACTCGGGGTGATGTATACACAAAAATACACATAGGCATACATGGTTACACACATCTACAACACAGACTAGACACATATTCACAGATATACACAGCATACACACAGACACAGAGAAAGACACAGACACACTCTCCAATGCACTCACAGATCTACTCCACCAAATCCTAACCATCTAATAACTACTGCTGAGGTTTTCTTAAGAGGCAAGGAGTGTGCCAGAGCACTCAAAGGAGTGAGGTTTCCATGGTGCAGCTTCCTCCTTAAAGAGCACTGTGACTCAAATGAGGCAGCCACACTCCACACCACAAATACCACCATCATGCCACTTTGCAGCTTCGGATAGAAAAGTTCAACCGGCTAAAGGTGTCTGGGGTTCATGTTCATGGGGGAGCTGTCTTCTGTGGCACACAGCCTGAATCAATTCTGAGTGAGTCTCCCATCTGTGCTCCTATTACTTCAATAGGAAGGGCTCTGCCAGGACCTACTTGCCCATCAGTCGTGTAGACAGTGGGCTCTGCACCAAGAAGCAAGTTTTGAAAGGAATGTTCTATAGAAAAGAAACTCACTGATGTAGGCCTCAATTCTGTGTGGGGCCACGGGAACACCCCAGTGGACAGTCCTCCCTAAGTTTTGACTTGAGAAGTCCCAAGTGCATCACAAGGACATGATTGAGGCAGCCGTGAGCCACATCACACCACCATCTTATCACATTCCCACTTCCGGTAACAAAGTCCAGTTGTTTGATATCTGCACTTCACGTCTGTGGGCATCCAGCGGATGGTCTCCTATGGGCTGTGACTTCAGAAAGTCGAAGTGACTCATAAGAAACCAACAGAAGACACAAGGCTGACTTCCACAACAGCGATCTCAAGGCTTCATCTTCTCCCCAAGATGGTTTGGGAAGAGATCGGAGGCACTTGTGTTGGACCTACTCAGACCTCCTCATTTTCCAAGCACTGCCTTCAACCTGAAAATCAGTAAGCAGGACTGAGTTGAAGCTGATTAGCTGCCACAGAGCTAACAGAGCCGATAATGCCTGCGACTAACAAAGACACACTAGGTGTTTAGGACTCTGGGAAGAATCCTCTCCAAGATGTAAAGTAGAAGGTGTTCTCTAGTGTGACTTGACTTTTAAATCTCCCCATCAACGAGAAAGCAGAGGATGGCAGACATTCAACCATGGCCTCACATTGCTCCTGGGCTTCTTCCCCAAACATCCCAGGAAACCCTTTGAAGTGGTTCCTTTCCATCTCTTGGGGAACCGTCAGGTACAATTTTCGTCTCTGCTCTTTCCAGCCCTTCTTTCCTCTCCCTACAAGACCTGCATCACTCACCACGATCTGCACCATATGTCTAACCCTTCTCACTCGAATATAATTTGTTACATAAAACTGGGTCTTCTGGCTGCAGCTGCCCCTCCAGAAGTGCCTGTGAGTCCCCAGACTTCCTCAACTACGCTATCAGGATCACACAGCTCCCCCCGAAACATGCTATGCTCAAGGATGTTTTAAATGCATGTGCTAAGAATGGGGAAACTGAGGCATGAAGTTCACTTGGCCTTCTCAGTCCCAACTGTAAAGGGAACTTAATAATGATATGTTTTTCTGCCCTTTCAACACTGGTAGTTCATGCTTTATAAGAAGGAGTTCGCCCGGCGGTGGTGGCGCACGCCTTTAATCCCAGCACTCGGGAGGCAGAGGCAGGCGGATCTCTGTGAGTTCGAGGCCAGCCTGGTCTACCAAGTGAGTTCCAGGAAAGGCGCAAAGCTACACAAGAGAAACCCTGTCTCAGAAAACCAAAAAAAAAAAAAAAAAAAAAAAAAAAAAGAAGGAGTTCGAATAACAGGGTCTTTCTTCAGTAATTCTCAAGAGAGCTTAGGTCAGAGTCCAGAACCTCAGAGCCCTGGGATCCATGCAAGATTTAACATGGTTGAGCAAGAGAATGTACTCCCCTCTGCTGATGATGGGAACTCCTGGCAGGACCCTTGAGCCCTGGAATAACTCTTATAATGAGGGAACGAACCACATCCTGTCACAGTAGACCTGGCCAAGCCTGTGATGCCCTGTGGAGACTTGTCCAGATACTCAGACAGGAACAGCAACTTGGTGCTGGACTGCAAGTTCTGCTGCTTCTGCCCAATCCCTTTCTTCCACCTTTGAAAGGAGGACAATCCACAGATTCTTCTGGAAAGAAGTGCTCTTCTGAGACATTTCCTTCACCTAGTGGCTCTGCCTTTGGCAATAGTAACTTGGTACTTTTACAGCATGCCTCCTGTTTTTAAAATATTCTCCTAGACTCTCCTGTCTTCAGCTGTGTTTACCCTGTGGTTAGTTTGTTTTTAACTTTTAACATTCAGGCCACTTGACAAGATGACCTTGATCTTTTACACACAGTCCCCAACACACACACACACACACACACACACACACACACACACACACACACACACACACACAAGGGCTGACAAGGGAATAGGCTACTTTGCAGGAAAGACCCTCCTAGTTTTTCTATTTGTGGTCAGCCTCTGACCTCATGCATATACCAGTGGTCACAGGGTGCCACTCCTCACACTGCTTTGAAAACAAGAGAATATGTGGGAGCCACTCTGAGCAGAATCTTGTGTAGGAGATCATGGAGACACAGGCCTGGTGTCCAACAGGGATGTGAAGATGGGCATCAGAGAACACAAGGAATGGAAACTAGCTGTTTGAGGGGGGTAGGCACATGTGGAGGCCATGTTTGATCTGGAAGCAAAGGAGATGGAATTGAATATGCATGTGAGGAGGGCTGGAAAACAACAGATTCTTTAATTCCCCACCTTCCAGCACAACTAAAGGATTATCTGTTCACAGGACCTGTCTTAAGCCACATCAGTCCTTAGAAATTTGAATCAAAGGCTCCAGAAGAAACTAAGCACTGTGACGGCTCTGGAGCTGAAGCCAGAGCCTGGAGACAGAGCTTTGGCCTTAGCAGAGAAGCCAGTCTGTCAAAGGAGAGGATGTGACAAAGATGTAACAGCATGGCCATCCGTCGCTCAAACTTCTGACCATTTGACCCCACTTCCGGCTCACAGGAGTCTCAGCTGTCTCTCATTTCCTGTCTTTGGCACTGATGAGTTCCCCAGTTCCTTAAAATGCCCCCTCCTCCTTATTTTAAATTAAGCTAGTTTGAGGGGATTTATGGTCTGTGCAACTGAAAGAACTCTGTAACAAGATTAATTGTGAGTGCACAGAGGACAGAGCAGAGGGCAGGAGGCAGCTGTAGGTGGTCATCTGAGAGGCCTCAACAGTGGGCACCATAAGGGAACTAATGTCTTGCCCTGGTTATTTTCCTTCCTGCCCTCTCTGCACTGAAGTCACTATTGATAAAGCATCGACCATGGGACCAAAGAGTATGAAGTACACATTGCAGGTAAGGGGTGTAACACCTCATTATTTCCTGGATGTATTCAAGATTAAAACGAATCCTGAAATACAGTATCTTAGCCCTATGGAAGCAGATCCTGAGGGCAGAATCCCAAGTACCAAGGCACCTGGCAATGGAGACCAGTTCTTAGTGAGTAAGCCTAAGTCTGTCATCCAAATCCTCCTAAGCCAGTATTCTGTGTTCACCTTAAGCCAGGTGTGCAACAACTGCACCACAATGCTATCACAACACCCTTCATCTAAGGAAGAACTTGGCAAAGGAAGAACAGGACACATACACATGTCCTTCTCCCAAGCTCCTGCAGGAGCATTTGTGATTGCACATGAATCAACATCTAAGTTGGGATATAGGTGAACTGATGTGCAGCATGTTTGACTGTGATTGCAAAACCTGGACTCGGCCACCAGCTCTGTGACTGTGATTAAATGCATGATCCCTCTCGATTTGGCGACTTCTCCCAAAAAGACTTGGCTTGCTATCAAAAGACTCATATAATGATGGGCATTCTAGTGACACCAGGGGTCAGCTGAGGAATATTTACTTTAACTTCCATGTTAGTAGTTTATTAGTTAATTTCCTATTGCTGAAATAAAACACCATAACTAAGGCAACTTGAAAAAAGACAGTGTTTAAATGGACTTTGGTTAGAGTCCATGATGGGAGAGTGACATCATGGCAGCAGGAACAGCTAAATTCGCATCTCCAATCCACAAGCAAGAGGCAGAGAGAGGCACACTAGAAATGACACAAAACATTTGAGACCTCAAAGCCCACCCTCAGCGACACACCTCCTCCAACAAGGCCATACCCCCAATCCTTCCCAAACAGTTCCACCAGTTGGGGACCAAGTATGCAAACATATGAACCTATAGGGGCCACTCTCATTCAGACCATCACAAGCATGTTTTTGTTATTGCTGTTGTTGTTTGTGCAGGTAGAGGAAAAGCTGCCTCATATTAAATTGGCAGGATTATTTTATAATGCAACTTTTTTTCACAACATTGGCAACCAAAGCAGAAGATCAAGTAAAGCACTGGCATTTTTCAAGTCAGTTTCTTTCCCAAATACAGAGGGTTCCAATTCACAATGATTCAAGTTTGCTAGTCGCTGGGACAAAACCCCTGAGGAAATCAACTGATCAGAAGGAAGGGTTAATTTTGGCTCACAGTTTCAGAGGTTTCCATCCATGTTTGCTTGGCCCCTTGCCTTTGGGCCTGTGACAATTTAGGGCATGTTGGCAAGAGCACATATTGCAGGAGACTGCTCATATCAAGGTAGCTGAGAAACAGAGGAAAGGGGGTGCACCCCTGATATCCCTTTCATGTGCACAACCCCAGTGACCTAACTTCTTTCTGCTAGGCTCCACCTCCTAAAGGAGCCACCATCAGCTGAAAGTCAAGACATCAACACATAAGCTGTGAATGAACATATAAAATCCAAACCATTATAGATCCTCTTGATAATGTTGGACAGTAATTATCAGCTGCAGCTCCCAGTTGGCTTCATGATTATGAAAATGAACAATCTGCTTTACAGTGCATTGTGTGGCTAAGCTATGGTCCTCAGTAGTTTAGGGAAACCAGATGCATTTTTGATCTATGCTATTTTTAATTTATCTTAGGGTTATGGGATGCAACCTCACTGTAAATCAAGTTGCACCAGAGTTCACTTTCATATTTCCTTAAGGAAACAAAAATGATGTATAGATTTAGGTCAATATTTGCAATTGGGCTATCCTTCTTTACCCATGATCTATACAGATGTATTAATAGGTTTACAAAAATGAGCCCATTTTATCCCTCTTCTCTTTCAAAAATGGAAAGTGAGCCTTGTCAGGAGGTAGGAATGCCAGCATGCTGTCATAGCACCAGCTCCCCCAGCCAAGAAAGCAGGCATACCGCTAGTAAATTTCCAGAAAATTCCATATCCATAGTTGGTGGAAAACTGCATTTGGGAAATCCAGAAGCCTTGTGAAATCTCAAGCATGAAAGCTTGTGAAGCTGCTATGCCTTTGAGTGTAGTTTACACACAGTTCATGGGTCAGAGGGCAGAAGCCTTACCAGGCTTGAATGTTACAGCATAAGCTCTACCCAGATCAGATCATTAGTGCATTTGCAAACCACACAGACACTGCGAGACCAGGAAGTTAGATCAAAAGCAAAAAGCAAACCCTAAAAAGAAAAACTAGTGACCATACAGCAAGGAGAGATACTGTATAGACTGATTCCAGGGAAGCTCATCCCACACTCAGAGGAACAAACCAGACCCCAATTCTTTCACTGTATTAACTAAATTATCTATCTTCAAATACAAATTATAATATATGCAAAAATAAAATAAAACATCGCTCAGATTTATGGAAAATTAAGAACCAATCAAGATAAAACATTCAAGTGGGGTAAGAAATTAAATTTTGCAGACAAAATTTAAATTAAAATAGTTTCAAAATACTGAAGAAAAATGTACTAAGCTTGGGAGAATAGACAGGAAACAGGCAAAAGATGGAAATTATTAATAGAAGCAAACAGAAATGCTAGAGTTAAAAAGTGCAGTAAGTGACATAAACACCAAGTTCACTAGGTGAGTTCACAGCTGAAGGAGGAGACCGAAGAAACTAAGTCAATAAACTTGAAGACATATCCATGGAGACTATTTGACTCTGAGGACAGAGAACAGAAAGACTGAAGAAGAGGGAGCAGAAGCTCACTCAGGGCTTGTAGAATGCTGTTCACATGGGCAAGCATGCCACAGGGACCCCAAAAGCAAGAGACAGAGAAGACAATGTTTAGAGAAAGGGTGAATAAAACTTCCCAAACTTGGTGAAAAACAGTAACTTAGCATTTCTATTTCCAGCTAATCTATCACTCAAACATAGAAATAGATGAAGGTCGCTCTGGATATAAACAAGCTGGCACAGGTTGCTGAAGCTGGAGCTGGAGCTTCACTATGGTTCACGGTAAGGAGATGGCTCAGGCTTAAGAAGAATGAGTCAGACCCATAGAAAAGAATAAAACTAGAAATGGAAAGTAGAGATATATAACATATATATTAAAGTCATAGTGCTCTATTGCTAGACTTTAGCATAGAGTGTGTGTGATCATGAATGGCATGATTTTTTATATTTATATGCAATGTATATACATTCAATTCCAGTGTTATGCATGTAGAGGTTAGACACAGACAAAAGACACCTAATGAGTCTGTACATTAGTGTGTGGACACTAACATATTGGAAGGAAGACGGAATGAAGCTATACTCATACAAAGTGCTTATTATCAGAAGAATGTTGATATTAATTTGTAATGGATTGTGGTAAGTTAAAAAAATATTTGGGCCCTATAGCAACCACAGAATAACAGATATATATATATATATATATATATATATATATATATATATATATAATAAAAAAATCAATGAGGTGCTGGAGAGATGGCTCAGCAGTAGAGAGCACAGGCTGCTCTTGCTAGAGGACTCAGGTTTGGTTCCCAGCATCTACATAGTGGTTCACAACTGTCTATAGCTCCAGTTCCAGGGGATCTGACAATGTCTTCTGCCATCCTGGGCACCATGCCCTCACATGGTACACATATGCACATTCAGGCTAACACACATACACAGAAAATAAAAATAAATAATTTTTTAAAAGGATGGTGGTGGTGGCAGATGCCTTTAATCCCAGCACTCAGGAGGCAGAGGCAGGCAGATCTCTGTGAGTTCAAGGCCAGCCTAGTTTACAGATCAAGTTCCAGGACAGCCAGGGCTACATAGTGAGACCCTGTCTCAAAACAAAACAAAATGTTTTACCTAAATATTTAACACACAAAAGGGAGAACACAGATAAGAATGGCAGACCTGAATTCAACCACATCAGTAAATAGATTAAATACGATCTTACTAGCCACTCCAGTCACAAAGCAAAGACTGCCAGACTAGATATAAAATAAAGATGCATTGCATGCTATCTTCATAAGGTATATCATAAATTCAAACATACAAAAAGAGAGATCACAGTGCAAGGGTATACACACTAAGTATAACAGAGGGCTTGGAAGGGCTATATTAAAATCAAGCAGAAAGTGTTGAGATAAACAGTGTTATTCAAGAGAAAGAAGTGTGTTGCATAATGATACAATGTTCAAGAACACTCAAGACAAATATAGTGATATAGCACTGTTAGCACAAACAATAAATTAGGCATGCATGTATATAACTTCAGACACCCAAATACAAAAAGAAACAGGCAAATAATTATAGGTGATGGGTAGATACTTCATAGTTATTTTCTCCATAATTCACAGACTGAGTCAACAGAAAACTATTCAGGGTACAGAAGACTTCAATAGAGTGATCAGAGCTGGGGTCAGAGGATCTCTGGTCAGGGCTTGCCTAGCCTGGGATAAGCTCAGGGTCCATCCCAAGCACAATAAATAGACAGAAAGACAGACAGAGAAAAGAAAGAAAAGAAAAGAAAACTTGAGTTCTGCAGACTATAACAGAAAATCCACATTCTTCTCAAACACATGTGGAACATTTGCTAGGACAGGCCACATACCACTCCATAAATCAAGGCTCACTATATTTAGAACACTGAAATAATTAAAAGTATATTCTCTACCCATGGTGGAATCAGTTTTTAAATCAAAAACAGAAAAAATATGTAAATATTATGCAATATAAGTGACCAACAGGCCAAATGATGAGTCTTAAGAAAAATATACCTTGAACAAAGTGAAAAATGAAAATACAATATACAAAAATTTGTAAGATGCAGCTAAGGGAATATTTAGAGGGAAATTCATCACTAAAAACTTATATTAGAAAGAAGAAAGCTTGTGGTTAATACAGAATTCCACTCTAAGTATTTAAGAAAAGAAAATATGTAACCCAGAATAAGAAAGAAAAAGATAATTAAGATAGTACAGAAGTCAATGAAGTGGTCATGGGCAACCAATAGATAAAAGTCAATGAAGCCAAGAAATGGCTCTTTGAAAGATTGCTAAAATTTACAGACCTTAAGATCACCCAAGGAAAGAATGCATTACTGTTGGGTATAGGAAATGGAAGCCATTTCTTATTAAGTTAAACACACACTTACCAACAGACTCATCAATCCCACTTCCAGGCATCTACCCAAGAAAAATAAAGAAATATGTCCACATGAAAACTTTTATGTGAATGCTCATAATGGCATTTTTCATAATAGCCCCAAACTGGAAAGAACCCAAGTGTCTATCAACTGATGAATAAACAAATATCATCCACCCAAGCAATGAAATATCACTCAGCAATAAAGACAAATGAACTATTGCTACAGCTGACTACAGAGGAACAAAGGGAGATTTGAGACAATGGAAGGGTTCTAGGCCTGATTTCGACAGTAGTGTAGCTTTACACTTATCCTAGCTTAGTAAACAGAGATGTAGTTCATGTAAATTATCACTAGTAAAGCCTGTATATGCACATGTGTGTATGTGTGTGCAGCCCCACACTGCTACCTGGCAAACATGCTAATTGAATTCATCAATTCAGCCTGCTTATGATTTTAGCTGTCAATCTCCTACTCACTTGACAAGTATATGCATCTAGTTTTCTTAACTGCCAGTCATTTGCTGCTTCAGATCTAACTACTTATTCTGCCATCTCTCCATACTCTGTTCCTAGGAACCCACCAGAGCCAACTCTAGTTCCTGTGTTGCCCTCTCCAGTCCTCTTCTCCCTCCTTCCCATCCCACCTGGTCTTTCTGAACTAAAAGTGCAAGTCCTCTGCTTGTGCTTCAAGAGCCTGTCCTTTCTAGGCCATTTCTCCTTGCATGTTGTGCACTAAGTCAAGGGTGTGACTGCCCTCTTATTTCCCTTGGGAGGAGTTGCTGGGTTCATTATCTACACTTTGCACACACCATAAAAGATTCCTGAATATTTGAAAAGCAGAGCTCACGATAGTTATGCACATCCCTTCCCACCTGCCTGTGACTACTCCAGCTTCCTAGTGCCAACAGTTGCAATCTTTCCTCAGCATCCCTCCCTTAGCTGTTATGAGCCCCAATGGTTGATGAGCCCTGATTTGTTCCCAAAGATACTTCCCTGCTATCGGGTCTGAACAAAGCCCTCTCCAGGTACCCAGATCTTTGCTTCCCTACCACAAAACAGGGCTGTGGATGTGATCTAGGCTCAGCCTTCAAGTCAGTTTCTCAACTGTTTCCTAAGGATGTCTTCAAACCAGAGGCTGGCCCCCAGAGGTCATCTCATCCAACTTCCTGTCTCTGCCCTCTTCCTTAACTCTCCCTGTTAGACACACTCAGGATGTTGCAATCCAATGTGAGACTCTTCCTTTCAAATGGCTCCTTAGCTACCTTCTCTGTTCCTGCTAACAAGGTGTCCAGCCACAGGTCAGCCAGTTCAAAACTGACTTGGCAGATGCTTACCTGCTGTGTATATATTTTATCCCAGTGAGGTCACAGCCACTTCTTAAAGGCACAAGCCAAATCTTACTTATCTGTATTTAAAAAACACAGTTGCCTACCATTCCATAAGCAATCAACATGGTTTTTACTTGAAAAGCCTCCCATTTTTTCACAATGGTATGTCCCCCAAACACTGCTGTCATTTACATGCCTGGCCCTGACATGTCCGTGCATGATCACTGTAAACTCACTGGGTGCCTGTTCTGAAGGCTACATTTCATCCCAACCATCATGTTGCTTTGAATTTCCTTTTGGAAAAGGCCCTGCTTGTCCTGGAGGATAGGGCCTGTTGCTCAACTGGACGGAGGTTTCTAGTTGTCCTCAGGGCCCACTCCTTGATTCTTGCTGTTCCTGAAAGACTTATCTGCCTCCTAGCTCATTAACCTAGCCATTCCATCCCCCAAATTCCAATCAATATCTCTCTCCATTATAGAGTGCTCTGTCCCCTTAAAGCCTATAGGGTTTACTGTCTCTCCCATAAAGCACATTTTAGTGTTTTAAATGTGACACTCTTCTGCTTCTAACAAGATTCTAGACTCCTTACCACAGAGAGCAGTGCTTTAATTTGTAGCCCTCACAAAACCCAGTACAATCTCCAAGAAGAATACTGCATGCAGTTAAAAGACCACTGTGGTGGAGCCCAGACAAAGAAGTGTGAGAACATAGAGGTATCTTTCCCCAACCATCCCAATCTACTTTCTTTACTCCCATTGTGTCAGCTCTATTTAAAATAGAGCTCTATATGTCTTCCAAAATTACCACACTTTCATTTCCATTATGATTATTTTCTCAAGAAATAGTTCCTGAACCTTTTTATTGTTATTTATGATACAATTTAGAGGAGAAAAGCAACTTTCCTATGTTTAAGACAGAAAAGTTTTGAAAATAGAAAGCTGCATTCGATTTCTTCAAGCGACCTCTGAGCTACACAGAGTTACACTAGGAAAGTTGTTCTCCCCCCACAAAAGACACCAAGAATAAGGGGAAGGATGGACATGGGGAGTTAGCATCTGTTTGGAATCCTGAGTCTCCATGAAAGAGAAGCCCTTTCTAGAACACACCAGCAGGGTCAACACTGTCCAATAAGGCCAATGGGAAATTCAATGAAGCACACATTTTCTCATCATGGACACTGTTGCCAGAATACCAGGGAGAGAAACTGAACCTTTACATTAGTTCAACAGTCCTCTTGCCATACACTGGCATGCATGCAGTCCAGCTGCTTTAAACACAAACTCTGGAAGCCTCTATACCAGCAGTTCTCAACCTGTGGGTCAGGACCCTTTGGGGGGTCGAACAACATTTTTACAGGGGTCACCTGAGACCATCAGAAAACACACATATTTATATTATGATTCATAACAGTATCAAAATTACAGTTATAAAGTAGCAATGAAAACAATTTTACGGTTGAGGGTCACCATAACATGAGGAACTGTATCGAAGAGCCACAGCATTGGAAAGATTGAGAAGCACTGTTCTATACAGTCAACCCTTGGCCTCTTTACTCATGTTCCTTCAGGAAGTCAGTCTGTCTGGACTTAACTCTCCTCTAAGCAATGGAAAAATATGAGTGATGGCAAAGTGTACGGAAGTGCTTAACTACTAACCGCTTAGTAACACCACAATGATCATCACTTATGCCTATAGTGGCATAGATCACTCTCATTCCCTAGTGAAAGTTCACTCACTAGAAAGCTTGCTCGCTGGATGGAGTATCACCTCAATACCCCTGGATTGGCTATACTATACATGCTCCATTTACATGGCTTTCTTGAGATTCTGGTGCCCAGACCAGTAGAAATGAGCTATGCAGAACCTCATCAAGAAGTGAGTTTCATCAAGGACTTTTCCATAGTATCTGGAAGACATCACTGTGAGGACCTATGAGAACATCATAGTAAGGTCCTGGAAAGACAGCACTGTGAGGACCTTGGGACACATCATTGTGAGGACCTGGGAGGACATCCTAGTAAAGACCTGGGAAGACATCACTGTGAGGACCTACAAGGACATCATAGTAAGGACCTGGGAAGACATTACTGGAAGTACCTGTATGCAGAGAAAATATATATATAAAAAAAAAAAACCAGTCACCTCAGAATAAACAGCTGTTGAGCATTAACAGATTGCAGCCAACTATGGAAGC
Source organism: Peromyscus maniculatus bairdii (assembly GCF_049852395.1). Taxonomy (NCBI): domain Eukaryota; kingdom Metazoa; phylum Chordata; class Mammalia; order Rodentia; family Cricetidae; genus Peromyscus; species Peromyscus maniculatus. The sequence continues at coordinate 70,425,595 of NC_134854.1, forward strand.
CTTCTACATATCAGTTTGTCTCTGCAGATCAATCAAAAGAAGAGCCTTCCCACTACAGATGGAGCCAGAAAGACTAAGGGCAGACAAAAGCAGTCAAGATGCATACTGGTTGCCTGACCTGCAAGCTCTGCTCCTCAAGGTGGTGATGGTGGGTGCGAAAGCTAAACCTATTTTGGGGACAGTTGCATCTGGTCTCTAGAAGATATCTTGGATATCAGCCAGTAGGAGGTAGATGCCTGGGGATGTCAGCCTATAGAAAGAAGCTCTAACAATCACATATAGTTTGGGGGAACAGAGATCTTGGTATCCTGCATGGTAGAACCAAGAGTAACTTCCACTGACAGGTTGCCTAGCACTATCACCAAAAAGAGTATTTCTACTAATTTCTCTTACTAATTCCCACCTGTCTCCTCTCTGTCTCCTCTCCCTTCTCACTTGTGTTTTGAATTGTCTACATTTGCTCTGATATATGAGCACCTTTTTCAACTTATGTATTCACAGATCTATTAGATTTCCTGTGTAGGATTGGGGTATGCTACTGAGTTGGTTGGTTATGTTTAGCTTATGGTCTGTATTCGACCCTTCTTGATTTTATGCTCAGAATCAAAGTCCTCTTTACGTTCACCTTTAAAAAAAAAATCAACAGCACAGTAGTGTACGCTCTGATACTAGCTAAGAAGTGTCTTCAACCAAAAACCAAATGTCAGACAAGAAGCAACTTACTGTCAAGGAGACTACACAAGAGTGAAATTGCAAAGACTAAAACCATCTTCTCTCAAGGCGCACTGATCCTGATTTTTTCCTAAACAAAAACATGTCACAATCTAACACATCATCGGTGCTTACTATGCAGCTGGTGATAGTGTTATAAACAGTGAATCTGTGAGCTTGTGAATCACGGTGGCCACAGTTGAACTGCATTCTCTGTGCGATCATCACCTATCCATAGGGAAGGTACATGGAGGGACAGGTCAAAGAGAGTTGAAAGGCAGCCTGCTGTATGTGTCATGACTATCTGCGGGCCACATGCCTGCAGCTGTTAAACTGCCTCTCCCCATGTAAGACCAGGACCTCACCCTGCATTTGATAGCACTAGCTTCGATAGGGAACAATAAACATCAAGACTTTTTCAGGTGTTTTGTTGTCCATCTGTAGAAATAAAAATGGGATGAAGTCTATGAACTAAATTCACTCCCTTAGGAAAGATTTTCAAATAAAGATCTCTTTCAGGAGGAATAAATGCTATGAAGGTGATTATAAATGTGACATTAATAAGTATCTGAAATATTGATTATAATAAAGAAAACTGCATCAAATCTCCCACAACTTTATTACACCTCGATAAAGGCCAAGGATGAGCACCTGCTTTTCACAATTATATTTAAGAACATTAAGGCTTCCTTTTAACTTAATTTTTGTACATTTATTCAATCTGTGGGGTGGGGCACATATGTGGCAAAGCACATGTGTGGAGGCCAGGGAACACCTTGTAGGACTTGGTCTTTCCTTTTACCATGTGGGTCTAGGGCTTATATTCAGGTCATCAGACTTGGCAACAAACACCTTTACCCACTGAACCATCTCGCCAGCCCCCAAATTAGGGTTTCTAATAAAGGCTCTTCCTTGAGAGGCTCATGATCTCAAGTGCTCTCTCTCTCTCTCTCTCTCTCTCTCTCTCTCTCTCTCTCTCTCTCTCTCTCTCTCTCTCTCTCTCTCTGTGTGTGTGTGTGTGTGTCTGTCTCTGTCTCTCTCCTTCCCTCCCTCCACCCCTCCCTTCTCCTTCTCTGTCTCTCCCTCTCTTCCCTCCTTCCCCACTCTCACTAGGGGGTTGACAGAGCCTTGCATCTGCTAGGAAAGTGCTCTGCCACTGGGCCACACCTATCTCCTACTTTGCTTTTCATTTTCAGTGTGCGTCTTTTGTGTGCTGTTGATATGTGTTTAGTGAGCATTAAATAACTAGATACTATAGAGATTCTGAAACACTGTGCAGCACTTAAAAAGTGTTCAATAAATATTAACTATTTGCATATTTCTTTGAAATTTCAAATGCTTTAAAATGTATTATCCCATCTAACCCCCACATGATCCTTTCGGCCTTGGTAAAGTACCCTGATATACATTTGGGCCAATATCTCTCGATGTCCCTTTTGCACTGGGTGCTGTGGTGTGCTGTGAAAGCTGTTTCCTAAGCAAGAAATGCTGAGAATCATGAAGTAATGCAGTAAACACAAAGAAAGTTTTTTCCAGGTTGGAAAAGTAGCTCCCTGAGACAGTTGACTTATGAGGGTTCCTTTAGTGATAAGGCTGCCTCTAAGGAGACCAGAGCAAATTTGTCAAGTAGCAGAGTACCAACAGTTTTCAAACAACACACCTCAGCACACTGCACAATAGCCACAATGAGTATATGCTTAGGCCTCCTTGAGAGAGGGAATCTGAGGTGCCTGAGAACAGAAATGGTTGCTTATTGGCCAAGTGCATGAGCAGGCAGCCACCTTCCCTCCTGTTGGGACTTCCTGACCTGACCTGCATTTTCAGGCAGATGCTGAACTGTGTGAGTGCAAAAATCCCACAGTATAGCCTCAGCAAAATCTAGACAGAGATCTTCTGAGTCATCCCCCCCCCACCCCACAGACTGTTAAATACCAAATTATAACTTTAACCTTCTCCCTGAATTCAAGTTCTAGTTTCAAAATGAGTAAAGCTGGATTCTGTACTGTGTGTCCTAACATCCTTTTCCCTGCCAAGTTTTAGTGGAGCTAATGCTCTGCAGACTTGATTACATAGTGCCAAGCACTTTTCATTAATGAGTTCATTTATTTGTCCTGTTCAGGATTAATCATCAATAGTCATGAGTCTTATAAGATCCTTGGCTAGCACCTGACACCATGATCAGCATATACTCAGGGCTTAATTAATTTGAGCAAATTAGAAGGAAGAACAGAGAGAAAGAAGGATGCAAATATGATGGGAGAAGACAGGAAGCCTAAGGTTTCTCCTGGAAAATGGAGAGACAAGGAAAGGTCACCCACAGAGAAAGCAGGAGCCAGAAGACGCCCTCCAGCCATCATAAAAGGTCAGAAGATGTGAGATTCTTTTAATTACTGAGATTCTGCAAACCTAAGTATGAGATCCTCCAGTTTCCTTGCAGAAAAATCAAGTAGCAAGTGAAGGAGATGGTAGCCAACATAGTCTCTGATCTAAACAAGGAAAAACTCTGGGGGGGGGCGGCATTACAGCAATGCTAAGAAAAAAAAGCAGTAGACACCTTTGTCACATGAGCGATGTAGCAAACATCACCATAATCAACACTGCACTGGTAAGTCCCTTCACTTGGAGCACAAGGCAGCCTCCCTTGGGCTCCTTCCTGATCCAGTCAAACATGACTCAGATTCCTCTGCCTGCTATGAGATAGTCTTTCTGTATGCTGTGAATATGTGTTGCTACCATTGGTTAATAAAGAAGATACTTTGGCCTATGGCAAGACAGGTTATAGCCAGGCAGGAAATCCAAACAAAGATACAAAAAGAAGAAAAGTGGAGTCAGGGGAGATGCTAGCCCACCACCCAAGGAACAAGATGCTAGCAGACCAGTAATGCCATGACCAAGTGGCAAAATATAGATTAATAGAAATGGGTTAAGATGAGCGCGTTAGCTAGCAAGAAGCCTGAGCCATAGACCAAACAGTTTATAATTAATATTAAGCCTCAGACTGGTTATTTGGGTACCAGCAGGTGGGAAAGATTTATCTGACTACATCTACCTGTACCATCACAACTCACTTCTATAGGAAAACCTTGCAGGGAATATGTAAAAAAAAGCACCAGCCCTCAGAGTTATCAATGTTAGGAGTTGCCATGCATGCAAAATCAGAAGAATTAGCAATGTTGGTGTCTTTATTTGCTCTCTTTTGCTGTAACAAAAACCTGACCAAAGCAACTTGGGGAGGAAAAGATTTATTTCATCTTACAGTTTACAGTCCATCATGAAGGGAAGTCAGAGCAGGAACCCAAAGGCAGGAACTGAAGCAGAGGCCATGGAAGAAGGCTGCTTACTGGCTTGCTCCTCATAGCTTGCTGAGCCTGCTTCCTTATGCAGTCCAGGCACATGTGCCCAGAGATGGCATAATCCACAGTGGACTGGGCCTTTATCAATCATCGACCAAGAAAATGCCCCACAGACTTGCCGACAGGACAACTGAATGGAAGCAATTCCTCAACGGAGGTTCCCTCTTCCCAAATAACTACAGCTTGTATCAAATTGACGAACTACCACAGTGGGCTATTAGAAATATTCAATGTCTTTGAGGGACTGAAGTTCCTAAAGAGGTTGCTTATTTGCCACTGGGTAGCACACAAACTACATACAAGAGATACGTTAAGAAATATCTGCTTTTAGATCTTGACAGAGTAAGATCCTATTGCTGAAAAAGACACTACAGTCTTGAGTCACGGAACAAGGAGAAATCATGCTAGTCCTGACCTAAAAGCTTTATCCCTACTGGCTAGCTTTCATAGTGCTGGAGAGGAGGAGAAAAGTAACCTTCAATCTTACCCAGTAGTGAACTCTGAAAGCTGTAATGACTGTCCAGGGAAGACATCTCCACTGGTGCAATAATAACATGAATGATGTGGGAGGAATCAACTACTTTCTGGTTAAGACCCACTCTATAAGATGAAACCCATACATGGCACCATTATCAGAGCTAAAAACCTGTGGGTAAACAGGTCAAAGACCCTATGAAAGAACCTACTATTATTCTGCTGAATGGTCATAGCGTTAAACTGACTCCTAATGACTTGTTATTATACCCATAGATTAGTTCATCTCTTAATTTTCATCAGAGAAGCTTCTTTTTTTTAGTATATAGAAATTAACACAGAGAACCACAACTGCCCAGAAGCAGAGAGCAAGAAACTGCAGAATGCTCAGACCTGGATGGGATGTCAATATCCTACCCCTTCTCCCAAGGCTCAGGGACTACTGAGGGAGAGGGCACAGACAGGAAGGCTGTAAGAGCCAGAGGCAGTGGTGGAGGACAAGGAGACTGTTCTTCTGGCACAGCAGGGAGGCTGCACATATGGACTCTGGTGGTTGTTGCAATCAACCATGCTTGGTGGAAGGCCACACATCCAAGAATATGGAGGATTGAAGTTGATGGATTTAATTTTTTTAATTTTAAAGGAAACAAAGTTGGGTAGATAGAGAAGAAGGTGGATCTGGGAAGAACTGATGGAGGAGATGAATATAATCAAAATACAATGTATTAAGTTCTCAAAGAATAAAAAATTAAAAATTAAATATAATAGTTCAACAAGAATAAAAAACAATGCCCTTCACTGCTAATCATCAAAGTGCTTTTCTGCTACATTTAAGCCTTTGTTCTACATTCCAATAACTGTTTGACAAAGGTGGGGAACAAACCATGAACAACTCAGTAAGATCCCTATAATGCACATCACAAGAGACCAGCAACTAATTCAAAGGACAAAGGACAAAAACCTGATAGGCACAGCATTCATATAGTCTGCAAAACGGGTAAGCAAACATGTGGGTAGACAGAGAGATGGATGCATAAGTGGGTGGATTGGGTGGTTGAATTGGTGGGTGGGTGAATGGATAGACAAATGGATGGGTGAGTGGATGGACAGATGTATGGATACTGTAAAGAAAAAATATTCCCAAAGTGTATGGCTTTTAAACTCAGACTTAATGAGTAAGTAGAATTTGGACTGATGAAAACAAAAAGGGAGGGGCGGTCACTGTCTTAAGTTGCAGACTCACCACTGTGCCCACTAGGATAGTTCCAAACCTGCAATCACTTAGATGACTCTGGTTAAGGGCAAGTGAGTTACAAGACAAAACAAAAATGCATTAATGTGAGAAAGAGATTTGTAGGAAAGACAAGGAGGTAATGGGGGTAGGAGGGAGATAATAGAGGGTAGAGGGTGAGAGTAATTAGAATGCATTATATATACATGTATAAAATTGTCAAAGAACAAATTTAATTTAAAAAAAAAGTTCGACTCTTAAAGGTTTGTGTAAAAATGGTGTCTTTTGAGGGCACAGGATTCAGGCACTGAGTTTCTTATATTGGATCAGGAGGACATGTCAGGGTCAGGATTTTAATATATTTTTATTAATTCTTTGAGAATTTCATACGATGTATTTTAACCACGCTTACTACTCCTCCCAATAACTCCTCCCAGATCTACCTTACCATCTCCCTATCCTCTCTCAACTTGTGCCCCCAGTTTTTTTTAATCATAAAATAACAAGTCCAATTTGTGCTGCTGATATACTCATGGGTAAGGAGCCATCCACCACATCGGCTGGAACATGGTAGACCTAACAAAGTCCACACCCTTACAGAAAACTGACTCTCCCTCCCCCAGAAGTCACAACCATCCATGGCTCCTCAGCTAAGGGTGGGGGCTTATGAGGCTCTCTCTGCTCCATGCTGGAATGTTAACTGGCTTGCTCTTGTGCAGGTTGCCACTACTTGAGCAGAGGTCCTGTCATGTCCAAAAGACACTGTTTAGCTCAGGTCCTCCCAAACCCTGGCTCTTTCTACCCTTCTTCCTGGGTGATCCCTGAGCCTTGGTGGGAGTGGGGTAGGGGTGTGATATAGGTATCCCATTTAGGACTAAATAGTCCACAGTCACACAGATGCATTCTTAATTCTTTAATATATGAATTCATCACACTACTCACTAAGTCCATGAGTCAAACCCTGAGGTGGGAGCTCTACACTCCATCGTGTCTAAAGCCCAACAGCACCACTGGGGAACATTTGTTCTCTACATCTCTCTTCAAGTCAATGATACTCTGAGGCTGAGTTTACTTTCACAGTGCTGAGGGCAACAGAGTGCCAGACTGTCCCCAATGTCCTCAGGTCAGCCTCCATGGCAACTGTACAGACAAAATGAAATATGCTTTAAGAATCCTGACGCAGGCAAACTGCAAATTTCTCAGCACAAGGAAGATGAGGGTTTTTTTTCCACTGGCATTTGTCTTTTGGGAAAAAGTAACAGAAGAGTCCATAATCATAGAGTTTTACAACCAAGGAAGAGGAATACCAGGACCCTGTGAACATCAAGTTCCCTGCAGAAGGAGTCAACTGGGATACTCCTCATGACACGTGTCCTGTTTACTGAAGTTCAAGGTGGAGCTTTCTTATAATTTCAGCTTCACTATCTGCATTTTATAAAAATTAAAACCATTTTACTCTCTAACAAGTTCTGGTAGTTCATGAACTTTTAAAGGTTGTTACATTTACTAGTAAAATCTCTGCATTAAAGTTGTGTCTCCCCATGCACTAGTAGATGGTCCTACACTCACGCACATATCGGCAGCACTAATTGGACTCAAGGATGTTAGGAGGTGGAGGAAGAAAACATAAAGTTTACAGGGTGTGTGAGGGAAGGGATCTGGTAGGAGTTGGAGGGGAAGGAGATGGATAAGATCAAAATACATCGTATACGTAATATGAAATACATTTTAAAAAGATATACCTCCAAAGCAGCATGATGATGTATCCCTATCACCTCAGTACTCCAGAGGTAGAGGAAACAGAAAATACAAAGTCATTTTTTTATTATACAGAAAGTTGAAGACCAGCCTGGGGTAAATAAGCTCCTGTCTCAAATAAAAAGAAAACAAAAGAAAGAAAGAGTTCTTTTTTATATTTTGGATATTAGCCTTCTGTCAGATGTGGAGTTGGTGAAAATTTTTCCCATTCTGTGGGCTGCTATTTTGTCCTATTGACAGTGTCCTTTGCTTTTGAATTTCATGAGGTCCCGTTTATTAATTATTGATCTTAGTGCATGCAAGATTGGTGTTCTGTTCAGGAAGTTGTCTCCTGCACCACTGCATTCGAGGCTATTCCCTACTTTCTCTTCTATCAGGTTCAGTGTATCTGGTTTTAAGCTGAGGTCTTTGATCCACTTGGACTTGAGTTTTGTGCAGGGTGATAGATACGGGTCTGCATGCATTCTTCTACATGCCAACATCCAGTTAAACCAGCACCATTTGTTGAAGATGCTTTCTTTTTTTTTTCATGGCTTTTTTGGTCAAAAGTCTGTTTTTTTCTGGCTTTCTTATCAAAAATCAGGTGTCCATAGGTGTGTGGATTTACATTTGGGTCTTCAATTCGATTCCATTGATCAACATGTCTATTTTTAAGCCAATACCATGTGGTTTTTATAATTACAGCTCTGTAATATGGCTTGAAATCAGGGATGGTGATACCTCTGCAGAGAAGAATAAAAAAAATCTTAGCAATGGAAACAATGCTTATTAGTATTTTAACCATAGCTGTGTTGAAGTATTGTCTCTGATAAAAGAACATCTTTTGCAACCAAAAAGTAAGTAAGTAAGTAAAAGAAGGAAGGGAGGGAGGGAGGGAGAGAGAGAGGGAGGGAGGGAGAGAAGGAAAGAGATGCGAGGGGAGGAGGAAATAACCATGGCTCTGCCTAAGTGAAGTTATTAAACACTAGCTTTATTGCCTTCCCCTCTTGACGTTCTGACCCCTAAGAACAAAGTAAGTGTTACTGTAATTATCACACATTGTCACTCCAAACCACCATACTTCAGGCATTACAAGTAGATTTTTCAAGAGCTAAATCTACTGATGCTAATTCTGTGGCCTCAGTTTCATCTCCTTCATGGAAAATTAATAATTTCATCAATTATTGGACTATTGTTATAATTCTATTTTATATGAAGTGAGATTCAGAACACCTGATTTGTCTGATTCACACATTTGCAGTCTGAACAAACTGCCTGGAGGGTGGGCAAAACAGCTCACCTCTCCAGACACAGCTAAGCCCGAGGCCATGGAAAAAAAGCAAAGACTGAGAAGGATGTTGATGTAGGAAAAAATTTAGAAAAGGAATTATTAGAAAGATAAGGGGAACTGTGATACCTAAAAATAAACCTTTCAAAGGCCTTGAAGGGCCTTCTGGTCCAACATTTCCTGGAGAATGTTTGCAAGTCATGAGTCACAGGATGTGAAAGGGTGCTGCACACGAGGAAGAAAATGTCCCAATACCCAAACAACTTCGAAAATTTTTCATTCTGATCACAGGACCATGGGTTTGTTGGTTGGTTGGTTGGTTTTGTTTGTAATCCAAGGTTTTTAAAGACACTGATTCTCCAGGACAGAAAGAAAAATATTCAATGTTTTTCAAAGGTACTGACCATGAACTTTTCCACAGAGCATCTACACACTTAAAAGAATATAGCTTCCTATGCCTTGGGATGCAGCTCAGTTGGTAGATGTCTGTCTTAGCATAAATGAAGCCCTCGGCTGGAGGCTTTGCACCATAGAAACTGGGGGTGATCATGAACATCTATCTATGTAATCCATCATTTAGGAGGTACAGGCATGAAGGTTACAAGTTCAAGATGGTCCTAGGTCCTACATTCATGTACACACATGACTCATGTCAAACATGGCAAGTTTGAAATCAGCCTGGGCTATATAAAACTCTGTCACAAAGATAAAATATTTTAAACCAGAATCAGGCCTAATAAACCTAAATTTGGAATCATTTATCAGATCACTCCCTTTTGATTGTCATGGAGGTAATGGGATCCAGATGTTATTGGCAGTTTAAGACCAGGGACTCAGGTCTGTCTTTCCATACCTGTTTCCTTAAGCATCCTCCTTGCCAGGTCTGTGTAGTTCCTTCCATTCATAAGTGACAAGGTACATTGTATTAGGCCAATATGAGCATTGTAAAAATGTGTGCAAAGTGTGAGCGCTGGTGAAAGGGCTGGAAAGCCTGTGAGAATCACTCACATACTGGTGGCAAAATGGCCACCTACTGTGTATGTGCCATACTCTGCCAGGTACTAGGGTGAGCACTTGGGCTTTGGCTTCTCATTTAATCACATCAGATATCTATGTGGAGAAAATTAGAAGTCTTAAGATAGCCCAAGGTCGCTGGGCAGTGGTGACGCACACCTTTAATCCCAGCACTCGGGAGGCAGAGGCAGGTGGATCTACATTGCTAGTTCCAGGATAGCCAGAGCTATTACACCGAGAAACCCGGTCTTGAGAAACCAAATAAATTAATAATAATAATAATAATAATAATAATAATAATAATAATAATAAAGGACTGCCCAAGGTCAGCAAGGAAATAGGCAGGAAAGTGACAGTTGAGCAATTTAAATTCTATGGAGCATAAAAGTACCACAAATACAGAGCTGACCCTCATGCTCAGGACTCAGTAAAGATTAGAGAGCAAATGATGAGTGACATCAGATTTGAACTTTAGGGAGAAGCATCAGAAACATGGCAGAGTGTTGCACAGGTGAAGCTGAGCTCCTAGAATTTATGATGTGATACCTTGCCTCTTCTGGGTCTGGTGTTGCTCCATGGCCAGGCTCCTCTTCTTATACTATGCCAGGGGTCCCATCAAGACTTCTAGTTCCCCTTTTAAATGAAGTCAAATTCAAGAAAGTAGAGGTAGCAAAATATTTCCCAGAACAAGAGACACCAAGTGCCTCTTGCCATAAATTTTTATCATAAAAAGACTAATATTTTATTTTAGAGCAAAATTAATCAAGATTACTAGATTGGTATTCCTTCTCCTTTTTTTCTCTCTAGTCAGAAATAAAGGGTAGAGTTTTTTGAACTACTAAGCAAAACTGCTGAGATCTAACTGGTGTGTCATCAAGGCAACTTTCATGACATAAAAGGTGTATGTGGTGCTGGGCCCTGCCTCTGCAAACTATTTATTGCAAAGATGACACCAAGAACATTTTTAAAGGATAGGATTTGAAGTATGTCAGACCCTAATATGAAATTTATGGTTAATTACAAGTCAATGTTTCATCCTATATGAGATGACTTAGGCCCTCAGAATACAAAGTTTAAAGTTGTGTTTCCCTCATCCAAGTGTCTGCCCCTTTATGTCCCTTGGTGCCTGCTTCATGTATCCAGTGCTGATAGACCATAGATACTCAGTGAATGATGATTAAACCAGCAAGCTTTGGTTCCCCCAAGTGTGATGAGCTTCCAGGATCCAGTTGGCTTCTCATCCTCCTATCAGGTATGCCCTAAAGGTTAGTATGTTCCTCTGCTGAGCATGGCAGAATGCGGTACCACAGGCCGAATGGATTGAATAACAGAAACTTATTCATCATATCCTGGTTTCTGAAGGCCAAGATTAAGATGCAGTAGATTCCTCCTCAGGCTGCTCTCTCCTTAGCTGCTGTGATGGCTGATGTTGACTGGAAGAGATGAAGAGAATGGTGAGATGCATGTCTACTGAGTCACATGGGACAATGACTGAAGAAGAAAGGCATACCCTGAATGTGAGCAGCACAATCCAATGGGCTGGGAAGGTAAAATCCAGAGCACTATACAAGTTCCTTTGTTTCCTGATCAAATGTATCTATTCCTGCTGCCATTGTCTGCTGATGTCAGACTCCAGCTTCTTCAGCCTTTCCACACAAGCTTATTCCCAACACCTCTCCTGGAAGTTTCCAGCCTTTCAGCATGGTATCAAGCCTTTTGAGGACCCAGCTTCATGGACTATGCATTACTGGGTTCTTTGCCTTTCCAGAGTACAGACAGCAATTGTTAGACTACCGCTCCCTACCATGTAAGCCAGTCCTACAAATCCTGGCACATCTCAAATTCTGTCATCTCACTGTGCTCTCTCCTGTGGTCTTGCTTCTGTGTGTATCTGTGTCACAATGCCTTTTTCTTATAAAGACACCAGTTGTAGCTAGAGTTTTCCTGCCTGGCCCACAGTCAGGACAAATCTCTGTCACCCGCCAGTCCCACAGCCGCTCAGACCCAGCCAAGTAAATACAGAGACTTATATTGCTTACAAACTGTATGGCTGTGGCAGGCTTCTTGCTAACTGTTTTTACAGCTTAAATTAATCCATTTCCACAAATCTATACCTTGCCACGAGGCTCGTGGCTTACTGGCATTTTCACATCTTCCTTTTCCTGGCGGCTGCTGCAGGCAGTGACTCCTTCTGCCTTTCTGTTCTTTTATTTCTCTTCTCTGTTAGTCCCGCCTATACTTCCTGCCTAGCCATGGGCCAATCAGTATTTTATTTATTGACCAATCAGAGCAACTTGACATACAGACCATCCCACAGCCAAGTGCAGACCATCTCAGACACCTGCACTCAAGCCTGTGGTCCTAATCATCCTCTATGCAGACCTGCTGGGTAAAGCCACAAAGAACCCAAGAAGGGCTCCCACAGGACATACAGAACATCCCACAGCAACCAGTCAAATTGGATTAAAATCCACCCTAGTGACTTTGGTTTTAGTTAATCACCTCTGAGTTAAGACATAGCTGTGTTTATGCTGGGAGGCCTTGTGTGGAGCCTTTCTCTTGCAGGAATCAAATCTGAGGAAGTAAATCCTTGAAGGATTGACAGAGTTGATTATGATGAGATACTACTTTGTCATCATAACCAAGGATTCTGTTTAGGTTGTCATACATGGACCAGGCCATGATGATTATCCAGGAAACTGTGAGTTTACTTTTTGGCTTCTATTTTTATGGCTACTCAGCATGGTAATCATCTTCTGTGAAGTGACATAGGCTGCCTATGTTGAGAGTTACCCATGGGTGGTATCTCTTAATACACATATCATCCTTCCCAGAACAATGGTGTGGGAGGGGTTCAATCTTCTCTATCTTTGAGAACTCTCACTTCCACACATAGATATTCCATCAAGGAAGTAGAGTGCTTTGAGTCTTTCAAAGGGATCAAGTTCTACTTTTCATAGTCTCACAAAAGCCCTGTGAGGAAGAAAGCACTGTTCTTATCACCACTTAACAAGCAGAATATAAAAATAAGCAAAGCTGAGGTTCAGGGACCTGAACTAAAATGACCTATCAAATTGAGGGCACATAGACTCCCAGGTGATCAGTGCCAGCTTTGTGTGTTATGGTAATGGCAGTGTGTTTGCATGGGGACAATTCTTAATTCTGAATGGATTTGTCCTGAAGCTCTAGGGGGATGATGTGTCCCAGTGTCCATAACATCTTTCCTTTACTTCCAGATGCTTCAGCAAAATAAAATGTTAATGACTAATAAAAGTAATTGGTAGTTACCTATTGGTATCCATTGTCTCATTTCTCTTTTTTATTCTTGAACATTTTCATAATAGAAGAATGAAGTCATCCACCACTACTGTTTGGCACACATCCTGATTCCTAGAATATTAATTATAGAAGCAGACAGAGATCCAGTGTAACTAACTGTGCTTGTTGGAGTGGCAAGCAGGGAAATGCAATCCTCTCTGTTTCTGGTATTCTTAATTCATCACACAGGAATTAAAAACAGTTCTATCCGAGTCCTGTTAGACAGTGTCTCCTTGCCTCATTAGTCTCTAAGCAGTGTCAGCCAAAGCCTTGAGGAAGTGCCAACTTGAAGCCAGACAAAAGCATGCCCTTGAGAATGACATTTTAGAAAGACCTCAGAAGGTGTGCCAAGGCAAACAGTGCCATCCAGGAAAGTAACTGCTATCAGCCCTGCCCTCTGCCTCAGCCTGTGTCTTGCCTTCTTGTTTTATTTGTTTTTGAGAATTTCATACATGAACATAATATTTATGTTATTTCCTCCCTCTCCCCACTCCAGCTCCTCCCATAGCCCCCCTCCTTCCTCTCAGATTCATAACCCTTTCTTCTATAATTATTGTCTTACATATATACAACTTGAGGGGAGTTTTCTCTTGTCTGACACTGAGGTTTTTGTTAGATGGTCTATGGGTCTTAGGGAGAGCATAATAACCCCACATGATGTAACTTCATTTAAACTATATTTTTATTTTTAACTTCAGATTCACTCTTCAAATACTGATCCCCATGGCAGTCTTACTGGACACTGCTGCCAAGCTTCTTCTCCTGACTGGGCATGTCTTGGGCATTTAAAACCTAAGCCTGGTCCCTTGATTTTGTTCTCTACTTCCTCCCAGCTTGCATCAATTCAACTTTGTTAACTGGACCATACAAAGATCTGACAAGAAAATTCCATACATACATGCTAAAGGTAATTAATTTTGCGGATAGTTAAAAGTTAACATTCCAAAATCCATCTAAAGATTCAATCCAATCTCCATCAAAATTCCATTCTTCACAGAAATTAATTAAATTTCATATAAAAACAAAAAACACAGGACAGCAAAAATGGCCCTGAACAACAACAAAAAACTGCTAGATATATTACCATCCCAGATTTCAAGTTATACAACAGAGCTATAGTAATAAAAACAGCATGGTACTGGTATAAAAACAGATATATATTAATGAAATAGAATTAAGGACCCACATATAAGCCCATACTCATACATCCACCTGATTAGACAAAGGGCCCAACAATACACACTGGAGAAATGACAGCATCTTAAAAACAAAAGTGCCAGTCAAGCTGGTTAACTACAGGAAGAAAATGAAACTGATCCTCATCCCTCACCCTGTATACAACTCAATTCCAAATAGATCAAGGACCTCAACATAAGACTTAATTCCTGCATCTGACAGGAAAAAGCAGAGAATATGTTTGAACTCACTAACACAGTAAAAGACTTTCTGAATAGAGCCTTAGTAGGGTAGGCATTAAAACCAACAGTTGATCTTAGCTGGGGTCATCCTTGTGGATTCCTGGGAATTTCCCTAGCATCAGGTTTCCCCCTAGCCCTATAAGGGCTCCCTCTATGGAGATATCTCTTCCATTGTTCTCCCACTCCATCCCTCCTCCAACTCAACCATCCCATTCCCCTTACTGCCCCCCCCCCCCCCCCGTTTACCCAGAAGATCTCATCTCTTTCCCCTTCCCAGGGCGATCCATGCATTCCTCTTAGGGTCCTCCTTGTTACCTAGCAATAGTGGAGAGGGTACCTGAACTGGCCTTCCTCTGTAACCAGATTGATGAATAACTTAACTATCACCATAGAACCTTCATCTAGTAACTGATAGAAGCAGATGCAGAGATCCACACCCAAGCAACAGGCTGAGCTAGGAAGTCCAGTCGAAGAGAAGGAAGAGGGGTTATAGGAGCAAGGGGAGCAGGTCAAGATCATGATTGGGAAACCCACAGAGACAGATGACCTGAACTTGTGGAAGCACACAGACACTAGACCATAGCTGGGAAGCCTGCATATGAGTGACAGTTTGTAGCCTAGTCAGTTTGTGGGGCCCTGGGCAGTAGGACCAGGTGCATAAGCCTTGTTAACTCCCCATGGAGTCAACCTTTCTGAGGAATGAATAGGGATGGGGGGCAGAGAGCAGGAAGGGGAAGGAGAGGGAACTGTGGCTGGTATGTAAATGAATATAAATAAATAAATAAATAAAACAAGCCAACAGTTGCAAGTGAGACCTCGTGGAACTGAAAAGTCTCTGTACAGAAAAGGGCATTATTGTCTGAATGAAGAAGCAGCCCATAGAACGGTGGTAAAGATCTATTCATCTGATGGAAGTCAGTTTCCGTACTAGCCAAAGAATGCAAAAGTTACCTGATAGAAACAACAACACAAAACAAACAACAACAAAATGATACCAAAAGAAAAGATGGAAGGAAGGAAAAAAGAAAGAAAGAGAGAAGGGTAGGGAGGGAGAGAAAAAGGAAAGAAAGAAAAAAGAAAGAGAAAAGAAAAGAAAGCAACAGATGCTGGTATAGGTGTAGAGAATAGGGAATACTTACGCACCTCTGGTAGGAGTTCAAACTGGTGTAGCCATTACAGAACTTAGTATGAATGTCCCTCAAAAAACTGGAAATAATCTACCACATGACCCAGCTGTTCCATTTGTGTGTGTAACTAAAGGACTCTGTAGTCTACTGTAGAGATACTAGTCCACACTCACTGCTGTTGTAGTCATAATAGTCAGGAAGTGGAAACAGCCTAGATGCCCATCAACTAATGAATGGACAATAAAATGGGGTATATTTATACAATGGAATATTATTCAGTCATTGGGAAAAACCAAATTATGAAATTCACAGGTAAATGGATGGACCTGGAAATCATCTTTCTGAGTTGAGTAACAGACCCAGAAAGACACATGCCCCATGTTTTCTCTCATTTGTGAGTATTAGCTTTGAAACTAAAGATATGTGTATTTCTTCTGGAATGCCTATAGAGGTCAGGAAATTAGTAAGGGCTCTCAAAGGAGGGGAGACAGACTGCCATGATGTGCATGGTAAAGGGGAATAGCAGAACAGGAAAAGCTAAATTAGGATAAGGGGTGGAGAGCAGGGTAGAGGAGGGAATACAACGAGGGATAAACAACACCTAAAGATCTTTCCAAAAGTTATATGAAAATCTACTACTATAGAAGCTTCATAAAATATATACCCAGACAGATATAAAAAGTTAAATGGAGTTATCCTATAACAGGGTGATGATTCCCTTACAAGACATCACAGACAAATGAGAAGCCTTGTGCTAGGAGACAACTTCATGAATATAACACCAGTAGCACAGACACTGAGGTTGACAATTAATAAATGGGACCTCATGAAACTGAGAAGCTTCTGTAAGGCAAAGGACATGGTCATTAAGACAAAACGGTAGCCTACAGAATGGGAAAAAATCTTCACCTACCCCACATCTGACAGAGGGCTGATCTCCAAAATATATAAAGAACTCAAGAAATTAGACATCAAAATACCAAATAATCCAATTAAAAACTGAGGTACAGATTTTTAAACAGAGAATTCACAACAGAAGAATCTCAAATAGCCAAGATACACTTAAAGGATTGTCCAACATCCTTAGCTATCAGAGAAATACAAGTCAAAACGACTCTGAAACACCATCTTACACCTGTCAGAATGGCTAAGATGGAAAATGCTAATTTGACAACATACATTGGAGAGAATGTGGAGTGAAAGGAACACTCCTCTACTGCTGGTGGGAGGGCGAACTTGTACAGCCACTTTGGAAATCAGTATGGCTGTTTCCCAGAAAGTTGGGAATCAATCTACCTCAAGACCCAGCTATACCAACCTTGGCCATACACCCAAAGGATGCTCAATTATACCATAAGGACACTTGCTCAACTATGTTCATAACAGCATTATTTGTAATAGCCAGAACCTGGAAACAACCTAGATGTCCCTCAACTGAAGAATGGATAAAGAAAATGTGGTAATTTACACAATGAAGTATTACTTGGTGGGAAAAAAAAGACATCATGAAATTTGCAGGTAAATAGATGGAAGTAGAAAAAAATTGTCCTGAGTGAGTTAACCGAGACCCAGAAAGACAAATATGGTATGACTCACTCATAAGTGGATATTAGAAGTAAGACAAAGGATAACCAGGCTACAATCCACAGCACCAGAGAAGATACATATCGAGGAGGGCCTTAAGAGGGATGCATGGATTGCCCTGGGGAGGGGAAATAGATGAAATCTCTTGGGTAAACTGGGGACAGGGAGTGGGGTGAAGTGGAGGAAATAGGGGGGATGGGAACATGAAGGATTGGGTTAGTGGAGTTGAGAGCGGGATGGAGGGGAGAGTAATGAAAGAGATATCTTGATAGAGGGAGACATTTTGAGATTGGGGAGAAACCTGATGTTAGGGAAACTCCCAAGAATCCACAGGATGACCCCAGCCAAGATTCCTAGCAATAGTGGAGAGGGTGCCTGAACTGGCCTTCTCCTGTAATCAGATTGGTGACTACCCTAATTGTCATCAGAGAGCCTTCATCCAGTAACTGATGGAAGCAGATGCAGAGATCTACAGCCAAGCACTGGGCCAAACTCTGGGAGTCCAGATGAACAGAGGGAGGAGGGATTGTAAGAGCAACGGGTGTCAAGATCATGACAGGGAAACCCACAGAGACCGGTGACCTGATCTAGTGGGAGCTCACAGACCCTGAACCAGCAGATAGGGAGCCTGCATGGGACCAATCTAGGCCCTCTGTATGTGGGTGGAAGTTGTGTAGCTTGGTCTGTTTGTGGGGCCCCTAGCAGGGGATCAGGATCTGTCTCTGGTGCATGAGCTAGCTTTTTGGAACCTATTCCCCATGCTGGGATGCCTTGCCTAGACTTGATGCAGGGGGATGAGCTTGGTCCTGTCTCAACTTGATGTGCCTTGTTTTGTTGACTCCCATTGGAGGCCTGCCCCTTTCTGAATGGAGGAGGAATGGATGGGGTGGGGGGGGAGATATATGGTAGATGGGGGTGGGAACAGGAAGAGAAGAGGGAGGGGAAACTGTGGATGGTAAAAATAAATGAAAAAATAAAGAAGAAGAAGAAGAAGAAGAAGAAGAAGAAGAAGAAGAAGAAGAAGAAGAAGAAGAAGAAGAAGAAGAAGAAGAAGAAGAAGAAGAAGCCGCCGCCCTGTGCCAGGTTGGGCTACTTTTTTTGGTAGTTATTGGTCAGTAAAATCCTACAGACACCCGAATGTTGCAGGTTATTGCTGATGCTCTTTATCACTCTCCAGAACTTGGGAGTTAAGATCCTATTGTTGAAAACACCACACATTTGAGTTATAGAACATAGAAAAACTAAGCTGGTACTGATGTGGACATTTAATCCCTACTGATTAGCTTCCATAGTGAGAAGGTGCTATGTGTGACATCAGAGAAAAAAAGTAGCATCAATCTTATCTGGTTATGAATCCTGATGCAATAATGACTGGTCCAGCAAGACATGCCCACTGGTGCATATAGTGGCACAAACACTATGGGAGTAATCAATCATGTTGTGGTTGGTTTTAAGGCCTGCTCTACAAGTTGAAACCCATACCTGGCACTGCTATTGGGGAATGAACCTGTGACTAGACAGTTGTCATAGACTCTAAGGGAGAACCTACTACAAACACTCGGTTAGATGAGCATAATATTAAACCAACTTTTATTGACTTATCATTATACCCATACTAAACCCTCACCACAGAAGCTTCTCATTGTAGTAAATGACAACACAGAGACCCACAACTGGTCAAGTGTAGAGAATATTAGACTGCTAAATGCTCAGCCCTAAATATGATGTCTATATCACACTCCTTCCTCCCAAGGTTTACAAATCATTGTAGAAGAGGGTGGAAAGAGTGTAAAAAATAGAGGTAGTAGATGACTACACAGTAAGGCAGTTGTACCTATGAACTCACAGTAGTTATAAAAGCATGTACAAGATCTATGCAAGTTCAAGCCAAACAAAATCTCAGCACGGACAGGGAAAGTGGGTATGATGCCCCAACCCTGGCAGAGTAGCTATTACCCACTGATGGGTTCTGGGAAATTGAGATTCAGTTTTCTTTAAGAGTATGGCTTTGGGAGACTGAACACACTCTAGTGGATAGTCATACAGCCAAGAATACAGAGGCAGCACAAATTGTACTTGGTAAGCTGGTTTTGTGTGTTGTTGTTGTTTTTAAGGGTACAGAGTTGGGTGAGTAGAGAAGTGAAAGTAGATCTGGGAGGAGTTGGGGGAAGGGAGAAGGGGTGAATAAGATTCAAAATACATTGAACAAAACACTCAAACTAATAAAAAAAAACATTAGTTAACATTCTCTGTATATTGCAGTCATCTGCACAGGTCCATTTTGATAAGACACTAAAGCATATTTTAAAAAAGCTATGATCAATGACTGTGGGTGTGATCTGAGTAGAGTATTCAGGCAGCTGTAGTGTAACGCATGTTTGCAGCTGTGTTTGCGCATCTGTGCATGAAGGCCTCTGCTGTTCTTTCATAAGGCTTGCACTTTGCCCTACTTTAACTACACTGACCTGTCAGGAATAGTAAGCAGAAAACAGTAGGATCAGATATGCTTTGCTTACTTGTGGCATGGTGACCAAAAAGTTTTCCATTGCTCCCTTGTTCTCCTACTTTAAAATAAAAACCCATATTTAAATGACGACATGGTCATTTGAATAAAAATAATGGATGATGGGATCAATTTCTTATTCATGGAATGGGACTAGGCCCATGTTATAGTCTATGTGAGATGACTTGGACCCTCAGAATACAAAGTTTAAAGCTGTGTTTCCCTCGTGCAAAAACATGGGCATTTATGACCCCAGTGCCCATTGCATGTACCCAGCGTTGACACACCATAGATATTTGGTGATAAATCAGCAAGCCTGGGTTTCCCCAAATGTGGTGAACTTCCAGGATCCATTTGGCCCTCCCACCCTCCTGTTAGGGAGCCCATGTTGGGTAGTATGCTGCTTTGTTGATGGTGGCAGAACAAGGTACCACAGACTGGGTAGTTTAAGTGACAGAAACTTACTCACCATATCCTGGTTGAAGAAGGCCAAGATCAAGGTGTAAGCAGGTGGGTTCCTCCTCAGGCTTCTAGATGACATCCTTCCCATGTGCTCACATGGTCATCCTTGTGTGTTGGCTGTGTCCTGAGCTCCTCTTCCCTTAAGTATATCAGTTACACTGGATTAGGGATAACTCTGGTGAACTCAATTTTTACTTAATCATCTCTTTGAAGGTCCCAGTTGCAAATGCAGTTACAATCTGAGGGCTTCACTTGATAAATTTGAAGAACACGATAAACAAGGAAAGTCACAGATCCTTTAGAGGTATGTGGAGGCATAAGAGCTTTGGGTTCTTAGATTAAGGTCTAGATTATAGTCCAAGAGAGCCATTTCCAAGTCATAACAGTAGTGATGAAAGAAGAGAATGGAGTTTCAGCTGCAAATACAGCATTGGGAGAGTGGAACCACAAGAGCCTATTGAAACAGAACACGTGAGTCAAGCTTTGCTGTTCTCAACAAGGAAGTCGTGTGCTGAAGGACAAGTGTTCAGTGTAATCTGTGAGCTTCTAGGTTCACATTTCCACAGGGCCTTACTAACACAGAGAATTGGTGGCAAGCCCTCCCTAATGACTAGAAATAATCTCTACATTTTATTACATTTGTTTGTTTGGTGTGTTTCTAGACCACAATTCATCATTGAAGGAAGTCAGGGCAGGAACTTACAAAGGAACTGAAGCAAAACTCATGAATAAACGCTGCTCACTGGCTCCCTCACTGGGTTATGCCAGCCATCTTTCTTATACAGCCCATGTTCACCTGACTAGGGACAATGGCATCCACTAGGTGCTGGGTCCTCCCATATCAACTATCAATCAAGACAGTCTCTCACAGACATGGCCACAGGCCAATCTGATTGAGGTAATTCTTCAATTGAGGTTGCCTCTTCTCAGGTGACTCTAGGTTGATTCACATTAACAATGACAACAAACCAGCATCTTGTATGTATGTAGGGAGTAGAGTGAACACTTGCCAGGCCACATGTCTGGAAGTCAGGGACAACTCAGTGGAGTTGATTCTTTTCTTCTACTATGTAGGTTCCAGAGATTGAGCTCGGGCCATCAGGCCTGGAAACAACTACCATTACCTGCTGAGAATCTTGACAACTCCAGAAATCTCAATTCTTTCATCTCCCCTGAAGCTATCCTCACTCTGTAAATTTCTCTTTCTGCCACAGTCAGCTCGGCTGTCACATCAGAGTATCCTAAGTCAGTCAGTTTACAGACTAGACATTTATTTTCTTAGGATTTATGGTTAAAGTATTAATGAGGACGCTCCTTGGGTTTTCTTTGTTTGTTCTTCCATGACACAGAGGAAGCTCTGGTGTCTCTTCTGCATTCAAGGGTCCAGTTTCATTAGTCAAATGGCCCATACTGTGATCTTATTTGGTGTTTATCACATGACCTAGTCTCCAAATATAGTCACCATGGGGATGAGAATGTCAATACAGGAAGTGAGAGAAAGCACACAATACTTGTCTTTCAGAGTCTGTTTCTCCCACTCACCCTATCATTTCCAGTTTCATCCATTTTTCTGTGAACAACACAATTTAATTCTTCCTTACGGCTGAATTAACTCTATGGTATATACACCATATTTCATTTATTCCTCTATTGATGAACACCTCAGCTTGTGCTAGACCTTTACTGCTGTGAAGAGTGCTACAATAAACACAGCTGTGCACAAGTCTCTCTAGTAAGTTGACTGAACCTTCGGGTAATATGTCCAGAAGTCATATGGCTGCTCATATGGAAGTTCTGGACTTTATTTTTTGAGATATATCCACACTTACTGCCATAGTGGCTACATAGGTTTCCCTCCCACCAGCAGTGGATACTATTTCCTTTCCCCCTATACCCTTACTAGCATTTATTGTTTTCTTGAAAATGACCACTCTGTCTGGAATGAAATAAAATCTCAGTATAGTTTTTGTATTTTAATTCCCTAACTGTTAAATTTGTTGAATGTATTTTTATTTTCATTGGCCATTTGTATTTCTTCATTTGAAAAATATCTGTTCAGCTCATTTGCCCATTCATTGACTGGACTGATTATTGTTTGAACTTTTTAGTTATTTATATATTCTAGATATTAATCCTATGTTGAATGAGTAATTGGCAAACATTTTCTCCTAGTCTATAGGGTGTCTCTTAATTCTTGCTTTGGCTTTGGGCTTTTTTATTTTTGTTTGTTGTGCAAATTATTTTTAATTTATTGATGTCTCCTTGCTTATCTCTGTGCCTTATAACATCTTTCTTACATTTTTCCCAAGAAGGTCCAAAATGTCAGGTCTTTCATTGGGGTCTTAATCCATTTTTATTTGATTTTGTATAGGGTGGAAGATAGGGATCTTGTTTCAGTCCTTCTACACATGGATACCTAATTTTCCCATCATCACTTGTTAAAGATGCTGTGTTTTTTTCCAATGTATGTTTAGGTACTTTTCTCAAGAATCATAGGACTATATCTGTGTGGCCTTGTTTCTGGGTCTTCAATTTTATTCCATTGGCCTATGTGTTTGGTTTTGTGCATGTACAGTGCTGGTTTTGTTGCTATAGTTCTGTAATATAATTTGAAATCAAGTACTGTGGTTTATCTAGCATTACTGTTTCTGAATACAATCATTTTGGCTCTGTCAGGCCTTCTGTGATTTCATATTAATTTTAGGGATGTTTTCCTATCTTTGTAAAGAACGTCATTGGAATTTTGATGATGATTCCACTGGATCAGTAGATTCTTTTTGTGATGTAGCCATTTTAACAAGATCAGTTTTGTCAATTCAGAAACATGGGAGGTCCTCCCTCTTCTAGTGTTTTCTTCAGATTCTTTGGTGATTTATAGTTTTCATTGCTTAGCCCTGAAGTATCTGATAATCTATATATGGTGGTCTTCTGCCTTCACCTACACTGTGGTACTTCACTCTTCATCCAGATGACAGCCTTCCTTCTTTAGTCCTTTGTTACCACTATGGTTTTAGGAAATTCTGAAAGGATGATCAGGCCCCACAGGAACTGCCTTCAATGGATGCTTATGTAAACTCCACATCTAGCATGAGGAGTTCCTAAGGCAATGTTTCAGAACTCAAGTTTTGAAATTGAAGACCCCACTTCTCTACACAGAGTGAACACTTGGTTGATACTTATGCACATAAACTCTTGTGAGATGTACATTGGGCTGCCTTCTATCCTTGAAGCGTCTACAGTGTCCCACTCAGCTCTTTCTTTTTCTCTCTGTACTGCTCCATGTCAAGACAGTCCCAAGATGAGCTCTATTACCCAGACTCTTGTGACTGTGGCTTTTGGTCCAGTTCATTGGAAAACTCAAGTAAGACCTATGTGGCTAGATCTCTCTATAAGCAGACAACCTGAATGACCCTCCCTGTCCATACTTCTCCCAGATCTGCTGGGTCTGTGTGAGAGTCCTCTCTACTGCTGTTCTCTGGATGCCTCAACTTCATAAGTTTGGCTCCTAAATCATAGTCAAGCTCCTACCCCCACACCATAGGTGGTCCCCGACCTGATGCATCTTCATTTGCACAACCCTTAATTGCACAATGACAATAAAGGGAAACAGAAATAAGTTCATTGAATTGTGCTCTAATCAATAGACTATGTGCCTCTTACTTCATCTCAAATAAACCAGAGTTACTACATTTTAAAGAGCTGGCAAGTACCTAGAAGTCCCACTATCTAAAATAGTCAGAGAATGAAGAAACTAGTCATAGGTGTGATACCCTCACTACCCTGGCTCAGACACTCACAGTCTTCAATGTGATCCCTTTTCATAGTCATGACTGGCTGTGAGTTGATGCTGAGTATGCCACAAAACACCCAGGAAAACTCACATTGTGGTGGCCAAGTTCAGCCACACAGGCTACTTGCCTGTTTCCATAACCCACTCCTGGGACAGCCACCCAAAAATTCTCTCCTTCCCACATGTCCACAAAACCCCATCCCTGAATGGACATTGCATGCTAGGGAATGGCAGATGGAATACAGCAGACAATGAGGCTGAGGGGATCACCATGAAGCCATCTTCCAGGGTCTGAGCTCCCTCCAGTGATTTGTGAAAACAGCCCTATGGGGAGCCTCTACTCCCAGGTCAGCAGCACTTTTTTTAAATGACCCTATAACATGGTAGTAAAGACACCACTACCTCTTTGCTAGAATAGTCTTCTGAATAGGAAACTCACCTGGTCACTATTGTAGGAAAGGAGATTTTGATCTAAAGCTACATGGTTCATTCAGGTTCCTGCTTTTCCTATGAGCTTTAACCAAATCTTTCCAGACTTTCCTAGATCCAGATGCTCCAAACAGGGTTAAGCAATGGCGGGGAACATGTGCTATTTACCTCAGCCTGTGGCTGAGGACTTTCCAAGCACCTATGCTATGTTCCCATCAGAAGACTCATCGACCATCAAAGTGTTCAGAGCCGGCTAACTTCATCAGAGCTGGCAGGACACTAGAAAACACTCTGGCAGCAGCACAAGCCTTCACATGAGACCAAACAAAAATGCAGGTTGTGAAAGATGCTCCTGGGCTGGCGGAATTCCCCTCATTAGCAGGAAGCCAGGCTACTTCATCCAGGGCACGCCTCCCGCTGCATGCCTGGACTCTACTCTTGCTCTCACCAGGCTTGCTTCTGACAAGACAGCATCACCTAGTGGAGGAGTGCCAGGAGGACTCAGGATACCTGCATCACTGAATTCCTGGGGTCCTGGCTCTCAGCTAAAAAAAAAAAATGGAGATAATATGTCATCACCCCTCACTTCTTAAGCATTATGAAGACAAGTTCATCTAGGAAGGACTTCTCACTCCTCAGAAGACTATAAAGGTAGAATGAGTCAAGCCGTTGTTAGAAGTTCTCTCCCATGTTGCTATTCAAGTTCACTGTGCAATTAAAGCTTCAGGTGGGTCAGAGAGTGGGGAGGGGAAACTTTGGGCTTCTGTGCACCCTCCCTTCCAGCAGCCTCTGCCCCAGGGACTCTCATGATGTTAGCAAACATCAGCACTATTTCCATAAGAAACTACAGGAAACCCTGTATGTGTCTAATGCTTGGAAGCTGTGGGAATCTTCCAGTATATCCTCCAGAGGATCTCATTCCTCCCTAGTGAGGCTTTCCTTAGAAAATTATCTGGGCTTACACACAAAAATAACAGCTCAAGAATCTAGATAAAGTAAAAGATGGAAGAACATTCACGAATGACAAGAGACATGAAGAGTAAGGGTAGTGTTCTGACAAGCACATTTCTCACTGTAACTCCTATGGTATGACATCAGCTCGGTCTTTGCACCGACAGACAGGGATGTGTCCAGATTCACCCAGCAGAGCCTCCCTGACTTCCTTTCAGTGTGCGCTGAGCTGCTTTCTGCAAGACTAGAGTTTAGTCTTAGTATTGCTTTATTTTTAGTTTTATGCTGCCATGAGACTCACTCTAGTTTGGAGTTTTTAAAAAAGAGTTTGTTATCTGTATTTTTTCAAATAATATTTATCTTAATGGAACCTTCAAAATCTTCCCAAAATATGCTCACATGCTGGTATGGCCCATTTTCAAATAATTATTTCATTTCAGGTTATGTACAGATATCCAAATTATCCTTTCCATGTCATTCTGTCTGCTGGTTCAGTTTGGTCTCATGAGGTGATGTCAAAACTAAACTAAGAGTGTGAGAGATTGATGGGAAATTGCAGTCATACAGCCTGGTGCCTTCTGGGAGACCAGGAAGCAAGGGCCAGACTGCCCTTGAGTTCTGATAGTCTCTGCCATGAGGTAGGAGATTAGTACAGAGGTGGCCACAGGCACCTCACTCATTTGCAGCAGTCCCTTTACAGATTCAGTTAGAAGTGCTGTTGGTAGATGCCCCTCAACGGAAGAATGGATAAAGAAAATGTGGTACATATACACAATGGAGTACTACTCAGCAGAGAAAAACAATGACATCATGAGGTTTTCAGCCAAATGGATGGAACTAGAAAATATCATCCTAAGTGAGGTAAACCAGACTCAGAAAGACAAACATGGTATGTACTCACTCATAAGTAGATACTAGATGTAAAGCAAAGGATAACCAGACTGCAACCCACAGCTCCAGGGAGGACCCTAGGAAAAACATAAGGATTGCCCAGCGATGGAGAAATGGATGAGATCTACAGAAACAAACTGGGGTTTGGGGGGGGAGGTAATGGAAGGCAAGGTTCTGGGGGTGGGGAAGAGAGATTAGGGGAGCAGGAGGTTTGAGCTGGATCAGGAACAGAGTGGGAGAACAAGGAAAGAGATACCATGATAAATGAAGAAACCATGGGAATAGGGAGAAGCAGAGTGCTAGGGAGGTCCCCAGGAATCCACAAAGATGACTCCATCATAGACTATTGACAATGGTCAAGAGGGTACCTGAGCTGACCTACTCTGTTGATCAGATGGCTGAATACCCTAACTGTCATGATAGAACCCTCATACAGTGACTGATA
This sequence comes from Peromyscus maniculatus bairdii, assembly GCF_049852395.1. Lineage (NCBI taxonomy): Eukaryota > Metazoa > Chordata > Mammalia > Rodentia > Cricetidae > Peromyscus > Peromyscus maniculatus. The sequence goes on from NC_134854.1 coordinate 70,452,321, forward strand.
GAAGCAGATGTAGAGATCCAAGGCCAGGTCCCAGGCAGAGCTCCAGGAGTCCAATCAATGAGAGAGAGGAGGGATTCTATGAGCAAGAGATATTGAGACCATGATTAGAAAAAGTACACAGACAACTAACCAAACTAGTGGAAACATATGAACTGTGGACCAATAGCTGAGGAGCCCCCATGTACTGGACTAGGCCCTCTGGACAAGTGAGACAATTGTTTAGCTTGAACTATTTAAGGGGCCCCCAGGCAGTGGGACCGGGACCTGTCCCCAGTGCATGAGCCGGCTTTTTGGAACCTAGTGCCTATGGTGGGACACTTTGCACAGCCTTGGTGCAGGAAGGAGGGGCTTGGACCTGCCTCAACTGAATGTACCAGGCTCTACTGACTCCCCATAGGAGACCTTGCCTTGGAGGAGGTGGGAATGGGAGGTAGATTGGGGGAGAAGGCTGAGAGGTGGGAGGAGGGAGGACAGGGGAATCTGTGATTGATATGTAAAATGAATAGAAAATCTCTTTTTAAAAAAAGGAGAAAAAAGAAAGTCAATTACTATAGGAAAAAAAAAAGAAGTGCTGTTGCAAACGGCTTTCCCAGGCACAAGGCTGGAGGGTACTTGCTGCCTGCATCTTGGGAAAGAGGAGAGAATGTACCTTTCTACAGTTAGTTGGTACCCAAGGTGCACAGACCCACCTCTCCATGCTGGCTCAGGTGCTCCTTTGCTTCATGCAAAGTCTCAGAGCAGGGAGACGTGGAGATAGGGTTACCTCAGGGGACTCAGGAAGCTACTGACAGCCAACTCCTTTCTCCTCCACGGTCCATATTGACACCACCATGCTGTTATCACTTAGTAGGATTATATGACTTACAATGGTATGTACCATCTGTATCTTGTTGTTTCCCAGACTACCATCAAGTGAGGTGAAACAGAAGAGTTCCAGAGGAGCTACTCACTGGTCCTCAATGTCACAGTAACCCTGTCCCTTCCATGGGGGATGGTCACTTACATCTACTCCACACCTTGCACTTCTGTCTGCAGTCCATGAACTAGAATTCAAAATGCCAGTTAGCATTTGGTCTGTGACTCAGGCGGACTCTTGCATTACCTGTACAAATGTTCTCGCTCTTAGGAAGACAGGACCATCCCTGAAAATCCCAGTATAGTGAAGACACAGGTCACATTACTAGGACCTATGAGGCCACCCTTCCTCCAGTCCTGTGGCTGACCTCCTGAGGGGATACTGTGCATGGTAAAGGTTCTGGTCTGGGAAACAGGCCACATCCCCTTTGAGTTCTGCCTCCACCTACCTAACAGATCACCCAGTTCTCTGTTAGGCCTGTGGTTCTCCCAGTAACTATAGGTCCTCCACTGTGACTCTGACATAGCATGAAAGCCCAGTTTGCAAGCTGGATGCTAGTGCATTCATGGGGCTACCAGAGGCTAGGAAGAAAAGGGTGAGAAAGGAATAGATGATGCTCAGAGGTAGAAAGTCTTAGAGGAGTAAGTGCTATGAGCTAGTGTACTGTGACCATGGAGTGCACATGAAGACCACAGTTGATGAGGACAAGTGCTGGTAGGATGCAGGAAGAGGGGAACACTTACTCATGGCTGAGAGTACAAACTGGTGCAGCCACTACAGAAATCAGTGTGGATGTTCCTCAAAAAGCTAGAAATAGATCTACCACATGACCCAGCTATACCACTCTTGGGTATATACACAAAGGACTCTATCCTACTATAGAGATACTCGCTCATCCATGTTCATTGCTCTATTTACATCAGCCAGGCAATGGAAACAGCCTAGACACCCATCAACTGATGATGGACAATGAAAATGTGATACATTTACACAATGAAATATTATTCAGCCACTAAGAAAAACAAAATTATGAAATTCACAGCTAAATTAATGGAACTCAAAATAACCATTCTGAGTGAGGAACCCCAGACCCAGAAAGACAAATGCCCTATGTTTTCTCTCATTTGTAGATGTTAGTATTGAATCTAAAGATATGTGTGTTTCATTTGGAATGCCATAGAAGCCAAGAAATCGGTAAGGGTCATGGGGACAATTTCAAAGACAGGAAGATAAAACACAGTGGTATAATGGGTTAAAGGGGAATAATAGAAAGGGAGGAGTTAAATTTGGAAAAGGATAGAAGGGCAGGGTAGAGGAAGGAATACAGGGAGGGATAAATAACACTAGACTACTGGGGAAAGTCATATGGAAACGTATCACTGTAGAAGTTTCCTAAAATAAACATATAACCACATATAAAAAGAGTTCAAATGGGAGTTAAATATGGACTATAACAGGGTGGTAATGCCCCAACTAGACAGTAGAGCCTAACAACAAAAAAGCCCAGTACCATATTGGGTTACTTGTTTGGGAGTTGTTGGTCAATGAGATCCTACAGATGCCCAAACATTGCATTTGCCATGCTATTGCCAATCAGTGTTCTTGGTTACCTCCAGAACTTGGCAGTAAGACACTATTGTTGAAAATACTATATACTTGAATCATATAACATGGAGAAACCAAGCCAATACTGCTCTAGAAGCTTCATTTCTACTGTCTAGCTTTCAAAGTACTGGAAGGTGCTACACATGCTACCAAAAGAGAAAAGGCACTGTCAATTTTACCCATCGGCGAATCCTGCAAGCTATAATAATGACTGGCCCAGCAAGAAATGCCCACAGCTGCAATAGTGACAAGAATGTCGTGGGAATAACCAACCACTTCATGGTTGGATTTAAAGACTATTCTGTAAGATAAGACCTGTACATGGCACTACTATTGAAACATGAACCTGTGTCTAGACAGGTAATGGGACCTAGGGGAGAATCTAATAATATCAGTCTGCTCAATGGACATAGTATTAGACCGACTCCTAATGACTTATCATTATACCCATTGATTAATGCATCCCTCAACCCTATTCAGAGAAGCTTCTTTTTGTAATAGATGGTAATTAATGAAGAAAGCCACAACTCAAAAAAGTGCATAAAATGGAATGTTTGGCCCTAAAATGGAATATCACATGCTCTTCTCTCAAGGCTCAGGAATCATTGAAGAAAAGGGGTTGGAAAGTTTGTAAGAACCAGAGTGGGTGATTGCAAGGAAACAGCACTTTCCAGACACAGCAGGGCAGTTGTACATATGGACTCAGAGTAGTTATGATAACAGGCAGAAGACCTGTGCAAGCTCAAGACAGACCAAGTCTTGGTATGGAGAGGGGAGGTGAGCAGGAAATTCGACCTCCAGCTGAGGAGCTTTTGACAACTGGTAGCTACTGGGAAACAAAGAATCCATTTTCTTTAAGAGTGTACCCTCTGGTCAATTGATCATGCTCTCATAAAAGGCCACACATTCAAGAATATATGAGCAGCACAAATTAGAATCAATGTGTGTAAAAAAAAAAAGTGGACACAAAGTTGGGTGGGGGGGAGTGAATATGATCAAACCACATTGTAGGAAATTCTTAAAGAACTAATAAAATGAAAAAAAAATACATTATAAATAGCAAATTTACCAAAAGAATAGATATTTAATGTTCTCCTTAGAGAAAAGAGAAGTTATTGCAGTGATGGATACATGAATTAGCTTGATCAACTCTTTCCATAATCCAAATACAGATCAAATCACAATGCATACAATCCTCACTTACAATTAAATGTTAATTTTTGCCGGGTGGTGATGGCACACGCCTTTAATCCCAGCACTCAGGAGGCAGAGCCAGGAAGATCTTTGTGAGTTCAAGGTCAGCCTGGTCTACAGAGCAAGATCCAGGACAGGCACCAAAACTACACTGAGAAACCCTGTCTTGAAAACAAAACAAAAAAATGTTAATTTTTAGGGCTAAAAAGATGGCTCGGCCGTTATGAGCACTTGCTGCTTTTGCAGAGGTTCAATTTGTAGCACCCACATGGCAGCTCACAACTGTCTATAACTCAAGTTCTAGGGGATCTGATTCCCTCTTCTGGCTTCAGCAGGTACCAGGCATGCATGTGGTGCACATACATACAAGTAGGCAAAACATTTAAACACATAAAATAAAAATAAATTAACTTTTTTAAATACTTAATTTTATTATTTATTTATTTGGGGTTTTTTTGGTTTTTGTTTGTTTGTTTGTTTGTTTGTTTGTTTGTTTGTTTGTTTAGATAGGGTTTCTCTGTATAGTCTTGGCTGTCCTGGAATTCACTCTGTAGATCAGGCTGGCCTCAAATCAGCCTGCCTCTGCTTCCCAAAAGCTCAGATTAAAGGCATGTGCCACCACTGCCTAGCTAAGATTTATTTTTTAAAACTAAACTATTACCCTTTTAATAAAGTTATCTTGATTGATTAATAAAGAAAGAACAAACTGGGCAAGCTCCCAAAGTAAGTGGAGAGGGGAAGGAAGTGAATAAGATATTCAAGAGGAGAGGAGAAATGAAAGCATGATTTTCTTGGGCTTATCATCATTCACATGTTTTAATGCTTTGAAAGGAGAGACTGAATGGATGAATAGCACCAGATGTAGGAAAACACAATTCAGAAATACCAGATGCAGAGAGAAGGGGTGCAGTAGTGATGGCCACACCCAGCACAGAAAGGCATCATAGTGAATGGTGACCAATGGAGCCCATGATGTAGCCCCAGCATCAGGGAGTGCATGCTGACCTGCTCTATTAACTCATCCAGAGCACAGTCTCAAGGGCCACTCTTAGATTTACGATACCTATTATTGAGTTGTAGATCAGCCTAGATATTGCATGTCAGTATAAACACCTTTTCACACTCTTCATCATATAACTTGTCATTTTTAATCTCTCACATTGATGTTCAACATCTCCTTACCATCACAGTGTAAATACAGCACAGACCATATTTTCAATGTGACTTAAAAAAGAGTGATTGAAGAGCTGATGGGAGGGGGGTCTTTGATTTATTTCATCTGAGGTTCCCCAGGAATATGCCATGATTTATGTCCCCACACAGCTGTCTGATTAGTTCACTCTGGGCTAAAAAGGCAAACCATTAAAGGCATTACAATTTCAACAAGAATGTTACCCGAGTAAGCACAACAGTGACATCTTGTGCCTTGGAACACATGCATTAGTGGAGACCTGTGCTTCTTAGTTAACATCAGAATCATGGATCATATGTGACCAACCAGAACAACCAGCAACTGAAATTGTTTCAAAACACTAAAGTGGGAGCTGCAGAGATCACTTAGGCAGTAAAGCCCTTTCCTCGAAAGCATGAAGACCTGAGTTCTATCTCAAGACCCTGTGGATAGCCTGGACTCATAATCTGAGCAACAGTGAAGGAGAGGCAGAAACAGTAGACCTCGGAAAGTTCTGGGACCAGCCAGCTTTGCCTACTGTGCAGAGTGACAGGCAAAGAGACCCTGTCTCAATAGACAAATAAATGGAAGACCCTTGAAAGACACCTGAAGCCATCTTCTGACCTCTAAATGTGCATGTGCACCCACACACATACCTGTACCCACACACATACACCCACACTAATGGAATAAATAAATTAGTTATTAATTAAAATATTGAAATGGCTCCACGGATGAACCAATCCCACACAACACATACAGACATATTTCGGGGGTGGAGTGAACAGTTCCAATGGGATGCCAGTTTTTTGTTTTATTCCAGACATAACATATGTGGATTATAAAGTTTAAGGGCAAGGAGCTATTAAGCCACAGGAGTGACTTCCCAGCAAGTTGCTGAATAACCTGAGACTTGAGGTGAGCACCTGCTAGGAAAGAGGGTTTTAGGAGAGACAGGTGTGTGGCCTTGCCTAAATCACAGCTCACAGACCTAGCCAGGGAGTGCACAGCCCTCTGGGAGGTGACACACAAGACTGTTATTCATGCAAGATACCTAGCATGGGGGGAGGGGGTGTAGGGGATTCCATGCTTGTGAGGAGACAGGACAATCTAACCAAACTAGAAGAAGAAAGAGACCATCTTTGATGTACCTACTGAAATGATCAGATAAAGAATTTAAGTACTTATGAATACGGTCCAGGAACTGGAAAGAAGGGGAGAACTGGAACAATCTCACAGAAAATCAGTCTTAGAAAGAGCCAAGTGGAGACTTTAGAACTGGAAAACACAATGATTGAAATTAAGCAGCTGACAGATGGCTTTCACAGCCTGTGACTCAGCAGAAGAAAGGCTGTGAGCTGGAACCAGGATGTGAAAGATGCAGGAAAGAGCGTGAGAAAGCCCTGAGGCATGGGAAAAGGCCTTCCCACACCTGTCATTTGCAAAGGAAGATCACGGTGTGAAGAGTAAAGATTAAAACTCAGCCATGCATACTGGAATGCACCTGCAGTCCAGGCTACTCAGGAGTCAGATGGATACCATGTCCAGGAATTTAAGACCAGCCTGGGCAGCATGGTAAGACCCCTCCTCAAAAATATTTTTTTCCAGTCGTGTTTGGTTCTATCCTAGTTCTCTGGGCCATCCAGCCTCTCTGCCCTGGCCCTCCAGGCAGTGTCAAGGGTAAGCTCCTTCTCATGGTATGGGTCTCAAGCTGGATCAGTCATTGGTTGGCCACTCCAACAGTCTCTGCACCACCTTTACTCCAGCACATCTTGTAAGCAGGACAACTTGTAGGTCAAAGGTTTTGTGGCTGGGTTTGTGCCCCAATCCCTCCACCGGAAGTCTTGCCTGGTTACAGGAAATGGCTGGTTCAGACTCTCCATATCCCCCGATGCTAGAAGTCTTAGGTAGGGTCACCCTCAGAGATTCCTGGGAGTTTAAAAAAAAAAAAAGTCAATGAAATGATTCCTAATGATATTCTGCTATGCTCATGGATTAGTGCCTAGCCCAACTGTCATCAGAGAGGCTTTACCTAGCAACAGATGGAAAGAGATGCAGAGACCCATAGGCAAACATTAGGCCTCCAGTTAGAGGGGGAGGAAGGATTGTAGGAGTGTGGTGGTTTGAAAGAAAATGCCCCCGAAAGGGAGTGATACCATTAGGAGGTATGGCCTTGTTAGAGTAGGTGTGGTCTTGTTGAAAAAAGTATGTCATTGTGGAGCTGGGCTTTGAGGTCTCTTTTCTCAAGCTTCACTCAGTGTGACAGTCAATTGACTTCCTGCTGCCTTCTGGTCAAGATATAGCCAGTACCACCTATGCCTGAACACTGCCATGCTCCCCGTCATGATGATGATGGACTGAACCTCTGAAACTGTAAGCGAGTTCCCTCAATTAAATGTTTTCTTTATAAGAGTTGCTGTGGTTATGGTGTCTCTTCACAGCAATAAAACCCTGACTAAGACAAGGAGCCAGAGGGGTCAAGAGCACCATAAGAAAACCCACATAATCAACTAACCTGGGCTCATAGGGGCAGAGACTGAACTGACAACCAGGGAGCCTGCAGGGATCTGACCTAGGCCTTCTGCATATATGTTACAGTTGTGTAGCTTGGTCTTCTTGTGGGACTCTTAACAGTGGGATCAGGGGCTGTCTCTGAATGTTGCCTGCTTTTGGGACCCTTTCCTCCCACTGGGTTGTCTTGCACAGGAGAGGTCATGCCTAGTCTTACTGCAATTGGTATCCATGGGAGGTCTGCCCTTTTCTGAAGAGAAATGGAGGAGGAATGGCTGGGTGGGAAGAAGGTAGGGAGGAGTGACTGGGATGAGAGGAGGGAGGGAAACTGTGGTCAGGGCGTAAAAAAAATAAAAAAATTTTCAAGTCATAATTAAATAAATAGACAGACCGATAGATACAGACAGACAGATTTTACAAAGCTAACAGCATCATCCTGTCATCTATGAACATATAAACCTCTGCAAATCTGAAGCAGAATAAATAGGGAGCAAAGACCACCAGAGCCACCATCTTGCTTGGGATAAAAAACTTGAAAGCACAGCAAAAGGGCTGCAGAGACAAGTAAGTCATAGCCTGAGAGTTGTGCAATCCATAAAAGCAACAAAAGATTAAAAACCACATATTTTTAAATCAAAGATCAAAGAAGATGAGCAAACTACTTCTGTAGTCAAGTCCAAGAGGCCTTGAGCTGCTTCAGGGAAGGCTTGAGTAGGGGCTCCCGCTCCTTCCATGCCCACGTGCTCCACAGACAGGCCTCCTGAGCTCCTCCACCCTCAATACCTGCAAAAGAACAGCAGGGCTCATGGAGATTCTTCCTCCTTCTGAGATTGTCCCCAACCCCAACAGAGCTCCAAGATCTGAAGTCCAACAGTTGGCATCTGGGTCCCTGTGACTGTGGATAATAGCTTCTCCATGTGCCTTCCCATGGCGTACAAGGTCACTATTTCTACAGATCACAATTCCATTTCTTTTGTTGTTGTTTTGTTTTTGTTTTTGTTTTCCAAGACAGGGTTTTTCTATGTAACAGTCCTGGCTGTCCTGGAACTTGCTTTGTAGACCAGGATGGCCTCAAACTCACTGAGATCTGACTCCCAAGTACTGGGATTAAAGGCGTGCGCCACCACCGACTAGCCACAATTCCATTTCTTCACACTATCCCAAACATTTGGTGAGTACACATAACTCAGAGTTTGGTTTTAAAAGATCTCATTTGCAGGCTCAAATTCTCTTTACTAACTGACCCCTGCCCCAAATATTGTAGAAATAAATAAAATAGATTTTTTTTTTTTGTACTCCCAGTTCACAAGTCAGAGATAGCCCATACATAGTGCTAGTCAAGGATCCAGACTGGTGCAGGTCAGAGCCTGCCACTGTCTGTGTTTCTTGGCCTGTAGAAGGCACTAAGAGTGTCCAGGGAAGATACTTCTTCATTCACTACTTACTTGGTCAGGCATAAAGGCTTACCCAGTTCTGTGTGTGTCTGAGAAATACAGATTTAACATTTTCACCTCTCAAAAAGAAAAAAAAAAAACAATTGAACAGGCCCAATCTCTACCCTAGGTATTTCCTGCATCCTGCAGTCACCCATCCTGAAGGGGGGTAGGCTTGCCGGGCAGAGGTTGGGCTATGCAGGGTTTAGCCACTGTTCCTCTCCTCTCTCCCAAGGCCATCATTGGTTCCTATCCTCTATCACCAGGGAAAAGTCACTGACGGGACTTAGCCCTCTGGCCTTCTACTACTTTAGCACCAGTCTACCCAGCCACGAGTCCCCTGTTCCAAGTCAAGGAAGAGATCTGAGGTATTAATCTCCCAAGAAAGCACTAGCTACCCCCTGTAGTATATACACTCAACCCAAATTCCATAATCCAAGTCAAGAACTTCTTAATGTATCATACTTACACCCAAGTATCTAATGTAGCCAATACAGGGGCAAATTGAAATAGCAATTTATAAAGGAAAATGGGTTCACTCTGTAGTGACCATGTGAAAAGCTACTAGCAATGCACACACATGCCCACAAACTCAAACTCTGACACTCACTCTTCCATGCCCCCCTACAACAATGAAACATTCCATTATGCAATATATGCCACCCGAGGTCATAAAAAAAAACGTAAACAAGAGAACAGATATTTTTCTGGAAATTTTTAATATTATACAATATTGGCTCTCACTAAATTAATAACACAATTTCCATCCAAATATTAACATTATTTTAGAACTCTCTAAATAAAAAATTTATAGTTCACCTGCAGTCTCATATGCACACACAAAAAAGAATTAGGTAGACTAGTGCAACCAGAAGACAAAACATACCAAGAGTAGTTAAAACAGTCCAGATGGGAGGATAAATAACTCTATGCATCAGTGTAAAAAATACAGTCCCAATATATATGGTGGTATTGTATTCCCCAAAATATTGTGCACCCTAATAAACTTATCTGGGGTCAGAGACAGAACAGCCACTAGATACAAAGGCTAGAAAATGGTGGCACTCACACCTTTAATCCTAGCACTCCAGAGACAGAAATCCCTCTGGATCTCTGTGAGTTCAAGGCCACATTGGAAACAGCCAGGCATGGTGACAGTGATTCATGCCTTTAATCCCAGAAAGTGAGCCTTTAATCCCAGGGAGTGGTAGTAGAAAGCAGAAAGGTATAAAAGGCGGGAGGACCAGAAACTAGAAGCATTTGGCCTGGTTAAGCATTTGGCTGATTAAGCTTTCAGGCTTCTAGCAGCACAGTTCAGCTGAGACCCATTCTGGATGAGGACTCAGAGGCCTCCAGTCTTAGGAAACAAGACCAGCTGAGGATCCAGTGAGGTGAGGTAGCTGTGGCTTGTTCTGTCTCTGACCATGCAGCATTTCACCCCAATAACTGGCCCTGGGTTTGATTTTATTAATAAGACCATCTAAGATTCATGCTACAGGAATTTCATCTACAACAAAGGAGACATCTAAAATCATCAGAATATAGAGCCTTGTACAATAACCAGCATCTAAAGGCCAGAGATGCTGCTAAGTAGGGGAGGCAGGGTATTTGCCTAGCATTACCAGTACATCTCAAAGAAGAAAGAAAAATGAGGGAGAGTAGAGGGAGAGTGGGAGGGAGGACAGAAAGGGAGAAGGAAGGAGGAGCAGGGAGGGAGGCAAGGGGGGAGAGAGAGAGAGAGAGAGAGAGAGAGAGAGAGAGAGAGAGAGAGAGAGAGAGAACAATACTTAAGACAACTATATTGACATTTGAAAAAAATTATGTCTGATCTTTATCTCATATCTTACCTTAAAATAAATTAGAAGTTGATTAAAGTTGAAGGGGAGGAGATAAGACCAAAAGATAATAGAAATAATTATGTGGTTATTGCTGCAATCTATAAGTGGAAAGAACTCTCTAAGATTGACATCATCAAAGAAGAAACCATAATACTGGCTAATATGAACATGTAAAGTGTCTGTATGCTGAAAAGAAAATGCTGGTTATTGCTTCAAATGCAACTGTGATACCGCAATGTTAAAGGTGAGAGAGGTTCGTTGGTGACAGAACATGAAAGTCCTCATTAATCACAGCAGGAAAGCAGAAGGCACTGTGCAGACCGGTTATGCCCAGAAACTACAGCCACCACCACAGCCAGGACTGGGTGGAATTATTATATCAGAGAGAAGAAAGAGATACCCTAACTCCCCCTCCCCCATAAAACACTTCTTATTATTTTCTCAACAAATCTAGCAACACACAGAAAATTATATACCCATCTTTCTATCTATTTCCATCCCCCAAAGCTAGGAGTATTAGTATTAGTTATCTGTACCCATCCTAGAAACTGAGAATGTATCTGGTTCTACAAAGTGCAGCTCAGTACCATGAGTCTGTTAAAAAACAACAAGACAGAACCAAACGATGAACTCAGAGGCACTCTCAGGGCCGCTTATTACTTATTTACTTATTAAAAGATATGTAAATTTAAGTAAAAACAAGATTGTGTCAATTCCTACACTATATATACATCTGTAGAGAATAATCAACCACAGATATGCCGCTCAGCACATCTGTAAGTCATGTCACTTGCATGGAGAACAGCGTGAGACTACATATAAAATAACTTTCGGTGTAAGACTAAGAGAAAAATTCCAAAGCAATTTTGAGACAAAAGAGACATAGAAAGGATAAAACTTAAATTGCACACAAAATGTGCAGCTACCTGTATTAAATGTTATGTGTTTGGCCTCCTTGTCACCACAGGCTAGTTCATGCTTAGATGAACTTCACTTCCTCCTTGTATATTACTGGAATGTTTTACAATGAATTATGATGCAGACATAAAATGAGGTGTTTGGGGTGCCAATGGGTGTGACTCAAAGTAAGTAGAGGGAAGCAAATAATAAAGAGAAAAGCTGAAATCAAAGAGAAACTAGAATATAATATTTTTGTGAAATTGATTCATGTTAAGTGAAAAGAAACAATGAATGACAAAAGACTTCACAATAGATATTTCAGATCTAACAGGAAATGCTACTAACTCCCATGCCACTGGGAGTCAGCAGCTTAAGCAAAAATGAATTCTGTGAATCACACAGATAACCAACCTAAGAAATACAAAAAAGATGTAGAGATGCAAAACCAAGCCAGAGAAATAGTCAATGACTTGAACCTCTTACAAAGCCCAACTGCTAAGTCCTAAGCCCAGATGTTTTCACTAGTAAATACTATCAAGTCTCTAGGAAAGCAAGGAGACCAAAAGCAGATGTGTCGATACAAGAAAAAAACTATAGACAGTCACCCTAGGGAATATGGACACAAACTGTTTAAATATTAGCAAAAGTAATCTGCAATGCACAAACTAATATAAAACAGATAATAGTTATCAGTATCAAGTACATGATTTCCTAACTTCAATAATATTTTGGCAAAACTCTTAGCAAACCAGAGATAAAGGGATTCTTCCTCAGCCTGATAAAGGTATCTAGAAAAAGCCTATAGCATGACACCTAACAGTGAACTACTGAATGCCTCCTTGGGCCTGGAGATCAGGCAAAGAAACCACTTCTACTTTCCCTAACCAGCATCCCACTGGAGAAAGACAATAAACATCAAACAGGATGAAAATATGATTATCTGTATTTGAAGGTAATATTATTGTATACAAAAGCAATCCTGAGAATACAGGAGAAAAACTAGTCAAACCAGCAAGTTTAGCAAAGCTTCAGAATTCCAAGATCAGAATACAAAAATCAGGCCAATGAGATAGCTTATTCGGATAAATGTGATTGCCCAGCAAGACTGACAACCTGGGAGTTTGATCCTCAGGACCCACATTGGAAAGATACAACTGACTCCAGAAAGGCATCCTCTAGTGACCATATGTACTGTGGCATGCACATATCCATGTACCCACACTCGCGCACGCACACACACACACACACACACACACACACACACACACACGCACACACACAATAATAAATATAACAATAATAATTTTAAATTTAAAAATCAATTCTATCTCTGTCTAAAACAAACAAGTGAAACACTTGAAACTTTTAAATATCATTTATAAGAGCACTCAAAATTCTAACATACTTAGAGACTAAGTATTGTAAGACTAATACTTTAAAAGTTCTAAGGCAAGACAAGGAAGAAATAAGAGAGAGTAAAATAAATAGAACACTCTCCTGTGTCCCAGGGTTGGAAGGTTGATTCTAAGATGGCAACTGAACCCAAATTTATGTATGGATCCAATGTAATTCCAAACAAAATCTCAACTTTTTAATCACAAAGTTAATTCTAAAATATAAGGAAACACAAAGGGCCTACTTTATAACAAAATAATTACACCACCTTATTTCAAGATTTAATATAATGATATATATATATATATATATATATATATATATATATATATGGAACACTCTGGTAATGACATAAGAATAGGACAATAAAACATAAGAGAGGCTAGAGAGACACTTGGTAAAGTATCTGTTGTACAAGTGTGAGGACTGCAGTTCAGATTCCCAGTACCTACATAAAGTCCAGATGCAACAGCACATGTCTGTTACCCCAGCAGTGAGTGATATAAATAGGTGGGTCCCCAGAGCTCACTGGCCAGCCAGACTACCCAAAATAGTGAGCCCAAATTAAATGGGAGACTGTCTCAAAAAATAAGATGGAGAGCAGTAGAGAAAGGACACCTGAGGTTGACCTCTGACCTCTGTTCTTTTCTGAAGAGAGACAGGAAGGAAGTGGATCCAGGTGGGAGAGAAGGTGGGGAAGAACTGGGAAGAATAGATGGAGGGGAAACTGTATTCAGATTATATTGAGAGAGAAAAGAATCTGTTTAATAAAAAGGGGAAAGGAAAGAAAGGGAAGGGAGGGAGGGAGGGAGAGAGGGGAGGGAGGGAGGGAGGGAGGGAGGGAGGGAGGGAGGGAGGGAGGGAGGGAGGGAGGGAGAAAGACCCAAATGACAATGGGTATGATAAGCAATCATACCCTTTAACTTAGGTGCAAAATAATTCTGTCTGTGTAACTTTTTCTTCAAAACAATAATTTCATATTGTGATGGTTAGTTTTAATTATCAACTGGGCATAATCTAGAATCATGGTGGAAAGAATCTCAGTGTAGGACTATTACATCACAGTGGTCTGTGGGCATGTCTATGGGGGATTATTTTGATTATGTTAAAAAACTGAGGTGGAAAGACCACTCACTGTGGGTAGCACCATTCCCTAGGCAGGGATGCTGAGCAATGTGATAGTGGAGAAAGCAAGCTGAGACACTCATTGCTCTCTGTCCTTGATCATGGATATGAAATGACCAACTCCCTCATTGTGATTTCTCTATTATGGAAGGATATAACCTGGAGTTGTGAGCTAAAATAAATCTTTCTTTCCTAAAGCTTTTGTTAGGGCATTTTATCACAGCAAACAGACAAAAAACTAAGAGATATTATTATTTTCCAATTTATAATCAATTCAGTATACCAGAGTAATAGTAGTTCAATTCAATATTTTTAGTTACTGCATAATTTAAATATTGAGTTTTTTCTGAGTCAACTAGCTTACTATTTACTGCCAACAATGTTATCAATTATTAGATCAGAACTAGAACTACTGTGATGTTATAATTCAACATACTCATACTTAGAGGCATTCTAAATTTAATATTGAAAGTTCTAATTAGCCATAAAACTGCAAATAAATGATTTTAAAATAAAAAAGATAAGAATGGGCAGTTTATAAAAGAATAAATACAAGAATTCCCATGCATATGAAATTATGTCCGAAATTGAGAATAAAGAATATAGCAGGAGTGTGCCCAGGCCTATAATCCCAGAACTTGGAGAGACTGAAGCAGGAAGATGCAAGTTCAAGGATAACTGAGGTTACACAGGGAAGCTGTCCTCCACAGCACTGACAATAAAGAATACAAATCAAAACTAAGCAAAAGTTCTGGTGTAACAGATGGCAGTGATCTAAGTGGTAACATCTAATGTACAGAATTTAATGAAACAGTATTCTTACATGTTGTTAATAGGAGTGCATATTGCTACAAGTTGTTGGATAGAAATCTAACAATGGATACCAATTTTTAAATCTGCATAATTTTCTACCACCCTTCTCATAATCAGCCCAGTGGCAAGGCCAGTGTGAGCTCTGAAGAGTGTCCATTGCAAGGTTGTGAACTACAAAAACTAGAAATAAATTTAGTATTAAATGATGTAATTTTTCTTGACTGATGTTAAAATGACAGAGTTAAATCAGAATACATCCTTTACAGTCACAATAGGATACTGCGGAATGGCAATTCCAATGACATAATTGTACTTGCTGAGCTAGAAATCTGTTTCAATACACAAAAAGTAGGCGCTAAACCATACAGATATAAATCTGGACTATGAATCAGCACATATTATAAAAACAATTGGTTTTTCTTAAGACAGGGTTTCACTCTGTAGCCCAGCCCAGAACTCACTATACAGCTCAGTTAGTTTTAGTTTTGAACTCATGGTATCCCTGCCTCAGTCTCCCAAGTGCTATCATTACAGGTATAAGCTACCTTGTGTATTTTCATGGCAAAACTCTGTATACATTTGTATGAAAATAATGACTAAATAATGACTATTAGAAGATAGTAAGGTCAAGAGAGAGAGAGGGAAGAGAGAGGAAGAGAGAGAGAGAGAGGTGTTTAGTTGAATGGGTTTGGTTTTTTTTTTGAGACAGGTCATTACATAGTCAGCTACAAATTTACTATGCAGCCCAAACTGGCCTTGAAATGCTCCTCCTGCCTCTGCCTCCTTAGTGCTCATATTATAGCCGTACATGCAGACTGATTTTTATTTTTACTTTTAAGTTATTCCAACTATCTAAGTCTTTCTAATGACCCCATGTTAATTTCTGTATATATGTGACTGTCTGAGGGAGAGGATGCACATGAATGTGCACATACAGGCAGCGGCTAGAGTACAACCTCAGGTAGTTTTATTCCTTCAGTGCTATCCACCTTGAATTTTAAGACAGGACATCTCCTTTGGAGCACTCAGCCCTAAATTTAGATGTCTTTATTATATCCCTCTTCTCAAGGCTTATGGGTGGCCTAGATAATTTTAAGTTAACTTGACACAAGCTGAAGTTGTCTGAGAGGGGGGAACCTTAAATAAGAAAATGCCTCCAAAGATAGGACTATAGACAAGCCTGTCTGGCATTTTCTTAATTAGTGATTGATGAGGTAGGGACCAGCCAATTGTGGGTAAAGCCATGCCTGGGCTGGTGTTTTTGCTGGACAGTGGTGGCACGTGCCTTTAATACCAGCAGAGAGATGCAGAAGCAGGGGGATCTCTGTGAGTTCAAGGCCAGCCTGGTCTACAGAGCTAGTTCCAGGGCAGCTAGGGCTATTACACACAGAGAAGCCCTGTCTTAAAAAACAAAATCAAAAAAAACTTGCAGGCTGAGCAAGCCATATGTAGCAAGCCAGTAAGCAGCACCCCTCCATGGCCTCTGCACCAGCTCCCGCCTCCAAGTTCTGGCACTGTTTTGAGTTCCTGTCCTGAATTCCTTCAGTGATGGACTATGTTATAGAACTGAAAGCCAAATAAACCCTTTCCTTCTCAAGTTGCTTTCACCATGGGGTTTCATCATAGCAACAGTAACCCTAAGACAGGGATCTATATGGAAGAGGAGGCAACAAGATTATAAAAGCAGAGATTGTGAATGACTCTAAGGAAACCAGAGGGCTGGTGCACATAAGAACTCAGACTGTGGCAGCTTATACAAGACCTAAACAGGTTCAGTCCAGACAAGATCCCAGTACGTAAGAGGAAACAGGCACAAAGTCCCAGCCCTAGCCAAGAAGATATTTGCAATTACTAGCTTCTAGGAAGGAAATCACTTTTCTTCAATGGTGTGACACTGGGTCTATCAACCAAACTCCAGAGTAGGTCTCTTGCTCAGGAGTGATTGACCAACACAAATTGGAGTCCGTGAGATTTCATTGTTGTTTTGTTTGTTTGTTTGTTGTTTTGTTTTCTTGCTTGTTTTGTTTGTTTGCTTGCTTGTTTGTTTTTTTTTAAAGAGAAAATGAACATGAAGTTGGATGGCGGTGGGAGCTCTAGGAGACATTGGGAGATGGGAAAGAATATGATCAAAATATATTGGATGAAAAAAAATTTTAGAGTAAAAAGAAAAAAAGATGGGGTCTCTCGCTAGCCTGAAATTCCCCGAGTAGGCAAGCGTAGCTGATCAGTGAGCCACAGGGGCCAGCCTATCTCTATTGCCCCAGCTTTGGGATTATAAGTACATGCTACCCCATCCAGGTTTTACGATGTGGACTCAGGGAGCCAAACTCAGGTCTTCATGTTTACAACAGCAGCACTTTACTAGCTGGACCATCTCCCCAGGCTCCCATATTAAGTTTTAGGTTATAGATTTAAGGACATGAAAGAATCCTTGTCTGTTCTGTACCAACCTTTCATAGAAGCTATCACTGTGAAACAAGTGGCACTGGGCAGAAGTCCCCTTTCTATCTTGCTGTACTTCTGTGCCCACATCAATGAAAACACTGGATGAATCAGACTCCAGAGTTCCGGCATCACCTACACTCTTATCTCATCGCCTGGCCATCTGCCAGATGGATGAGTTGTGACATCATAGTGTGTCAGGCTGCATGCTTAAGTAGGGATACTCCACTGAAGCTAAAGTAATGCAAGGAAAGAGAAAACCGTGTGACTATAGAAGAAAAAAATGTCTTGGTTAGATGACATGGGTTTTTATAAAAGCATTCTAAAATTCCTCAGTACATGGAACATCAGCTCTTCAGCTGATAATCACCTTAGTTTGCTTTCTATTGCTGTGCTAAATACCATGACCAAAAATAACTTGTGAAGGATAGAGTTTATTTATACTTTCACATCACAGTTCATCATTGAGGGAAGTCAGGGCAAGAAGTCAAGCAGGCAGGAACCTGGAGGCAGGAACTGAAGCAGAGACCAAGAAGGAACACTGCTAATTGGCTAGTTCTGCTTGCTCAGCTTGCTTTTTAAAGTAGCTCAGGACCACATGCTCAGGTGATACCATCCACGGTGGGCTGGGCCCTTCCACAGACTTACCTACAGGCAATCTTATAGAAGCATTTTCTCAACTGAGGTTCCCTCTTTCCAGATGACTCTAGGTTGTGTCGAGTTGACAAAAACAAACTTCCATATATTTTAGAGGAGGAAAATCAAGAAGCAACCAGCTAATATGTTCTGAATTTTAGCACTCTTAAATTTGGATCTTCAAATGAGCTAAAGCAGTTGTGAAGCACATTTCCATGTCTGATTTGGTCTTAGAGAATAAATCAGCCAATGAACACTCAGTCCTTATGTCTGCTGTCTGGTGTCTGGAGTCTGGAGCAGGTGAATAGTCATTATGTGCACCTTCTAATGGATGGGTAAGAGTCTATGTGAGAAGACTCTGTGTCCTATAGGAAAGCAGAGACACAGCTAGCAGCTGGGACTACTCCAATGTAGGAATTAAACACCTGTGGTCCAGATGGACCCCAACACTCTTCCCCGTTGGAAACTACAACCAAATGTAAATGAAGCCCCAGCAACAGGCATGATGGGCCCCTAGTTCATACCTGCAATTGCTAAGAAAGGTGACAGGTAATTGAGACAATTCCTACCCTTTCCATCCTGTCTATCACACCAGATGACAGCCTTCTCAAGCAGGTAATACAACTAAAGTTTCCTCAAAAAGCAAAGACCTCCCAAGCTTACCATGTTATTACTTCACAGAACATTAGATCATCTAAGAAGGAGCTCATTTGGTCTGATATAATTACCCATATGTTTGTTTACTCTGCCATCATGCTAGAACACAGCTCAAAAGCCTCCCCAGATACCAGTACCATATTCTTGGTCTTCCCAGACTCTGGGAGCCAAATAAACATCTATTGTTTACAAATAACCCAGTCTGTGTCATTCGGTTACAGTAACAGAAAACAGACTAAGATAGAAATGCTGGCATATCTATAGGAATCATGTAGGGATCTCTAAGTTCAGTTAACTTTAAAACCAACGAAAAAAGACAAGGTTAATATAAAAATTTGACCCTGACAATGCAGCACTGCCCACAGAATAAAAGAACCTTAACACAAATTGGGTCACAGTAAACTGCCAGGATTCTTGTCCCACTGGTAATATCAGTCTTCCCAGATGTGCACTGGAGTCTTGCTCACCATCCCTGTGGATATGACTCATGCTCTTTAGGTATACTCTGCCATAGGTCCAGACCTTTACTGCTATTACATTATAAACTAATAAAGCAACATTCTGGTTTAATGCATTGCCTTATAAGTTTATCTAGATAAATTGTCAATGGAATAAAGAAAGACTTTATGATTAGACTCTGGCTCCTAGGACATCACCATGCCACCCATCCACAGCCTCCTGAGAGTAATCAACTCAGCTTCCTTGTAATCTCATATTTTGACAAATGTCTATGAACATTTTAATTTTCTCTTCAAGTTAAAAATCCATACTTCTTCATGTAGCACCCATGGGCTACTGTGGCTTTTGGATTATGAGGATCTCAATTTATAGTCCCATCTTTCTAAGTGATATCCTGAACTAGGGAATAATTTAGACAATAAATCCACTTCAATTACTGTCCATTAGAAGGAAGAAAACATTAAACCAACCAGAGCTCATGGGAATTACAATCAGTGTTTCAGGTAAGGACTAACTTAATTCTTCCACAGGCAATGATGTTCTGCACTCCTTGCCTGTTCACTCCTATGAAAAAAGTACTCCACATTCAAATGACAGACTGTCACAGTGTTTTCAAAGGGAGGAGTCAACATCTTTCAATGTTGCAACACAAAATTGGACTCCCCAGCCTTCTTGATCAGTTTGTCCCAGTCATCACTCGTCCCCCTTGCTTCTCTCAGCCTTTCTGCTGCCCAGGAGATAATAAAAGCAAACAACAGTTAACTTTTGGAAAATTGAAGCGTGCATGTGTGCGTCTAGGTGTGTGTGTCTCTCTGTGTGTGTGTGTGTGTGTATACTTGTGCTAAGACTATAGGTTAACCTTGGTTGCCATTCCTTCAGAGCATCTCTGGGGGACACCAATTAAGAGCATCAGACCTGGGGGACACCAATTAAGGTAGGCTTGCTGGCCAGTGAACCTATCTATCTCTGCCTCCTGAGCACTGGAATTACAGGCATGTGCTACCACACCTAGCTGTTTTTTATGGGTTCTAGGAATTGAACCCTGGTTCTTATGCTACTAAGCAAACACTTTACCAACTAAGCCATCTCCCTAGCCTTGGGGCTCATTTTAAAGAGTCTGGCTGGCTCAGCCCTGATCAGCACTCACCCAGGCCTATCCAGCTGCAGCCATGGGTGCTTAGACCACATAGTTATGTCTATTACCCAAGCCACTTGGACAGGTCAGGGCTCAGAGAAAGCAACTGGTTCAAGGGTTAAGTAAATGCTCCAAAATGTATCTATTTCAGTAATTTTCTCTAAAGCATTCCGGAAAAAGTGCACTAATGATTTACGCTAACGTCCATTACAAGATGGAGAAATTTATTTTTGTGCTTGAGAGCATTTAGGAATGTTAACTATCCTATGTCAGCACAGAGGACAGTGAGTCAGGGCCCCTCCTGACTGTCTTCTGTGCAGTCCATATGGCTGTCCACATTCAATAGAAAAACAATTAACAGCAATGATTCTTCTTCCTCTTTGCCTCATCTTAACGATGGGAAATCCATCATGAAGCTAGTAATCCAGGGAGCCTTCAGTGAGCAGAACTGGAGGTAGGAATGAGTAAGGAGGATCAAAACACCACTATTCTGGTGATGCCGGAAACAGCACCTTCTTCACATTTAGTCTTTCCTTTCTCCCTCCTCCTTCAGTAGCACAGACCTCCCAGGCCCACACCAACTACTGTCTATGAATTCCAAAACCTCAGAGGCAATCCATTGATTAAACTCATTCCCTTAGGGGTAATGGAAGCAGCAATAGTGGAATAAGACTGATGGGATAAAATGATAATATCCCAGCCATAAATGGCTCCCAGGAGAAGCTAGGATATACCTAACCTTCAAAGATGCTGATTTGAAAATTAATTCTACAGTTCATGTGTCCCAGACAAGGCATAATTAGGAAGCATGTGGGGAATAAAAAAGCGGGGAGGGGGAGATTCCTGAGAGAAGACAGAGGAACAACACTGTGGGCACAAACGAGATTTTGTGCTTAGGGGAAGAAAACAAACCTGCTCTTGGGGAACAGAATAACTTTTCCTCCTGGGACAGGGCGTCCTGTCCTTCCCAACTCAGCTGAAATCCCAAGAGAAAGTCCTCAACAGTCAGTGGAGGCTCCTCCTGGGCCTCCCTGCAGCAGCACTGTGGTCCTTTACAGCACAGATCGTGTCTTGCCTATCTTGCTCTAGAGTTTAATGTTTGGAGTTTTTGGGGGAGGGCTCTTACTTCCACCAGAATGTTACGTTACTGGAAAATCTGAATAGTGTTATCTATCCTGTAGTAGGTACTCCACATGTTTATGGAAAGAGAGAGGGAAGAGGAAGAGAGGGAGGGAGGAAAGAGGGAAGGAGGAAGACTAAGAAGGGAAATGCAGGACTTGCTATGCTGTTGGGGTTCTAGCCATCTAGGCTGATTGCTTTTGAGTGACATTTCAATGCATTGTTAATATAACTAAAAGCCTTGACACCTTTCTCTTTTCACGTATTTTCCCAACCAATCACCTGAGCCAATAACTCACTGAGTTGAATTTAGTTCTTAATTTTCAATTTTATATAGACACATCCTGAAATCCCATGCCACTAAGAGCTTCCTAAGTAGTGGCCCTCTGGAACACCTCTATCCACTACACATAGCCAGAGCCAGATAACTGTCCAGCCTCGCAGCCCTCGATGTATCTCTTGCGGACAGTGGCTTCCCCTTTCTGTACCAGTGACCTGGGCACTCTTCTACCTGTGCCTGTGATCTAACACCTCCCTGCCACCTTCCCTAGACATGCTGCTAGCTCCCAGAGCTTAGAAACACACCCTGTACTTGATTTCCTTGGGCAGATATTCAGGAATTCCTTACCGTATTCACTTTTGTAAAAAGCTCTTCTTTCTCTTGGGAGTTAGTTGGTTGTGTTTTATCACATTACTCATCTTAGTGTTAATATTACCAAACAAAACTTAAAATCGAAAGCTCACACAAGTATTTTTGGTGTACGTTGCCTTTACCAGAATGAGATATGTTATTTTAGTGAAAGAAGAAATATGAAGATGGTGATTTACTCTCAGGGCAGTGGGGCCAGCCCTCTACTTGGTACCCCACACTTTCACACAAAGCAAATGGTCTAGAAGTCTCCACTCAAGGAAAAAGCTACCTGCAGATTTGACCTCTTAGGGTGTGGGAACTTTTTCATCTTTATTGTCCCAATTCCTGCACATAGATATTCACTAATTAATTAAACATCAGTCATTATTGAAGGATTCAATTATTTTTATTACCTCATACCAAAGCTTTCCCTAAAACTTTAGGTCATTAAATAATAATGGTTACCATTTTTTCACAGCTCCTCTGTTAGGACACACTTTCCCTAATGTAATCCTTGTAAGAACCCTTAGAGGTAAAGATTGGAGTGATGAATAAAAGCGATTAAGTAATTTGCCCAAGTTCAAAACGCTGGTAAATGATGGAACTAGTTTTCAAATCCAGATCTTTTTGATTTTAGATAAAAGTTAAAATAAGTTTTAAAAGAATGCTCTTTACTGGCTAACTTTCAATTAATCACAACATCCATTTAAACACTATTCCCCAGGCTCCAAAACTGTGACCTCAAGTAAACCAACAAGCTTCACAGAGCTGAAAATGTGACACACAGAGACTGGCCTCTCCTCCCCGAGGTCAATGTTGACCTGTCCACTTGCTCCTCACAGCAAAGAAATGTGTATTTTTTCAATTAGCCTGAGGGATAAAATGACAGCACATTCACAATACAGATATATCAGTAAACACACACTATTGCCTACAAATAAACTTCTTTTATTTATTTATAAGAAACTGGTCCTTCTCCAGCACAGGTGCTTTAGTGGAAGCTGGAGAGGACAGTCACAAACAGCATTCTGACCCTAACATTGAACATCTAGTACAGAGCTGTTGGCTATTAACTCCTATCGCTTTGAACATCTGAAATGCAAGGCTGTAATTAGAGCCCACGCAGGCAATCCTAGCACACCAAACCCTGTCAGCCTGCCCTGCCTTTCCCCACGTGCCCCTTGGGTCCCTGCTATTCTTTATCAACCTCTGCCCTAATTTATCCCTGTCAAAGGTAATAACTCATTAACCAAGTCTACTGGTTTGATTGAATTAAACACATGTTGAGGGCTGTGGATAGGCAGACTCAATGTTAATTCATTTACAGAAATTTAAAGTTTGGCCCCACTCACAAAGAAATGGACATATTATCAAGAAACTGGCAGAGAAATGCTTTTTTCTAAAGGGCAAGTAGTTTCTAGAGCCTGCTTGAGGTTAAGGACTCATTCCTAGGGCAGCAATCACAGAAACATGGGGATCCAGATACCCCCAAACTTCTACCACTTCTACCAGGATCCCTTCACACACATTAATGGAACCTTAGTCCATGCACCCCGATGTCCTCTATACCATAAAGTATACCACTCATTTGGGCCATTTGCAAAGACAGTAAAAATTTTCACACATTATAATTACATGACATGATACACTTCTTGTTAAAATCTGATCTTAAATGTCCCCCAAGGCTCATACACTGATGGCTAAGTCCCCAGCCAGTGGCACTATTGGGAGGAAGTGGACTCTTTAGAAGGTGGGGCCTAGTAAAAGGAAATGCTGTGGTTGAGGGTGCAACCCTAACAGGGATACTGGGACTGTAGCTCTTTCTTCATCTTGATTTCTAGCTCCAAGGAGGTGAAAAGCTTCCTTCTCCATGCTCCCAACATAGTGTGGTACCTCACCACTGCACAAAGTGCAACAGAGTGGCCATGGACTGAAACCAGGGCCAAAGTAAGCCCTTCCTCCTGTAAGCCAGTTGTCTTGGTGATGGAAGCTAATACACCATTAGCAGGGAACCAACAGTAAAATTAAGTATCAGAGAATCACAAGGTGCTCAGAACCATAATACAACTAATTTCACATATTACAAAGCTATTTCACCAAAAGACATGCATATCTTAATTCACACAAGAAAAACATAAATTTTAAACCATAAATAAAAATTCCTTTTTACTTTTAAGTATAGAACATATTTGGAGTCACATTTTATTGGCACATCTTAAAATGAATTCAATTTAAAAATGCTCATTGTTGATAAATAGACAAAAAAATCAATGCCAGAAAAGTCATCATTAGACTAATAGTGGTAACATTAAAAATCTTGTCACTGAGGTAGAAGCCATGAACAAGCTCTTTGCAGTAGACCCAAGTCTCTCCTCTGGAATTAATACAACAGAGACCCATAAAAGATTAATCAGAACAAGAATCAATAACTTCTCAAGTGCTAATAAGCACTGCCTTGTTCTGGGATGTGTTGGGCAGTTTATCATGGTTAGCCACATGGAGATTTATGGAAAATCCATAGTTAGAACTGGAGGATGAGGTAATGCACACTTAGTAAACGAAGCCCAGTTACATCTAGGCCTGACACTATGGGCTCCCAGGCTGCAAGACCCACCTTTGATTCTACTGTCTACCTACACACACACACACACACACACACACACACACATACACACACACATACACACCACACACACACATACACACACATACACACACACATACACACCACACACACACACATACACACACACCACACACACACACTCACACACACACACCACACACACACACATACACACACACACACATACACACACCACACACACACACATACACACACACACATACACACACATACACACCACACACACACACATACACACACATACACACACACACACACACACACTTTTTTAAGGGTAACAGGAGAGTTGTCATATAAGCAATGTCATTAGGGACATAACTGAGAAACAAACAGTACTGCTCAGAGGAATGTCTGCCTGCTTGGGAGTAGAAGGTAGAAACATCCTAAAAATCAACTTTTTTTCTTCCTTCTTTTTATTCAAAGATCAGCTTTTCCTGGATTTTTTTTGCAATTTACATAAAATACCTTTAGGATCATTTAGGTCTTTATTCTCAAGCTGATGGATCTTCAGGTCATGTGAGTGGATGAGTTAATGGGTAATTAATAGTTCATAAATTGTAGGTCCTGACCATTAGGTTATGTCACTGAGTTTCACAGTGTGTCATGTTATTAATTAAAAGCATCAAATTATATGTTTATTAAATTAATATCTGAAGCAATATTATAATCACAAGAATATGCCTAATCAAATTGATGGAACCCAATAAATATGCCATAAATCTGGAAACATAAAGCAACTAAGTAATTACAAACAAGTAAATTCTGGTGGATAGTCTTATTTTCTACATGTCAGTGATTAGAAAGACCATATAATATAAATAAGATAATTCACTAGTGTGATCAACGTTTAAAACAGAGATAGATTCTGGGTGGTTGTCTGTGGCCCATGTTACTACAGGGGGCCATATGAACGATGCAGGATAAAATCAGAGGGCCATTCTGAGCTGGCCCTGCCCTTCACTGGCCCTGCCCCTCACTGAAGAGAGCTGCCCCAAGGCCCTCAAGAGATAGCAGACCCCAATGTCATAAGCACTGGAGAATTGCTCCCCTCACGCTCCCCACTCCCTCCACCCCAAAACTCCTACCCCCACACTCATCACTGGCCACAGACATGGGAGAATTGGCCCTGATGGCATGAGTGTAAGAAAGCTGGCTCTGCCCCTTGCCTGAGTGGAGGTAGCCCCAGTGGTCTGGGAGTGACCAACTCAGTTAGCCCCAGGCCCACATCCAGGACCTTGGCTTGGCCCACCCTAACACCTACCCCATCTATGACCTGGGGACTGGTCCTGCCGTACTATATGGAGCAAGATCTCCATGACTGGGGCAGTGGCTGAATATTTGAGAGAAGCTTCGGTGAATGGTATGCCGGACACCAGAGGCCTTGAACCAGACCAAGGACTCATTGCAATGAACATTTGCAAGTAAAGCTGATTAAACAATAGGGTATACTGTGTGACACACTGAGGCTCCCAATACCACTAAGACGAATAAAGAGATGTTTGAGAGGCAGGAAAGACAGAGGAGCAAAGAGGTTTCTTTTTGTTTTGTTTTCTGGTTTTCTGATTATTTGGTTTGGTTTGGGTTTTTTTTATTTTCTTTGAGGAAGGGGACACTGCAAGGATGAAGGGCGGATATGGGGGAACTTGGAAATGAGTAGAATTGGGGTGCATGATGTGAAATTCCCAAAGAATCAATAAATTATGTTATATAAAAAAAACAGATAGGTGAAACAGTTCAAATTTTCTTGATAAAAAAATAAAAGTTTACCACAAGAACAAACTGGCAACCCATACTTTTTTATAGAAATATGATAGATTCTTGATGATGGATGAGAATTGGAGACTTTTTTTTTTAAGTCAAAAGGATCTGGTGACTTCAATTTACAATGTTGGCCTGCCTGCACGAGATGCTGTCATAGTAGCACAAACGTTGTGGAAGTAACCAAAAACTCTCTGATTAGATTTAAGACCCACTCCAGGAGTTGGAACCCACGCCTGACACTGCTCTGGTGGCCACGAACCTTAGACTAAATAGGCCATGGGCCTATGAGAAAACCAAATACTATTGTTCCACTAAGGGAACACACCAATAGAATGACTCCAACAACATTCTGCTCTACTCACAGATCAGTGCTTCACTCAGCCAACATCAGAAATTAAGTGAGAACGACCACAGAGACCCACAACTGGACAACTGCAGAGAGTGAGAGATTTTGGAACCCTCAGTCCCAAATGAGATGTCTCCATCAAACTCCTTCCCTCAGGGTTCAGAGGGCTATGCAGGAGAGAAGGTGGAAAGACTTGAAGTGCCAGAGAGGATGGATGACCCCAAGAAAACAGTGCTTTCCAAACAGGACAGGACTGGTGCGCATATGAACTCACAGGGACCATGGCAGCATGCACAGCGCCTGCACAGGTTCAAGCCAGATAGAGTCTCAGCACTCAGAGGGGGAAGTGGACACAGGCTCACACCCAAAACAAGAAGCTATCTGTTAAGGACACATGTTTGCAAAAGAAAAATTAATTTTCTCTAGTGGAGTCTCAGTGGGTATATTAACCACACTTAAGGATAGGCCCTATCCCCAGCAGTAGATGGCCAACACAAAATGAATTCAATAGGTTTTTTATAGACGTTTTGCTTTATATTGCTTTGATTGGGCATTTTTTTGTCTTTTGTTTATATATTATGATTTCTAATTTTGTGTTTTTATAGGTTATGTTTGTGTGTGTGTGTGTGCGTGTGTGTGTGTGTGTGCGTGTGTGTTTCTTGCAATTTTTTTCTAGTTTGACTTTTATCTGTTTGCCTGTTTGATTTCTAAAGAGACAGAAAGAAATGGCATGAAGTTGGGTGGGTCAGGAAATGAGAAGAATATGAGAGGAGTCAGGGGAGGGGAACTGTAATCAGAATATATTGTATGAATTTTTTTCAATAAAAAGAGAGAAAAAATAATAAATAAATCTAGTGAATAGTGAGATAAATAAGCTCTACTTAACAATGGAAACTAACATGCTTCATTTTAGAGACTCCTACACCCACACCTTCATACCTGATCTGTTCTGTGTTACTTGCTAAGTTGACTTGCAGCCTCTTTTGAAGTGTCCTTCAGAAGCCTATTTAGTATGACAGCTGACTTGATAGTGCCAATGATGTCAAACCTCTTTCCACCCATGTTCCATTCTGAAACAAATCTGGGTAGAAATCTCAGAAGCCAATGGCATAAATACAAGGCAAAAAGACAAAAGTTGAGCCTACGGAAGGCTGTTGAGAACCAGACTGAATGTCCCCTCCCCTAGCCACTCCAACTTTGCCTTAAAGAGTAGGAAGACTGACCCACAGTGGCTCAGATGACAATGCAGTCTCACAGATCAGGGCATCTGTCTCCATAGGTAATGCAACAAGTCTACATCACAGGCCTGTTCATCTCCCCTGGCCGTCAATGTACTGAACTCATCCTGTGGCCATTCTTCTTGTGGCTCTGATGGTGGCATCCATGTGTCTTTTTCACACTGTAAGGAAGTTTTACCTGGCTTGCTTTACAACTGGGGAAGGCTTCCTTCTATATCTCCCTTGGCAGAGCAGAATCCCACTCCATTCCTGAATCTCTCAGTGTCAAGACCTCTGGAATTACTTTCAGGGCAGAAAAGCCTGCCCCCAAAGGCTGGCCCTCAGTGGAGGAGGAATCAAACACCTGAACTACACACACAAAGCCCTAAGAGCAGGGCCCTGTGATGTGGAAGGTGACACTAACAGCTGTGTATCGGTGAGGTCATCCATGACTCTTTATCACTGCACCTATGGACTGAAGCACTCATTTGCATGTAGTTAGTTCCCTACTCACCCAGCAAGATCTGCCTCAACAATTTAATTACCTCAGAAACTGTAACTAATTATTAAAGTATAGTTCAAGGTCACAGCTTGTAATCACAGGATAATTATCTTTACTGTATAAATCACATCATTTTGATGAAATATAAAAGTTACATTGCAAATAAACATCTAATTACCTGGCAGGGTAGATGTAATTATTATTAAGTAATCTATCAGAATATGAAATCACTGCTGGATGTGGTTATAATGATCAGCCTTGTTATTGCCAGAGATTTTGCATGGCTACTTGTGTATTATAAAAAAAAAATTAAAATAACATGATGTTAAGAAAACAAGAGGCTTTAAGGGGGTTGATTTGGAGTTTTGCATTTACCAAACATGATTATAAATCTTCTTATCAAATATCAAATTAAAGTACTTCAGAAATCTGAGAGGAAAAGATGGGAGAAAACTGAAGAAATGAAGAAAAAAACAGATACAAATGCCTCTTGATTTGCATGAGATCCTGACAAAGAAAAATACAAATGTTAGAAAGGAATGAGAAGCAACATGAAGGGAAGAGGAAAGGGGCAAAAAGTGGAAGAGGGAGGAATTAGGAAGAACAGAAAGTCTGAAGTCCAGCAGGCATTGCAGTGAACAGCTCACAGTGTGGCGTCTCCAACTTAAAAATTGTTCAGTTGTTAGAATTTCAGGACACACAAAAATGATGTTTCCATTTCTACCTCTATGGAGAATAGATTGTCCCAAGATCATAGTCTCTATCAAAACTACTTACAAAACAGGGGCTGGAGAGGCAGCTGATTTTACAGCACTAGCTGCTCTTGCAAAGGAACCTGATTTGGTTCCCAGCACCCACATGGCGACTGACAACCACCAAAACTAGTTCTGGGGATCTGATGCCCTCTTCTGACTTCCATGAACACCAGGCACACATGCAGTTTACATTAATACATGCTGTAAAACACTTATATACGCAAAATAAAACAAATAAATCTATAACAAAATTTTTAGGGCTGAATATGGTGGCGCACACCTTTAATCCCAGCATTGGGAAGGCAGAAGCAGACAGTTACTTGTAAGTCCATGACCAATCTGTTTTATATAGTGAATTCCAGGCCAGCCAAAGCTACATAACAAAACCCTGACTCAAAACAACAATAGCAATAATAGTATAATAAATTTTAATTTAAAAAAAATACAAAACAAAGCTTGGAAGTCATCACTTCGACCTGTTACAAGGAAGTAGCCACATGTCCTTTCCCTCAAGTCTTGTTCTTCCATAAAGTAAGATAAGGCAGTTTCAGAAAAGTAACACAGCAACAATTGCTGGTACTCATGCTCATTAGGAAATACAAATAAATTAAAGCCAATGGATTCATGGAGAATGATGCCTGTCCATATCCCATTTGGTCATACTTCTTTTCCTTTTGTTTTCCATCATTTTCACCATTTACTTTTGCTCTTATTTCTCTAATGAATATTCTATATACTATATTAGTCTATATTCAATCTGGACTCCAATGAGCTTGTCTGTTTGCCATACATCTGAGAGCATTCCTTTCTGTCTCTTCTGTTACTCCAAAGACATTATAGCCTATACCAAAGACTCAATATTATGTCAACCAATACCAAGTAAACAGGAGTAAAGTGGTGTTTGTTCAGAAGAAAGAAGGAAGGAGAACAAGACTGGGGAAATTAAGACAAACAGGCAGGCAGACAAGGAAGGTGAGGTGAGGCCACAGGAGGAAGCTAAGACAGTAGCTTCTATTCCCTATCTCTCTAAGCCCGTCCAGCACAACTGAGGCAAACTCCTCCCTATGGGAAAGGACCTGTGCTAAAACTAGAAGATGCCACCTAACCATGAGACTAGAGAGAGAATTGTTGAATTAACTACTTAATTAGCAAAACATCAGCCAAGAGTGGAGAGTAGCAGCAACATCTGCAAGGGTGGAGACCTGGTAACATCACCCAAGGTTGTTGGTGGCAGGCAAAGGAGCCAGAGTCTATAACTAACAAAAGCAGAAAGCAAAGATGGACAGAGGGCAGTCTCAACTGCAAAGTAACACAAGAGCAGCATGCGATTATGTCCCTGGTTGGTTCCAAGGGCATGCCCAGAATGCCTTCACACAGTGCCACCACCACCACCACCACCACCACCACCACCACCACCACCACCCCGCCCCCAAGTATACTTAGAGAATTAACATCACTCTGTCCAGTCTCTGCTGTAAGCCTATCAAAACAAAAAACAACTAACAAAAAAACCTAGCAAAGCAGCTCAACAGGTTCTCTCTCTCTCTCTCTCTCTCTCTCTCTCTCTCTCTCTCTCTCTCTCTCTCTCTCTCTCTCTCTCCCTCCCTCCCTCATTCCCTCCCTCCCTCCCTCTGTGAACCCAAGCCCACTCCTGTTCTTCGAAATCTCTCTCACTTTTCCTTAACAAAATTTGTTTCTGTCTGCTTACTCCTGTATGTGCCTGCATCCTTAACTGCCATCAGCAGGAGACAACAAACTCAATGGCCCACTGACTCCAGTTGACTTTCGGTGACTGTTGACTGCCCAGTGTCTTGGCCCCTGGATCAAGGTGAGAAAGGCCCTGCAATTATTAAAAATTTACATCTCTTTCCTGAAGTTTCCCTTTGTGCTCCAGGGAATTCAGTCAACCAGAGTCAAGAGGAGAGACCAACCTCCATCTAGCAGTTGGCAGGAGCACCTGTGAGTTATTTCAGTGCTGAGACCCCCAGGGGCTACACCATGCAAAGCTGATCATGCCACTGTTTTGTATCCTTCCTTTTCTTCTTTGGGACATTTGACTACTGTGATGTCAGTTCTACATACATCCAAGAAACAAGCTCATCCCCCTAAAGACACTGTTTATAACCTTAGGCACACTAAAAGCTAAAAGCTATCTTTTTTTTTAAGAAGTCCTCTTTGAATCTACATGAGCAAAGTTCATATGAATTCATATGAAGCAGCATGCCCAGGGCCTGCACAGGTCTGTAATATATCTGTACCATATATATTATGGCTTCCAGTTTAGTGTTTTTATGGAATTCCTGTGTGCAAATAAATGGGTCTCTGATTGTTGTGCCTTCTCTTGGTTTATTTTCCTACTGTTGACTTATCTTGTCTAACTTGGATGTGATAGTTTTTGTTTTATCTTATTATATTTTATTTTGTTATTTTTTTTAAAGAAAGAACGAATGAATACAATTCATACAAAAATCTTAACAATTGAACTTTCTATCACTTATGCCTGCTGGGAGAGGGAAAATAAGGTTTCTCTAATAGAACAACACTGTTATCAACCATTCCAGGACAGATCTCTTGTTCAGGAGTAGTTAACCAACATAAAATGAACTCCAGATTTTTTAGAATTTTTTTAGAATTTTTAGTGTGCTATTATTTGGTTACAGTTCGGTGAGTCCTTTTTCTTTTTGGGTATGGTTTTTACTTTGTTTTCTTGGTTAGGGGGTTGTTGTTGTATTGTGGTTTTGTTTGTTTTTAAAGAAAAAACTTAGTTGGGTAGTAGGGAGGGAGAGAGAATCTGGAAGGACTTCAGGGAGGGGAAGAATATGATCAAAATATATTTAAATTTAAAATTATTTCAAATAATAAAATATAATTTAAAAATATTTTTAAAATAAAATTAGAAAGTCCCCTTTATTTCAGATGAAAGGTGAAGCATTTATGGTTTTACTAGAGCTGATCATTGTTGTATTTCCTCTCTTTGTATTTAGTTCAGTCTTATGTTTTGGCTTGGTTTTGTGGCGCCGGCAGTTAAAACCACAAGGCTTATGCATCCTAGCAAATGCTTTACAACTGAGCTATATCCACAGCTCACCACAGTTAGTCCAGTTTTCCAGTTCTCATTAACTCTTAAAGTTTAAGATTTATTTTTATTATTTTTAATTGTGTGTGTGTTTGCGTGAGTGCGTGCATTCATGCGTGCATGCATGCATGCGTTCACATGCCTGTATAAGAGTATGTGCATGTTAATGTAAGTGCTCTCAGAAGCCAGAGACATCAAAGGTTGGATGCCACCTGATGTGAACACTAGGAACTGAACTCAGGTCTTCTGGAAAAAGCCATCTCTCCAGCCTCAACCTTTTCCATGAAATGGCTTTTGACCACAATGATGTATTTTCAACAACTTCTCTTAAATGTTGAAGAACTTTCTACCTTCATCTATTCAGTATTATAGATAAACATATTTTTATATAATTTTAGCTTTTGCTTCTTTTATACTTTTTGTTTTCTTGCTTCTGTTTGACTCAATGAAAAGGTTAACTATTTATGGGAAAGTCCTACATCTAGGTTTATTTTTCACTATTTTGCTGACATATACCAGGTATTTCATAGTTTTTAAGCTACTCTTTCATTCATCTAACAAATATCTGTAAACATCTGTAGATAGTCACTGAGCCACTGGTATTGTGCTGGGTCCTGTTGTGTATGTAAAATGCAAACCCCAAGAGCATGCTGGTTTCATTTCATCTGCACCTCTCACTCTGCACCTGTCTCAACAGACTCCAAGTTGCCCCCCACTCTTGCTAACCCAGTAATAATCTAATACTACTTTACTTAATCTTGTGGATAAGCTTTAACACTACATACAGTTAGCCTTTGATGAAGTCACAAAATCCTTCATGGCCCTTTCTTGGAATTTTTTAGAAGACCCACCAAGAGTGCCTAAATACATATCCTTCTCCTACACTTCGTGTTCAATTTCTACTATATGTTTCTGTCTGATGGCTGCAACCCTGTCTTCTCTATGTCTTCTTTCAGCAAAAGGATGAATAATATTTACTAAAGCTGAACAACTGATAAAATTAGAGTTTAAAATGGAGAGAAATGAATAGTTAAGCTTGAATCATGTTAAATTAGAAGTTTTTCCAGAAAACTAAGTCTAAGTGACAAATAGATAGATACATGTTCCTAGAATCCTGGCAGGGGACAAGAGACCTGAAACTGGAACATAAAAAAGTTTTTTTTTTTTTAAATAAAAAACACAGGTGCCCACAGAAACAACAATTGACTAGAAGAGACAGGATGATGAGATTTTTATACCAAGCCCTACAGAGCACAGACTAAAGGTCCAGCCAAGATGGACCTTCCAAGGAAACTAGCAGGGCAGACAGAAGATGAGGACAAAGTCTGAAAGAGAAGCCCAGCACTACAAAAATGCATGCTCAGCAGGAGGCCTGGGGATATTTTTGAATGGATTCAGGCAGATGAGTGACAGGCCAGGGAGGGGGCATCATGAATGAAATGGACAGAGATGAGAAGAGAGAGTGCTAAGAAACCTACAGCCCACCCTGCCAATAAACTGAACTTCAGTAACAAGCAAGTGAGACCTTTCATGGTCAGAGATGTCTAGCCTTCATCCATAGAGTGTCCTGGATCTGACAGATTGAAGAGACACACCAAGGCACAAAGGATACAGAGGCCCAAGATAAATCACATGCTCATTCTAAGTATCTGGTTTCCCTTCACAAGTGAAATCAAATTAAAAACCTAAATGTCACATTAGCAAGATGACTCGATGAGTACAGGTACTTTGCCCAAGTCTGATGACTTGAGTTTGATTCTTCAGACCCACATGATGGAAGGAGAGAACTGACTCTAAAAGTTGTCCTCTAACCTCCATATACATTTTAAAAATCAAAATGTCCATACACAACCCTCAACCACTATTGGCGGGACTGAAACTGATGCAGCCACTCTATAAATCAGTGTGGAGAATTCTCAAAAGCTGTAGATAAATCTATCATATGGCCCAGGTATATCATTCTTGCTCTAGTCACAATAGCTAGGAAATGGAATGACCTAAATGTCCTTCAAATGATGAATGGATAATGTAAATGTGGTACATATACACTATAGAATACTATTTAACTGTAAAGGAAAATGAAATTTTGAGGTAAATGAATGGAACTAGAAAATGTAATATTGAGTGAGGTAACCTAGACCAAGAAAGACAAATGTACTTGTTCTCTTTCATCTGTGGTTCCTAGCTCCAAATCATCAGATGTGAGTGTATAACTTGGAGTGGCCACAGAAAGCAGGAAAGTAAAAATGTATGGAGTGGTGCATTAAAGAAGGGAATAGCAGGATATAAGTAATATGAAGAAGGGAGTTAAAAATGGGGAAGGGCTTTAATTGGGGAGGGGAGGTCAATATGAAAGGAAAAGGAGAGGAGGGAAAAACAACACTAAGGATCATATTATTTTATTTACCTAAAAATATGTATGATACATACAAATGTATATGTACACACAGACATAGTTTAAATAAAGTTATATCACTTAGACTGACAATGCTCACACTAAGAGCTATAGACTACGTAAGAAAAACTCCAGTACCAGGTATGAAAAACCTCCTTTCAAGATGTTGGTCAGAGGAATCCAACAGCCCTTGGCTGTCTCCCAAAGATTGGAGTCCCTATTACTAAGACACCATGTGGTTCAGACCCAAGACTCAGACAGTCAGCTGGATCTGAACTGAAAGCCTACTCGCTGAGGACTAGCTCTCATAGTACTAAAAGGTGCTATGCAAGCTTCCACGGGAGGGAAGCAGCCATTAGTGCTACCCAGCTGTGATGACGATGAACCACAGCAACGACCAAGATGGCAAGATTTCCCTGGTTCATTACTGGTGCTCTTATCTCAGCAGCAACCAACAGTTGTCCATGGACTAAGGTCTGCTCAAGAAGAGGGAAATCATGCTTGATACTGGAAACCTAGCCAACCACCCAAGGTTAATGAGGTCATGGATTTTAGAGGAAAACTTAATACCCCCACTTTACTAAATTTCTAACGCATTTTAAATACTTATATCTACAGATAAGTGTAACTCTCATCCCTTGTCAAAGAAACTTCTTTTTACAATAGATGGATACCTTTACAGAAAACCATAACTGGTTAAAATGCAGAGAAAAGCTAATCAGGAAGTATCCTGCCACAAGCAATGAATACACAGTACAACTCCTGCACCTAAGGCTCAGGAAATACCTTTGGAAAGGGGGAAGAAAGGTTGTAAGAACCAGAGAACTAAGAAATCTGCTGTGAGATGGTCTCCGAGAAATTACAGGGAAGTTTCACCCATAAAACCTCAACAATATGGCTGCCTAAACAAGTTCTGAACAAGTACACTACCAACAGACTTGCTAATATGGAAGGGAGAAATTTTACAGGCCCCAACCTCTAAAGAAATAACTATAGTTAACTAAGGACTAAGGAATATTGAGAGCAAGAGAAAGAGTCTTCCCCAGTGATGAGCCCCCTATTTGGTTATATAATACCAACTGGTCAGCTCCAAAGTTATACACATACAAGTGACACTAAACAGACTGAGCAAACTGCATTCATATATTTATCCATGGCAATTAAAGAAAAATAGGCCATGAATTTGAGAGGGAGCAAAGGGACATGGGAGGAAAGGGAAGTGGGGGATGGGGGGTGATATCATTTCATTGTTATTTCTAATTAATTAATTAATTAATTTAATTAAATAAAAATGTCCTTCAGTCAGCACCATATGAAACAGTCAAAGGTGGAAATAACCCAAATGTCTGTAAACTAATGAATGGATAACTACAGATGTGGTCATCATACAGATGCACATTCTTCAGCCATAAGATGAAAGAAATATTGACACATGCTAAATATGGCATAGATAAGCAATCACGCTCAGAGAAAGATATCAAACACAGAAGGCCCCAGACTGAATGGTTCCATCTATAAGAGCTATCCTTAATGAGTAAATCCAAGAGCTGAAAAGTGGAGTTGAGATATACCTGTTAATAGGTACAGGGCTTCCTCAGAACCAAAGGGAAGCAGTGATCATACAACAGTGAAGCTTGGTGTTAAAAATGGTTGGTTTTATGTTATGTGAACTTCTCTGCCACAACCAGCATGGCCTTGACCTGACAAGGGACAATGGAGGAATAAAGAAAAGACAGGCACAGAGATACATACAGAAAAGCTGGGGTCAGGTGGATTGTGTACACTCTGAAGGAGTGGCACTTACTATGGCAACAACCTAGAACCTCAGTGCATTTGCTACGTACAGCACATGGGGTAGAGGATGTCTATAGGCAGCAGTCTTAGGCTGCAAACATATAGAGGAAGCTGAAGTCGCTAGTTTTTGTACACAGTAGTCTATCTTAGTAGATACTTGTACTTACATACACTGTCAACATCTGCACTAAGACCAGAGAAAGGCTTTACCGTCCCTTTGCCACTCCTATGGGTCTGAGGCACTGAGGTTCTGGTCATGATCATGTCAGTAATACACACTCAGGACTTCAACTGCTCCTTACACATTCACTCAAGGTTTCCTCGGCTCCCCACACTCAATGAAAGGGCTCGAGTACCGCTCAGCATTAGAGTATACTGAGTCATGTACTTGGCACTGGATTTAAACCAGCTGAAAACACTGTTCAAAGAATAGGTAGGGGAATCAGAGGTTCAAACATAAACACTATTACTGGCATGCATCCATGAAGCCTAAATGTCTGATAGACACACAACATGGAAAAATTCCATATAAGAAAAATGTAAGTCAAATGCAATTTGTTCATATTTTTAATTTAATATTCATATAATAGAAGGTCCTTCAGTAATGAAAAGAAACCAGCCACTAATATATACAACCATAAGAATTGACTCAAATTTACCAAGCTGAGCCCCAGAGACCCAGGAGAATTCAAAGTATACTGCCCCATGTGGTACCAGGAGCAGGCAAACTAGTCCACAGTAATGGACAAGTAACCTCAATTATCCACATATGCAAACTGGATCTGCCAGTTTTACAATCTGGATGTCCTTGCTTTCAGCAAGTCCAGAGGTACTGACTGAGGACAGCTGCATAACAGCGGGAAGAACCCCAGAAAACCAAGTTGCAAACTTGAGATTGCTCAGTTTGTGACTTAGACAAGTTACTTAATGTCGCTGTATTGTTTCTCCACTTCCTAAGGATAGACTCCCTTGCTTGCCTCCTTGCTTCATAAATCTCAAATATGCATAAAATGCCATGGGCTGCAGTGGAGAGCCTCCCTTGCTAGTCATGCCTCCATGTGGAAGCTCTCCCACTTACTATAACCACATGGAGCTGCCAAGCTGGAATAAGAAGTCAGATTTATCGGAGGAGCTATCAAAGTACCCACTTATCAAAGAAGAAATGTCACAAAAGGGGAAATTGGATGGGAGAAAGATTTCACATTTCCAAATGGCATTAAAAGTCAAAAGTATGTTTACAAACCCCCATATGCTCAGCCAAGATGTCAGCATCTAGTGATTGAGAACAGATAGTCCAACTTCTGTGACTGCCTCTCCACCCAGGGCTGGACACCACTGCCCAGATACTTTGAAGAGCATCTCTCAGGGAAGCAAAGGAGGAAATGCATGTGTTCTGAGCACTTTTCTCCATTTCAATGCACATCTGTTTTCTTTGTGCCTAATTTGACATTTACAGGGACAGAACAAGATAAGACAGCTAGCTTTGCCCCAACTTGCCCCCAGTACTGACCTTGTACCTACACATGGCACAGTATGGCAGAGATCACATGTTCTAGAAACAGTCCCCAAAGACTCAGTGGCCAACTCAGTTCCTATAGACACCTATGTCCCCAACTTATACAGGTGGATATAATGACAGGACACATCTCCTTAGGCTAACCAAAAGATGCAACACCATTCCGTGTTAACCTGCTAAAACCTTTTTTTCTTGAAAAAGGCCTGGGTATAGTGTTGTAGGACATACATGCCTGAGTCAGGGGAGTGTACATGTTTAGAAAAGGTGGCACCCATTACACAACCAGAACCCAAGTAGTCTGAACACCAAGGTCATTAGCAGCCTGATGTCCAAGTTGGCATCGACTTGATACAGCTACAGTCATCTGAGAGAGTCTCAACTGAGGGACTACTGAAATG
The DNA here is from genome assembly GCF_049852395.1 of Peromyscus maniculatus bairdii. Taxonomy (NCBI): domain Eukaryota; kingdom Metazoa; phylum Chordata; class Mammalia; order Rodentia; family Cricetidae; genus Peromyscus; species Peromyscus maniculatus. The sequence continues at coordinate 70,490,648 of NC_134854.1, forward strand.
AAATTGGCCTATGGCCATGTCTTGATTAATAATTGATGTGGGAGGGTCAAGATCACTGTGAGCAGTACCATCCTTAGGCAGGTGGGCCTGAGCTACATAAGAAATTAGCTGAACATGAGCCAGTTAGAGATTCAGAGAACAAGCCAGTTTGCAGGATTCCTCCATGGCTTCTGCTCCAAGATCCTGTCTTGAGTCCTTACCCTAACTTCTTTCAGTGATAGCCTGGAAGTGTAAACTTAAATAAACCCTTCTTACCCACTTATAAATGGTCTTAACATTAGTGAGGACTTGACCCAATAAGTGTTCTGAGTCCCAAGAGTGTCTGACATCATGCTAGCCTAGAGGAAGCAATGATGAGTGACTCAAGATGATGACACCTTTCAGGAGGGGCACCTGCTCTGTTGAGAAAGTCCCCCAGGGGTCCAGAGGGAAGTGATGATTACATCAGAATCTGCAGGAGTGAGCTGGAGGAAGAAGGTCCAATCGGAGGCAACATATCTGAAAACACAGATGCAAGAAAAAGCACAGAGAGATGAAGAAAGAAGTGGTGAGATGTCCATGAGACAGGTGGGTTCCAGGAAGCTGAGGCAGGAAGGAATGAGAAGGCACAGTAAAAATAATTTAAAGGACTACAAGCACAGAAAAACTGAGCTAGTTGTCCTCAAAAGGTCAGCATGACTACAGGGCAGGACAGGAAGGACTTGAGTAGCCACCAGTAAGGTGATGACAGTAAGAATGAAGGAACCAATGTGAGGAAGTCGGGAGAAATGTTAATAAGTCATAAGTCTAGACTCGTGAGTAAGGGAACTATTCGGAAGTGAGAATACAGAAAGAGAAAAACAAGTAGGATGACTCCTAGAGTTGGGTCATGGAACAGACACAGGACAGAGCACCATGTCTAGAAGGAAGCAGTATTTGGCAACTGAACCTATCTAAAGCGCTCAAGTGGAGACAGTCCATGCAGTGAAGTTCCTGTCCAGGGACTCCATACAGGGGTCTGGGTAGATACAGAGACTCTACAGATGAGAACAAGCCTCAGTCACAGTGGTAGAGTAAGATCGCAGCAAGGGAGGACATACAGTGACAAGGACAAGGGCCCAGAGCAACCCCTATGCCACAGGCACATAACAACTCATTGATTCCATAGCTTACCCAGGTAAAAGGCAACGACAAGCCAAAAAAGAACAAGGAGTACACACTTTCCAAGAAAGACATACCTCGACTATTCAGCATCAGACTAAGTATCGAAGCATTGAAAAATAGCTAGCATGTAGCTGAAGTTTTCCTGGTCCTGCCTGGCCCACAGTCAGGACAAATCTCTCTCACCGGCCAGTCCCACAGCCGCTCGGACCCAATCAAACACACAGAGACTTATATTACTTATAAACTGTATGGCCATGGCAGGCTTCTTGTTATCTAGTTCTTATATCTTAAATTAACCCATTTCTATAAATCTATACCTTGCCACGTGGCTCGTGGCTTACCAGTATCTTACATCATGTTTCTCATGGCAGTGGCTGGCAGCGTCTCTTTCTCTCAGTCTTCCACTTCCCAGAATTCTCCTCCCTCTTTGTCCCACCTATACTTCCTGACTGGCTACTAGCCAATCAAAGTTTTATTTATCAATCAATCATCCATAGCACTAGCATGTCAAAAAAGAAAGTCATGAGAGTTTGATATTGTGATCAATTTCTGTAAACTCCAAGACCAAGCTTTGTTGAGTGCTGTCAAGCCTTCTTCAATTGGCTTTTTCTATGTTAACACATTTCATTTTCATAACAGCCCTAGAAGCAGATTCAGTTTCTAACCATCATTTTATAGATGAAGAAACTAAGGCCCAGAAACAACTATAGCTTCTAAGGTCACAAATAGTACATGGCAAGTGAGGGAGCAGGAGACTCCACTGGGAGGGGAAAGTCTTGGAGTAAGTGGTCCTGAACACACACTAAGCCTGGGGTGCTGTACACGTCCACGGCATCCAAGGGTGACCACAAATGAGTCATCAATGACACTTTGAAAATTCAGCAGATGGAAACACAGAGATCAGCCCTTCTATGGTGGGATGGGCCAGGCTAAGGTGGCTTCCTGAAGAGATGGTGTGAAGGAAAACAGTCCTTTCCAGAAGTCTGGAATGGACACAGTACTGTCTGAAGTTACGTTTGGAAACATGGTTCTGACTGCAGTGCAAAGGGTTGGTTAGCCAGAGACATAGCTGAGATTTTACTTTGGGACATATAAGGGACGCTCAGAAGGGCCTGGACGGGGTAGCCATGAAATATATTGGAAAGATACAGTGCACAGGGTTAGCAGTCTTTCAGAGTAAAGGAAAGTGGAAAGAGAATGGGCTTCCAGTTCCCAGCTGCTTTATAAACACTCCTGGTTTCTGTATCCTGCCGTTTTCATGGCTTCTTCAGAGTTTTTTCATTCAAGATCATGTAAATAGAAACAATTCTACATCTTCATAGCCAGTGAAGGGATATTTTGTTTATTTTTCTTGTGTAATTGCTTTGGCTAGGATTTGCATATACTGCATACATACACCGTGTAAATGTACAACCTACACAATATCCATGTCACACACATACACAGCACTCACCTTCCTCCTCTCCACTCACATGCCCACAAAGTCCTTGAATTCCAAACATTTGGATAGAAGCTATAATTGTTTCTGGGCCTTAGTTTCTTCATCTATAAAATGATGGTTAGAAACTGAATCTGCTTCTAGGGCTGTTATGAAAATGAAATGTGTTAACATAGAAAAAGCCAATTGAAGAAGGCTTGACAGCGCTCAACAAAGCTTTGTCTTGGAGTTTACAGAAATTGATCACAAGACCCACTCTCTACAAGTATTTCCTATGGAGACCTTCTGTGGACTTGTAATGCTCAGGGTCTGTCTGTAAAGAACACTAACAGCTATCTAACCAGTTCACAGAAATACTCACCTCATGCTACACCTTACAGAATCCTATTAAATGATTAAAATAGGATTAGAATGAATTTACTAACAAACCTGCTTTAAAGTATAAGATTAAATAGAAAATAAGCAAAATGAACATGACTCAGACATGGCTGCAAGGTAGACAGCTTACTAACAAGTTTTAATTGGACACTTAGGAAAAATCAAAGAATTAGCTATACTACTGAGATAAATATTAAAGTTTAATATGCTACATTCTCCATTCAATAAGCTTGGTTACAAGCACTCGGGCCTTATTCTTTTCTGAAAAAGTATCTAAGCTGGGCAGTACTCAGGAGGCAGAGGCAGGCAGATCTTAGCGAGTTTGAGGACAGCCTGTTCTACAGAGCGAGTTCCAGGACAGTCAGAGCTGTTACAGAGAGGAAACCCTGTCTGGAAAAAACGAGAAAGGAGAGAGAAGAGAAAGAGGGAGGGAGGGAGGGAGGGAAGGAGGGAGGGAGGGAGGAAAGGAGGGAGGGAGGGAGGAAAGGAGGGAGGGAGGGAGGGAGGGAGGGAGGGAGGGAGGGAGGGAGGGAGGGAGGGAGGGCAAGTGAGCATTGTCCTAACTGGAAACCGCAACCTCGGCTGCTATAAAAATTTGCTTTGCTTTAGCTCCAGAGAAAATTCCTTCAGGGGTAGAAATGATAAAGACACTCTAGAATAGTCACATAGATGATATCATGACAATGTTTTGTACCCTATATAAACTGTAAAATTTTCCAGCATGAGACCAGATCCCCTTAAGCACTAACCTAGGTCCTGCCTGCCTATCCTTGTATTTATTAAATCTAAGTTTTCTTCTCTCTCTTTGCTGTTTGGAATTTCCAAATCAATAACACTTTCGTGTTTTGAGATTTTTGTGACATTGTATGTGCTGTGATTGCCAATTTCAAAAGTCAAGAGTCAGAAAGGGTTCTACCCAGTCTAGTGACCTACTTCTTAAGGCAAGGCTCTACCACCTAAAGATTTCAAAACCTTCCAGAATAGCACCACCAGCTGGGGACCAAGCATTCAAATACATGAGCCTGTGATTGACATTTTCTCCATTCAAACCACATAAAAAGCTCCTCCTTATAGGCCTCTCAGTTGCTAAATTTTGACCAAAAGGAGTCTTCTGGCACTAAATCCTAATGGCTTGTCACTTCTCTGACATGAGACTGGGTCACACCAGCTGAGACAAATGTCACACTAGCATTGAAGCACAATTAAGATCAAACCACAAAATACTTAAGCAGAAAAATCTTCAGAGAAAATTATATAGAGACAATGGAAAAATTTGTCAAAATAAAAATAGTCATGACAAGCATGATGCAATACAAAACTGAGGATCCCAAAGATTCAAAGCCAGCTTAGACTACATAGTCAGATTCTGTCTCAAAAACCAACAGAAATGGAGTCACTTGTGCAAGGCCTACCAAAGGCAAAGCTGAGAAGCCATAGGGAAGGGATTCTGATTCATGATTACTGATGCCAACTGGACCTCTAACACTGGCTCCACATAGTTTTATGTTCACGTTATTTTTGTTTGTTTGTTTGCTTGTTTTTGGTTTTTTGAGACAGAGTTTCTCTGTGTAGTCTGTCCTGGAACTAGCTCAGCTGGCCTTGAACTCAGAGATCTGCCTGTCTCTGCCTCCCAAGTGCTGGGATTAAAGGTGTGTGCCACCACTGCCTGACTGTTCGTGGTATTTCTTTTAAACACAGGAATATCGCAAGAACTTTCCCACCAGTTTAACAAAAGATAAACAAAGCCCCAAATCCCTCAAGATTAAAAAATGGGAAAGAAGGTAGGGGTACTGTAACAGGAAACCCAAAGAATTAAAATTTCTTCAGGAAATCTCAAGCTTGGGGTGAGAATAGCCCAAACACTGGAGCTGAGAACTCCCTGCCAGAGGAAAAGGTGCTCCCAGGAAGACGTTAATCTCATTGCTACAGGTATACAATTCCTGTCTTTTGATTCATCTTTTCTAAAAATTCTAACACTGCAACTAGTAAAATGGGAACAAAGCTGAAAGTTTTTCCCTCCTGAATTATAGCCAAAGCTATATAGAAGACCATTGCCTTTTATGAGCACTGTCTCTTGTTTATTTGTCTGTTTGCAAAATAGGTAGCCTGAGATTCTGGTTCCAGGGGCAGAGACCCTTTAAAAAGAAAAAGAAAGTGTTCACGGAGCACCAATATTCAAAAGTATTACCATAATAAAGAAAATCCATTAAAATATGTTCTGATGAACACTTTCAATCAGGAGTTCCTAGTTCCATCTTCTAGAGCTATCTCAGTCTCTGCAACCAAATTACTTTATTGGGCGTGGCGGTTTGGAAGAGAATGGCTCCTATAGGCTCATATTTGAATGTTTGGTCCCCAGCGGGTAGACTGTTTAGGAAAGATTAGTGGGTGTGGCCTTTCTGGAAGAAATGTGTCACTAGGAGTGGGCTTTGAAGTTTCCAAAGCTCATGCCAGTCCCAGTCTCTTTCTGTCCCTGACTTAGGGATCAAATGTGTTCTGCTACTACTCCAGTGCCATGCCCCCTGCCATGCTCCCCACAGGATGGTCATGAACTCACCCTCTGAAACTATAAACAAGCCTCCATCTAAATGCTTTTACCACTGCCTTGATTCCCTTCAACAGAAAAGTAATTAAGACACTGTTTTGTGGGTTTTTTGTTTTGTTTTGCTTATTTATTTGGTTGATTGGTTGTATTTATTGCACATTACCCTAGGAATGGAAAACAATGTGACTTTTTCATCTCACCTTGCAGTTTCAGGTAATCCTTCAATCAAATTCATCCAGAAGTTTGAAAGAAGAAGAAGGATAGTAAACTAAAAAGGACAAAAGTGCCAGAGAGTCATGCCTAAAATATGCAAAGGCATGACAGCAAGAAGCGGATTTGTTTGTGGTTACTGGAGGGATTTGAGGAGCTATCACTGGATCCATGGTGAGTCTACACTCCCAAATCTGCCTTGTCTTTGACAAAGCAGTCTATACTATTCTATACTAGTGCATATACATACACATGATCTTTCACTAAATTGGATGGGAGTGGGGATCACAAGGCAAGTTCCAAAACAGTATTATAAATCTAAAATTTTTAGAAATAGTTGTGATGGTTATTCTTGGTTGTCAACTTGACTACATCTGGGATTAACTAAAATCCAAAAAATGAAGGGTACACCTGTGAAGGATTTTTGCTTAATCTGAAGTAGGACTATCAACTTCTAATCCGATCTGAGGTAGGATGATACACCTTTAATCCAGATATTTTGAGCTGGGAACACCCATCTCTAATCTGGGCACCCCTTCTCCTGGAAGATTATGTAAGGACATGGAAGAAGAAAGCTTTTGTTCTTTACCTACTTGCTCTTGTCTTGCCAGCAAGTCCATTCCTTCACTGGCATTGGAGCCTACTTTTATGGGATTCCAGTATGTACTGAAGACCAGCTGAGAAATCCAGCCTGATATCTGGACTAAGAAACTAGTGAAACCTTGAACATCCCATTCATAGCCAGCCATTGTTGGATTAGCTGGAGGGCAGACTGTAAGACTTTCTAATAAATCATATATATATATATATATATATATATATATGTGTGTGTGTGTGTGTGTGTGTGTGTGTGTGTGTGTGTGTGTGTTGATATTTTATTTGTGTTGAAATGTGATTTTATTTGTATGTTAATAAATAAAGTTGCCTGGGGATCAGAGCTAAAAGCGAGCCATTTAGCAGAAGTCCAGTGGTGGTGGCACACACATGGCAGGCAGAGTCTCTGTGTGGTCAAGGACACAGCCAAGCATGGTGACACAAACCTTTAACCCCAGTACCAACCATAGACACCTGGAGGTCTGTATATACAGGCAGTGACGAGGAAGTCATGTGGTTGGGTTTAGAGCCAACGAGAAGGCAGAACAGAAAGGCAATAAAAAGATAGTCATACAGGAAGAAGGTCTCTCTCTCCCTCTGGGGAAGCAACGGCAGTGAGTGGTAAGCTAAAGGCTATTCGCTAGTGCTCTGATCTCTTGGGTTTTTAACTCTGTATTTCTTATTTAATAAGACTGTTTAGAATTTCATCTACATGTGTGTGCACATATTTATATATACATATATGTATAAATATGTGCATATATAAATACATGCATGTATATGTGTGCATGTATATGTATACATATATAGAGACTCATTCTATAATTTCTTTCTTTTTTTTTTGGTTTTTCCAGACAGGGTTCCTCTGTGTAGTTTTGGTGCCTGTCCTGGACCTCCCTCTGTAAACCAGGCTGGCCTCAAACTCACAGAGAGATCCGCCTGGCTCTACCTCCTGGGTGCTTGGATTAAAGAGGTGTGCCACCACCGCCCAGCCCATTCTATAATTTCTATTACTCTAGAAAACCCTAATACAGTTATACATACATATGTATATTGTGCTGAATAGATAGATAGATAGATAGATAGATAGATAGATAGATAGATAGATAGATAGATAGATAAATTCTATAATTTATATTACTCTGGAAAATTCTAATACAGTTATAAAATTATAGAATTATAATAAATTAAATATGTACCCCCGTCCCCATGATGGGATCATCTTGATGTTAAAAATCTTTCTCAAAGAAACTATTCTGGAGGTACAAATGAGTGACGTCATGTTTTAGTGGTTTCCGATGTGCTAAGATATAGACTCTTATACAATTTGAGCACAATGCTTTTATTACCAGTCATGCACATACTCTGAATTACAGTGATTAGTCCTAGTTGGGTATGTAGAGAATTATCTAAGGTACAATGCCCAGTAGGACTGTGAGAGTGAATTTAGTTCTTCAAGTGAGGCCAACAACATTATTTTGCGGTTGTCCCTCCTTAATGGAGACAAATAAAAGTACTTTTGCTCTGGACATTTCTAAGTCCTCTCATTAGGGGTGCTGTTCTAAATTGATGTTCTACAGTCTAGGAATACCTTTGCCAAGTGTCAAATGCAAAACAGCAGATTGACTGGTTCCAAAGTTTTGCTTAAATAATGTATTGTTTTGGTGCTGAGTAATTTATTAACAAAATATTAATGCCTGAAATATTTTCATCAAGTTTTGCAAAAATAGCATAAATATTTAAAATGCCATCTACACAGGCTTGCTGCCAGGAGAGAGTAAGTCCATTACATAGAACTTTATGGAATATTTATAAGACCCAATTTAACACAGATCCAGGCAGTCAGCCAAAGTGCAAAAGAGTTTTTTCTTTTTATAATTTAAACTTTAATGAAATCCAACAAAACAAAAAAAGAAGAGACTTCAAATAATTGTAGGTCTCCAAAAGCACTCTTCTCAAAACTGCATACCCAGAGGTGCATTTCATGCAGTTATCCACTTCTTCCTCTTCCCAAAGAATTCCCAAGATGCCTTCAAAATATGCCAACCCAAAATTGGCAATCTTGGTGGATTTCAATTTTATCAATTTATTAAAGTAAGCAGAACTTCAGGAAAGAGTCACAGCCTGAAAGTAGCCCTTAGAAATGTGGATAGGGAATACTAAATTATTAGACAAATCATGTATACCAACAGTGGACAAAGCCATAATGGGACTAGGAAAGACTTTGCAGAATGCCTCGCCAGCCCTACCTCTCGACAGGACCACGACTGTGTATGCAATAGCTTGCCCCTGTACAGCCACTTACACTTACTACACTTACACTTGAGGCAAGATGGCTCATGCCTACTCTTCTGCTATAGTTCAGTATTTCATTGGGAAAGGCATTGTATAGATTGTTTGAATTGAGATGAATTGTATGATTGAATGAATTGTATACATTGATTTTTTTTAAGATCTTGACTCTAGGCCAGTTAAAGGAGTCATTTACTTAATAAAACAAAAAATGTACTTGAACATATGCCCTAGTGAGGTTGCAGATTACAGCCTCTTTACAGAAATAAACAGATATAATCATTGCCTTTCCAATTTTGTCACATAGAAAAACTTCATTTAATATCTAATCTGTTCAAAATATATAGTTGAGCTTAATAAAAAGAAAACTACAGAAGCCAGGTGTGATAATAGAAGCCCAAAAGTTAAGAGTGGCAGTAGATATTCTGGTGACCCAACTCCTTTGGGCTAGGACTCATCTGTGCTCATGCAAGGACCTTAATGCATGACCTCTTCCTGCAGCAGAAAAATGCTGAGCCCTGCAGATAAAATGCAGAACCATAAAGGCTGCCCCCATAGGTGGGCAAGGCAAAGACATTTGCAGCCATTCTGAGATTTGGGAGGCAGAGTTCTTAGTACAAGAGTGACAGAGACTCTGTGCTCTGTGTCAGAGCAGGAGCCCCAAACAAAGAAATATCTGTGAAAACCACACCACAGAAACCCACATGAACCCAACCATCAAAAATGAGAGCACTCTGAATGGGGAATTCAAAGGCCAGGAAAGATGGCACATTAGTCAGGATTCTTTAGAGGAACACAACTTACAGAATGAATATATATAATTAGAATGACCTATAGTCCAGCTAATGCAACAATAGCTAGCTATGAATGGACTGTCCAAAAAGCCTGTAGTTGCTCAGTCCATGAGGTTGGATATATCAGCTGATCTTCAGTATACACTGGAATCCGGAAGAAGCAGGCTCCAATGCCAGTGAAGGAATGGACTTGCTAGGCAAGAGTAAGCAGGCAAAGAGCAAAGCTTCCTTTTTCCTTGTCCTTATATGGCTTCCAGCAGAAGGCATGGTCCAGATTAAAGGTGTGTCTTCCCTCCTCAAAATCCAGATTAAAGGTACCTGTCTTCCCACCTCAACGGTCCATATTAGAAGTGGATCTACTTCAAATTAAGCAAAAAAGTCCCTCACAGGTATGACCTCCATATTTGGATTTTAGTTAATCCTAAATGTAGTCAAGTTGACAACTAAGAATAGCCACTATGCAGATTCTCTCTCTCTCTCTCTCTCTCTCTCTCTCTCTCTCTCTCTCTCTCTCTCTCTCTCTCTCTCTCTCTCTCACACACACACACACACACACACACACACACACACACACTAACAGCTTTATCTTCCCTATTTTTGAGTTGAGGAAACTAAGTCTATAATTTATCCACTGTCAAGGAACTAGTAAATATTAGAGCTCTTATTTGGATCCAAGCAGTATAGCTGTACAGTCCAGTTTATAAAGCATGGTGCTTTATAAACATAATACTTAATAAGCTGCATTGTTGCACCCACACAGAAAAGATGGAACCCTGCTGACCATCATTATTTCACAGATAAATTACAAATATAGGACCAAAGAATAAATGTGCATGTAAAAAACTATGACAAAAGGTTTTTGTGGCAACATAATGGAAATATTTAGCTTTATATGCATGTATGAGAAAACATTAAAATTTAGTGTATAAACATAAGTGTAACACGAATCTTAAAAGTTCTTATTAATAAAAGCAAACCTGGAGATGGATATTGGGGTGAATGCTGGAAGATCAGAGAAGCAGAACAAGCCACAGCTTCCTCACCTTGCCAATTCCTCAGCTGATCCTGTTTCCTCAGACTGGAAGCTTCTGAGTCCTCATCCAAATGGATCTCAGCTGAACTGCTGCTCAAAAGCCTAAAAGCTTAACCAGGCTCTAGTTCCTGGTCCTTACACCTTATATAACTTTCTGTTTCCTGCCATCACTTCCTGGGATTAAAGGCCTGTGTCACCATGACTGGCTGTTTCTAGTGTGGCTTTGAACTCACAGAGATCCAGATGGATCTCTGCCTCCAGAATGCTAGGATTAAAGGTGTGTGTGCCACCATTTTCTGGCCTCTATATTTATCTAGTGGCTGTTCTGTTCTCTGACCCCAGATAGGCTTATTAGGGTGCACAATATTTTGGGGAACATAATATCATCACACATAAGCTTAGAAGTTCTAAGAAAAGAAAGTGAAATTATATGGGCTAATGTGTTTTAATAAACCTTTATTCATGTGTTAAATTCCTATTCCCTGAATGGCTGCACTTGAAGATAGCTTCTTTAAAGAATAATCAAGGTTAAACATAAGAGTAGTGCCCCCCATCTATTAGAACTGGTGATCTAATGGGAAGAGATCCCAGGAAGGTCACTCACATCCTGATATGCTACCACCTGGATCTAGGATTTCATCCCCAGAACTCTGAGAAAATTAGCTTACATCATTTAAATCACACAGTGTCCAATGTTTTGTGGCAGCAGCCTGGGATGATAAATGAATGACAATTAGAGCAGAAATAAAATATGAATAATGATATGGAAAATAACACAGCCAATTGACATCACACACACACCACACACACACAGCCCTAGTGCATCTTAGCATTTCAGTCTATGATGACTTTATGTGACAATGAGAGGGATCATCCTCCAACTATTTTTCTTTAAAATTCACTTCACTATTCTTAGGTCTTTCTCACTTTCATGTAAATTTTACAGTATCTATCAGTTTCCATGAAATATTGCTGGGAATATTTTGATTGGAATTGCACTGAGCCTACTTTCAAAATAATGTGTCTTCCAGTTCATGAATACAGTTGGTCTGGGACAGGTCCAGGGCCATGAGCTATGAAAGTAATTTTTCATTTATTTCCATGAGGTTCTGTAATTTTTAGTTCAGCGATCTCATCACTCATTTCCCTTACAACTGAGTATTACTATGCAACTGGCAAATTATTAAATTATAATTCTAATTGTATAATGATACTCAGAAGAAATATAATTATTAATAACTTTGTAACCTTCAACCTGTAAATTTTTTCTATTAATTCCAATAGGTTCATTCTTGTAGGGTTTTTTTTTTTAATTCAATCTACTATCTGAACTGTTTTCTGTTTGTATCTCAGACTGCTTTTAAAGGTCTATACAAGTACTGTGCTTCCAGTAACTTGCTAGATTGCAGCATGTCAGTCTCTGATCTGCTCATCCTCTTCAAGCTCACACAGTACACTGTGCCAACACCTACCTTCCTGCAAGGCTCTGTGCATGAAGTCTTCCTGATGTGTTTCCCCATTTCAATGGCAAAGGCTATCTTCTTATGCACAGCCTAGTGCTTCCTGAAAGCCAGGAAGTACTAAGTGAACAGCTATAGAACTGAATCAAACCAAGTTATCAGAGATTAGTAACAACCCAAAGGCTCATAGTGCGTTCTAACTCCATTTTCATGAAAACCTTTGCAATAATAAAGGCAGACATAAGTAATAACACAGGTACAGGAAGCTACAGGTCAAGATAGCAATAAAGCAGACATTGTATATCCAACTCCAGGATCTTGGTCTGGGGTGGTCCAGAGCCATGAGGTCAAACTTCTTCCTCCCTGTGGGCTATTTCCTGGTGGATATTCAGAGTGATCATTCCTTCTCAGTTTACCTTCTAACTGAACCTCATAGCAAGCAGCACCTTCTAGGTATTGCTGGTCAGGGCAAAAGGCATAGACAGACTTCAGGTAAATTTATGACAAATGCTAATGATGATAAAAAGGAACAGACTGAATCTGTCCGAAAGATAAAACCCTGGGCCTTCTACTCTATGCTTGATGTATGATTGTTTAAAACAAGCCTATAAAATATATGTACAATCCCCAAATTCAGGCTACCAACCTTAGGACTGAGAAACATAAGTTTAGAAAAACCCCAGAATCCACAAACTAAGAACAAGACATAGTTCCCACTTTTTACATTCTTGTCCTCTAGTCAAACAGGGAGGAGGCAGAGGCCACTGAGTTCTGTGGAACCTTTTAAAGACCAGGTGAACAGCCAATCTTGGGGGTAAGCCAGATAATCAATGGCCCCAAAACTACCCTAGGGCAGCGGCTCCCATGTCTCATAAATTTAAAAAAAAATGAATTTCACAGATAATGGAAGGATTCATTTTATAAAGGCATTTTATTATAGGCAAGAGCTTAAGAAAAAGGAAGGAAAGAGAGTTCCTACATAACAGAAGCAGCCCAATAAAGGGTTGCCTCAGAGGATCCCTACCTAGGACTTAATATGGCTTCACTGGGTTGAGACATGGAGGTGAACTGGTCAGCCCACCTACAAACTGCTCACATGCCTTTCCATCCAAGCATCTAGAAGCTTCAGGCACACCTCCTTCAAGATCAATAAGCCTTTGGTCATGCACTGCTTCCAGGCAGCTGTGTTCAAAAGTCACTATGTGAATTTTGAAGAAAGATTAAAATAAAACAAAACAAGAAACTAGATCATGAACCAGTGCCCCTAACCATTTTTGGTATTTCTCTGACCAAGACAGAACTAGAAATAGACCCAAGAACAGTTGCAGCGTCTGGCCAAACTGGTTGTCGGTGAAGCAGAGCATGAAGCAGAACTGCTCCTTTCTGAGTTTCTACCCCTACAATGCCTGACAAGTTTCTGTCTCCTGTTCTCATCATTAGGAAATACAGCAGACCCAGGTGAACTGAGCATCACCAGAAAGCCAAGGCCACCTCACCAGTCTGTATCTCTACCCCTGGGCCTGTCCTTTCCACATGCACCTCACTACCACAGTGGCTGGCAAGAGATCAGACACAGAGATGCCCTGACAGATTCTGGGAACTCTGAAGTGGAAGCATGCAGGTCCTACACAGCCCTGTCTTAGCCGGTTAGTTCCTTTCTCCTTGAAAGATGAAGATGTTCCCTGTGATTCTCCAAGCAGGACTTTTCACCTAAGGACACTTTTTTCATGTTGAAAAGGCAATGTTAGCACTGCATGTGGAAGTGGCATTCAGGGCCTCTCACTGTCATCCCTTTTAGCATTTGTGTGTAAATCCCCACCTCTCAAGAGCTCACCTTAATGACTCCAAGGAACTATACCTTACAAAAACCCTACTGAATGACACAAACCCTTTCATTTCAACTCTGGCTCCTCTGTATTTCTCTGGTACATGTCAGTCAAAACCCAAAGTCTCATATTTCACAACTAGAACTATTGAAAAGATCATTTCCCTTGGATGTGAATGCTGTTTCTCCTTCTTTAGTATTCCATAGGGTTTTGTACTCTCCTCCAAGGCCAAAACATTCCCAGCAAATATCCCTTTCTCCTTCCTTTTTGCACAGTTAGTCACAGGAAAATAGTGCCCTGCCCCAGGAAGGACTTACAGGGCTGCCCACCCCACAGACCAGGACACAAAAGCTGAACAACTTCTCCCCATTGGAACTGATGACAATGAGCTAAATTTTCCTACAGTCTAGCCACCAAAATGAAGCCTATACATGGAAGTGTCTGCAGACATTAACCAAGCTGGAACTTAGTCACCACAAGTGACCAGACCCTTGAAAAGTACAGATTCCTGAGTAAGTGGTATTTGTTCTTATGCTAATTTGAATGTTAAAACAAAACAGGTTTCCCTTTCAAGAAAGGCATGTGAGAGAAGGGGGAAGGGGAATTTTAGTCAAAATAAATGAGGAGAAGAATCTTGTGACTAACTACATAAACCCTTTAAGATTTACCCTCTGTCCATTAAGGATCTAGTTAGGCTCTGCTCTCCCCTTGTGTCAGTGACTCAGAACAAAGCATTTTCTTTGCCTTCACCATCAGCCAATTTAAAGGTGATATGTTTACTAACAGCTTAATCTATTTAGTGCAAATACACTTTCATGTTCATTTCCAAAAAAAGAAAAGTAACATGTAATCTGAAAACACCGCACAGAAACTTCCAAAGCCATAAGTCCTCTTGCTCAGTCCCTAAGCAGCTGTGTGCCCAGTTCACACAAGCACACAGGGTCAGCAGTCACTGTTAAACTTCCTCTACTCCTGAAATGTTAGGAACAGAAGCTGGCATGTTTAATAGCTAGTTCAATTTTTACTACTCTGTGATGCTCAGACAATAAAATAATAATAGTCGTTTGCCTTGAGCCAAAAAAACCTCCTTCTAATACAATCAGCTGAAAGGAAATCGACTCAAAATGCTGAAAAAAAAAATCAGCAATGCATTTAATTGAAGATGATATATGCCTATGTGTGTGGGGAGGGTATATGCCCATATATATTATGTGTATGGATCGGCAGGTGGTGGGTGGGTGGATAGATGATAGATAGATAGACAGACAGACAGACAGACAGATAGATAGATAGATAGACAGACAGATGATAGATAGATAGATAGATAGATAGATAGATAGATAGATAGATAGATAGATAGACAGATAGATAGATGCTAGGGATGGAGGTCAGTACATTATGTATGGCAAGTGCTCTACCACTGAGCTACACTGCCCAGGCTGGTCAGTAGATGTGATATATTTAAAAGGCCAACAATGGCTTGTAACCTCATAGCCCGAGGCTTTTGGTCAATCATTCTGTGGTTACTGCAAGGCAAAAAGTACAAGTATGGGTTTCAGGGGAATTTTAACAACAGATTGCAAGAGAAGACCACCATAACTATAATGCTCTGCTTGCTTATATTTTTCAAAGATAAGGTAATATTTTAAATTGAATTTACCTATAAAATTTCCATAAAATAAAAATACATGATCTCATAAAATCAAATCAGTCTTTAATTGTAATAATAAAAATTACATTTCAGTAATGGTGTCTCTGAGTTAATAGCTCCATAAAATAGAAGCTGTACAGCCAGTCTCTGCTACCTGGATGGCTGTTTCTGCAGTTAGAAGGCAGGACTCTGAGATACAGCTAGGCTTTGCTTGGGGAAATCTGCTGGGAAGGGCTTCCCAGGGCTAAGGAGTTGAACCCTGTACCACCAAAAAATGACATTAAACTAGGAAACTTACGAAATTCTCACATTGCAGTTAAGTTGGAGGGATAGCGTAGCACAAATTCTTAACAATAAAAACTTGGAGTCAGATATAGGGGTAAATGCTGAAAGATCAGAGAGACAAAGGAACCAGCCACTAGAAAGACTTCATACCTCTACTGAATCCTCAGTCTGAAAAGGCCAAGCTCTTGTCTCCACCCTGCCTTATCACTTCCTCTCTCTACCCAGTCATATCACTTCCTGTTTCCTCCTCCCAAGTGCTAGGATTAAAGGTATGTACCATCACTGCCTGGCCTCTAGTGGCTAGCTCCACCCTCTGATCTCCAGGCAAGCTTTATTTGCAAGAGCACAAACAAAATATCACCACATTTCCCCTTTTTTGTCTAAAATAAATAAAGGTTACAACTAATGTAAGAAAAACTATATACAGTAAGTACAATAACTATATACAATATATACAGGCAATAAATACATCAACAGTGTCTAGTCCTTTAACATTTAAAAAATTCAGAGAAAATACTCCATTATTTATCCTATCTTGGTGAGTCCAAAATGTTGTACCTAATTCACTTTCTATCCTAACTTGTATTACCAAATTTATCTTTTTAATATTTCTCAATTTCATACACTTTACACCTCTTCAGTGAATTTATTTTCTGAATCTGGTAACAAGGAAAACTATAACTATAGTCTTCAGCTCCATCAGAGACCTGAGAAGGAAACAATATTACCTAAGTAAGCAGGAAGTGCAAACAAGCAACTTCCAAAAAGTGTGAGAAATGACAGAAACAGCTGGCTGCCTGGACAGTCAACCAAGGTTCCTTTGCAATGTTGGAGCATCCATCTATAGCCTACGGGCCTAGCATATTTGACAGACTTTTCTATGAAGCAGGATATTTGAAGGGCTATCCTACCTTGTCTTGGCAAAGTTCAGCACTCCTTTCTTTTGTGTCCTGCTTGTCCATTTGGACAGTATACCATAAGCAGTAAAGGCAAGGTAATTTTCTTGCCCAATGGCTAACTTTTGCCACAAAGAAAGTAAACTCCATATGGAGTTTCTTCAATGCCCATCATCTTCTCTGAAGTAGACTGGTGCTGCCAGGAGCAGACATGTCTCATTGTCAAACAAAAAACAAAAAAACAAACAAAAAAAACCTATGTTATTAAAACATCTTAAATGCCATATTCTGTAGATCTCTGAAGTGTTTGAAGACAACCTGTCTATCTAAAATATATCTCTGTTTGACCTTGAAAACATACCTAATATGACAAGTTTGATTGTAATTACTAAATACTAACTTGCATTTCTTTATATCTTAATTAGTTGGTAATAATAACTTTCAAGTACTAGAAATTTGCATTACATTGTTAAATTAGTTATATAGTTACAATACCTTGAACAAGAGTAGAAATGCATGTATAGGATGTTCTAACAAAATAATCTCAAATTTGTATCAATATATAAAGATCTATATTAATGTAAAATATTTAAAACAAGTAGTTGCTTTTTAAAAGTAGATTCAATAATCTGCCCTTTAATCCTATCATATCTATATCCCCTTTTTCTTTTCAAAACAAGAACCCTGAATCTAATTTCCTTTGATCAGCTCTTTTTTTTAACCTTTACCAATAACAACTTGTAACCAATCACCCTAAACAATGACAAATATCCATAACCCACTGGACAACCAAAAACCACCCATCCCACCTCTTGGGAATGTGGGCATTATGGTCTTAAAATTACTTCCTGTTGTCTGGGAGCAACAGCATCTTTAGGGAATCCTGAAAAGAAAAAAATGGGTTAATTGTCAAGTTCTGGGAGAGGTAGCTATAACATTTGTTGTCCAGTCTCTGCATAATGGGAAAGTGCAGGGTTCGTCACAAGTCCTAGCTAGAGTAGTTTGTGAGGCTGGATCATCTCAGCTAGGCACCTCAAAATTGTCCTAAGGCAATCTTTAAGTGGTGTTTTTCATCTTAGTGGTGTTATTATGATAACATATTATGATGATTCCACATGAATTGTAGGGCTCCATCATCCTTTTGGAGACTTCAAAGGTTGCTGTTAGGTGTAGTCATGGTTCTCTGCAGAAAATTAAACATTTTAAATGTCATATGCAGCAGATCTTGAAGAGGTTAAAGGACCAATATTTGTTATGTACATCCAGAGCAGTATGATTTCTTACAATTGGCAATAAGTTCTTTAACTGCTCTGGGAAGGCGTTTCCCCCATGGTGACAGGAAATGACTGAACTTAATTTGACATGGGAGCCTATGAGAGGCTCCTCATAAAGTTTCCCAATGGCAAAGGATTACCTTGACTGTCCCTTGTTGACTACAATCATTAGTCCAGTGCCTGCCTTTGCCACACCTTCTGCATAATCCAGAAGAAAGGAGTGTTCTGCTGGGATGATTACTAGGAAAAACATTGTTTCTAGGAACTCCCTTTTTACAATCCCTTTTTAGGTGACCTTGTTTACTGCAATCGAAACACCTGACATTTCGATTTTTCTTCAAACCTCTGGAAATCACCTCTCCTATCCAAGCATCATCATGGTTATGAGATTCAATACTAATTATATCTCGGATGCATTCCTCTAAGGGTGCTGATCTTGCCTTTAATGGCCTAATTACCTTTTTGCATTGGGCATTAGCATTTTCAAAAGCCAGAGATTCAATTATTTGTCTAGCTTCTGAATTTGGTATCATTCTATTTACTGCTGAGGTCAATCTTTGTTACAAATCAGTGAAGTTTTCTTTTGGGCCCTGTATAACTTTAGTAAATGACTCAGTTTTCTTTCCTGCTTCTTCAATTCTGTCCCAAGCATTCAAGGCTGCTATGCAGCATAAAGCCAGGGTGTGGTCATCATAAAGAGATTGCCTTTCTACATTAGCATAATCTCCCTCTCCAAGAAGTTGGTCTTGGTAGATTCCCATACCTCAAGCCCTATTTCATTGTTCAATGGTCTTAGCCTCATCTTTCCACTAGGTCCTCCACTGTAATTGAGGCTCCAAAACTGCTGTAACCAAAGCTCTCCACTCTTGAGAAATAATTCTATTAAAATTGACCATGATTTTCACATCTGCTTTACAAAAGGTGAATGCATGCATGAGACTATTGCTTCCTTGAATCTCCTCAAATCTAATATTTGCACAGGAGTCCATTCAGCTCTTACACAGCCTTGGGGATATCTATCATTTGGCAGTTCCTATAAGGTTACTGGATAAATTAAGATTGGCTACTTGAAAACCTTAGGCTGTTCCTCTGTAACCTTATAATGCAATGCTAAAATTAGTTCTTCTTTAAATTCCTCTGTCTGGGTCTGAAAATCTCTGTGATCTGTTTTAATAAGTTTTTCTAAAACTTTTATCTTGGCACTCATATTAACCCTCTTTTTAAATGAAAAAACATAAATGATCAAACAAATAATATTTATAATTGACCTATATAAATCCCATCAACATTAATTATCCTCTCATTTAATTGCTCCATTTTCCAACCGTCCAGTGTATTATCATACAGAGACCTAACTCCCTCCATTGTAATAGTGTTTCTCTCTCTCTCTCTCTCTCTCTCTCTCTCTCTCTCTCTCTCTCTCTCTCTCTCTTTTTTGGTTTTTCGAGACAGGGTTTATCTATGTAGCTTTGGAGCCTGTCCTGGAACTTACTCTGTAGCCCAGGCTGGCCTCAAACTCACAGAGATCCACCTGCCTCTGCCTCCCGAGTGCTGGGATTAAAGGCATGCACCACCACCGCCCAGCTGAAAAAACTCTCTCTTTTAACTAATTTCTCCCTTTAAGAATTCTCAATTGTCAAAAAAAAAAAAAAAGAGCCGGGCGTTGGTGGCGCACGCCTTTAATCCCAGCACTCGGGAGGCAGAGCCAGGCGGATCTCTGTGAGTTCGAGGTCAGCCTGGGCTACCAAGTGAGCTCCAGGAAAGGCGCAAAGCTACACAGAGAAACCCTGTCTCGAAAAACCAAAAAAAAAAAAAAAAAGAATTCTCAATTGTCTCACCAAATCTGCTGAGTATAACAACAAAGATGTCATACTTCTGCATAGAACAGTAGTAGCCTGAGCAGGTTTCAAGGCAGCAGCCCACAAAGGCGGTCCAGGGAAAGCCCACAACCCACCAGAAGAGAAGAAGCCAGAGCCAGCTGTCTGCACGGGGGAATGTGTGAAAGCAGCTAACTCCTACAGCTTTTTGGAGCCCAAAAGCCTATGGAGTTTGCTGCAGAGGGACCACACAGAAAAATCCCAAAAGAAAGTAAAACCTAGCTGGTGGGGTAGTGACTCTGGCTGCATGCAGCTCAGGCCTGTGCCAGTGGCTGCAAAGCCACAGGCAAGCAGCTTTTTCGTGAGTCCATGCCCCAAAAGTTAGGTGCCAGATGTAGCACCAATTCTAATTGGTCTTAATAATAAAAACCCAGAGTCAGATATAGGGGTAAATGCTGAAAGATCAGAGAGACAAAGGAACCAGCCACTAGAAAAAACTTATCTCTACCAAATCTTCAGGCTGAAAAGGCCCAGCTCCTGTCTTCACCCTACCTTATCACCTCCTCTTTCCACCCAGCCATATCACTTCCTGTTTCATCCTCCCAAGTGCTAGGATTAAAGGCATGTGCCACCACTGCCTGACCTCTAGTGGCTAGCTCTGCCCTCTGATCTCCAGGCAAGCTTTATTTGTGAAAGCACAAACAAAATATCACCATAGGATAGCAACAATAATGACTCAGGAGGTGTAAGCAATTTTACAGAGTATCATGCACTGTTACTGCTGATGTGCAGACCTAGGAATTTATAAGTATGATGCCCAATTTTTTTCTTCCATTACTATATCTTAAAGCCACTTTTGAAGAGATTCAACTTTGTAGATACTTTGTATTTCTAAGAGAGGCTTCTGTTCATGTCAGTCTTCAAGATCACTAATGAAAGAAGCCCAACTTCTTCCATATGCTACCAACACAGAGCCATGGCATCTGCATGTTCCCCTACTTCACATCCATCAACCTCCTCCCTTGCAAGGCCGTACTCTCCATCAACTATCTATCCTTCTCTTGTGACCCCCTGAAGTCTAAAGTCCAGCCCACACATGTGGGTAGAGACATCAACACCTCAGACAAAAGCTAGGCTCTCTCTCATTTCCTACATCAGAGTTCAAATGCCTTCTCTCTCCATCTCTGCTTCTCTACATTCCCCACTCCACGCTGATGCCCTGTCTTTTATGGTCTCCACAAAATGAGTATCATCTGGGCTAGATTATTCTGCCTGTTTAAGCCCTTGTGGTACCCATGAAGGCTGTTGGCTAGATGAGGAAGCCTTCTGTTTTAAGCCGAGTTGTCTGTCTACATACCATTTTGGCCACACTGACCCCTCTTGAAGAAGCTGTATCTCCTATATCTCCTCAGGAACAGAACAGGTCCTCAAGCTGGGCCATGTCAGACTTCCAAGACCTCCCTCTCCCTTCTACCCTTCCTCCTTCCTGTTCCATGACTTCAGAAGATCATACAGCTTCTTCCACTGCTCCATGGACTTGGTCTCCTGAGGTGTGGTTTGTCATCCTCTCCTTTCCTGAACAGCCAGCCATCCTTTATTAAAAGCCTGTGATGACTCTAAAAGGCTACCACCTTCCCTAACTCCCTAAGTTTTTGGCTTGCTTGATAATTTTGTCTTTTGAGTATATAATTTAACTCATTGGTGATAACTACGTTAACCTAAATATTTCTTTCCTGCTGACTAGCCTGTGAATTCCTCCAAACATGAGCTTCACCCTATTCTTCTCCCCGAGCTTGACACATGGCTGACAATCAGACAGATAGTGAATGAATGAACACACGCAGGTCCACTGCTAGCAGCCAGTGAATGAACACACTAAGGCACACCACTTGCAATCAGACAGTGAATGAATGAATGAATGAATGAATGAATGAATGAATGAATGAATGAGTGAGTGAGTGAACACACTCAGGCACACTGCTGGAAATCAGACAGATGGTGAATGAATGAATATACTAAGGCATACAGCTGGCAATCAGACAGACAGTGAATGAATGACCACATTCAGGAGGGCTTTTCCACTGACTGTGCCAAAAAGATTACATTTCCTATAAACTATACTGGTCTTCAGGAAGTAAAATACACAACAATTAGTAAAGTATAAATGGGACATAAAAATTAGCTCTGCTCTATCTAACAATTAACTGTCCAAAAGAGATATTAATCAAACAATTCCATGTACAATAGCACCAAAAATTAAATAAAATACTTCTATCTGGGTGTAATGGTGTGTGTAATCCTAGCACTTGGGAGGTAGAGGCAAAAAGTAAGACTCCACAAACAAATAAGAATAAGTACATAAACCCTCAGAAATAACTTAACCAAGGTGGAAAAGACTTACCCATTGAAAAGTGAAAAGCACTGCTGCAAGAGAGCACAAATAAAGGTTCGTGAGACAGCTCAGTGAGTAAAGTCACTTGCTGCCAAGACCGATGGATGACCTGAGTTCAATTCCCAGGTACTATACAGTGGAAGGAGAGAACTGACTCCTGCAAGTTGTCCTCTGACCTCCACTCATATTCTGTGGCACTTGTATGCACACATCAAAACACACACACACACACACACACACACACACACACACACACACACACACACACACGTATGAGCACGCTAAATAAATAACATTTTAAAATACACTGTATGAGACTCTATTTTCAATTTTAAAAGGAAAGACTTCCATATGGGTCACTGGTTTGGGACCAATAGGCTCAGGAGGCTTAGTGATGGCAGCTACACAAATCCAACATAATCTCTGTCTATGGTCCTGGTATAATTTCATAAAAGCCTGGGAATATGGTATTTCTTTCTACTTCTCCCTTTCACAAAACAGTTCTAGATGGTGGATAGTGATACGACCCAGAGGCCCATTCCCTAGCCAATGTTTTTGGTTTCCTAGTTTGTACTAAGGCCAGGCATTATCCAAAGAAAGCTGGTCATTTTTCTTGATCCCCTCTGACTTACACTGGGCCCGTTCATTATTAGACATTCAAGGGGTGGCTCTTTGAGGAACTAGATGTGTTCCCTACTACTTTCTACTCAGAGAGAGAAAGTTTCTCATGAGAAAAAGCACAGAGACAGTAATGTTGTTATTTTCTTCTAGGATTTTTCCCTCTATAATCCAGGCATGGTAATACAAACCTGTAATCTCAGAACTTGGGAGTAGAGGCACAAGCATTAGGAGTTACAGGCCAGCCTGGGCTACATAAGACGTCAAAAAAAAAAAAGTTTTCTCTAGGTTCCAAGTTCTCACAAAGCCTAAACCTCAAAAATGATCACAAAGATTTACTGTGATATGTATCAGGCATCTCAAAGTAAAGTTCCTAAAACCAAAGATACCTCAGAAATCAATATAAAAGCCAATACTATGGCATAACCAATAATCCTAAAAGTTTTTAAGGTATTTATTCCTTACCAAATCAAAGTCTGTGCATAAAAGTCTTCAAAAACTTCAGATCTGATACAGCCCATAGTCAAGCCAAATATCAGACTTGAGATGTTGCAAGCTACAAATCCATACTCACAATCAAATGATCATAGTGAACACTATTTCAAAATAACAAGAGAGGGAAGGGTTGTCATACTTCAAGTGGAGGTTTGTCCACACAGAAGCTGGGGCAGAGCCTTAACGATAGTGGTTGACAGCTAAAGCAAGTTCAGGCTACCAATGGTCACTCACAAAGAATGTGGGCACTGGCCATCACCATTGTTCACCTGCTTGCCTAGGTCCCCCAAATAGATGTTTCTTTGTGGTTGTCGATTACATTACCAGTCAGCTTGGTGGGACTCTTCTGCTCTGGCTAGATGGAAAGGTAGGTGCACAGGGTGAGCTCTTCAAATGCTAGCCCTTGTATCTCTCAGGATTTGACAGAAATTCTATTAGAGTTTTCAAGCAGGCCTCCATTAAAGGAGCCCTTGGCTCTGCAAGTGTTCAGCTCATCTGTAGGCCTAGGAAGTTAGGGTCTTCTTAGTCCTGGGCAGCAGTTAGCATTGTAGCTTCAGGGCCTAGGATGTCTGAGACCTTTGGCCTCTGAGGCCTTTGGCCTCACAGCTCTTTGAAATCCTTCTAGTGACCAAGGTTTCAATTTCTCTTTCTTGGCTCTTTTTAGCCTTCTATCCTTCTTCAGCCGCAGTTACTAACCTTTCTCTGCTTCCACGGTTCCTCTTGCCCGTGCCTCAGCTGCAGCTGCTTCTATTAACATTGGCCCCGCCATCACTTTTGCAGCTGTCAGTGCAACAAACATGCGCCACTTTTGCAGATCTTCCTGCCAATCACTCAACTCTGAGTCATCTTCAGTTTGCAAACAGCTGGCTGCCTCACTGCTTTTGCAGCTCACCCTACCTAGTGGTTGGATGTCATTACTGCTGCTTCTCTACCGCCCCTGCCATCAATACTGCTCTGCTGTCTCTCATACTTCTTTCTGCCTATTACCGGCTTAGCCTGCTCTACTAAAAGTAGGCAAGAGAAGACTAAAGAGAAGCCATTTGTTGGGTCTAATGATGCAACACTGGAGAGGCAACACAGGAGACAACCTTCCAGTAATATCACAAAACGAGCTGACCTGCCCAAGAAGGTGTGTTTGCAAATAAAGTCCTGGGTTTGTACCAATCATGGCAATGTCTCTTTTGCATGGGGCACAGCAGCCCCTCTTCCAAGTCACTAAAGGAAGTGCTTCCCCTTTGGTCTAGGTCACTAGTTCTCAACCTGTGGGTCACGACCCCTTTGGGGGTCAAATGACCCTTTCACAGGATTCGCCTAAAACCATCAGAAAACACAGATATTTACATTACAATTCACAACAGTAACAAAATTACAGTTAGAAGCAATGAAAATAATTCTATGGTTGGGGGGTCACCACAACATGAGGAACTGTATTAAAGGGTTGCTGCATTTAGTAAGGTTGAGAACCACTGCTCTAGGTGAAAGTCCTTGTAGGTTTATCTAGAGTCTACCACGGCTGTGACAGCAAACGTCCAATATATACTGAAATAGTCCTAGCCTTCAGGAGTCAACACACCCAACTACCATCGCAGTTCAGTTTCCTCAAGACATCCACAGAGTGTTCAAAATCAAAATGACCATACAAGTAAACCATATAGTTTTTGACCAACAATTCTTTTGTTCAAGAGACTCAGGGCATGTAGTTAGAAATGATCCAAGACTTTCCAAATAGGTAGTAGAAGTATTCAATCCCACCTCCATCACTGCTTTTTTTTTTTTTTTATAGGAATGGGAACATCAGAAGGTGTGCTTACATTAAGTACTTAAAGAACTCAATCAGTAGGGTTACTGAGATTGCTCAGTGAGTAAAGGCATGTACTGCCAAGCCTGAGGACCTGAATTTTATTTCCAGATCCCAGATCCCATGTGGTAGAAGGAGAGAACCAACTCCTGATACAGGGTGTCTATGTGGGGTGTCTTCTGCCTCCACAAGCACAGTGACAAACACAAAGTAATAAATAGATGTAAAATAAAATTTTAAATAATTATCATTAATACAAATACTAAATCAACATATTTTAACAGTGTTTCAACATTACCTAATACCCGCCCAGTGCCCCAGAGAGAGGTGGGTCCCTCTCATCTTCTCATTCCCAAATCTGTCTGTGAATTTAATTCAATTCAACAAAAATCCCTCAGGAACTTTCGTGTATACATTCAAGCTGCTCCCAAACGGATAATGGAAAGACAAAGGCGCTAAGGCTGTCAAACAACTGTGGGTTGTTTGACATGAAAGAGTTGAGGACAGAACTGAGAAAGAGTTGGAGGACACCCACAACACAGAGTGGGTAATTGCTCTCTAGCTGCAGCAAACAATTATCAGCTAGATAGCAGCAGCAAAGGGGGTGGGAGAAACACCTGCCAGTGGAGCAGGGCAGATTCAAAACCAGACCCTCACAGGCATAGCCATTTGATCAAAGACACAGGGCAGTCCAAGGGAGAGGCTGGTTTCAACTGGTACTGCTACAACTGGATGCTCACAGAAACTAACGTCAATCAAAACGGAAACCTGATGGAAAAATGAACTGAAATGTATTGTAACTATAAATGCAAAACGTTACTCTGAAAAACTTTTAAAAGTCATAAGGAGAAATCCTGACACCAAAATCAATCCATGAAAATAAAAATTGATTCACTGGACTTCTGTAGTGGGTAGCTGTTCCAGCTTTGACCTGGAAGTACTACCTCCACTGAGACTTTGGTAACTGTCACACCTACAAGGCGGGGCCGAGACAGGAGCCCTTAAGACCCAAGATCCAGATGTGCCGGCTTGGTTCCTGGATCCTGGACGCTGGAGGTAGATTGAGCAGAGTTCTCCAGAGAACACGATGGACTGTGCTACACCTTTCCCGGACCCTTTAACCTATCCCTTTACTTGTAAGTTACCCCACAAAATAAACCTCCCTTTTAACTATGTGGAGTTGCCTTAATACTACAACCAATAGACTTCCTCAAGCTTATGTTACTCAGCAAAAGACAGTTAAGAAAACAAAAACATATTACCATAGACTGGAAGAAAATATCACATATTCTCTTTACTGCAAAGGACTTGTATCCAGAAAATAAAATGAACTACAATAACTTCATTTTTCAAAAAAAGAGCACAAGAATTGAACAAATATATCACCAATGAGAGTGTGTGGCTGACAAAGAAGCCTCAGCACCATTCCACATCTTAGAAAAACAAACCTGGATGAGCCTGCACATTATACATTATTAGAAAGAGGAAGAAGAGAGGAAAAACTAACAGTACTACATCCTAAGGAGTATGTGAAGCACCTAGAACTCATCCGTTGAGCTCCAGGAAAGTAGTAGTAACTTATAAACCTGGCAAACCTGAACACTTACTCATATACTTATCCAGCATAAATACAAACACATGCTCACACAGAAACCAGTACAGGAATGTTCATAGTGAACTGCTTATAGTTCCCCAAAACTGGAAAGTACCAGTTGTCCATCAACCAGCAAAGAAATAAACAAAGTGAGATGCCGTCTGTGATGGAATAAATCTTAGTAACAAAAAGCTGTGCATGCATGTAGCAACATGCAAGGATCTCTAATACATTCTGCCAAGGGAGAAGAGCCAGATTTCAAAAGTTACATACAGTAAATCTTCCTGAATTTAACACTGTGGAATAGGCAAAGCTACAGGCACTTCAAACAGGAGAGTAGCTGCCAGTTGCCACAAAGGGGAGGAACCACCACAAGTAACCTTAAGAGAGCATCTCTGTGGAAGAGGTTATGTTGTAAAATTTGAGTATAGTGGTAGTCATTGACTGCATTTGTCACAGAACTGGGAAATGTAAAAGAAATATGTAATTTCCCCTCAATATATTTGACTTTAAAAACATAGATGCATCAATGAATGTTAATAGGACCTCTCTTACTGTAGAGCATGAAACACAAGGAATGGTAGTGAGTACTTAAGCAGGTTATGCTGCAGGTACTGCCCACTATTCCTGGTAATGTCACAATAAACAAGCTCAAGTTCCTGCTATCTCTACAAATGCAGATGAGCGCAAAATCAGCATCGGAGGCTCGCCATTCAGGAGTCAGACTCATACATGTAAAGGTTTCCATCCCAGTCTCTAACGTTTTCTTTTCACCAATTATTTGTTTAGAACTAGAAGAGCAGTGCTGAGAAACAATCTTGCAGAATAATCAACTCCACTCAAAAAAAGAATCTGAGACCCAATGTTCAGATTGAGATTATATATCTTTGTTTTTCATCCAGTTTTTACAGTGTTTAAACAAGGATTTTTTTTTTTAAGCCCTGACTTTTAAAAGGTCACATTGTGCAACATTTTTCTAAATCTTTGTCTGGTATCACAACAAGGTAAGTTTCCTTAATGCTGCTACAAACCAGGTAAAAGGCATGCCGAGGTGAAAGTTAAATAAAAAGCTATCTCAAATAGCATTTTTAAAAGGCAAACATCAACCTTGTAAGTATTAAAAGCACGTTCTAAAATCCACTCTGATGACAGTTTAAGAAAGCCGCTTTTATGTGCTGGGAGCCTGGCTCTGCAAGGTCTTTTAAATGCCAGTGTTTACCTAAAAATGCAGGCGAGGACCAGAATCTGGCCTTGAAGAGGCGCCTTTTCACTGCACACAGTGAACCCAATCTTTAACCAATAAATTGTTCCACACCTTTGTCTCTGCCAAGAGAGGCAGAGGTCTGCTCTCACAAGAACACACAAGCCTCTTTAAAGTCAGGTAGCCTTTTACTCTGCACCTCTGTACTTGTTGGTTTAGAGTCTCTGAGTGACAATGCACATCACTGGTGTTATGGGGGGTTTTGTGCTGTCATCTGTGCTACTGATTGTACTTTGACTTAGATCAAAGTCAAAACCTTCTAGAAAGACACACAGACCACAAAGTGACAAATAGCATGCCATGTTTGACACAGCAAACAATAAATTACTTTCATCAACCTGATTAAGAATCCCATGTTTTCAATGCTAATTCTGATGTCTGAAATGATAGAACTTTCTACATTCTCAAACAAGAAGTTTCAAATACGAAGGAAAAGACATAAATAGAGCTCACATACCACAAGTTCTGAAATCCCTACTGTTCAAAGAACTGCGGTTTCAACCTGCTATTGTACAAAGCTCATTGTAAAGCTTAAGTTGAATGGTACACATTCAAATCAAACATGCTAACGCACCATTATTTTCTTGGTTGGAAATAATTTGTGGTATATCTCTCCCAGACCAGACTACATCACCAGCCTTGGCAATGTTTAACAATGCTGCTACAACCAGTGTCTTTCCCTGCGAGCCTCAACTACAGGTGCTTTCCACAAGGAACAGCATCAGACAGAGCTGGAATGGAAGCAACTTCACCTGGACTGTCATACTCTGTCAAGAACGCCACCATCAGCACATACTTATCTCTTGCTGAATGCATTCCACATGATCTCACTCACTCCATACAAAATTCTGCGAGATGGAAATTATTTCTTCATTTTCTAAGTGAAGAAATTGAAACATAAAGGATAAACAACTTCCCCAAGATATCACACATCACGTAAGTGATCCAGTCTAGATTTGAACCCCCTCCCCATCTCTCTTTTTCTTCTTTGTGGTACTAAAGATGGACACTAGGACCTTGCACAAGCTAGACAAACACTTTACTACTGAGCTATACCACCACCCCTTGTCTTTTTTCTGTATATGACTCAAACTCTGTTACATTATGACAGCACCTTATTCTAACATATGTATTAGCATATACATTATAACCATAGACCCAAAACAGGCAAATAGCAAACTAGGGTACAGAGTTATTGGCCCATCTTTTTTTGCTGTGCTAATGAGTGACAAAGGGGAAAAATATGTTAGAAGCCCTGTGCAAATGGGAACCATGGAAATGAAAAGAATGGTTCTGAGCTGTGCAAAAGCAAAACATGGTAACCTGGCTTTGCATACTCATGTTACAATGGTAGATTTTAAAGGTTATGATTGAACTTCCTTTCTATTAGGAATCTTAAATCCTCCTCCCCCTTCAAATGATTTTAAAATGTATCATAATAGTGTGTGTGATATATGTGACATGCATGTGGAGTCAGAGGGCACTTTTCAGAAGTTGACTCTCCCCTCCCACCTTTACATAGGTTCTGGGGATTGAACTCAGATGGCCAGCCTTGCACAGCAAGCACTTTCTCCACTGACCCATCTTGCCAGTTCTGAGTATTGTTTTATATTGGAGCCAGTGAAGGAAGACTCTGGCCCAATATGGCAGAACACATTTCCTCCTTCTGACTTCAAATATTCCAATTTCCAGGCCTCACCCTGAAGGCCCTACATCCAATGGGATGGAAATACACTTAGAGTCCAGACACCTGGGACCAATTTGCCTGCAGCCCACACACTTGCATGCACACAGTTGAGGCCCACATACCTTGAGGTCTACATATCTGGTATGCACACAGTAGGGCCCACATACTCCAAGGTCGACACAATTGGATTTCACATATTTGTAGGTTACATACCAAGAGTCTTCACACAAGGAGTCCACATACCTGAAGTCCTTATACCTGAAGTCCACACTCCCAGTGTCCACATTTCTGGGGTCTGTATACCTAGAGTCTACACATCTGTAGTCCACACTGCTGGGACACAGACCCCCAGGGTCTGTAAGTCTGGAATCTTCATACCTGAGGTCCATACTCCAGGTACCCATAACCCTGTGATCTATATACCTGGGGCCATACATCTGTAGTCTTCACAAATCTCACACTCTTAGGACAGCCCCAACTGCTCTTTGCAAGCACATACCTCCCTTTCTCCCTCCTGTTCAACCATGTCCTCTGAAATCTTAGGACTCAGCTTCTCCACCTCTATGCCTTGTTACTATTTCCAGATGCTTCCCCATTCCCTTACTTTGCCATATCTTGATCTTTGTTGATTCTTACGGCCATTATTCCTCCAAATATTATGATTCTAAAGTCTGGTCTCCAAATCTAGACAAAGGATTTCAGATAAGAAAGCATTTCTGGGCAATAACAAGAAGATACTGCCACAACTGAGGTACTGGGCCCAGCTGCATTTAAATACAGATGTTGTCCTTAAACCCATAACTGTTTTATTTGAGAATAAATACCATTTCTTCATGACTCATTTTAAAGATAATAAAGGGATAGTGATGACTATTGTAATAAGAATTAATATGTGTATAGCATGAATCTTAAAGAGTCTTATTAATAAAACCAAACCCAAGGCCAGTTATTGGGGTGAATGCTGGAAGATCAGAGAAGAAGAACAAGCTACAGCTTCCTCACCTCACCAATTCCTTAGCTGATCCTGTTTCCTCAGACTGGAAGCCTCTGAGTCCTCATTCAGAATGGATCTCAGCTGAACTGCTACTCAAAAGCCTAAAAACTTAGTCAGGCTATAGTTCCTCATCCTCACGCCTTAAATACCTTTCTGCCTCCTGCAATTACTTCCTGGGATTAAAGGCATGAGTCACCATGCCTGGCTGTTTCCAATATGGCCTTGAACTCACAGAGATCCAGGCGGATCTCTGCCTCTGAAATGCTAGGATTAAAGGTGTGTGCTACCACTGCCTAACCTTTATGTTTAATATTATGGCTGTTCTGTTCTCTGACCCCAGATAAGTTTATTAGAGTGCACAATATTTTGGGGAACACAATACCACCACATTTGTGTGGAAATATAACCTATCAGCAAGATCAGTTACTACTGCTAAGAAATTGTCCAGACAAAAGAAATGGATTTTTCTCTATGGAAAGTCCTTAAAGTAGTAGTGCAAACAAATATTGTATAAATTAAAGAGCCATTAACAAATTTAAATTTTTCACAAAAAAACATTTACTTCCAAACTCTTCATTTCGGATGTGTAAACTACAGAATAGCAGTTTCGTGGTCTCATTTGTAATACTAATACTAATACTAATACTAATTTGTAATACTAATACTAATCTGTGAATTCATAAATACTGAGCTCATGAACTGATATCTTACTTGAAAAGTTAAGTAATGATATGTTTCAAATGTGATGATGCTTGAACCATTTTCAATTAAGCTGTCTCTTTATGTACTTTATGTGCAACAATTTTTACTTACCTAGACAAAGCTAATCACATGGCCACACTAGAAATGGGGGAAGGCCTCTTTAAACCTGGCTCGTATCTCTCCTGCCTATGCACATGCACAGTACCAAGCAACTCTAGTTTTGAGCCCAGCCATGGTCCTACTTTGACTAGTAATATATCTGCAGAAGCGAAGAACTGAAAAGGCTCCCAGCATCCTGCATACCAGGTGTAGCCCTCTTAGCTCCATGAAGAACTTGCCTGAGCCAACACAAAAGCCTTACAGAGTGTGGCTAGATTGGCTCATCATCCCAGGCATGGCCAGCTTAGGTGACCCAACAGCCCACTGGTGCCATCTGAATATTACCTCTTTTTGTTTTTGTTTTTTTTTTGTTGTTGTTGTTGTTTTAATTACCTTTCATCCCAGATGAGGCCAATACAACCCCCTACTTAACCTGAATATAATCACCAACCTATAGAGTGACTCATCAGACAAGTAAGTCTTGCTGCTTGACATCCCTGGCTGGCAGTAATGAGGGTGACACAGTCTTAATGTAACAGTGGAAACTGATGCAATGAATGGAAGAATTGCGAGACTCATATACAAATGGACAACAGTCAGGTCCTATATCATGGAAGGATACTGGCCCACAAAAAATAGCACCCAGTCCAAGCAACCATAGCTTAGGAACAATGGGCAGAAGGCCAGGTAATGTGTAGCGGTTTCCTCCATGATAAACCTTCATGTTGGAGGGAAGCTTTTTAAGACACAGGATGTCAAACATTCCACCCTAAAGGGAAGTTGGCTAAGCTAAGGAAGTAAACAACTCAAAAGCTTCAGCAAGTCCCTGAAACTGACCAGGCACACTAGGCCCTTCCCTCCCCCAGCATACAGAAGCAATAAGGACTACAGAGAGAAGACTCTTAGAACAGCCAAGCCACTGGAAACAAGCAGAGACCAGCCAAGTTACCTAGAAGACTCTCAGACAAGCTGAGCTGTCTAAAGAGGCTCAGACAAGCACCTAAGCTTCCTGAAGCAGTCTCTAACCTGTTGAACCCCTGCAGGAAGTATAGTGAGCTTATCCATGAGCTGTCAACCACGCTAGGATGGGCTTTTGGTGGTACAGCTGTCTGATTCCTTACTGCTCTGTAAGCAATCCCAATAAAACTCGTCAGTTCACAAGTTGGACTTTAAGAGTATTCTTTCTTTAGTTTGTTGTCAGTTCCCTATCTGAGGTGAATAGATGTGTGTTCATGTCTCTCCAGGAAAAGTGTCACACAACATCGTGATACAGTTAGTATGATGAGCTCCTGTGCATCTTGCCCTGCTTCCCAATTAGGACCAAACAGAGAAAAAGTCAACTGTCTATCTCTGTACTACAGCTGAGGCACCAAAGGACACAGAATTCATTAAAACAGTCCCAAATAAAACCCAAAGACACTGTGTGGGGTGAGCATGGGGAGCTAAAATAAGACTAGAGGATACTGAATACCTTGATCTCCTTCCTGCTCCAACAGTCAACAACACTATCCTAAGAAGCCTCAGATCTCATAATAACAACCTACTGGCTTCAGATCATATCATTCAATGCATCTATCCAGCTTTCAACAGGAAGACAGCATATGCAGGAAGGCCAAAAAAAAAAAATGCACTTTCTGAAGCAAGAAGGCAGCAACAGACAAAACCATGGCAGAGAGTCTGAAGGTAACAAAGAGGAGATTTCAACTGCAGGTGATAAGATAATGGCTACTATGGTTAGGATGCTATCTGTTCTCCAGGGTAATAATGAAAGCCTGTCTCAATATCAAGACAAAAGTAGAAAACAACAAGTGTTAGGAGAGATGTGAAGGTATTAAAGCCTCAGACCTTGCTTGAGAGAACAAAATGTGCACCAACTACTGTGAAAAGCAGTCTGGTAGTCACATATACTGACCAGAGATTTCACATATACAAAAGTGATAAGAACAGACATGCAAACATGAGTCTGTCCACATATGATCATATAATCAACTGTGATATAAATGTATAGCACTGGTATGTTCTATGTGACATCAAGGGACCTCAAAAATGCCACATAAAAGAAGCCAGACACTGAAGGTTATGAATTGTGTAGGTCTAAGCCTATGGATACAGAATACAAATTGGCAGCTGTTAGGGGCTGGGATGGGCAGACACTGTTGCATGGATGTGGGTATTATCTCTATTGTGCAGTAGAGGGATGTCTTAGAACTAGAGAAAGGCAGTTATACAGCACTGCGAACATATCAATGCCACTGAGCTATTCACTCTATGATGATCAATGTTGTTCTACATAAATTTTACCTCCAAGAATTTCTTTTAAAAATTAATGCTGAAGGTTGGGCATGATGGTACACACCTGAATTCCTTGCAATCAGGAAGGAGACAGGAGGACTGATGTCCATACAAGGCCAGCCTAGGCTACACAACAAGTTACAGGCCACCCAGGAATACATAGTGAGGCCCTGTCTAAAAAATGTTTTTTTAACAAATGAAAAGTTCAGGAAGCTGTCACCAGAAGACCTGATTTTCAGGAACTGTTCACTGAAGCCCTGAAGAAAAAAGGAAATAATTTAGGACTGAAACTTAGAGCTAGTCTGTTTTTCCACTTTCCAGACCCATCCATTGGTTCAGTGAGGAGTGAGGACTGAATGCTCACAACAGTAAGGGGAAGGAGTGACAGGGTGTTAGAAGTCACACGATGTTAAGAGCTACATAAAGGGACTGGGAATCCTTTTTGCAGGGATCTGCACTGTCCAGAACATAGTACCATGTTACCAGACTCAAAAAAAATTTTTTTAATATTTTGAACTAAATGAAAATAAAGCCACCAGTCTTCAAAATTTGTGGGATGCAGCAAAAGCAATGTTTAAATAAAAACATGAGTCAGACATAGTAGTCCATGCATGTAGTCCCAGATACACATGCCACTGAGGCAGAAGAGGTTAACCTATGTCTTAGGTTTTAAGAGATCAAAAATCACACTGGACAATATAAGAGACCCCTCCTATGGGGGATAGAGGAGAAAATCTATAGCAAAGTAATAATGACATGTTAATTCTTCCAAATTAGTCAAAAGACTAAAGAAAAATCTTTATGACTAACTGAACAATGGCCAGCCTCTTTTAGATAGCAAAACATCATGAAATTTTAATCATTTGGATAAGGTGAGGAATTTTAAAGTGGGATTTTTTTTAGAACTTTATAAAGTTGGAGAGAAATACCTCAAAACAAAATGATTAGTAGGCACTGTCCAAAGCAATTCACATACAGTATCATGTTTTAACTTCATTACAGCCCTAAGGTGGTAACAGAATCCCTATTTTCATTGAAATTCTTCCTGCTCCAAGTAACAGGAAACCAGACCCTCGATAGATGAAGCAGGTAAGAGAAAAGACCAAGAGCCTGGAGCCCTGCGCTCCAACTCCACCACCCATCTTGGACCGTGTCCAAATCCCAGTTCTGCCACTTCCTGTGTAATCCTCCTTCTAAGGTTCACCTGGTGGCCCCACACCTTTAGGCTCTCGCCCCACGGTGCTAATGGAACAGATGCAGCTGCAGTTTCGTGTCTTTTCTTGTTCCTACATTCAGTAGGAAGAATTAAAGGAATTTTTCAATCGCCCCTCCCCCCAACCCACTTGAGTTCCCCCCCTTGATGATGTCACCATCATCATGGTACCAGAGTTTCTAACTAGTTTAACTTGGCCACATGTTCACTCACAGAATAACGTCCAGGACTACTGTTGGGGATAACTCATAGATGTCCAACGACAGGATTCAGCAAGGCCTCCTTTGTAAATAAGAAACCCATAGTTTAGGAAAATAAAGCGACTTGCCAAAGAACAGACCTCTAGAAAATGAGTGTAGGTTTAAACTCAGATCTAGCTAAGTTTTACCCACTTAGGCTTCAATAAAGACTGTCTTAAGACTGCAAAAAGGTGGTCTTACTGCTTTCTAAATCCATCACTCACTGTAACATAGCTGAAATTATACGTTTTCCTCAAAAATTCCTCAACTACCATGTGAAAAACTCAGAACTTAAAACTAATTGTGAATTTGACTTTTAAAACAGTTTAATCTGCTTTTACAAGTTTCAAACAGTAAGAGCCAGTTCAGGAAGTTCATTGCCAAGAAAACGCTGTAACTTTTAAATGAAGCTTAAAATTATATTGTTCCAGAGATAAATCATGTACACCAGATTTCTATCGACTTTGGGAACTTTAGTCAGGCTCCGTAACTGCTGTAGACTTTCCTTTGTGGAGAACCTTGCATTCTTGTGTTTTCCTTGCACTTCCAGGTGAACTGTATTCCAATTAATGTACAACAAAACTGTCATTTGCGGCAGGAGAGAAATCAACAGACTTCTGCTTGGGACCAAGAAGAGACTTTTAAAAGACCCCAGGGGTTCGAGCTTGGTTCCGTGGACAGCGCGGGAGTGCAGATTTATAGGGGTAGGAGATGTCAGGGAGAGCTAAGGGGTTAGGTAACCCCCGGAGGCCAGCGGCCGCAGGGATAGCTCCAGGAGAGACCCTGGGGCTCGGAAGGAGTCACTAGAGGAGGGGACGAACGTGAAAAGGCCAGCGCCCGGCGATACACAACAGGCCGGGATTATCAGGTCAGTTACCAGGAGCCAAGGCTGGACAATGCAACCACCGTGAGAGGAACACGAGGAGGCCGGGTGGCGACAGCAAACCGCCTGCGGGAGGCCGCACGGGTTAGCGCACCCTCTCCGGACGCCCCGAGCAGCCTGACTGCAGTGCGCCGGGCGGGAAGGACGCGAAACAAACGCGAGAGCGCCTCGGAAAAGT
This sequence comes from Peromyscus maniculatus bairdii, assembly GCF_049852395.1. Lineage (NCBI taxonomy): Eukaryota > Metazoa > Chordata > Mammalia > Rodentia > Cricetidae > Peromyscus > Peromyscus maniculatus. The sequence continues at coordinate 70,526,729 of NC_134854.1, forward strand.
AGGAGGGACGGCGCGCGCCTCACCATACACGCCCACGGCGCGCGCCTCGCGATGACGTAACCGGACCACGCTGACGACACGCGAGGGGCGGGGCCGTGACGCAAGCGCCCGCACCTCAAGCCGCTGGCAGCGGGTGTGGCCAAGAGGGTGTCTGTCAGGCCCAGCCTACGGGTCAGCCGGACTTGGCAAACCAGCGAGCGTGCGCAGTGAGTGCCAGGCGCCGGCGAGCATGCGCACTCCCAAGTGCGGCGGCTGCTGGTTGCCGTAGTAACGAGAAGCAGTTACGAGACGGTGCGTACGTCGGGGCCCCGATGTCTGAGGCCTAGATGAGCGCGGGTGTTGAGGGAAGCAGCGGGAAGCAGCCAGGCCCGGAGGCCGGGTAGTGTTGGGGCGGGAGGCATGGGTGTCGCGGGAGGTCTGGATCGCTGTGAGCGGCCCTGCCTGCTCTGAGCGTGGCGTGTGGTTTGATGAGGGACCTCATGGGACATGTCCAACGACATCACTAGCCTCTGCAGGAGTATTTAAAACAAATATGCCGTGTTTCGTATGCTTTTTTTAAATTGATGTATCAGTTGCCTCTGTTCACTTAGAGCAATTGGTGACTAAATGCCATGTCACCACGTGCTGTGTTTTCCTACCTGGCACAACCTCTTAACATGTGCAAGCTGAGATTTACAAACAGGCAGTTTTCTGTTGTGGCTGTTAGTGCCTGGCAGGGGTTAAGTTTACCGATTTCCTGTTGCCAGACTAACGGGTCACCTCTTCTCCATTTATATTTTCTCATACAATTGGACTAAATCTGGCACGTTTTGAGTATCTTTTAAAATTATACAATTTGCTGATACTGTGGGACTTTAAAGAGGCATTTTTTTTTAACACTCTTACCTTGGTATTAATCACAACGGCATAATAAAAACTAGTGAAATTGTAGACTAAATGGCCACCTGTGGTTAACGATAGTATGAATCTTGTTGAAAATGAAACAGTTTTTGGTGTGATGCATACTTGGTCTATGCTGAACGATAAGCATTCTGAACTTGGAAAATGATGGTAGTGACCTTTCAGTATTTTACATGCCTTGCTCCAGCCGAGGCCATGACAAGGAACACTGACTACAGACTTCTTAGAGGCCCCTGCCAGAACTGAAAAGGAACAAGGAGGAGGACACAGTGAAAATTGTAGGGGCTGCTGAAGGATCTGAGAGCTGCCGGTTCTTTCCTTAGTTCCTGTGGAACTCACTTTCCTGTACCCTTTTAAATGTTGTAGTGCTGGGTTTAGAACAGAGGGCCTCTTCGGCACGCCTGGGAGACAGCTGCTCTGCCAGCACCCTTCTAAGAGTGAGTCCCCCAGGCTCTCCCCTAGGTGGCTTTTTAAAAGGTGCTCTGTTTCTCTCCATTGTAGAATATTGTGGACTCTTGCCTTCATAAAAATAACACCATGAAATAAATTTATTAAATAAAAATGTTGTATGAAATTCTCAAGGTATTGATAAAAAATATTGCAAAAAGAAACGATATAACACCATGGTCCCCAAACTAAAAGGGGCAACACCAAATACTTCCCCCAGCTTTTGAGGGAATTGGAACAACAGTAAACATTTACAGGATATCTTATGCAGAGCAGTCCTTTGTAAGCCCTTAAGATGTTTTCTTCTTTTCTCTAATATTCCTGCAATGTCAGTGTTTTTTGTGTTTTTTATAGATGTAAAAACTGAGCCAGAGATGTAGATAGCTTACCCCAAGAAGCAGGAAGCAGGTTGGGACTCATATTCTGTCCCCTTGTGTGTTGGCCATAAGTGAAGGTAGCCAGCATGCTCCTTACACCCACTTCTTGATTGTTTCCTTTCTCCCTGAAAAACAAACACACCATGCTGGTCTCCTGAGCATCTTTGCTCTTGCTCATGTTATCTAACATGCTCATTTCTCTCTTCAAGACTTGGCTTAAATGTTGTCTTTAAGGGTTTTTCACTTACTTAGTGACTGATTTTGGTCTGAGACTTCACTCTAAAACTCTTGTGTTTTTTTTTTTTTGTTTTTTTTTTTTTTGGTTTTTCGAGACAGGGTTTCTCTGTGTAGCTTTGCGCCTTTCCTGGAGCTCACTTGGTAGCCCAGGCTGGCCTCGAACTCATAGAGATCCGCAACTCTTGTTTTTGATGCCAGATTGTTCTGTATTCACATTCTTTCCAGCACAGTGGTAAGCTATTAGCGGACAGGGGTGGACTGGGTCAGGACTGTGTAAACGGGAAGGCGCGGCTCCATGCTGCCCTGTAGCTGGCATTCCTGTTATCATCATCTCCATAGCCCTAGTAGATCTGAATGTTTACAAATACTCTCGCTTTCTGTTCACAGCAGAAGAATGGAAGGAACTGTAATGTGATGCTAGACTTTGTTGAAGCCACGACACAGTGTTTCCTTATTGAGCATGCTAAAAAATAAGGTATTCCACCCTCCTCAAAACCAACCCATTGTTTCACTCATGGGATGTAGTCTAACTGAGCCTTCTTCGATTATAAAAATAGTTTAGAAACCTTGTGTCCGTGAGGAGCTGTGAACAAGAGTGGGAGGTGTGTGTGGTGTGGGCAATAGTAAGTCACTAAGTGCTGCCCGCAGGCCTCTCCTGGCTCGAGGACCTTGTCCTGCAGGAAATACTTTAAGTTTTCACCAAAGGGCAGAGTGTTTGCCTGGAGTCTAATTTAGTTGCAGCAAAACAGCAGGGGTTTATTTAGGCATACACGGGTTTGAACTTATTGGTTTATAATTAAGGCTCCAGTAATTAAATAAGAAGGTTTCCTTTGTGTCTAACATAGATATTGGGCCTGGGGTTTACTCTGACTTTGGTACACTGGCTCTGGCATCCCTTCCCATTGGTTTGGTAATATGCCATCAGTGGAGCATCAAGCCTCAGTTTTCTTCTCAAAGATGTTACATATGTTACACACTGTTCCAGTAACTAAGAAAACACCCACCTTCTACTTTTTAGGATCGCTCATCTAAAAAAGCTAACTTAGCAGTCACCGCAGTTGCCTTACAGGACCACATTTTACATGATCTTCAACTTGGACATCTTTCAGTAGCAGATCCTCTTAAGACAAAAGTGCAAAAGAATGAGAGCAAGTCAAAATCTCTCAAAAGAGACGCAACAGCCATAGTAGATACTGGGCTTAGGAAGACTACAGAAGGCCCCAAAGTGGAAGATCCCGAAAAGGAGTATGTTCTAGACCCCACACCACCACCGCTAACTCTAGGTAAGCTAATCTAGTCATTGGTTGGCTTGGTGCTAATTAACCCCAGGTAGCCTCCTCAAGCTGGATGGGGCCCTATTTACAGGGCTGAAGCAATGGTGTATGGGGGTACAAATACAACTTAACGTTTTCATTGTATCGGCAGATGCTGACAGCCAAGTGTGTTGTTAACAAGGCTTTAAATGCCAACTCTTCATCTGCCAAGGTTGTTTTTTCACTTCTGAGATGGAGTATTTGTGGAAGTATCCCATAAACAAGATGGCTGTCAGCAATTCTCTTAAATTGCAGCAACAGGGAGGTGACTTGCTTTTGTGAGTGAATTCCTGGCTGTGTACATTGTGCCTGGCTTTATCATGTGCCCTGTGGGCACCCCACGTAATGCCAGAGTTGGTTTGTACTTCTGTATTTTAAGCCCTTCTGCCTTCCTTTGCATATTTTTGTTGGCTTTGGGAATCTCCTTGGATAGCCCAAGCTGGCCTTCAACTCTCAATCTCCCTGCTTCACCCTCCTGAGTGCTTGGCTTATAGGCATGCGTCTGCATCTTTGTGTTTTGTGAACGTAGTCTCCCTCTGGCATCTTCTAGAAGAGCTTTGTTACAGGGAATTGAAGGCTAACTTCATGTGGTGTCCTTCCTCCTTAAGCAGCTTCCTCCACTCCAGGTGAGGCATCAGTGTCTCCATAGCCCCAGCAGTGATGCTCATACTCGTCAGCCCAAACCTTCCCTTCAATCTGTATAGTGATCCCTCACCTGAACTAGGTGCTTTCTGGTGAAACACTCTAACATCTGTTTAAGTACAACCCACAAATTTAGTGCCTTTTCCATCTTAATTGGACCCCTGTCATATAATGAGGCCATAACTTTTATTCCTTTGAGAGAAAGTCTCACTGTGTAGTTCAAGCTGCCTTAAACTCAACCTGCCTGCCTCTGCTCACCATAGCCCTATATGACTATTACAGGAGTAAAAACTGTAAAATCCTCATGAATCTATGTTTTTATATTTATAGTTTGGCAGATAGAAGATTTGATCTTACCTTGGCAACTTCAGCATATAATTGTTTCCTGTGAAATCAAGAACTTTCCCGTTTCACTTCCTCTCTTGGGCACACCTGAGTGGCCAGAATCTCTGCTGTGTTGCTTGGGAGCCTCAGCAAACCCTAAGGCTGTAGTACTGCCACAGCCTGTCTGACCACCAAGACAACTACAGAGGGACAAAGGGTACATCACATATACAGCCTGACACACAAGACAGGAATGGAGCACAGGAGTGTGAGATTTCATTGTGCTGCTTAGATTGACCCCCCCCCCCCAAAAAAAAAAAACCTGAAAACTTAATGAATTATTTCTGGAATTTCCCATTGAATATTTCCAGATAGTAGTTGGCTATGAATCACCAAAAGCCCAGAAAGTGCAACCATGGATAAGGGAGCATGACTTCAGTGGATAATTAGCTCAGCATTATTTCCCTGGTTTCCATCACAATAGTAGCACGTTAAGGCCACAAAACTCTTTATACCATTCTTGTAGTCTTTTGTAAGTCTGAGATCATTTTATACTGGGAAGCTAGAAATAAAAGGTTTCTAAATGATTAGGAATGGAAAATAGGTTTGGATAGGGCTGCTGTTGTGTAAGTGACAAAAGCAGGAGGTAGCAGGAGGCCTGCCCAGCACAGAAAGGAAACTCCCTCCTCCGACAGTTCATCTGTTTTGTACCCCTTTGGTTCCTTTAGTTGCTGGGGTAAAGAGCAGAAAGTTTCCACGTTTGGTTACAAGCACAGAATAGCCAGCCAAGAGTGACAGGCACCTTGAGAGAAAGCCTGATCACTGGTGTTCTCCAAGAAAGCCTGTTCTCAGCTCTGCTACTTTGAGGTGTTATTACAGATACAGGTTTGTGCAGTTCAGAGTCTGGCCCTTGACAGTAGGAGTCGCTTCACCTACAGTAAGTCACAGGCCCATCAGTAGTCTAAGAATAAAGGCTGAGCTCATTGCCCAGGATGGTAGGTACTAATTCAGGACAGGAGAGGCCCTGAACCTAATGGCTCTGGGCTCAACTCTGCTTTCTGTTTCTTCTCCTGATGGTTTTAGTGTTGGTATATTTTTACCGGAAGTAAATCTAATGAAGTGAGTTAATCTCACCTATATTATCAGGTGAGTTTGGAAAATAGGTGCTCTTAACAGAATTTTTGTTTGTGTATTTTTTCACAGGTGTAGGCATGTAGATGTGGAGACCTAAGGTTGGTATCAGTTATCTTCCTCAGTCACTCTCTACTTTTTTTTTTAGACAGAGTCTCTCAGTAACCTAGAACTCACCAGCTCACCTAGACTGGCTGGCCAGCAAGCTCTGAGGCTCTCCTGTCTCTGCCTTGCCTGCACTAGGGTATAGCACATACTGCTGTAGACATCTTTTACACAGATGCTGGTGATGGAGCCCGTGTGTGTGTGAAGGGCACTTGACTGGCTGAGCCACTTCCCCTGCTTTGGGCATGCATTTCATGATTATTCCCCTTTCTTGTTCCGTATTTTCTCTTTGTGTTTTTTATTTTATCTAGATCAATTTCATTAGAAATGCCTCTTTGGGGGAAAAGACATTTTGGATTTATACCTGCTGTTGGTTCTGGTTTAATTTTGGCTCCTGTTTCCTTGGAATTTCTGCTGTTGTCCTTGTTGTTTCCTGTTTTGTTTCCTTCACTTGGTTGTAGTTCCTTTTCCTAGAATCTTAGGTAAACATCTGTTTGCAGACTGCTTCCTGGCAACTTTGTGCAGACAGACACATCCTTGTGAACTGCTACTTGCCTCCCAGGTTGACACAAATGCTCTCATAGCTACTTAGCTCTTAGCACTCTATCTCCTCATTGTCTTTTTGGTTTTCTCTAAATCCCAAATTGTGGAGTCCCATTGGTTGAGCATCTGTTCTGTGACTTTTTCTGGGAAGACATAGAAGTCTATGTACCTAGAAAATATATCTACTTCCTGTGAGATTAGCATGTTCATACTTCTACCATGAATTTTTCTAGGACCAAGAGTGCTTTTCTGATGGCCCTCTGTGCTAGGCCGACTTTTTAAAAACGTACCTTTACTGTTATTTGGCAGTTTGCAGATAGTGGTTTACATTTACAGTCCTATAGAAGTCAGCCCTTTGCCCAGGAATGTTGCAGGTACTTTTCAAAGCGAGTCTCCCCATGGGATATAAGCTCATGTGATGGGTACTTATAAACCTCTGACTTAAGGAATGTATTCTTAGGTAGCACATGATTGATGTGAACTTTGTAAAGGTCATTGGTGAGGGCAGCAAGGCTAAGTAGAAGAAGTCAGTGCTACAGGCTGACAGTTAAATTAGGTGAAAAACAAGAAGAAAAATGGCAAAAAAAAAAAAAATTAATGTTCTTCAATTTCTATACAACTAAATGTCAATCCTGCCTGCTTGAGAATCACTCAACATTCAGAATGATGACAAAGTCTGTATAATAAAAACATAAATCACTGTTGTGAACTCAAGTGTTATCACTGCCTTCATACCTCCATAGAAAAGCACCTTGCTATGTGTTGTAAAAGGTTGCTATACTGCTTCTCTAGAATATCTGCATGCAGATTATCTATTAAAAATTATATGTGTCTATGTATGCTAAAATACATGAGTTTACCTTGTGTCTTATCTTTCCTGTAGCCCAGAAACTGGGCCTCTTGCCACCTCCTCCATTGCCACTGTCATCAGATGAATGGGAGAGAGTGAAGCAGAGATCACTCCTGCAAGGGGACTCCATGCAGCCATGCCCAATATGTAAAGAAGAATTTGAGCTCCGTCCCCAGGTACATTACAGACAGAACTTTAGATCAGCCCAGCACTGCTTCCCCAGTATTAGCCAGTGAGCCACCCAATTCCATGGTCCTTTGTAACTTCCAAATATTTAACATTTTCTCCACTACCCCTGAAGTGTGTGTGTATAGCTGAACACCATCACTTGACAATGTCCACTTAGTGGTGTGACACTAAGTCCAAGTATGCCATTTGCATGAAAGGATGCTTTGAATATCTTCAAAGACTTCATGGGAGAATCCTGATATAAAGTAAAATCTTTGTTCATACATCTCTTAATATAAGATGGGTGGTCATCCTGGTATATAGAAAGCTCATGACCTGCCACACAGACCCATCGCTGTGCCTGACTAACCTGCCAGCTCCAAGCAGTCAAGGTCACTCATGCTTTTAGAATCTGGGGAGAAATATGGTTTTCCCCAAGACTTTTGCATAGTATGTTGCCTTAGCTTCTACATGGTAGGCACTGAGACAGCAGCTGAGAAAACCCAGCATTTAGCCAGGCTTGGGTCTCAGCTGAGGATCCAAAGCTTCATGGGCTATCCTGACCTCTCAGACTTAAAAAAATGCTTGTTTCACTACCAGCAAGGACTGTTCACAGTCATTACATTTTTGGTCTTCAGTAATGTGAAGATGCTTGAAGTACACTTTCCTTCTAGTTCTTGAGAGGACCGAATCTTATGTAGGATTTAGATACTGGAAAGATTTGTCAGCCCTTGAATCACAGCACTGTCATATGTAGGGAAGTTTGTAATTTAGTGCCAGAGTAAGATCATTAAAGCTGCAGGGAATCATCCAGCCTCAGCAACCTCATTTATTGTGCTGTACATGTTTAACCTGGTTGTATGAAGAATGAAAACTTAAACATCTCAGTGTGTTATGTAAGCATTTCACTAAAAACTTCGTCATTTTGTTTGATTAAAGATACTATTATGTTAATCTTGCATTTATTATTTCCTTATTAGATTTCTTCTTAGTTAAAAACAGTTTTTCTGGGTTAGACAGATGGCTCAATGGCTAAAAGTACTTACTGGCTGCTCTTCCAGAAGACCCAGGTTTGATTCCCAGAACCCATATGGTGGCTCACAACTCTAGTTCTGGGAGATCCTATGCCCTCTTCTGACTTCCATGAGCACCAGGCATACAAATCAAACATACATGCAGGCAAAACACCCACACAAAAATAAATAAATAAAAACAATTTTCCCACCATAGGATAAGTTCAAGATACTTTCAAGTAACCTCTTATTCTTATGACACCATCTAACAGTGAGAACAAAACTCAGGTAATTCACAACAGGCCAACTCAGAAATTATGACAAAATGTTAATGGAGTTTGGTCCTCACTTGTGTAACTATCACGATGAACTGTTTGCCTATAATGAATATATGGATATCTCAAAGATAATGTTCTAATATTATATATTAGAATTATATAAGAATTACATAATTTAGAGCAGATTGGTATCTGTTGATAAAAGACTTTGAAAAATTATATTTAAAAAGAATAACTGAGTCCAAAGATGATTTTAATACAATAGTTAATTAAATTTAAGCGTACAGTTGGCAGGGTCCAGAAAAGCTTTTAGGGAACTAGAGATGTGGCTCACAAGTTAAGAGCATTGGCTGCTCATCCAGAGTACTGGGGTTCAATTCCTAGCATCCATATGGTGCTTAAAACCACCTCTAACTCCAGTTTCAGGGGATCTAAGGCAATCTTCTGGCCTTTATGGGTACCCTATGGATGTAGTACACAGACATACATGCAAGCAAAATACCTCTACTCCTAGAATAAAATAAATATTTTTAAAGAAAAGGTTTTAGACATTTATGAGCTCTGTTCTCAGATTTCTTCCCTTAATCCCACTTGAGAAAAGTACAGAGTGAGCAATGGCACAGGGATGGTCACTGAAAACAGTAGGACATGCATCTGCCCACTCACCTTCCCCACAGCCCATTGTACCTGCCTGTGGCTAATGGTCTAAAATCCTTTCTCCTTACTGGGTTTAAGTAGTTTTATTTTTTGTTTTTCCAGGTTAAAACATCACTGTTGGGTGGGGATTTTGAGTCAGAAGGGTGAAGTTTTCTTACAAACATACTTGCTCTCCATTAAAAAGAAAAATGTAATTTATCTCCATGATGTCTTGCTATTTAAATGTAAAACTCTCACAATTATATCAGAGTAAGCTGTGATTTTAAGTTTAGGAGTGTAATTTGGCTGAACAAAGCCATATAAAAGGTGCTTGTTTGTCGTGTCTCTGCTCCTTCTACCAAGTCCACACCACATGGATGGGTTCCTTCCTGCCCCACCCTACCTACCTAGCAGTGTCTACCTTGGCACTCCTTTTACTGGCTTACTATCAAGCATGATGTGTTGTTTTATGGTATCAGGCCATTCATTGTCTTTGTTTAGATGATATGCTTATACTATATTAAACTTAAAGATATAAGTGTGAACTGCTCAGCTGTCTGAATGTTACCTTCAAGTATTCAGATGCTCTTCCAGAGGATACATTACTAACCTAGGACTCTGCTCTCTCCTGTGGACAGGTGCTGCTTTCCTGCTCACATGTATTCCACAAGGCAAGTAATCCCACTCTGGCCTGGCCTCCTTCCCTCACTCACCGAAAGAGCCATTTGTGATCCCTGAGCATCATTCGTAGTTGGAATCGTGGCTTTAGGGTAGACTGCAGCTCATCCTGTTGTGAACATCATGGATTTTGTGTGACAGAAAGAAGCACAGATGTTTGTGTAGCAGATTGTTAGTACCACACATTAAGGCTGCTGATAGCTTACTTCCTGCCGGCTGTTTGCATGGCAGTCTGACACATAGCATTTTACCTTTACACCACTTGATTTTCAGAGGTTTTTGAAGTCTCTGCATGCATGTTCTTGTGGAAATCATTTTTGAACAGGTTTCATGAGGAAGGTGTCAACATCTGATGAAACTACTTCACTTCATAATCTAAATTGGACTGAGTCTCAATTATGAGAGAAAGAACACTGTAATTATTACATTAGAAGTAAAAAATGTTGTTTATAAGTAATTACTTGTAAAGTTTTAAGTGAAATCCTTTTCTTCAGGCATGCCTTCAGGCTTTTGAAAAGTTCACAAATAAAAAAACCTGTCCCCTCTGTAGAAAGAACCAATATCAAACCAGAGTGATACACGATGGGGCCCGCCTGTTCAGAATAAAGAGTGCCACCAGGTAAGAGTGTCCTCAGTGCCTTGCAGAGGGGAGACAAATGTTTGCAGCTCAGGCTGTGATTACTAACCCAGGAGGTCACCAGAGCAGTCCAAGCTGGGAAGAGTACTGAAGTACTTGTTAAAAATAAGGCCATTAGGGGCTAGAGAGATGGCTCAGTGGTCAAGAGAACTAACTGCTCTAGAAGACCCAGGTTCAATTCCCAGTACCCACATGGTGTGGCTCACAACTGTCTGTAACTCTAGTTTCAGGAATCGTATGTCCTCTCTGACCTCCAAGAGTACCAGTCACACAAGTGGTATAGATATTCATGCAAACAAAACATTCATATGCATAATAAAATAATTTTTAATTTAAAAATAAGGCTATTAGGAGGTCATCATTTCTACATCTCTGTTTTAGAATCCAAGCCTACTGGAGAGGGTACATCGTTAGAAAATGGTACAGAAACCTAAGGAAAACAATCCCACCTACGGATGCCAAGTTAAGGAGAAAGTTCTTTGAGGAAAAGGTGGGTGTGTATCACTACCTATCCACACACACATGGTCTATGTGGGTGAATATTAGGGACTGGTAAAGCCAACAGGCAGTGCAACTGCTGCTGACTTCACTTTTAGAGCTTTTTGCTCAACTTAGTGGCCTTCAACCTCATTGCATGAAAAAATGACATTCAGATCAGCTTTGGTTTGACCATTGTATGCTGTTTGATGGTACCGTCTTCTGATAAAATAAGACAAACTTGAGTTTTTCAACTCTAAGAGGCCCCAGTTATGCCTACAACATGAGTGAAAATAGAGACCTCACTAACATCTCCCGGTAATGGGCTGAACCTTGTAGGGGTCACCACAATACAGAAATAGACAACTCCTGTCCGTGCTTGCTTATGCTTACTTTCCATGTTTTATGTTACATTGGGTGTCTTAGTTAGGGCTTCTATTACTGTAAAGAGACACCGTGACCACAGCAACTCTTATGAAGGAAAATATCTAATTGGGGTGGCTTACATTTCAGAGGTTCAGTCTATTATCATCATGGTGGGAAATGACAGCATGCAGACAGACATGGTGCTGGAGAGGTAACTGAGAGTTCTACATCTTGTAGAGGCAACAGGAAGTAGTCTGAGACACTGGGCGTGGCTTGAGCATTATAAGACCTCAAAGTTCACCCCCACAGTGACATACTTCCTCTAACAAAGCTATACCTACTCCAACAAAGCCACACCTCCTAATAGTGCCACTCCCTTTAGGGGCCATTTTCTTTCAAACCACCACAGGAGAGGTACTTTTTAACAGTTTTCCATGTCTCCATTTGAACAGAAAGGACTGGCACGTATTAGAAGTAACCGGCCCTGAGTGGAGAACCTTTCTCATGTCTGCTCCAGCATAGCAGGTCTAGCCACCATTAGTAGGTGCTTTGGGGCTCTTTCCCTTACCTAGGATGTGAGTGTCACTGCTGACCTAAGAATCAATTATAAAGAAACACATAGTAGGCACAGAAATTTTATATTTGTTGAAAACATTAGTATCTTTCCAAGTTAATTTTCATGTACCTTGTTTTAGGTTTGCTAATATTCTGTGTTTGCTTATGGTAACACTAGTATCCCAACATGCCAGACTCAGATCACTGAGATAAACTCCTCAGCCAGACATAATGATCCATGTCTGTAGTCAACACCTGGGAAACTAAGATAGAAAGACTGCTTGAATCTGGAGTTTGAGGCCAGCCTAGGTACCACAGCAAGGCCCCATCTCAAAAAAGAAAAGGATTGGGCTGGAGAGATGGCTTAGCAGTTGAGAGCACTGAAGCTCTTCCAGAGGACCTGTGTTCAATTCCCAGCACCCACATGGCAGCTCACAACTATCTGTAACTTCTGTTACAAGGGATCCAGTGCCCTCATACAGACATGCCTGCAGGCAAAGCACCAATGTACATCAAATAAAACAAATAAATTATTTTTTTTAAAAAAAAGTGAAAAGAGAGCTGAGATGTTAGCTCAGGGGGAAAAAAGAGAAAGAAAAGGGTCATCTTCTCATAGTCACACTGTGCTACCATCATTCCCTATCGAAGTGTCATTGACACTTTAGCTTTTTGTTCTTCCATTTAGGATGGTGAATATAACAGACAACCTTTAATGAAAAACACAGTTCCTTATTTTCTAACTATTTTCCTAGTTATTGCTGCTTTAGGCACAAGACTGAGTGAGTGATCACAACCACATACTTCCTAGTCTCATAAGAGACTCATTTACCTCAGAGAAAGAAATGGGAGTGTCTGTGACTTTGTGTGTGGCTTTGCCCTTACCTAGGTGAGCCAGCCCATTTCAGCTGTGCTAGAACTACATTGATTATAAAGCAATATAATTTTTTTCTAGTTATCTTTCCTAGGCACTAAAGGGATTGGTATCAGCACAAGACACCCCAAGACCAAATTCTCAGCACAAAGGAGATTTATTTGCCCCAGAAGGACAAAGGGCAGGGAATAAGAGACAAAGACAAGAGAGAGAGGAAAAGGGAGAAGGGGAAGGGAACAAGGGAGAGGGGAGAAGGGGTATTTGTCCTGGAAGGACAAAGGAGTGCCTCTGGATAGATAGGAGACAGACATGGCCCATAGGCAAATGGTAGTTTATGAATGTAAAGGGGAAAGCACCGTCCCCACCCCGTGTTAGAATGAGATGTTTAATTTTAATTGGGCATGTTGATTAGGTGAAGTAGAGGGGCTTCTTTTGATTGCTGGATTTCAATATTCAGTAGGTTGACCTTGGTAGTCAGCCTCAGGAGGAGGAAGTGGCCAAATAATGGAACAGACCTTGGTGGCTAGCTGTGGAATGTAATCTAATGGTTTTTAGCAAGGCAGAGGGAGTAGGGGGAGGGGCAAGGCCTGCCAGAGCCATGTTTGCCATGTTCTGACTGCCTAGAGCCCCTTCAGGCACTGAAGTATTTGTTCCAAGCAACATTGTTATGCGAATATGTAAATCAGAACATTTGACATGTTGTGGTTGTCACTGTTCCTCATATTTAACTAAGAAAAACACTGAGTTTCCTTGGAGAGTAGGGTGGCATTAAATGTGATACGGGTGCTAAGCTAATGGCTTTGCACACTGCATTGTCAAGTCAGAATGGAGCAGTGGGTGGTGGCTAGAAGATAACTGGGTACTGGTTGGCTTGGCCTGAAAAAAGCTCATGCCTTTGGCTGTCAGAGGCAGCAGGAGACCCAAAGGCAAAAGACACAGGGACTGCCTACCAAGTTGAATTTGACCAAGAAGAAAACAAAAGATCTCAAAAACCTTGATCTCTCCTAGCTGAAGAGGGAACCCAGAACATCTGGGGTAGGGATGAATTTCTAAAAAGAATCCCTCATTCCTGCCTACTGTTGGGTGACAAGCTTCCTGTTTTCCCACACTGCCAGATTCTTTCTCAAACACTGCCATGTGCAGAAGCAATCAAATTGAGTCAAGTCCTGATCGTTAACTGGATGAAAGAGTGTGTCGGTCCCCACTTCCCAGGATGAGTTGTTCCTCTTTCTGACATAAAAGGCAACATGCCAGCCTGCCTTCTAGGCCACATCTCTATCTCTGCTCATTAGTCAGCATGACCCTGAATCAAACCGGGATAGGCTCTTTGGGCCAGTTTATCATATTTCAGACGTCTCTCTTTAGAGCTCAGTTTCGGCTTCCATTCAGACTGATGTCTTCTGCAGTTGTTCTCTTCTTTCTGTGCTCTCCTGTGCATTATAGTCCGTGCTTTGTTTGATGGTCAGTGTTGTTCTCTGAGTATTCTTAGTGATTAGTTTTTGTTTTTGTTTTTGTTTTTTCTTGAGATAGTCTTACTGTGTTGCCTAGGCTGGTCCTGAATTTGTAAGTTGAAGTGTAAGCAGTGACTACAAGCAAACACCACTGAGCCAGAAGCCCTTTATAATTTCTAATGTGTAATAATATATGGCTTATAAGTCAAAGTCGTTGTTTGTTTTGCAGAACTATGACTTGATAACTATTTACCATCTGTATGTGGATAGTTTGTTCAAGTTTATATATAATGGCTTTGGAAAGTCTAGGCTATACTTTGCTGTCACATAAAGCAGTCATGACAATCAATTGATAGTCCTCACTACACTCATATTTATCTATGAGGTTGTGACACAGCAGATTAACTCATGTGGTCTGAGAACATGTGGAAGACCCAATGCTGGTGGTTGTCTTCAGAGTCCAGTGATGTTGTGGAAGTTCGTGAGGCTGTATTCTGAAGCAAAGGGAGCCCCGGTAGTGTCTGAGGCCCAGCCCTGATGGCTGTTCCATGACTCAAAATGTTTTTCAGACACTGAAAACATTTGTTGTATCTTTACTTGCTACAAATGAGCCCCACTATCATTTTACTTAGAGCTTTTTAAAGTTTCCAAATAATTCCTTCCATGTAAGAAAACACATTTTCAGTTTCTCATAAGAGTGACAAGGAAAATTCGGACCAGCCATCAAATGAAGACAGGTCTCTCTGCTCAGCACCACCTTCCATCCTGCAGGGAAGAGCTGGAAACCACTGCAGGCCTACAAGGCCCCTCTGGCTTTTATGATTCTATTCCAGCATCAACACCACTTCTCTGGAAAGGGAGCACTTTTGCAGTTGTGTCCGCTGTAGTCTGAGGCTCTTCGTTAGCAACCAAGAACAAACTATTTGTTGTTCACAGGGGAAAAAATGTTAAAAGTGAAAGGTGGGAATCCATATACTAAGGAGGCAGAAGCTGGGAACAAGCTATGCTGACAGCTGAGAAGGCAGTTTGAAGGGTTGGAGAGATGGGTTAGTTGATAAAATGCTGCACAAGCATGAAGACCTGATGATACTCAGCACCCAGACAAAAGTAGCATACACCTGTAATCCCAGGTGGGTACAGGAGAATCTTGGGAGCCCAGTGACTAGCCAGCCTAGTTAAATGAGAGACTCTGTCACAAAAAATTAAGGTGAAGAACAATTGAGAAAGATACCAGACATTACCCTCTGGCATACCCTTGGACCGGCATGCACGCACATACCCACATATATATGTTAAACACATTCACAAGAGAAAAAAGAAGACTTAGTCAGAAATTTGAAGCAATAAATAAGGTGATTACAATTTTATAAAGTAAAAAGTCCACCAAGAATGTTCAGTGAATGTAGTATATAAGCGCTGGACATTGGTATACCCTGCTTTGTAAATCATACACTCCTGGATATTAAGGGCCACATAGGTCCAGATATAATAGTATGGGAGATTATTACTCCCACTCTGAAAACAGTCCCATTCACAATAGCCTCAGAAAAATAAAACACCCAGGAATAAACCTAACCAAAGAGTTGAAAAACAGTGAAAATTTAAAACACTGAAGAAATTGATGGAGACATTAAAATATGGAAAGACTTCCCATACACATGGAGTTACAGAATATTGTGAAAACTAGCCATTTGAGCAAAAGAAATTTACAGATTCTGTGTAATCTCCATCAAATTTCTGATAACATTCTTTAAAGGATTGGAAAAAAGCCTAAAATTAATATAGAAGCACTAAATAGCCAAATGATCCTGAGCAGAAAGAACAATGCTAGAGGTATAATGCCTGATCTCAAAGCATACTACAGTCGTAATAACAAAGTCAACATGGTGCTGACACAAAAATAGACAAGTGGACCAATGGGGTAGAATAGAGGAGCCAGAAAGAAACCCACAAAGATGTCAAAAGCACCTTGAAAATAAATCTCAGTCATTGTGCTAGGAAACTGGATTTCACAAGAAGAATGACGCTAGGTCCCTCTCATCCTGTGGGAAATTCTATTCCAAATGGAACGTGTATCTTAATGTAATACCTGAAACTACTAAAAGAAAAACAAGGGTACCACTTCAGGATACAGACATAGGGAGGACTCTAACAGCTCTGGAAATAATACTGAGAATTAACAAATGGTGTTGCATGAAATTTCAAGTTTCTACACAGCTAAAAAATAACTGAGTGAAGAGACAGTCTACAAAATGGGAGAAAAAGTACTTGCCAGCTATTCATCTGAGAGTGTCTAGGCTATATAACAAAAAATAAATAAACTACACAAACAGTTCCCAAAATAAATTCAAAAGGCTAATAAACATGAAAAATCAGCCACTGTTCTTAGCCAAAATTAGGGAAATGCAAATCAAAATTATAGTGATAGTCCATCTCACCCTGTTCACAATAGCTAGTATTAAGACAACCACAACACACTCGTAAGGATATGGGGAAAGAGGAACTCTTACTGCTGCTGCTGGGAATATTTATTGGTATACCCACTATGAAAACCAGTATGGATATTTCTCAAAAAAAAAAATCTAAAAATTGAACCATCATGCACTATAGCTGTGCCACTCTTGGGCACATAGATAAGTATCTTAAATCATAAAACAGACAAAACTGCATAGCTGTGTAGACTGCACCACTGTTGACAACAGACAAAGAACTAGCCTGCTTGTCCGCCATCAGGTGCATGAAGAAGATAGGAAATATGGTTGTCGTACACAATCTAATTTTATTCTCACAAAAAAATGAAATTATCTCATATGAGATAAACCCTATTACAAACAAATATGTTTTCTCTGATACACAAGATCTAGAGTTATAAATATGTATATGATATAAAAGCATAGTGGGGACCACTTGAAAGGAAAGTAACTTTCAGAGAGTGGGAATAGAGGGTTTGGGGGACAAACAAGCAGAGTATTTTATATATATACAATGTCATATTGAATCCCATTAGTTGATATGCTAATGTGTTACAAACTAATAAAAAATTAAATGTTTAAGAGAAAAGGAAAAGTATCAAGTATATTTAATATATGTTATGTCTGGCTTTTTATTTTGGGGCTTCTGAAGATGATCCTAGAAAACATTAGTATGCAGAAGAAAATGAGGACTATTGTTGTGTAGAGCAGTGGTCGGAAAGACACAGTTTTTCTCAGCCACAATAAGAAACACATTGTTTAGAGAGCCGCAGCTCATGTGTACATATGACAGAAACAAAGCCTTTGTTCTTCATGCACCTGAGGTGGACATGCAGGCTGGTTCCTCACCTTGTCTGTTGTGAACAGTGGTGCAGTAACATGGCTGGGCAGCTGTATTTGTTCTGCAGTTTAGGATACTTAGCTATGTGCCCAAGTGTGGCACAGCTGTAGTGCATGATGGTTCAATTTTTAGACTTTTTTAAACTTCCATACTGAGTTTCACAGGCTTTTTTCAAAAAGCCTTTCAAGAAAGTAAACTTGCTGTTGTCACATGCACACTGTGATCATTTACAAAGGGCAGCCATACTCCATAAGTACTGGGAGTCACGTGGGGATGTTATGTGTAACAGCTCTTTACATATAAATAGCTGAACATTAACACAAGTAGCCTTCTTTTCCTCCAAAGACAGTCTTGCTTCATTTGAGTATGATATATGGACAGGGAGGGACACAGATATATAATTCAAATGACCATGAGGTTATACTCAAAAGTCATGCCACAAACAAGCATGTGTCAGTGCCTCTGATTTGGGAGTTTGATTCTGGAATTCAGAAATTCCCAGCTCTGCTGGTGTTCTAAGCCATATCTTAAATTGTCTCTCTTTAGGCCTCATCACTGCCTCCTTTCCCACTAGACATTTGAAATCCATAACCTCAAGCCCATTCTAAGCAAATTAAGATTATGGTATGACACAGTGCATTGGCATTAGATATGTACCCTTCTCACTGCCCTTGGTTGTCTAGGCTGTGTGACAGTAATCAAATGACTATCAACGTGATGGCTTCTCCCTGTCTTAACAACTTGGTAGAACTCTGAGCTACAGAAATACTCTAGGAAATATCAGTCTGCAATTTGTCGATGTTAGGATGTTGTGGACTCTGGAGACTGGTGAGGTGAGTTATTGCTGAATTTCACATTACCAAGGTGTCACCGTGATGGCTCTAAGGGCTGCTCAGGCTATCAGGCTGACATTATCCCTGGGTGTGCTGTGGGGTGTTTCCAGGTGAGAGGGGCATTAAATTCATGAGCTCAGCAAAGTACAGCACCCTCCCCAGGGTGGCTTGGCAACATCCAGGCCATATAACCCCCTTGGGAGCCCTAATAGAACAATTAAAGAGAACATGAGAACAGAAAGCACTATAAGCTAATATAATCTGGGATGGGAGCCACTTTTCTGAGTGTGGTTCACCCACAGTAAGGAAGTAACTGATAACTACACAAAATTGTCAAAATGTCTTTATAGATAGAAAAAAAATACAGAGACTAATGACAAATCATGAAATGTATTTGTGATTTAAGGGACATTTAAAGGGCATTCTAGAAGCACATTTTCTTAATGCATTATCACAGGTATACTCCATATATTTAAAGCTAAAACAAGAACCTATTTGACCTATGATATTGGCAAGAATTAGAAAGCCTGACAACATTCTCCAGTGCTAATGAAGGGGGAAATGGACTACAGCCACTAGTGGACCTGGCACTGGCTGACTGCCACTAAAATTTTATCCTATAATAAATGCACAGATACTGGGCTGTGCCCACAGCAATAGTTATTTTAAAAAGGAAGAAAATATAACCAGAGTAAACTGCACAGCAGTTACAAAGCCCAAGGTAGATAAGCTGG
Organism: Peromyscus maniculatus bairdii; assembly: GCF_049852395.1. Taxonomy (NCBI): domain Eukaryota; kingdom Metazoa; phylum Chordata; class Mammalia; order Rodentia; family Cricetidae; genus Peromyscus; species Peromyscus maniculatus. The sequence goes on from NC_134854.1 coordinate 70,545,607, forward strand.
AAAATATTTTCATGATATATACTTCAGCTAAAAACAAAGTATGAAATATTACAAACATAGAATACAAATGAGAAATGGGTGGATCTGGGTATACAATTATTTAAGACAATAGAAATCTTTGTACTTTGTAGAGAAAGATACAGGGCTAGTGGAGATGAAAGCAAAAAGAGAAATTTTGTTTGGTTAGTTTTGTTTTTATGAGACAGTTTCTTCTAACCCTTTATGCCCAGGTGAGCCTTCAACTCCTGATCCTCCTGCCTCAGCCTCTAGAGTGCTATGGATTAGAAGTATGCATCACCAGAGAGTTACTTTTTGTATAAGAATTTGTGTTCTATGATTTTTGTTAAACTATTGCCATTATCAATTCTTACCCCAAACTGGGTCCTTTTGTTCTGTTTAAATTGTGTCTCCAATAACACAGAACACCAAGGAAACTTACGCGCAGTCAAGGCAGGAGAAATGGGAGTGATGTGTGTAAATCTGCTCGGCCTGCTGGAATTGGGAGGTTACAGATGCCGAGCAGAGGAAATGAACAAATGAGAAGGATGGTTCTTTGGGAGGCAGAGGCTTTCTGGGAATCCAGGCGCACTCTTTTATAGTTCTTTCCAGTCTTCTCATGGCAGTTGTCAACAGTCATAGACTGCTCAGTAGGAGGGTAAGGTCGTTTAGTACAAGATGGGACAATAATAAAGTTCAGGATTGTCTCATAGTCACTCTGACAGATCCTCCCAATTCTGCCAGCTCATCTGAAGATGGACTTCTAACCTACAGGCATCCTGTCTTCCAAGATTCAAGCAGCTAGAAATTCTGCTAGGTCAGCAGTAGTGCAAAATTACAGAGTCACACATGAATTGATTTTTATTTCACTAAAATTAGAAAGAAATTTCTTCTTCATTGACTTTTCTGCTTTTAATAAAATAATTTTAAAATATTCCTGTTAGGCTGAGGAGATGATTCTGTGGGTAAAAGAGCTTACTGTACAAGTGTGAGGACTTGAGTTCAAACCCCCAGAACCAGTGTAAAAGCCAGAGAACATAGCAGGGACATTTATAACTCCAGAGCTCCAATGAGGAGACAGGAAGTAAAGACTGGAGACTCTGGGCAAGCTCTAGGGCCAGCTAATTTGGAGCACAAGGGGGTGGGGGTGGGCGTGGAGAAACCCTGACTCAAACAAGCTAGAAAGCAAGGACTGACACCCAAGGTTGTCCTCTGACTATCACATGGATGCCCACACACATAAACATTCCTACAGAAGTTAGGAAAAGGGAAAAGGCAGCAACAAGAGAGGATAATGACTAGAAAAGGTGATGAGGGATTAAAGCATAGCAAGACATCAAATATAATGGGTAAATTTACCTGTTATATAACAAACTCTTGGATTTCACTGATGCAGAACACTTAAAATGAAACAAAATGTTCAAAGTAAATTCATATTAAAAAACAAATGAGAGCAGGCATAGTGGCCTATACTGGGAGGCTAACATAAAAGAAGCTTGCATTCAAAGGCCAGCCCAAGCCTACATAATAGCAGCACCTTGTCTCAGAATAGATAAACAAGCAAAAAAGGAAAAGTGGGGCTGGGAGATTGTTCAGTAGGTAAGGTGTTTGATGCCAGGCCTGAGGACTCACATTCAGATCCCCAGCAGGCAGTCTTCCAGTCCTGTGATCCCAGCTCCAGGAGAAAGAAATTGGAGGATATGGAGTTTGAGACCAGAGCTCGTCTGACAGACAGACAGACAGACAGACAGATAGGAGAGAAATAACAAACCTAGCTAATGAAACCAGCATCTGATATGAAAAGTAATTTAAAAGTGGACATTGGAAGATAAAGTATCACCAGGCTCAAAACACTGAGGAGGAGGCATCCACATACATGGAAATCAGGTTAAAATTTAAGAGGCTCAAATGAATGGAAACACATGAACTATGAACCAAAGGCTGAGGGGCCCCCAGCTGGATCAGGCCCTCTGAATAGGTGAGACAGTTGATTGGCTTGATCTGTTTGGGAGGCAACTAGGCAGTGGGACCAAGTCCTGTGCTCATTGCATGAGTTGGCTGTTTGAAACCTGGAGCTTATGCAGGGACGCTTGGCTCAGTCTGGGAGGAAGGGACTGGACCTGCCTGGACTGAGTCTACCAGGTTGATTGCAGTCCTCAGGGGAGGATTTGCCCTGGAGGAGGTGGGAATGGGGGGTAGGGTGGGGGTAAGGGGAGGGTGTGGGAGGGGGGAGAATAGGGGAACCTGTGGCTGATATGTAGAACTGAATGGTATTGTAAAATAAAATAAAATTTAAAAAAAATCTAAAAAAAATCAAATTTTAACAATAAAAAAAAATTTAAGAGGCTCATATATACAGCCTGCTGCCATTAAAGACCAAAATGTAATTGAAATTAGTTTCCACAAAACTAGCAAACATGGGAAGAAATTTAAAGTATAAAATAACAGAAACTCACATGAGTATTTCAACTTCACTAAAAAGATACTCAAGTGTAACTAATCCTAAATGTATTCCTAATCCTGACCACCAGTACCAGAACTCTAGGATGGAGTTTATTACAATAAAGTCCACTTATTGGGGCTGGGGATGGAGCTCAGCATGCATCATTCCTGAGTTCAATCTCCAACACTACATAAACCAGGTACAGCAATGCATGCCTGTAATCCCAGCACTTGAAGTAGGCAAGAAGATTCAATTTTTCAAGATCATCCTCAGCTACATCCTAGGCAAGGATGGCAAGCTGTATCCTGGGCTGTAGAGGCCAGCCTGGGATGCAAGAGACCCTGTCTGTTTAGTTTGTTTTGTTTTGTTGCTTTTGAGACAGATTTCTCTGTGTATCCCTGGCTGTCCTGGAACTCACTCTGCAGAGGAGGCTGGCATAGAACTCAGAGATCCACCTGCCTCTGCCTCCTGAGTGCTGAGATTAAAGGTGTGCACCACCACCGCCCGGCTGAGACCCTGTCTTTTAAAAAAACAAAACAAAACGAAAAACCATTACATATCAAACCATGACAATGTAACCCTGGCTTGCTCAGCACTAGCGCGCTCTGGCCAGTCTCTGCCTAGCAGTAGTGCAAGGAGACAGAATATAGCAGATGTGTGGTGCAAATGCAAATATGTTTGATACTGTACATTGATAAAATGCACAAAAATCACATAAAATTACCCAAACTAGATTACTGGATCCATAGTCAAGGTATATATGTGGTAACTATTTATTGTAGAGCCACAATAATCAGATGTAAATGTGGGAAACTGCCCCTTCATAATAAATAGTTCACATCCTAAGCTTAACAAGGAAGCTTCAAAACACAGAAGGGCTTCTTCTGATAAAGTCAAAATATTGAATAAAATGACTAATATATGTGGTGTATTTAAATATAAAAATCCGTTTTCCACAGATAGGTTTAATGTGACTTTTAACTCTTAGAAAAAAACTCCTAAGCTTGCCTATGCACCTAAAACTGCACAAGTCAACTCTAACACCTATCTAGCAGAGTAGGAAGAGCCATCTTATAATTTAAAAGACAACAGACCTTTTGATATATAAAACAAATTTGGTAGCTAAATCCCCATTAAATAATGGACAACTAGTGAACAGAAGAAAGCCATATGTATCAGTATATGAAATCTAAATTGAGAATTTTAGTCCATTCACATGGAGAGGGCAAGAGAACATTATTTAATACCATAATCTGCCAAAACTGTATGAGTTTTCAATATCTAAACACTAAATGAAACTAGGGTCCAAGACAACTTCCTGGGCACCATACCTTGTCAGATGGAAGGCATAAACCAATGAGTAGGACAGAAGCCACTGTATCAGAGGTTGCCAGGATCTGAGGCCCAGCACCTTGGGGTGCCTCCCAGGACCAGCAGGAAGGAAACCTGACAGAACACTGGACAGCAACTTGTTCTGGGCACAGCAAAGCAGCCATCTTTATTTCTAATAAAACTATAAGAAATAAAGTTTAGTGAAAGAATATTAACATACACACATATATAAATGTTTAGGGGTTCCAACCATTTTCTTGTGCTTTTTTAAAATTTTCATCATGGTAGTGAAATTAATATTTCATAGTGGGAACAGGAAAGCTGAGTAACAAGTGCTGCAGAAGTTAGGAGCGTGGCCCAGTAGTGGATGTGCAAGACTCGGTCAACCTGAGGCACTGCCACTAACTACTGCCTTATTAAGTTCAATGTGGCTTTATAATAATCAAAACAGATTTTTTTGTTTTTTTGAGATAGTTTTCTGTGTGTCTGTTCTGGAACTCACTCTGTAGACCAGGCTGGCCTCAAACTCACAAAGATCCTCTTGCCTCTGCCTCCCAAGAGCTGGGATTGAAGATGTGTGCCACCACTGCCTGGCCAGAACAAAACCATTACCTGGCCAGAACAGAATTTTATTTTTTAACAAGAAAAATGGTTTTAATTTTAAAAAAAGTCTGGTGTTTTCCATTTAGAATGGCTGTAAAGTGTATGTGTATGTGTGTTTGTACAGGTATGCATATGTGTGTGTGCACATGTATTTGTACAAGTGTGTATACAAGTGTATACAAGTATGCAGGCATTCAGGCACAGCTGTGTTTGTGCAGGTGTGTGTACAAGTATGTGAACACAGGTGTTTGTACAGGAGTGTGTGCATGCAGGTGTTTGTGCAAGTGGTGTGAATGTGTGTGCAGGTGTGTGCTCAGCCAAAAGTGTATCCTGTTTATACTGGCTTCTACCTTCTTTCTTTGAGACAGAGTCTCTCACTGCACCTGGAACTTGCTGATCATTCAGTCTAGTTGTTCCGGGCATAGGGATCCATGTCCAGCTTTTTACTTTGGTGTTGGGGATTGAACTCAGGCCCTCATGTGAAACTAAGTGCTCTTTACCCACTGAGTCATCCCCCAGCCCCAAAATATTTTAACATAAGGTTGTATATAAAGATTCTTTAAGAGTTAGACATCTTAGATTAGTGTCTAAAATAAAAATGTAACTGCTGGCCCTGCCTGACTCCTCATTATGTGAGTAACTTTTTTTTTCTGTCAAAGGTAATTAGTCCAACAAAGGCTCTGATTCCCTGAAGCCCCATCCCTTTCAAGTCAATTAGCCAGTCACATCAGATTATGAAGTCTAGCTCCCACCAGTGGGATGAGAGGTAGTCACTTCCTGTATGACTATTTCTGTGTTCATGAAAGATGGAGCTTGGGCCAGATGTGTTTACTAGTATGGTTTGGGTTCCAGAGAATCCCCCCCCCCTTTTTTTTTCCAAAAGAAATTGCTTTTCTAAACTTATTTTCACTTTCTTGGTGTTAGCCCAAGCTTATTCTTTTCCCATAATTACATTCGACCTTACTTGATACTTCTACAAGTTTTTTTTTTAAGTGACTCTGCCTGCAGCTTGAACCTATGAAAGTCTTCAAAGACAAAAATGCTTACTAAAATTCAAGTCCAGTTTGAGATGAACCAGTGTGTCTAGAGGTTTCCTAGTAGTAACTCCATTAAGAACAAATTCCAAAGCCATAATGAACAATGGCTCTAGCAAGGTTCCTTTGGGTGAGAGACTAGCTTTGTGATACAGTTAGCAGCATTCCAGAAATACCAAGTTATTCCTGGGAGACAGGAGGCCCTATGCTTTTTCATGTGCCTTCTGGCCAATCTTAACTGCACAAAACTTCAGATCAGTAAACTATCAGAGACTGAAGGTTTGAGTGTCAGAAACTGGAGATTTTACTAAACATGCTGTAGTGAATAACAATGTGGAGGTGGCAAAGTCTTTATCTGTGGAAGGCAACAATTATTTTAACCTGGAAAATACCCACATATTTAAGATATAGCTCCCTTTTCACTATGATCAAAGAGTAATGTAAATTCACTTTTATTTTCTAGTCCAAACAGAAATTGCAAGTTACTAGGAGGAATAAATCTACTGGCTCACTGCAGTGAGATGGGTAAACACTGCTTTGGGGAGGCAGTAAAGCAGAAGTGGCAGCTGGCCCCTTCCGAGCGAGCAAGCAGCCACTGTGATCTGTGCCTCAGTGGAGACCAGAATTAGAGACTTTACAAACAAAACCCCATTTGTCTTGGTATCATGTAATGGCAGTTAAAAACAACAACAAACAAACCCCAAAGACTTGCAGCACCAGGAGAAGGGCTGCTGAGCTGCAGCTTTGCTTCCCAGAGCTGACCTCATCTGTGCACTGCCGCCTTAGCTTGTGTGTGGGCAAAGCCTCTGCTCTGCTGGGAAGCACTGGCCTAGATCCAACCTAAAGTCCCCGCGGAGAAAAAGAAGTCTAATGAATTGAAAAGAAAGAGGTAATCGCCCATTTGGGAGCTGTAAGTGTGAACAACTGGAGGTGCTAGTGTCCTTGAATACTTCATGTACGGAGATGGATGTTTTCAGTACTCTGGATCAGGTCAGCTCAGGCTGTTCTGATTTATAATCTCTCTTGCTTATACACAAACTGTGTTCTGCATTTCCCCCTTCTCTTCCTGGGAGAGTTAATGAAGTCCTTTTCTTTGTTTTTATCCATCTAAATTCTACAAACAAAATGTTCCCATACACTAAGAAGCTCTCTTCTCAAGGTGGCCTGGCTTTAAAGTGGCATCGGCACGCCGCTAGCAAAACAGAAGCAGAGCAGAGTGGTGTAGTGTGACAAGCAGGTTCTATTAAGCATACTGAACTTTTGTGGTAAGAACTGCAAAGGTCAGGTGTTGGGTTTTGTATTGGTGAGTGTCAGGATTAAAATTCAGTGAGGGAGTGTTGGACCTGTCTGGCTGATACAGTAGTCCTGATATACTTACTTGCTTCAGAACTCAGATCAAAGGACCTGGGAAGGTCGGGAAAGCTGATGTGCTAATTCCCCAGCAGTGTGTACAGAAAGCCTAGTGTGGCCCAAAGTGCAGTGACCACTCCTTGGATGCCTTTGATCCTTATCTGGAAACTCTGCTAGCATCTGTCATATAATTGAGGTACAGTCTTTTATTGCTGCAATTAAACTTTCCAAATGCACTATGTTATCTTTGCCCCAGCTAAAGTCCAGACCATTGTTTGAAAGGTGAGGCTAACAATCTGTCAGATGCTGGACTTGAGGGCCCAACTCTCACACACCCCCAACCTGTGACTTCTCTAGCTTTTTCATTTCCATCTCACCAAACAGCATAATGGTCCTGAAGTTTGTTCATTCCTTTGACTTCCTTTATCACATAGAGATGGCAAACATTCTGTTGCTAACTTGAAGTGGCTCCAAGCTGCAAGCCTGGGAGGATATTAAACCAGTAAAAGCTTATCAACTGATGCATTGATATGCTGTAAATTCCAGGCTTTTCATTTTGCTTTTGAGAATGGCCCTAAGTCAACACATTAGTAAGCAATTTGCTGACATGAGATGGATCACTTAAGACTCTCCTGAGCAGACAGAGTTCACCTAAATGCTTTTGTTAGTGGGTTTTTTTGTTTTTTTTTAATGTTTAGCCAGTAATTGCAAATGACCAGTAACTGCTTTACATATCAATGACCCAGACTCCTGGTTATTAAATTTATCAAATATCCAAAGTAGGAGACTTAAAAGGAAAAATATGTTAAGGTACACGTTTTTCCTAAATTGAATTTTTTATATATTTGATGTTTATGTGAAATTCATAGTATTAAGCATTAATGTTTAAAAACTAGAACTAAGTTGACATGTTTTCTTGTCATGCTTACCCTTTGAATTATGAAGGTTATCAACTCACATAAGAAGTGAGGAGATAAGAATTTCTGAAAACAGGAATATGACATTTCAGAAATATTGAGTAGTTGCTCTGAATTGATTACAATGAGCAGTCAGGAAATGTGTGTTGACTTTTTCAGTGTTAAGCTAGAGCCTCACACATGCTAGCATGCACTATCCTACTGGCCACAGCTCTAGCCCTGAAAAGATTGCTGTTGCTAAGCTGAACACTAAGACTCTAAGGAGCAAGAGCAGTTCTATGTGCTCCTTTCAGAAGCACACCCTGGCAGGCCTTGTTGACAACCTCACATCAGTGTTGGGGTTCTCAGCTAAATACGGTGTTTTACTGAACTTTGCCAACAGAGGTCACTTTAAAGTCTAGATAAGCATTGTTCTTCTTTACCTCTTCCCTCCTCCAAGAAGGAATTTGTATTGTGCTGCTTCTAAATATGTACATTTAGGGCATATATTTGTTCTCATCTCTAATCTTTTGCAAACCTAAAGTCAACTTTTTTCAGTGCTAAGGACCTTACATAGATGAATCAGGTGCTTCCCTAGATCTATGGTACTCATCTGAGGAGATAAGAAATGTACACAAAATAGATAACCGGCCCTCAAGAGCCAGAAGTCCACTGGGTGAGCAGAGGACAGATCACTTTCAGCCCATGTCACCACAACACAAAGTGCAGGAAGAGGAAAAAGCAGCAGTTATTCACAGAACTGAGCAAACACATGGGCCAGACCACACAATTCCTTCCAGACAGCTTTTGCTGAAGTTAGTGGTGACAAATGACACAGACGTGGGAAAAGCTGGTGCGGCCTCAGCTCTGGCCACCTGAGTTCTAAAACACAATACAGTTGTCCTCTCCTCACCTCCTAGGAGCTTGTAGGTTCCCGAGTCACCAGCACTGTCAGTGGTGTTCCTACTACCTTAGGACTCTTCACTGAAGAACACTGTCTGTGGTCTTTGATTCTCAGGCAGTACACTGCCTGGTAAATACTAGCTCAGTTTCCAAGCTGTTTTAATAACCAGCCCCACAGAAACGGTGTAAGGACTTTTCTACTTCATCATGTAATGCCTGTAAGTGATAAAGTGAATTTAGTTTAGATTGAATAAAATGCATTTAATAGCTCTTAACTATCATTACATATGAAAGAAATTATCTTTGTTTAAAAACAATTTCTTTAAAACTAATAAAGTTTATAAAATTAAAAAGTAAGGAAGTGTAAAGGTGATATTACTCTGATTGGCAGTGAATTCCTCTCTGGGTTCCAGGCCAGCCAGAGCTACAAATTGAGATTCTGTCTCAACAAAACAAAACAAATTTCAAGGAACAGTAAGTGCTATGAGGGCAGACATGGAGAAAGGGAGGGAGCAGAGAAGGGGTTATTCTGAGTAAGGGATGTGGGCAGATGAATGTTAACAGATACAGCCAGTGGACCCATTGCCTTGGACCACCTCCATGACAGCAGGGTCCAATATGTCACTGGGTGGTAGGCAGCCTTGTAGTGGGGTGGGCTGGCAGCTGGCCTAAGAGGCTACTGGAGGTAACATCCCTGATACATAGGCAGTGACAGACCACATGATTGCTCATGAATCAATGTAGGATCTTGGGGGGAAAAGGCCTACAGGTGTGGTCTTGTGACTTGGGCTCACATCCAAACTTAGCTCTATTCAGAGTTGGGGAGGACACCTTGGGCTTGCTGCTTGGGGATCTCAAAGTGGGATCTCAAAGTGAAGTGCTTCCTGGCAGCAAATGAGCAGCCTGAACTCGAGAACAGGTAGGATTCAGTACAGCAGTAAGCTGCAGAGTGCATCAGTGAAAGGCCGGGAGAAAGAGTGGGACTCGGCAGCCAGCCATCGGAGAGATGTGAGAGAACACCACGTCTGGGACACCCACTTACTCATGCTCCCTGAAGGGAGTGACCAGGTGTGGGTGTGGGAGGCCTCTTGCTCCCCAGCATGGTCTTGTCGAGAGCACCCACTAGAGGAGAGGTCTGGATCTATGAATGGGAACGGCTGTGGCTGATGACAGCTATGTGAAGAACACAAATACTGTATTCCAGGTGATAAGACAAGCTATGAAATGAAAACACAGAAATATTTTTAAATACATTTTTTTCTCTTTTCTCTGGACTTTTAAATTGTGGTGATTTGATATTTGGAGTAACATTCTAATTATTAGCACTAGCTAATCACTTAGCTTTAAACTGTATGGTTATCTGTTTAAGTACAAATGTGAGGACTGAATTCGCATGCGGAAGCCCAGAGTTACTGTTTCTCGCCTATACACATGCCCATCGCTTCTCAGCAGAGCAGCTGCACTATTAAAGGAGCTGCCTGCCTGGCCTGTGGCCACACTACAATTCCAATATTCTGTTGTTTGTACCTCTAGTCTTTCTCCTCACGGCACATTCTGTTGAGTGCTGTGTGATGCTGCTCAGGGAAGATGTGAACAAGTGTCTCCTCATCCCAGAAAGGGAACCAACAACAGAGCAAAGTCACAGTACCACCAGAGGCCAACTTGGTGAACCACTGAGTTTACTCAGGTTACTTACAAGAAGATGGATGACTCAAAGGCAGCTACCACAGCATGGAGATGTCCTCCACACAACATGTAGGTAGTTGGACAAGTCAGAGTCTCCTCTCCACAGCAGTCCTTACTGCTTATGTAACCTTTGGGGGAGGGGCCTTGTGAGTGCTCAATTTCAGGGACTTCCAGAGACACCGAGTTGTTTACTTCCTGAGTCTTTATGAGCTTCCCTCCGGGATGGCATTTCTACACGGCACTAAGGTCACTGGTGAGCACCTTCTCCCACGGGAAGGGCCCTAGCTGCCTTGGCTGCTTTTTCCTTCTCCTTTCAGTGGGAGTGTCTCAGAGAAATCACAAGTGGAGAGGGTGCAGTAGGCTCCATCTTGTTATTAGAACTGAGAAAGAAAAGTGAATACAGAGATCAAAGAGAACAGCTTGAAGTAGCAATGGAAAAGGATTTTTCCAGATCTGAAGCTAATCCAGACCAAACTTAAGTGATCAAAGGACCCTTAATATGACTTAAAGGGGGGGGGGGGTGTCAGTATTCTACCTCGTTATGCTGTGGAAGACCTCAGGAGCAAAGAAACCCAAAAGGGTGTTCAAAGGAACAGCACCTGCACCACACAGATGCCTCAGAGGTTCAGTATAAGCTAGAACACTGGGCACCATCGGGGGAAATTAAACAGCCTAGAATTCTAGGTGATCTAAGTGAAAACTATGTGTAAGAAGAGTCCAAGAGAGACATGAGTTCAGATGGACAATGCTGTTATTCTAAATGTCTTCTTGGGAGGAGCACTGAAGATTGCATTCCCTAAAGAAAGAAAATTGCCCTAGATGGGAAGTTTGTAGTATAAGTAGTAAATAAAGGGAGGAGATCTATCTCAGAAGCATTGAATCTGCCAAACAAGAAAAACTATGTCCCCAACAAGTTAAGTCAGAGAGCCCTAGTGTTTGCAAAAGTGGACCAGAAGAGGATATTGAGAGTGAGAGTGTTAAGCCCCTCATGTTGGATCAGACGATGATCTAGTTAACTCTGGACTGTGATAATTGAAGCATGCATCTCTAGGGCGAGAGCTAAAAGAATAGGAAAGTTTTCACCTTTAAGGTGAGAGAGAAAAAAGCTAAAAATACAAACTTTTTAGTGGAGAACAGGGGTTTATTTGTTTTGTTTTTAAGGTGGGGACAGTGAGATGGCTCAGCAGATAAAGACACTTGCTGTGGAGTGTGATGATTAGAGTTAAAAACCCAGGACTTACATGGGAGAAAATGAGAACTGATTCCCAGTAGCCATCCTTTGACCTCCACAGTCATGCCATGATGTACACACCCACATAGAAAACAATAAACAGTAATATTTAAAGTGGCAGAACAAAAAGAATACACAAGAGAATACAGGCTGGACACAGCTGGACAGGAGTCAGTAATTACACACTGATCAGTTGTAAGGACAGTGTGCACACACCTGTGTGCAGTCGCGCCCCGGTCTTATTCACAGGTACAGTAGGTGCTCTGGCCTGCAAGCAGCCAGCCTGTGGCTCTCCGGGCTCACAGGTGAGTGGGAAACAGTTTCTAGGTGAGATAACCAGCTGCTGTGGGTAGCAGATGAGCATGTGATGGTCATCTGTCACTGTTGTATGCCTTTAACTCCAGTCTCCTATAGTCTAATAAATCTTTCGGCTCTTAAGATGGGAGTTCAGTGCCTCATTTATGCTAGCCCCTAGATTTTCAAAAAGAACTGTGGGTAGCCCTGAATGAGCTCCCTCTCCTGCCTCAAATGGCACTAGTGACTGCTCTTCTTGGTCTCATCTCCTAAATTGCTTGTCTTTCTGAGGCATCAGAGTCCATCCAACACAGATGACCAAAAGCCACTTGGCTTTGAGTTCTGGGAAAAAGACAAGTCTGACCTGAGATGGGGAACATCATGCAAAATACCCCATTAAGTCATTCAAATGGAAGTGGTGAAATGGTATTTTGGATTTTTGGGTGGGGAAAAAAAGTCAATTTATAAGCCTTTTCAACATGATTACTAGAAATCTGAGCATTGCACATATAGCTCCAACTGCATTTCTGTCACACAATGGTGTAGTGTAACTAATTCCTGGATCTTTCAGATCCTCAGAGCACCTACATTATGGAAAAAGACTTGTAAAGGTACATCATGTGCTGCTCTACAATGACTAGATACACCCATTTTTTCCAGTCTTTTCTCATATGATTCCCTTAACAGCAAATGTTTTTCCTTTTGCTCCAAGAAACCAAATCTTTATAGCCTCATTAAAATCCAGAGAATGATTCTTTCCCAGCCTGTCTGAAAGAGAATGGCTTCTGAACTCTGCAAATGCTCTGTGACTGCACTATTACTACTCACCTGAGCATTTATGCCAGTATAATATATATATATATATATATATATATGTGTGTGTGTGTGTGTGTGTGTGTGTGTGTATGCCAGTATAATATGTACATATATGTGTATATATATGTGTGTGTGTATGCCAGTATAATATGTACATATATATGTGTGTGTATGCCAGTATAATATGTACATATATGTGTATATATGTGTGTGTATGCCAGTATAATATGTACATATATATGTATATATATATGTGTGTGTGTATGCCAGTATAATATGTACATATATATGTATATGTATATATATGTGTGTGTGTGTGTGTGTGTGTGTACACACATCTGTCCCTAAAAACTCAAACTGGAACTAAAGCAGAGCACAGTGCTAGAAGCTGGTGATGCAAAGCCATGGTGTCCAGGATCTAGGGCCTCACACCTAAACTGGACACCCAGAGTGAAAACGTGATCTCCTCTCTATGGAACATCCTAGTGGGAATCCCTCATCTTAACCTGGGCAGCATATGAAGATTGGGTGTCACATGTGAGTGCCTGGTCTAAAGAACCTGGTCAGAGTTTCTCTTCCTATCTGGAAAGGATGGGCCAAGGAAGGCAACAATGCTTGAAAAGGCATATATATTCCACTTGTTAAGAACAAACAGAGCTAGGCTATCTGATCTAGTGAATTATAAAAGTATCTGTGAAATAAACTCAGTATGTTCTTGTGCCTGTCATGCCCAGCTTTCATGAATACTGGTATAAAAGTAAATACTGTGAAATTTCATTTTCTAAACTTAATAATTATAATGAAATGCTGTATGAAGTGGTACCATCCTATTAGTCATTTATATACATTTGAACTTCTGTCTAGAAGGTAATTGTGAAGAATTTCCTACAATTACAATGTTTTAAGTAAATCAGACCACAATTACAATGACATTTAAGCACAGGAACAATAATTTACATTTTTAATACATGTTCTAATTAAGAAAAACAAGTCATGAAAACCTACAGAAAAAAATGAGTTGGCGCAGACCACTATACAACTTTGTAAGCAAAACACTAACAACAAAAACAACAAAATCATTTTGAGACAGGGTCTCATGTAGCTCAGGCTAGCTTCAAACTTTTGATCCCTCACTCCAAGTCTTCTGAATGCTGGGATTATAGGTGTGCACCACCATGCCTCCTTACTATCTTAATACAAACCCCACTAAAGTTTAAGGCATATTTCCAGTAAGTAATATAGTACTCATAACTTTGCTCTTTTCAAATAGGGTGTGACAGCGTCTTTGGAAAGGGCAGGCACAGTGTCAAGCCTTTGTCACTGTGAAGGGTACAACTCCACAGAGGTTAAATAATCATAGCAGACATATCCAGATGAGTCAGGAAGCAAGCAGACAGACTGAGGTCTATTTAATGGCAGTAGGTAAAGGTAGTGGGGAACTTGCCCAGGAATGCCCGACCTTCCTAAGTGTGTGTACAGTAGTTCACTCTAGTGTGTGCTGGAATGTTGGAGTCCTGTGGATCCAGCAGCTCCTGTTCATGCCATTATGAGATGACTGCATGCCCTGCCACAGCCAGCCAGCTTCTTATGCCCAAGTCATTTGTCCTAAGACCAGTTGTTTTCCTAAACCCGTTTTTGTATGTTTTTATAATTGTGTGTGTGTGTGTGTGTGTGTGTGTGTGTGTGTGTGTAAACTTTATAGAAGAACTGGGTTTAGAGGAACACTAGAGACTTATTTAAGGTTAGTACTTCAAATGCCATGCATATGCTGCCTCCGCACTGACACTACCAGTGTAGAATTGAACCTAAGTCCCAAGGGATCTGTTCTGTGGTGGGGCATCTTAGTTATCCATGAACTGATTATCTGTGCTTGGAGAAGATTTTTAAACTCATTAGGCAAGGAGTGTTTCAAATTGTGACCTTAGAGCTTAATGAACAAAAAAGTAAAAAGACAACCCTCCTTTGCTTGGATTTCCTCTTTTCTGCTTTATACTAAGATCACCTATAATTTGGAGCCACAGCTTCTCAGGCTGATGGGCAAAGCAAAGAGCTAGCTCCAGTCCCCACATGCCTGGCAGCAGTGCCAAGAAGTTATATACTGTGCTGTGTGAGTCCTCTGTAAGTTTCTAATTCCTCCCTCCTGTCAGCTTTAGTCCCAGATACATGCCTTGCTAATTGCTGCAGAGAAAAAAAAGTGTCTTTTCCTTTTTACACTTCCCTTAATCGTTGAGCTGGAATTCTGTGAATTAGACCAACAAGAGACAGATTAGCAAGAGAAAAGTGCAAACACGTATTTAATAAAGTCTCCTGTGGCATGGGCACCTTCTTACAGAAATAAAGACCTGAGTCAGCAGCTAAGCAGCAGTGAACTGGGCTCTGATGGAGAATGGAAAGTCCCAAAAAGGAGACAGCTGAGGACAGTGAGACAGGCAGCCTGGCCTGGTCTCCTCTGGGTTTCTCTCAGGACCCCTGTCCTGAGATGAGGGCACTCCTGCTACATCACAGCAGGGCGTCTTGACTGCTTCTGGAGAGCAGGGAACCCGCCGAGTTCCTCCTCCAGGAATGACTCTGCCCTGCCATTCAGATGCTCCAGCCTCGGCCTCTGTTCTCAGTTCACAGAAATCAGCCAGCGAATCCTGTGGTCATACAACACCAACATAGATGAACTCTTCTCAGAAATCGACCTCTGCTTGGCTGTAAATCGCAGCATCCTCCAGCAGCTAGATGAAAGGTGTGGCCATGAGATCTCTGAGGAGGACTGGGAGAAAATCCAAGTGCAGGTAGGCTTCAGCCCAGCTTCCTTGCTGCCTCTGCAGAATGGACTGCAATCACAGGTCTGTAAAGGGTGGGGGCCTTCGTGAGGTCTGCCTTGGATGGGGACACCCAGGCCTTTGTCATGAGCTCAGTGACCATCAGGGTCCTTCATTTTGAAACGTTAAAGTTCTAGTTCAATAGTGGGTATTATGAACAATGAAAACTCGGAAGGGCAAGCCTATGCTTCCTGCCCTCCTCCTCCATATGTAGTAGCCTAAGGGAGGTAAACAGGGTTCTGCAGTGACTCAAAGCCAAAGGGAGGGAAAACTTAAAACATAAAATTGAGAATGTTTTAAAATTTTAACAGTATCAGCCAAATGTTTTTCCATTTTTAATTAAAAGGCACTATATATATATTATTAATGCTCAGCATTTTTATTTTTGTTTTAAAATGCTTATTATAATCTCTACACCTCACATCTTCGACATTTAAGATTTTCAATATACTGCCCATTTTCAGAGGACCCATGTTTTGAGATACAGTTCTCACTGTAGGTCTGAGTAACTGTGGCAGTCACTCCTATGACAAATCCATATCTGCTTTGTGCTGCAGGCTGCCCACCAGGAGATCTACGAGTGTTCCATCTGCCTGACCCCACTCTCCCTCCATGGTGACTGCCAGCAAGCAGCTGTAGGAAGCAGCGGCCAGCGGCCCCGTGAGACAGTCCTCCTGTCCTGTGCACACCTGTTCCACCATGCCTGCCTCCTGGCCTTGGAGGAGTTTTCCTTGGGAGACAATGCCCCTTTCCATGCCTGTCCTCTCTGCCGATCCTGCTACCAAAAGAAAATTCTTGAATGCTGAGTTCATGTTCATGAAGTTAAGACTAGAACAAGAAAGGGGGTAAAAAGCCTACCTTGTTTATGAGTTGTGTGAATTTTGGATTGAGTACTACACTGCTGTCTGTTCTTTGGATTATATAGAGGAAATAAAAGAACCTATCTAACTAGTCTTTATTACATAAAAAGCAGTTTGTGCATTTGTGAGTTTAGTCACTTGAAATAAATGAGGAATAGTGTTCCTTAAAATATTGCTAGTGTCTGACCAACATCCAGGAAACTGACACACTTTCCTTTGTTTTTATGTAATAGGTTAGTAGTACAGTGAAGTACTTCTAACATGTAAACTGAAAAAAAAATTGTGGTACTCAACATCTAAACAAGGTAAACCAAATGTTAATGACTATGGTACAGAATCCTGTGGTCATATATAAGATGGACAACTGAAAATCCCTGGAGCCCACAGAACTGGTGCCAGTTGCTCCAATGCCAGACCCCACAAATGCTCTCCCTGATATGAAATGGTGCAGTATTCCCTTGTAATCAGCATACATCTCTCCACATACTTTGAAGTCACCCCTAAATTATAATGCCTAATAGTGTAAGTGCCCTGTGAACAGTTGCTGCACTGTTTTACTTAGGGACTAAGGACAGGAAAAAGAAAAAAAAAAATGTGTGTGGTGTCAGCACAGATATAGTGATTTTTTTAACACTTTAAACCCCAGGTTGGAGACAGAGAATGGTGCTAAGATTAGTGTAACATAGTAGTCAATGAGCAGCTCTGCTCAGGTGGCCTCTGGCCACTGGAACAGAAAAATACCCACCCAACAGTACTTTAAGTGTCCTTTGCCTCAGCCTCCACCAGGAAATCTGTTCTCTTTGGGGGAAGACCATGTTGATGACTGTGCTGGGAGGCAGTGTCCATATGAGACAGTATCCAGTGAAAAGACCAGGACTGGCTCAAGACCCCAAGACCAAGTTCTCAGCACAAAGGATATTTATCTACCCCAGAGGGACAGAGGGCAGGGGCTAAGAGACAAAGCCAGGGAATAGAGGATGGGGAGAAGGGGAAGGGAACAAGGAAGAGGGGATAGAGAGGAGACAGACATGGCCCATAGGCAAATGGCAGTTTATGAACATAAAAGGGGAACCCCATGTTAGGATGAGGTGTTTAATTTTAATTGGGCATGTCAATTAGGTGAACCAAAGGGGGGTTTTGATTGCTGGACTTCAATACTTTGGTAGCTGGACCTTGGTAGTCAGCCTCAGGAGGAGGAAGTGGCCAAATAAAAGAATACACCTTGGTGGCTAGCTTTAGGAATTCAATCTAATGGTTTTTAGCAAGGCAGAGGGAATGGAGAAGGGCAAGGCCTGCCAGAGCCATATTTGCCATGCTCAAGCTAGCTAGAGAGTCTTCACCAAGCCTGGATGGGAACGCAGCGGAGAAGCAGGTAGCAAGCCAAGGTACATGCCAGGGTTCAGAACTGTCCCCTACACAATGTGAGAAGTGTTTAAAATCCATATTTATATTTTTATCCTTTTTAAATGGTTCTTTTTGATTTATAAAATATAGATAAATAATTTATAAATTAACATGTATATGTTAGGCTATGCTCAAAATGTTCTTAATGATTAGACATACTATTACATTTGAAGACACATTTGGAGAACACTTTAAACAAGTGACAGAGAGAAGCTACATCTCAGAGATCCACTTTTCCATTCAGAAAACTCAGCTGCAGGTCTGACTGCTCTGTCCTTGGAGGGAGGCCATGCACAAGCTGAAATGGAACTGCTGTCCCTGGAACCTGTGAATGTCCACAGTATGCTCTTCTGCTGAAGTGGCAGAGTCCATTTCTACTGACACAGGAACAGATGCCAACTGTTGGTAACAGGTCCTTGGGTTGAAGTAAACATCCGGCATTAACTTCATTGGGGTTCTGAAGGCAGTGAAAATTCTAGTGTTGAAGGTAAGGGCTTGGGCATCTTGCAATAGTCAGTGACAACTCAGGTAAATTTCTTATGTGCAAACTTTTACCATTCCATCATGTATTTAGTCGGCTGTCACATGGAAATTAGTGCACTGATTGGGACACCTCATGCCAGTAAGAAGGTTCAGAGGCCACAGAGTTCAATGTGCCTAACTCTCAATGTGACTTCTTCCTCAGAGTAGTCTTTATTGTAATGAACTGATCTCTCCCTTAGCTTAGCAGATGTCTCATTCTTGCAAAGCCTTCTTCTCACTGCCCCCTCCCATTTTTACTTTACTCATACTTAGGACACTGGCGTGCTCCAGGCTGCAGGCAATTATAAAGTCTTCCTTTCTCCCCACATGGTGGACAGACATGAATTCTTCCACACTTACGAATTTGTATGGTTGCTGCTTCATAGGACCTAACTTATCCCTAGGCACTCTCCTCACTAACTCATGAACTGAATAAGACACTGCCAAAGAAGCACGTTCTCGGGCCATTTTGGTCCAGAAGTGTCCATATGAGCCAACAACAGGTTTTCTGAGGTTTTTGCCAGGACCTCACAGAGCAGTGAGATCTCTAGAAACCTATAACAAGCTAGGGTGGAGTCCAAGACACATTTGGAGAACATTATTAAGCTTTGTAGGACTCCTTTTCCTTTCAAAGCACAGGAGACAGCCACATCATTATAAAACTGCAATGTAACATGGTCCTCTATTAGCTATCCTTACCACTCAGGACAGAGGTGATGATTTGGAAATGGGTTATAGATTTTTTTTTTTTTTTTTTTTTTTAGTACCTTCAGTTCTTACACAGGCTCAGTGTCTGGCCCTGGGAACTCTAGGGCCAAGGCTGGTACCAACTTTTCAGGCTGTAGCTGCTGAGTTTCCTCCTCTGCAGTGTAGCCAAGACCTACTTCAGGCTTCCTGAGTCCTAAATAAAATTACAGGTTTGAGTGGAGAGAAAAAGTAAGCAAGTGCTTCAGGCAATGTGTGACAAGGGCAGCACTCTTATTGTTATTTCCAAGCTCTAAGTTCTTACAAGTGGCATCCATATCATCTTAGACATCTGCATATTGATCTGCATTAAGTGTTGGCTGCATGTAAAGATCAGAGAAGGAGGTTTACTATGTACAAGGTGCACAGGCAGGCAAGCTAGGGTGGCTGCTCACACTCTCAAGCCCCATCAAAACATAGAAAGAGTGATACCTCCAAGATTTGTCTGCTGACTGAGAACTCGGAACAAGCCAATGGGAGTCAGTGGAATCAGGCTGGCCCGGACTGACCTACTTCACTCACTCAAGAATGGGGCAACCCCATGCACCTTTAGTTTTCTTGGCTGTGTTCCAAAGCCATGAACTAGAGGTGTGCATTTCCTATTTGACAGGGCTCAGAGACACCCATGTGTTGGGAAGGAACACCCACTTCCTGTCCTCATGCTCCTGCACACCAGTGCCACTTCACAGTCTCTGGTGTGAGTTCACAACAACAAATAACAAGTGACCCACCCTATAGCCTGAGCCAATGAAGGGCTGTAAGAGAGGAAAGGCCAGACTCTGCACAAGTAGAGGTCTCAACAAATGGCCCATGTCCTTTCAATTTCTGGGTATACTGTTCAGTCCCTATATAATCACAGATGGCCCAACATACCACACACACACACACACACACACACACACACACACACACACACACACACACAAATTGCTGTAGGAACTCAAGTCCTTGGTGCCAAGGTGTCATGTTTGCAGCACAACTTTTCACAATAGCTTTTGAGAGGAAAAAGACAGCATTCAGAAAACCTCAGAGCCAACAAATTTACCCAAATATTCAAGCCAACAGTAACAACAAAAAGTGTATTAGTTATTTCAAACAAGATTCTAGTTGTTTTTCAAATGGAAATTTACCTCCCATTTCATACTAATAGGTTAGGAAATAGTTTGTGTCTGGTATTTTAAAAAAAAAATTATAATAAACACTAGAAAATGCCAGCATGGATCATAAAAAAAAATCACCGTTTTGTTAAATTTTTCTATGTGTTTTGGTGTGTATGTAAACTCAGTTACAGAGGACATTTATTTCTTATTGTGGACTGTAGTGTGAAGCCATTGGTATTCACAGGCTATACACACTGCCAGAAAAATGAGCACTTACATTCTGCAGAACTCTGGATGAAGTTCAGTTCCTCTATGGAAGA
Organism: Peromyscus maniculatus bairdii; assembly: GCF_049852395.1. Classification (NCBI taxonomy): domain Eukaryota; kingdom Metazoa; phylum Chordata; class Mammalia; order Rodentia; family Cricetidae; genus Peromyscus; species Peromyscus maniculatus. Next base: position 70,565,952 of record NC_134854.1, read on the forward strand.
AATCAAAAACGAGTCTAATGAGCTTGAATCATTATATAATGTAAAATGATGTTTTCAACTATTAATGTTACTTTTGGGTTGCAAAGAAATTTACCATAAATCCACAAATGAAAACATCTATCTCTTCCTCTAATATCCACTGGGATAATCACTATGCTCCAACACTGAACCAGAAGCAGCCTGTCAATACTCTTGAGTATTCATCATGATGAAATTGAAGAAATAAACATAAACTAAACATTGTTTATGTGCGAACTTATAAACCAAGTATTATAAAATAAATTTTTGCAGAACTTTAATTTCTAAGAAATTTTAAGTCACACTAAGAGTACCTCACAGAAATAAGACTAACGGAAAATTTGACAACAATCTGTAACAAAAATTTACCAGTGTGTCTAGACATTTGAAAAGTATCATACCAGTTTGTTAAAGTTTAAAATCAGTGCTGTATTTATGTTCACATATTTAAAGATCCTTTAACAATTCTGCCTATATGCATTAAATACTGTGCCAACCACAAGCAAACACATAGACTGAAACAACCAGGAATCTGTGCTGCTGCCTACAAGAATCACCTACTGCACCTGGCCAAGGCAGAGATGGTAGCAGTTGCCGCTGTCACCATGAGTAGAGGCACATAGCCCCAGAGGCTATGAGAAGTAGACCCAACAGGCTTCATTCTGACTTACCAGCCAGCCCCACAGAGGTCTAACTGAAGATGCTAACAGTGGGTGTATAGACAACTTCACCCAGGGTCTCATATGTATGTCGAACTTTATTTTACATAGGATATACAGATGATTGATAGATAGATAGATAGATAGATAGATAGATAGATAGATAGATAGATAGATAGATAGATAGATATAGAGAGATCGATAGAAAAAGATAAAGAGATAGGCAGGCAGACAGGTAGGTTGATTAAAGGTCTAAAATATGCTAGAAAATCAGTAAAAAGCAATGTTACAATCTATAAAATTTTTAACTATAATAATTGATTTAAATATCACAGAACCAATTAACTGTAAGAATCTATTATAGTCCCTCAACAAGATCTACACAGTGCCTATTATTGCCCTTTTTGTTTAAATTGTATTATTTTTATGTGTAGGAGTGTTTTTCCTACACCGCAGGCCTGCAGTGCCCATGGAAGCCTGAAAAGGGTGTTGGATCCCCTGGGACTAGAGTCACTGATGACTGTGAGCCACCATGTGGATGATGGGAACCACATCTGAGTCCTAAAAGAACAGCCAGTGCTCTTCATGGCTGAGCCATTTCTTCCAGCCACTCTACCTCAACCCTTGTGCTTTTTTGTTTTGTTCTGTTTGCTTTTTGTTTTTGAAACACATCTCATTATGTAGCCCTGGTTTCCCTGGAACTCACTATGTAAACTAGGCTGGTTCAAATTAATAGGGCTCCTCCTGCCTCTGCCTCTTGAGTATTAGGATGAAGGCATGCGCCATCATGCCCAGCTTCCTTTTAAAGAGGAAGGTCAAGGTGAGAGAATAAAAGGACTACATAACAGAGTCACTGGTGCAGCCCCATCCAGTCAAAAATAAGAAGCACCATAACTAGTGTGAATGAGAGCACTTGTTTGCAGAGCTTTCTGCATTCTCTGTAAAATATAACTTGCAATGCAAGACTCCTAAGTGTACCTGTCTTCATGAACTTAGAACGTGAAGCCTCTGCATGCTGCTGTCCATTTGTGAAGTTCTATACCAGCCAGCCTCCAGCACTTGCCCAATGCAGTGACTGCACCAGATGAATCTCATGTGAGTGAACATTGACCCTGAAAGGGTGGTGACCATGCAGCAGATCACCATAGAGGGTCTGAGAGTCAAGGTGAGACAACTTGAAGCCTTGAAGCCCACATTCCATCTCATCAGCAAATGTCTCCAGTCAGTGTTTTAAAATTCATCATATATTTGACTAAGCTTGGTCACACAAGCCTGGCTTCCATCTTCAGATTAAGAACTTCCAAATGAACAAGGAGTTGAGACTGGGCCAGTGAGAGGGCTCATCAGGTAAAGGTTTCTGAATTCAAACACAGGTATACACATGGTGAAAGCAAAGAACCTGACTCCTGAAAGTTGTCCTTAGATCTTCACTCATGAATGGACAGACATACAGACCACATACATACACACAGTAATATTAGGAAAATTCAAGTTGACACATACTGAAAAGTTTAATATTTTATGAAATTTTCAGACACCTTACCTTACAGATTAGCCAGGAACTCTGTGTTTGGATGTATCAGCAAATGGTGTGCACTGAAAGGGATTGCAGTGGAAAACTGCTCTCGGATCTCTCCTTCACTTGGTCTGCCCAAAGGATGAATTTCAAGTAAAAAGCAGAGCCTGGCATTAACTAACATAGGCATAATGATCATGGGAATTTGAAAGCAGCTGACTTGCATTGTGTTAGTGCAGGACCTCACACTCAGGAATCTACCAGTACTCACTGAAGTCGTACACTGAGTCACTCAGAGCCACAGTACCAAGGCTCATTTTCTTTAAAACTAACCTGAGGAATCAGGGAATGCCATGATGTAAGTAAAGAAGTGTACTCAATGGCTTGTAAAAGTACAGCTAAAATTTTCATGTTTTTCTAAGTAAAAAAAAAAAAAGTCAGATACAGCCTGTTTTTTATAAATTTCTCCAAAAGAAACTAAATTCAATAATCTGAGAAAAAAATGTTTTACTTTTCTGAACACAAACCATGTTTTGTCATCCACACAGTGCATATGAGCACCACTATATTTCTGTGAATTGTGTGCTACCTAGGGACAGCAACAGCATGCACTCATGTTTTTTAATCAGTAGACTCAGGAGTTGAGAAGCCATCCCTACAATCACTTACAACTAAACAACTGAATAATTATGAGCTCATATGACTCTGCACCTGCCCTTCCAGGATCTTTAGGTTCTGGGTATCACACTGGTAACTTTCCTGAGGTGGAGACATGAGGTGGTGTATATGAAGGTCACCAAAGCCTGAGAGACATGAAGAAGAAGCAGTTGCCGTCTAGGGGTTTCACAGGCACAACAAGCACAGGAAGTGAAGCAGTTTTGAAAAAAGGTTTTAAAAAGTGAATGTACATAATGGCCTATAAGGCAAGGTCTAAGTTACAAGTGTGTACAACACTGGCACTGTGCTGTGAGAAGTATTATCGGTGTATACACACAAATGTCCACATCTATGATCACATATGCTTCCTACTGCAGCTTACCACAAAAACATAGTCCTGGGGCTGCCAACCAAGGCTCAGGGTTGAAAAGAATCTAGTAGTTTTCCATTGGCTCAAAGTCTAATGAAGATTCTGTAACATGAATCAGAAACTCTGCTTTTGGTTTTTTAAGGAAATAAAAAATGTAGTTTGCTACTAGTACAGAAGTTTCCAGGACTTTCTGAAGATATTTTGGGGTACCAGGCAACTTTAAGGTAGGCTTTTGCCTGCAGACCCAAATGTCTCATGGCATAAAGCAAAGCATAAGAAAGTCCAAGTCTGCCTCCTTGCACATCTTCACCTCTCATCCAGATAGTTCCCTGCTGGAGACACACAACTTTTCCTCCGTCTCTAAGACTCAGGGTTTAACCAAAAGCTCTGAGGTTGATCAGAAAATTCAAATGAGAAACTGATCAGTAATGCCAAGTTCTCCATGCTGATGAGAAGGTGGCACTGACAGGCAGGCCCAGACCCCAACAGAAGCTGATCAGTGTCTGTGGGAATGTCAGGAGTCGTCAGGACTTGCTGCAGAATGCTACTGAAGCAGCCAGGTCTCACAGTGCTTTCTGATGGCCGTTTGCAGAAGGCTTTGCAGTTTCTGAATCCCTTGAGGTATCTGACAAGTGAAGTTTGTGAAGTCCTGCAGAAAAAATAGGATACGGGTGAGAAAGGACTGGGCAGCCAGACAAAACCTGCTTAACAGCAGGACAGCTTTCCTGTGTAGGTTGTGATATGTTACCTAAAGCCTTCTGAAAATGAAAGCTTTCTCCTCCCTGCAGGCAGCTCTGTGGAGGTCATGCTCTTTTTCCAGGACTGCTACCTGCTGTGGGATGTTCTGTATGTCCTGTGGGAGCCCTTCTTGGGTTCTTTGTGGCGTTACCCAGCAGGTCCGTATAGAGGATGATTAGGACCATGGGCCTGAGTGCAGGTGTTTGAGATGGTCTGCACTTGGCTGTGCTGGGGGATGGTCTGTATGTCAAGTTGCTCTGATTGGTTAATAAATAAAACCTGATCGGCCGTGGCTAGGCAGGAAAGATAGGCGGGACTAACAGAGAGGAGAAATAAAAGGACAGAAAGGCAGAAGGAGACGCTGCAGCCGCCGCCATGACCAGAGACACTGCAGCCGCCGCCATGACCAGCAGCATGTGAAGACGCCAGTAAGCCACCAGCCACATGGCAAGGTATAGATGTATGGAAATGGATCAATTTAAGATAAAAGCACAGTTAGCAAGATAAGGACAGTTAGCAGGAAGCCTGCCACGGCCATGCAGTTTGTAAGCAAAATAAGTCTCTGTGTTTACTTGGTTGGGTCTGAGCGGCTGTGGGACTGGCGGGTGACAAAGATTTGTCCTGACTGTGGGCAAGGCGGAAAACTCTAGCTACAGCTACCGCCAATGACTGGGTGACAGGTGGATAAGGCTCTTCTCAACACAGTGGGGTCTTACTTTTTTTAAATTTTGAATATGTGTACGCATGTGTGTTCAATTGTGTGTGACTACAGGTAGAAGCCAGAGAACAATTTGGGTGTCATCTCAAGTGCCACCCACCTTGTTTTATGAAACAGGGTCCCCCACTAAGCCTGGAACTCACCAAGTAGGTGAAGGCTGGCTAGCTACCAAGCCCAGGGAGCTACCTGTCTCCAGTGCTGGGATTATGTCTAGCTTTTTTACATGGGTTCTGAGGATCAAACTGAGACCCTCATGCTTGTGTAACAAGTAGGTCACTGACTGAGCCATCCCCCAGCCTCTCAGTGTGGCTCTGATGAGGACTCCAAAGTATAATACTCCACAGGACCACAAGGCTTCAAAATACACTTCATCTCTGCACTGCCTCTTCTTGCTCCCCTCAAAAGCCTCTTCCCAGCAAGCAAGCTTGTTCAGATTCCAAAGTGCACTGCCTAGGCAGCTAACTTGATACAGATACATGACCTTTTTTGTTTTAAAACACATAAAGTATGGGAAGAATACCCCCAAATATTAAGCATGTAATTGTTTTAAAGCAGTGTAAAAACAACTGTCAATAGTGAGAACAAAAAATTAGAAAAGAATAAACTAAATACACAAACACTCCACAGTTCCAAGGTACTTTATAGGATAAACAACCATCACGACCTTTTCCAGGACATTAATTTCCATTTTCTCACACAGCAGTTTCTCACAGAATACAGCTGACATGTGGATCATAGTGCACCCTCACAGAAAGAAAAGTCAGACTTTAGACCATCTAAAGCTTCAAGCACATCAGCAAAAGTGAACCCCATGACATGTAAGAGTCCACAAGCAGTGCATCCACAGGGAAGACTGTGGAATAGCACCTACACTGCTCAGATTTTTAAATGCCTCAAAAACTAAGTTGAGGGGTGAGGTGGGTATTCATTCTAAATTTCCAGATAGTAATTTTCTCATATAACTCCTAAGCCAATACACTCCTCCCCCAAAATTTAAAGTCTTTATTACTTACATAATTGAATGAAAGAAAATTTGAACTTGAGCCTATCACTGAATTAGAAGGAAAAAGAAATTATAAATATACTTTATATTATAAATTTATCATTATAAATAGTAATATAAATTATACTATAAATTATAAATTTAAATTATAAATATAAATATTATATACTTATCATTATAATAGTTTAATCCCAGAAATGGCCAAACCACTGAGTGATCAGAGAATCTCCAAAAATTAAGACAAGACATGCACTGAAGAAAACCTGTCAGAAAAAGGATAAGAGGAGGGGTGGGGCACCGAGGGGCATACTTGCCACACTAACCTGGAAGCATACTGTCTCTGTGTGGGGAATGTGTGCCATGCTGAAGATCAACCCGGGACCTTCTACATGGTAGGCAAGCATTCTACCACTGAGCCACATTCCTGGCCCTGGAACTCCTCTTTTAAGACAGAAGACTTAAGTAGGTTCACTTCTTTTTTTAAATTTTTTTAATTTTTGGTTTTTTGAGACAGGGTTTCGCTGTGTAAGAGCCCTGACTGTTCTGGAACTCGCTCTGTAGACCAGGCTGAACTCAGACTCACAGAGATTCTCCTGCCTCTGCCTCCTAAGTGTTGGAATAAAAGGCATGTGCCACCACTGCGCAGCTAGTTTCACTTCTCAAATTCAGGTGTGACACAGGCTATCCATTCTGATAAAACTGCAATATTGTTATCTTTGACTTCTCCAGAAACAGTCTGTTGGTCACCACCACCAACCATGGCTACTGTGCAGCAGACGTTCTCTGAAAATACCTGTTAGGAATGGGTTAATGAAGTCAGACTTAACATCTTAGGCCATTAAAACCGATATTTACAGAAGAGCTTTTCTATATGAAGAAGTGCTCCTAGAGACCATACTCAAGGATAACAGAAAATGTTTGGAAAAGGAAACAAACCTATCTCTTGGGAGTTTTATACAGGTCTTGAAAAGGCCACTGTGTCTTATGGTCGGACTGCTGACATGACACAGAGGCCTCTGGCCTCTGGCAGATTGACCTCTTATCTTAGCAGAAGCTCCAGGGCAAGACACCAACACTGATGCACTGCAGCCATCTCAACTGTAGCCAAGTGGGAACTGATCTGAGGTCCTAGCTAAAAATGAAGTTTCAACTAGACATGTGACTGAGAATTTCTTGATTCCTAGGCATCTGGCTGTTTTTAATGTGACCAGTACTGTGAAACTCAGGCACAAAAATTCATAAATTATGTGGTGTTTCAGCAGAGATGAGATGTAGCTTTTTTATTTTAGGGAAATATTTCAATCAGCTGTCCCCTCACAGTGCGTGTTACAAATAAAATACACATGGGGAAGTAACCTGGTGTTTTTTTCTTTAAAAGTAATCCTTTCAAACATCAAGGGCATAAAGGTTGGTGCTATGAAAAGCTTTATTGCTGCTCCTATAGTTTAAGTTTTCTGAAATTAATGAATCTATAAATATGCTGCCTCTTAAATTATCAAAACCACAGCATATATGGAGCATAAGTTTCAAGTGGTTTCAGGCAAGAGTTAATGCCAGGATTTCCTACAGGAAATCACCGCCTTTCTTTTCTGCTATAGAGATAGATGTTACAAGCCTGAGAAGCTTTCAGAGTGCTTCTCGTCCTAAAGCACAAGCCCTGGGCTTATGTTCACCATGAGTGTAGGAGTATACACAGCAAACATACATCACTTAGAGCAGACTTTGATGTCATCACAATACACATGACAGAGTCCATGACAACACACCTCCTGTCCTGTCAGTACCAAGAATACTAACATTGTTTTCCAGAGTTATTCGGCTTATTGAAGAGAATTATAGGTTGTTTGTACACTTAGAAAATCCAAGCCCTCGCTCAAAAGAAAAAAGCTACAAGTAAACAATAGTAAAAGCATCATTACCAGAAAGCAAACCTTCAACACCAACTTTTCTCATCATTATCATGATAAGAACAAATGGGTGGACTGCCATTCCCAAGTGCTTAGGGTGTCCTAGTCACTGTACTAAGAAGAAGAACCACCACAAGAACCCACAAGAACCACCACAATTCCTACCCACATACCCTACAGATGAGGCCTACAGTAAAATGACATGATTACAATCCAATCACAACCAACACATTAGTCAAGTATGCAAACTGACAGCCATGTGTATTTAGAAACTAAATAGAGACTCAAATGTCAAAGTCATGATTAGTAGAAAGAAATGTCCATAAACCTCAAGATTACCTAGGGCCTTGAAAAGTTCTTCTCGTACAGCTGATGTGAATTTTCTGACCAAACACAATGTTGTCACAATGGCAAAGAGTAAATTGTAGGATAATACGATATAGAAATTTCCCAGCCAATTAAATCTTCCAAAGTCTCCAAGTAGATCGAATCTAGTGATTCCTGTTAAAAAATAAATAAAAGAGTCCTTAATAAAGTGAGGTGCATTCATACCTGTAAGAAAATGCAGTTGAAACCAGGTCAGATTCCATAGACTTTCTCAGATGCTATGGGCAGGCTCTGCTATGAAGCATATGACTGTTTCCTAGCAGGACAACCCAAGCCAGCCAACCTTCATGCCTGTGCCAGTCACTGCATGTGACACCCAGGAAAGTGGCATGAGTGCCTACCACCTATCTAGGGTTCATGCCCGCAGTAAAGAGGAAGCTCCAGTGCCGTCCACTAGAGCCTGTTTTCCCCACTAGTTACATAGGAATGATGTCTATTACAGTCCTGCAACCCCAATTCCAGGGGCAACGCCTTACACATTCTTAATGCCCACCACATAAGTGAGTAACAGGATTTCCTTACACTACACCATTGGCAGAATTTAATGTTACCTATTTATAAAGAGAGGAAAGCTGGGAATGTGTAAGGATTGCACCACACATGGGTTTAAGTTACTTAAATTCAGCCGCATACACATTAAGTCTTTTTTAACTGAAAGAATAGTTAAATGAGTATGTGTCCCAGGTCCAAAACTTATCAGAAAGAGGGCATGAATGGTAGGATTTTCTGACCATGGATAGGTAAATAAATCCTACTCATCAGGTGGGTAAGTAGAGTGAGAAAGAAGGCCATGGCAGTCTTAAGGAAGACACTAAGAAACTACATGGAACTATATGGATTTATAACAAAGAGTTACAAGAAGCAATAGATACTTCCTATAGGACTATACAAACACAGTTATGTACTGCATATGCTATAGGCCATTTAAGGATTTTATGGGTGATTTCAAAAATACCTTTGACTCAATCTCACATCATCAACTGACTTTTGAATTTGGCTTTCAGCCCTGATCTAACACACTTCCATCACACACTACTGCAAGCCTCACAGAGAAGCTTATGGACAGCAGAAAATCTCCCTATGCAAACAGTGCAGTCAGAACAGGGCATTTCAAAAATAGCTTCGTAGTCACTCCCACCTGGAACCAATACATGTAATTTTGAAAGACATTGTTAAAGTGTTTTTAAAATAGATGAAGATTAATGAAGACATTAGATAATACCTTACAAAAAGAAGTTTAAAAACAAGACACCAGAAAAGCCTTTGGTGCCTGTCCTGTGTTGCTTTAAGATGATGACAACTTTGGCTTCAGTCTCTCGGTGCTAAGCCTAAAAGAAAGGACTTTGTTTAAAGGAATGGATGCCTAATCTGATACCTTACTTTTCAAACCAAATTATGTAAACAACTATGGTTCTACCAACACAAGTCTTAAGGCTTCAGCAAGACCCCAGACTGGCAACTGAATTGATCCCAAGAGCAAAGATCTTCTGAAGTGTCCGGTAAAAGCCATAGTCACCTCATAAGAAAAGCACACTCAAACTTTTGCATCCATAAGGCTCCCGAAGGAGAAGCTGAGTATGCCCTGGATGATGTCTACTACTATGGGAAAGAGGAAGAAGAGAGGACTGGTGTGGATTTAACACACATATCATGTGTTTAATGTGTGCATTTGACTATCCATTACTGTATGTACCACTGACACTCCCTATGGACAAGTCACCTTAACAGTTATAACAGTGATACAAATACAAGGTCTAATATTTTCTTATTAGTGAACCAGTGTGGGTATGCAGACACCACTTTGGACCCCTGCTGTCTACAGGGCTGTAGATAGCTTTGCACTGGCCATGAAGAGCAGAGTTAGGAGATCAAATCAGTCCCACCGAGCACAGAAATCCTAGAACAATGAGAAGAGCAGTCACAGACCCTAGAAATAAACCCCACTTGGCACCTGGGAAGTTAGGGTCCAGACCTAACAGGATATCTAGGTAAAGGACAATCTCTTGCTCGAAGGCTTTGTTTCAGAGTATTTCAGGCAGACATACACAGACACCCAAGAGAAACAAAAACGCTAGTTTACAGGGTTGAGTCTGAAGACATTATTGCTCCAGATGCACTTTAGAAAAAAACCTTGTTGACCAACCAAAAGATTATTCTGGGTAGCACAATAACTACTTAGAAGCAAAAAGCAATCATTTCTCTGAAATTCTGGCTAGGTAGCTTTTGTTCCAGCAACAATTAAATAATAAAAATGTCTTTTTCAAATTGAAAGCACCAACACTTAAGAAAAAGTAACAATGCAGAGGTTTTATTTTTGTTTATTATATAAATGTACAATACTTCCAAACTTATACTTCTGGACAGAGGTAACATGGTATTAAGACAGTGAACTTTAAAATATAATATTAACCTTTGGTCAAGTATCTGAAAGTCTTCACCTATCACATTACTATTAAAAGACATGCAACACATACACATACACACATACACAAACACACACACACACACACACACACACACACAAGAAGTTTCATTAAACAGCAATGAGGCACAGGGTCATGTGACCTGGGTACAACACTTTATGATAAGCAATGCATTGCCTCCCCCACAAGGACTCAACTGAGAATGTTTCATGAGTAATTCCTTCAAAAACAACCTTTTTTCTATTCACAGTTTTAAAAGAACTGGTGCACAAAATACAATGACTTTAAGAAGGAGCAGGTTGCCCCACCCACATCATAAGTCAATAGAACGCATGTTCTTTCGCCCACCTGAGTCAACTTCTACTCTGAGCAAGCATGTTCATGTTGGCGAAACTGCACAAGGCCATTCAGAGCATTTGTAAAGTGTGGGACACAAAGGGCCTGAAAATGATGTTATCAGTAAATTACACAAGCTGGCCTAGTACACAAACATCTGACCCAAATACCTATGATTTTAATGTAAAGGTACCAAAACAACACATGTTCTTATCAAATTTATCAACTAATTTGTATTAAAAATTAATCTCTAAACTCAAATAATGATTAGTTTCAACATTATCCTCACTATGTTTCCAGATTCCCTCCCCTAATTAGACTTTTGAAATAATTTAGCTAAGATAGTGTCTAAAATAAGCACAACCTAGAGACAGTCTAAAATCAGTAATTATTCTAAACACCCATGCTTTCAGGATTGGTATAGCAGGGACACTGTGCCAGCTGTCCTCCTTATTTAAAAAGAAAGTCACTAAAAAACTAAGTTTCCGCTCTGGGGGTAGAATGGAAATTGAAAATTAAAAATCAAAAACTAACTTCCTATGTTTTTAAATTTTTTATTTCATTAAAATCTTTAAACATGTATTTATCTTACGTCATGTCAGTTTGTGAGCATGTTACATGTATGTGCCACAGCAAGTGTGTAGGAGTCAGAGGACAGCTTGTTGAAGTCGGTTCTCTCTTTCCACCATGTATGTGTTCCAAGGATTGAACTCAGGTTGTCAGATTGCACAGCACGTTCCTCTACCCATTGAGCTATCTTGCCAGCCTCCACTCTAAAAAAAGTGTGTGTGTTTGTTTGTTTGTTTGTTTGTGGGTTGCATATACCAGCGCACTCCTATGGAAGTTAGACTGGCCATTCTTTCTGTGAAAGTATGTGTTTTTTAAATGACAGCAATAAGAAACCTGACTGCAGGCTTCAGGTGCTAGCCAAAAGGGAACAAAAAGGACAAGATTTTCTCACCTACCTGAATAAACTTCAAAGCTGGATGTAATACCTGAATAATGGTTTTGAGACCCTGGCCATCAAGTAATAGAGGACGGTGACTTCTGAGAAATAAGCAAGGCGGGCCATGAGTAGTGCTGCCTGCTACCTGGAGAGGCCTTCCAGGAGCCAACAAGGCCAGCAAGTCCCCAAGGAAAAAGAACACAGCATTCAGCAGGAGGAGGGCTTAGTGAGCTGAGGGCTGCCTGGAGTGGAGTCCAGCAGAGAACTGAGCAGGAAACCAAGAAATGACTGTTACCAGTGGCTTCAACCTTTCCTATAGTTCAGAAGCTAGAGCCAAGATTGAACTTATTAAGTAAGTACACAAAAGATTTTAAAAGCGTGAGTTGACCTATAAAGGAAAAGCACAATGTAAACTAGAAAAGCATACTTGATAGAATTAAGAGCTGGCTAGATACTATGGAGACTAGCATACTCAAAGACAGCAAAAGAACACAAAACAGAACACAGAAACTAACAATGTCAATGAACTACACTGAATCCCAGTGGCTGATGATTCCCTTGCTATCCAGAGTCCCTGGGGAGAAGTTGCAGAGATGCTTGGCCAGTGAAGTTCTTGCTATATAAGAATGAGGACTTGAGTTCAATTCCAAGAGAATATATGAAAGTATAAAGTCAGCCCCTAGGTGTTGTGAGCCAACCAGCCTGACTAGTCAACTCAGGTGAGCTCAAAGCCTGTAAGAAACCCTGTCTGAAAAATCAAGGTGTACCGAGCCTGAGGAATGACACCTGAGATTGACCTCTAGACTATACTTACATGCACATATGCATGAACACCTATATGAGTGCATACACATACCACACACAATTGCACACATACCACACATACCCCCCCCACACGAATGTACACATAGGGCACACACACAAACGGTCTCTATGAGATTAAAAACAAGGATAAATTCCTTGAAGAAATATTGGCTTAGGAATTGCCAGCTGGAAATATTCCAAATTTGATGACACATATGCATAATGAATTCAAAGAACAAAAAAATCTAAGGAGAATCCTGCTTTAGCACACAAAATTCAAACTATTAAACCTTCCACAAGAAAAAAAGAATAGAAATATGATGAGAGAAAATTTCTTGTCAAAGTAATGCAAAGGGGGAAAACAATGCAAAATATTTTTAAAGTATGTATGGTGATTTGAAAAAATGGCCCCCAAAGGAAGTGGCACTATTAGAAGGTGTGGCCTTGTTGGAGGAAGTGTGTCACTGTGGGGTTGGCTTTGAAGTCTCTTTTTCTCAAGCTTCCCTCCGTGTGACAGTCAGTCAACTTCCTGTTGCCTGCAAGATGTAGCACTCTCAGCTCCAGTACCATGTCTGCCTGCACGCTGCCATGCTCCCCTTCATGATCATAATGGACTGAACCTCTGAAACTGTAAGCGAGCCACCCTTAATTAAATGTTCTCTTTATAAGAGTTGCAGTGGTCATGGTGTCTTTCACAGCAATAGCAAACCTGAACTAAGACAGTATGAAAGAAAATAATCTAAAATCTCATGTCCAAAAATATCTACAAAAATAAGGCAAAGCAAAGACATTTTGCACATCCACACAGCACAGAATTTGTTACCAGAAGACTTGCATTGCAAGAACTGTTACACAAAGTCTTAAATTATACCACAGAGCTATAGTAACAAAAACAGCATAGTACTGGCACAAGAACAAACACATACACAATGAAGTAGAATAGAAGACACAGAAGTAAGCCACCACCATCTGGTTCTTGACAAAGGAACCAAAAGCAATGGAGAGAAATGGCCACTTTAGCAAGTGGTACCAGGAAGGCTGAGTGTCTTTACTAAGAACCGGAATTAGATCCTGCCTCCCCGCACGAACATCAACTCCCAATAGACTAAAGATTGTGACCTAAAACTCTGAAACTACTAGACTAAAAGAAAAAATGTCGTAAGATGCAGGCACAGGTTTTCTAGGCAGGACCACAACAGCTCAGGAAACAAAAGCAAGAGGAGACAAATGGGACTACATCAGACTAGAGATCTGCATGATGAAAGAAACAGAATGAAAAAGCCTATAGAAAAGAAAAGCTTTGACATCTATTCATCTAACAGGAAATTAATATATAGAATAGATTTTAAAAACTTAAAAAAATTAAACATCAAAAGAGCAAATAATTCAATAAATGAACAACTGAACTGAACAAACAGTTCTCAAAAGAAATTTTTAAAATGACAAACACACACAAAAAAACTAATATCTTTACCCATCAAAATGCCACCAAGATTCCATCTCACCCCAGCCAGAACTGCTTTTATCAAACAAATAAACAAAAACCAAAAGCAATAAATGCTGGTGAAGATATATAGAAAGGAAACCTATTCACTGCTGGTTAGAATGTAAATTATTCTAGCCACTATGAAAATCAGTATGGAGGTTTCTCAAAAAACTAAAAATTGAACTTCCATATGATCCAACAGTATTCCTTCTACATATGTACTCAAAGGAATCTAGGCAGCTCATTACTGGTATACTATGAACATCACTGCCGTATTTACAAATTGTAATACTGTGTAAGCCTTGAAGTAACTGGTCAAATAACTTCTCAGTGTTAAGTCAATAGACCAACAAAGGAGAAGTTTATCTGTAAGAATGCAGATGAAGAAGAAAAGGGAACAAGGGAGAGATGGTATGGACAGAAACAGGCAACAGATGGGATCACACCAAGAATCAAATTTGATATCAATACTCTAGCTATCCAAATCCAGACAGGTTTATACAACTATTTAACATAAAGACACAAGTTTAAAGCATAAGAATGAAAAAGTAAGAAAGGAAAAACAGCTATTTTTAACATGACTAAAAGAAGACTTCAGAGAAGAGATACCAGTTAAGCAATGAGCATCACTATCATAATTACAAAGGGTCAGTTCACCAGAATGCCACATTTATGCATCTGATACCAGAGCTTTAAAGTATGAGAAGCAAACTGACAGAAGTACACGAGAGAGAGAGGTCCACAATCAGAGCCAGTGCTTTCATGGTCCTTCATTCAACAGCAGTCGAAACAAGTGGACCCAAGGATCCAGAGGGCATGAGGGCACCTGACAGCCTGTAGACCTGACACTGAAAAACATAGCAACCAGATGATGTCCTTTCCCTTCTACTGTGCCTTGCTCAAAGGCTGTAAAGCCTATTTAACAAATTAAAATGATGCCACACACGCAAAGTGCATTCCTTCACACTGACATCAACAAAGAAACTAAACTAAAAATTACTAACAAGCAAATCTCTTAAACACCCCCAAATGTTTGGGACAAAATACCATACTTCAAAATATCCCATGAGTCAAAGAAGAAATAAAGAAGAAGAAGTATTCTTAAAATGAAAATGTAGATGCTCTGTATGAAGGTTTGGGGTATACAAACAAGGGTGATGTAGCTGTGATGGGGGACAGCAGCAGGGAGGTGCAGCAAGGGGTGGGGGTGGAAGGGTAAAACAGGAGGAGACACAACGGAGGAGGCAGCACAGGGAGACAGCAGCTGGAGCATGGGGTGCAGCCAGGGGGAATGCAGAAAGGCAGGGGTGGCTGCAATGGGAAAGGGGTTGCAGCCAGCAATACTCAGATCAGAAAAGGAAAAAGACCTCAAAACTCAGTGAACTCAGCTCCAATTTCAAGAAAGAAAATATCCTCCAAAGGACTAAATCATTGAACTAGAAAGTAAAGACAGAAAAAAATGAAGTCAACGCTGCTTCTCTGAGAGGGTCAATAATCAATACATGTGTGTGCACACTGCTCAGGAAAAGGTAGAAAACACAAAAGATTTGTGTCAGTGCTGAGTCTCTACTTCTACTAGTAGCTGAGGGAGCTACCCACAGACTTGACACTGTTGCTGACATTAACAAACTTGTTCAAGCTGAGTAGGGCTCTTTCCATAAAAAAAATAGAACTGTTACTAAACCTATTGCAAAAAGTAAATTCCAAGCCAGATGGTATTATCAGTAAGCAATGGAACACTGAAGGAGGAGAAACAAGTCTATGAAAACCACCCAGAGAAACTTAAGTGTTTCTGAACACATGTAATGAGGAAAGCATTACATACACATCAAAAGCAGAAAGAAGCTTCAAACAAAAAAGGAGAACCACAGAACAATGTCATCAAAAAACAGGGAAGAAAACGTCCTCAGCCTATTTTCATCATATTCAGCACAAAAAACGATAACCAAGAAACAGCAGGCTAATTAACAGTTGAGAATTGATGTAATTCAACATACTTCAAGACTTTTAAAAAGCATGTTGTCTCAATAGATGCATAAAAGGTATTTAACAAAATCCACCATCCATCTTGGTAGGAATTCCAGCAAAGCAGGGAAAGAAAGGGACATACTGAACACGGTAGACAACAACTACAACAACTACAGACGACGGCCAAACCCTTCGTGCCAATGGATGTAGTGCTTGTCAGAAGATTGCTAGATTGTAGCTCAGTCAGTAGACCACTTGCCTTGTAAAGTACAGCTCTTAGAGTCAATCCCCAGTACTGCCAAGAACAGTGGGCTAGAAAAGGGAGAGGAAGGGGAGATGAACAGAGAAGGGTGGAGCTGGTGCCGCAGGGTGGGCACTATCTATACCACCTTGGCCAGCCACAGTGTCCTCCTTACCTTCTCCCTCCAACCCCACTAGGGTCACGTTATTAGAAGGCACCTGAAACACTCAAAGGGGACTGCATGGCCAAACAGTGAAGCCTCCACATTCACGACAGTGCCATGGCAGGGGATAGGTACAATACTTTCTGTACATATTAAGCAATGTGTTTTCCTTTTAAATAACTGAGGTGAAAGTCACATCACATATAATTAACCACTTCAGACAAACAATTCAAAGGCATTAAATACCTTCTCCCCAGTTCCAACATAAGTGCACCTCTCCAAAGGGAAATCCCACTTCCACAAGGCAGTTCCCCTTGAGACTCTCTCTCACCCCTGCCCCTGTAAGTGGAATCATACAGCATTTGGACATTTGTGGATAGGCTGTATCACATGATGTTTGCAAGTTCCATCCACCTTGTGCCATATGTCACAGACGTTCTTTTCCTTTGTTTTTAATTGTGGTAAAAGACATATAACATAAAATATAACAATATGAACATTTTAATGTGCAGCTTGGTACTATTAATAATAGTCACATTATTTATAACCATCACCACCAAAATCCTTTATCTCGCACATTTGAAACTATTCCCAAACCACTCTCCATCAGGGCTTCCTAGGCTGTTGGTAAGCACCACTTGTCTCTGTCTCTACAGACGAGACTACTGCAATTCCTCTTGGAGTTGGAAGCCCACCGTGTTTGTCTCTTTTGACTGGCTTCCATGGCTAAGCAACATTTCATTTGATGTGCTGCACACCACAGTTTGCTTGTCCTCTCATCTGACAACAGGCTGTTTCCATCCTTTGGCTACTGTTGTAAGGGTCTTTTGAAATAATACTTGGGGGCCGGGCTGTGGTGGCGCACGCCTTTAATCCCAGCACTCGGGAGACAGAGCCAGGCAGGTCTCTGTGAGTTCAAGGCCAGCCTGGTCTACAAAGCGAGTTCCAGGAAAGGCGCAAAGCTACACAGAGAAACCCTGTCTCGAAAAACCAAAAAAAAAAAAAAAAAAAAAAAAAAAAAAAAAAAAAAAAAAAAAGAAAGAAAAGAAAAGAAAAAGAAATAATACTTGGTCAAACAATGACATGGAAGACTGAGGCAAGGCACGTGGAAATGACTTCATCTACACTGAGAACAGCCATCCTCAACAAGAAGCTTCCCGGACGTCATACAAGCTTACAAACTAAGGCTCTGGAAGCCAAGAAGATGTAGGCAGCACACTCTTGTCCTTTAAGGAATATAAAGTTTCTTAAGACCATCAATTCAAATACGCAAGAACCTGAGACATTTTATCTATAACGTAGGATTATTATTTTACCTCAAAGAACTAGGAATCTTTGGATAGTAAAGAAAGGTCAAAGGCAGAAGGCTTTGGGAGCATGCAAACTGAAGCTTAGAGATGGGGAAATGTGTCTGAAATGATCATTTTTCATGACTGTTTACTTGCTACAAACTCACTTTGTTCTAACTGAAGGCAATTTAATGAAGTAGGCAGGTGAACGTGAGTATGTGAACTCAAATATAAACTAAAATCCAATGATGGAGAATAACAAGGAGAGTCCAAGAAAGAACCAGTTTTCAAAGATGGAAACATCTTGCCCTTTCCTGAAGGAATTCTTCAGAGGAGGCCCAGCAGTCTCTCAGAGACACTTTCTCTCTTTCGGTCTGGTTTCAAATCTTCTTACCCTGCTCTCCTCAAAATCAAAAAGAACAAGAAGGCCCAGAACCCACTTCTCACGTGTGGATTCCTCTCAGTGTTCAGGAGGGAAGCAAGGTGGATGGGAAGGGGATGGATGCAGGATGGCAGAAATGCTGCCCTAACTCTCACATGGGCTGGCCTCTGGGATGGAAGTGTCCCAAAGACTTGTGAGCTCTGCTCTTGCAATGACCTTGCAGGATAAATTCAGACCCCAGGGCAGCCCAGAGTTAGGCTGATCTTTGCTTAACAAGGGGGAACGGTGGGTCAGAGATGTGGATATCTGAACAAATGATGAGTGGTATTAGGGAAGCAAGGAAAGAGACAGTTAAGGAGTTGACAAAGGAGAAGGAGAAAAACAGGGGAAAGCGAGTGATAATAATGAAGAAGAAATACGGGTGTGAGACCGCAAATGTCAAATGCCACAGCATGGGAGAACCCAGGAGGAGTCAGCAGCAGCCTGCACATACAGACCTAACTAAGTGTTTTAGTTTGAAATTCATTTTCAGACATCTGGGTGCTGACAGAGGAAGTGAGTTTAAAACATTTCCTTCTTAATTCCCCCCTGGGCAGCATAGAGTTAAGACTCTTCAGAAGAACAACAAAGGCAACTGAATAATTTGAAACAAAGTACTACCCAGGTGACAATTACCATTTCCTATGGAGTACATACAGCTCCAGAAAAAAAAAAAAATCTGAAAAGCTGTAAAACAAAGTGGCTTCTGGAACTGAAAAGAGCGGACTAGGGTTGAAAGCGTGATCAGACCACAAACTGGCCACAGAACATGGAGAAATAAGTTGGCACTCAACAGGAAGCTTCCTCTCTACTGGCTGCTGGGGTGGGAAGGGTCATCAACAGTCTTACCCAGCTGTGAACCCTGTGAACTACAATAACAACTGCCAGATAAGCATCATATGAGTGCAACAATGGCATGAAAGTTATGGAGGTAGCCAACCACTTTCTGACTGGATTTAAGGTCTACTCCAGAGAAGGAAATGTATGCCTGATACTACAAATCTGACCAAGAACCCATGGTTGGAGAGCTTGACAGGCCCCAGGGGTGAACATACTACTGTTATTTTCCTAAATGGGCATAGTATCAATCTGCCCCCGGAAATTCATTATCTCTATATTCATAGATTAGTGCAGCTCTCAGACCTCATCAAAGAAGTTTCTTTGTGCAATGGACAGTAGTTAACATAGAAAGTCACAACTGGTCAAAAATCTAAAAAAATAAGTATCTGTGGAGTGCTCAACCACAAACGGAACAGCTATATCACAGCTCCCAACCAAGGCTCAGATCTCATCAAGGAAGAGAGAGCAGAAAGATTATATGAACCAGAGGTTAGGGAGGACTTGAGTCAGTGATTTCTGAACATGACCTCACAGCAGCTGTGGTTGCCTAAACAAGACCTGCACAATATGGAGTCAAGCAACATTCCAGCATGGAGTGGGGAGGGGCTCAAGAGCCCCACCGACCTTGGTTGGGAAGCTACTGACAGCTGGTCACTTCTGGGGAGGGAGAGTCAGTTTTCTTTAAGGATTTGATCCTGGGTAGGTTGACCATTCACCAGTGGATGGCCTCACACTAATGAGGATATGGGCAACACAAACTGGCATCAATGGGCTTTTTTAAAAGACCACCAAGTTGAAAGGGAATACAGAGGGTCAGGTGTGGATCTGGGAGGAGTTAAGGAGAGGAGAGGAGGATGAATATAATCAAAATACTTTGTATGTATGTATACATGACAGTCTCAAAAAATCAATGAAAATACTGTTTTAAATTTAAAAAAAAAATCATGGTCAGAAGCCTCTTTAGACCAATCTAAACACTTAGTGCTCTTCATAAATGTAATCTTTTCATGTATTTAGTTACATTTTTTTTTTTAATTTTTAAACAGCTGAGATGGCCTGTCTACTGTCTCAAAGTTGACTGCAAGTGTTCCACTGGAGATACTCACTCAGCTAGGCTAAGGCTCTCTGTTCTTAGTATAAATGAGACCCTCACTTTAACTGCCGAGCTCTGACAACATCTTCACTTCACATTTTAAAGTGGACCCTTAAGGATCCTTCTCATCAGATGACTACAACTGGAGTTACTTCCACACAAGCTAAAGCTTAGGAACTATATCGACAGGCAGCTACGTTTTGACTGCCATGCCCAGCATGGCCTGTTCTATGCACAGCACTGGAAAGCATGGCCAGGACAGGCAGACATGAGCTAAGGGCCATCTTGGCTCTGACATATAATGTAGAATAGTTCTAACAATTCCCTATTCTTAGAAATCCTAACCAGATCTACAAATTTAATGCTCAAATTTATAGGGAACAGTCAGACATAAGTTAATAAAAACTGCTTATTTGTTATTATCTTTAATTCAACTGGATATGACATTATATATAATTTTTCCTGAGAAATTTTCAGCGTGGATTTTGAAACTACTTTTACAAAGATACCATAATTGAAATATATAAATTACACTTCTGTTTCACATCTGCCACTGATGGATATCTGTGAAAGCATCGTTTACTTCCATCTTACATTGAGAAACAGGAAACAGGTGAACCCCAGAGTGAACAGTAACAGTTTACCCAAATAAAAGACTCTTCAAGAAACAGTAATTTCCAACAAATTCCCTGAATCAAGATGCAACAAAAAGAGAATAATCCACCTTATCTTCTGCTAGATGACAGATTGCTGGACTTAGATAAGGAATAGGTAGAGATACCTAAAATATGTACAAGCTGATCTAAAGGGTATTTTTGTTTCAGTATCACAAATACTTTTTATAAGTTAGCATTTGGACCTTGCATAACTTGTAAGTTATAAAGTATAGAAAAGCGTTCTACGATAAAAATAAAAGTAATTTTGAAACATAATTAGCAAATGTATTTCAATGACAGCTGTCTACACCTTAAGGAAAACTTCTCTGGGACTTGAGATGAAAAATAATGAAAAACAACCTTCTATTACTTTCTCCACAGAGCATGATAAAGAGCATGCTGGCAACTATATGAGTGAGCTATGTTCCTCAAAAGGGAGAAGGCTGGGCATCTACAAATATTGCTTCACTGTACTCCTTTTCCCTTTTTGCAACCATCTCCTCTAGTCTCGAGAACTCAGACCGTATTAAACAGTAATCTATTACTTAAGAGCATCCACTATACCAAAAGAGGGACTCTTCACAACCAAAGTCTGGCCACACAACAGAACAATGCATCAGATCATAGGCGGCAGGCACAACAATGCTCTTACAGGTTTTAAAGGGCTGAATGCAAAAATCTTACATTTGCTACATACAATAAACCACATTCATTTCATTGACTTAAAATGCCTGCTCAAAATAACCCTCACAACTTCTTTGTAGCAAGTGATAAGCTTATTAAGTTATTTAGTGGACATTTTTCAATGAATACATTTCCCCCATTCAAATGTAGCAAGCTATCTGAGAGTAATGCTTCAATGAGCATGTTATGTCACATCGTGCACTCAGACCTTGAGCTGTAGACTGCAGTACCCATAATGCATCAACAATAGCAGCTGATGATTTTTTAAAAGAAAACAGTTACAAGAAAATTTCCTCCTCTTTTTTTTTTCCCCCCCGCAACTGTATCATCAAGTTAACTATGGTATTCTGGATTCAGTGTACTTTCAATTCATAATTGAAATCATCCCCTTCACCAAACCATCATTGAAACAGAAAAGTTGTATGTTAGGTTCTATATTTTGTTCTGCTGTGTCCCATTTCTCCTAATGGCAGATGCTGTGGGCTGATCTCACAGGAGCAAAGGAGACCACGCTGAGGTCAGATCTCCTTGTGAGAGGCGAGGAGAGAGGGAAATTTTCACAGCTAGGAATGTGGTTAATGCATCCTCTATTCTGGTCTCAAGCTTTTCAGCTGGTGCATCACAATCCTACTCTTCAGCAGGGGTACACTCACCACCGCTCTCTGTATCTCACCTTCTTAAAATCAAAGACTCAATCCTAAAGCGTTAACAGAAGAATTACAAAGTAACTCTCTAGTTTGCATTTCCCATAATACTAAAATAAGGCTTTATCTCTAGTCTAGAACTTTGCTTTTTTAATACTGCAGAAAGCCTCTGTGAATCTGTTTAACGTATTTACTCTTTTCATCTATTCAGTGCCACTGGGCATAACACGTATTGCAGTGCGTGCCGCTGTCTTACACGGCGCCACATGACTCACTGTACCGCAGCGCACTCCACTAATCCTGTTTGGACAGCTGGGTCCAAGAGCTTCTCAGCTGCATTTTAATTGTTCCATCTTTCTTTTTCCTTTTTATTTATCTCTATGGCAAACTACTCAGGAATTTAATTTGTCAGGCTTCAAAAAGTAAATTTTGCCATTAATTTGTTTTCTTTGTATTAAGTCTAAACTAGGCATGTGATTTTTCTCCCACAAAATCGAAATACATTAATGATTATCAACTAGTCTTAAATAACAAAGTACAATAAATAAGATTTGCAAAGGTTTAAAATGGAAAGATGGCTGATCGCTACCATTATCTGCTGGACTGTCCTAACAGATGCAGCATTTAGCTTCAAATGGTGGCACTAATGTGCATGTTTCAAGATTAGCACACCATAAGCAGATATGTCCTACCAATCAAACATGAAAGAGACATACCCACTAAATACATGGCCTGTGGAGTAGAGGTCTCTTTTACAATTATACTTTGATTCTACTTTTTATTAAAACATGGAAGACTTTGTAAAAATTGTGATGAAAACTACAAAGCGCCCACTTTCTGACACAGCTGCAACACTGATGGCATGAGCCTCGAATCAACAATGGAGGCAGCATCTGAGTAGAGCAACCCCAGGCCCGCAACTGCTACTGAAACCAGGGCCAGAGCCCACAGGTAAAATCTGTCTGGTCATTTTCTAATCACTAATTTCCAAAATTAAAACCTAAATCTAGAGAATTATATAGAACTGCCTAAAAGAAACTTCTGCCTGAAATAATATTTAGCCAAGAACACACAGCCTAGACCAATGCTTTCTAAAAAGGGCCAAATGACTGCAGACTCAACTCTTTCAGTGACGAAGTAGAATTCTCTCTTACTTGTAAAAGACAGTAAGAGCCTGTCTGCGCACTGACACTGTAAGGAAATGCTATGATTGGCAGGCAAGCGGAGACCACAAGACTAAAGTGTCCTTCAGTTGGCATGTGCCCCCAGGGGCTGCACATCATGCTCAGCTCTATTATCATGGACACAAAGCAGCTTAAATGGGTTTACAAATTTCTACTTTTTAAAAGTACACATTAGGCTATACATTTGAAAAAATATTTCATGTATAAAAGATGGTTTAATATTTTCTAGGCATTAAACTGTTTTTAACAAGTCACAGTTTCCTTACTAGAAGATTCAGAAGCCCAACTTGTGAATGTAGTGAGAAAAAAAAAGTCTATTGTTTAGGAAAGGAATGTTTCAAGTGCTTAAAAAATAAATGGCCTTTGTTTAAGAAAAGCATTCGCTTTGGTATGACCATATACACAAATGAAATACAGAATAATTTAAGAAATATTATATTTTAAAGGTGATTTTAAAAAACCATTTACAAAGCAAAAGTTAAAAAGATTTAGGAAAGCTATCTATAAAGATATCGATTTTTAATAAACACATCTCAGTCAAATTTACCCAGTGTTCTTGACATCACAGGCAGAGCAGAGCTCAAGACTAAGATTGACACACAATTCCCAATGATCTGTGGAGAGAAAGAAAGGATGGTGAGCAGCCAAGCAGCAGGTGGCAAAGAGCCCACTCACAGCGTTCTGGGAAGCCACAGTGCAGGGCAGCTACCCAGAGCACTTGGCAACTTCGGAGTGATACTAAACGTAAGAGTAGAACTGAAACCTAATGAGCCTTTCCATTTAAAGTTATTCCTATGAATTCCACAAAATACATATGATATAGGTGCAACTATAAAGTCATAGAATACTTAAATCATACACATTTTATATTATTGATGTGGTTGTTAATTTGAAAACTTTGACTATGAAATAAAAAAAGAACACCTTTGGACTTCTGACTAAATGTTAAAAGCTCATTGTTACCAAGTTCTTTTATATAATATCGACTCTGACATGTTTAACTATTATAAGATTCAGTCTTAGATTTGAAAACACTAGAAACCAAAATATCTATACTCAAGTATTCCATTTTCTTCTGTTTACTCTTTTTTTAAAGAGGCACTGAAAACACCAATTAGTATTTAAAATCACCTCAACTAGATACTGGATACTTATTGACATTAAAGAACCTGTAGCCTTATACATCTGGGTGGATGGATAGATAGCTAACCCATATATGTAATATATTATAGAGGGGGTTCTTTGCCATACATACATACACACACTTTAAATAGGCTGTAAATATAGACTACATAATAAAAAGGGAAACAGGCCAGCAACTTTTAACCATTCTTCTTGGGCTGCCTGTGAGAATATTTTACAGAGACCCATTTATTACGTAAGATAACAGCCTTTATTGTTCTGCAGCCATTGACATATTGTATAAAGTCAAATTAGCCTCAGACCACACTGTTTCTGAATAGAGCTCTTCCTTCTCACTTTAATTATTCAGTACTGAAATAGTTTGTCTCTACTACTTGTAGCAACTAAGTTCTTCAGATTTCAAAAAAGCTCCTCAAGTACAGTTAGCACAGTCCAAGTTACTCATTAGCACTAAGTTTTCTTTAAGAAGAAAAAGAGTCCTTTCAGGAGAATTCCACAGCTAGTTACTGAGTTCTGTAGTTCTATGCATTTACAAGTGAATGGACGCAGTCCAAATTACACAGAGCACATCCTTTCCCATTCACTCGGCATTCTGAAAATCTTCCTTTGTGTGTCTGCTGCTTACAAATACCTAACAGCCCTGATGACTCACTAAAGCCAAAGAAGGGCCACCAGCACCTGAGGCTCCCTTACCTTTGTCATAGTTGTGTCATCCTTCTTGGGTGTAAAGTTTCCAAAAAATCTGAGGCTATAGAAACCAACAACAGAAGACACCATGAGATAGCTATGAGAATGAAGGAAAAAACGCTCCAGGAGAATGCACATTTCCCAAAGTCTGAAGCCCACGGGGAAAACACAACACAACAAAAAGCCACGGAGGCTTGAGAAGGACTGACTTGCTTTCCCTTCTAGACAAGTGTCTTACTAAATTGCCATTGTCCCAAGAACTAGACAGAAACCTTGTTAACAGACATAACATTCAACTGAAGAAAGGATACAAAATCAGAATGATTTCAAGTGCAGCTCCCACAAAGCCAAAAGTGGAGAGAGAGGCGCTTCCTATCCCAGGCCCCTGCAGGGAAGACACTCCTCAGAACCAGTGACACCATTACACAAGACAGTTCCAATTGGGAACATTCAACACCTTAGAATAACATGAATCTTCCAAAAGCTAACTGACTTCATAAACTCAGCAGCATGTTAATAATTTCAGTAGGTTCAAAAGAACCTGACTGACCTCAAATGTACTTTTAAGTGGCTTACCAAAACGATGCCATTATGATCACTGCTATAAAATAGAACCAACTGCTATTTGAGAAAAATGTCTTGAATGTTCTACGGAGGTTTTTTTAATAGAATAACATATAGTAGTTTAGAGTAGAATATAGAGCTAAACCAAGGCAGAAGCAACATATAAAAATTATGCCATAAAGCCTGCCCAATTTAAGATATACTTACAAATGTTTATCCAATTTCTTTTTCTCAAATTTTCCTCAATAATTCAGTTACAAAGGTGTGACTGCTAACACTTTTTAAAAAATTTAAAGTAACTTTAACACAATAAAAAGCAGCGCATAAATTTTTATAAATGTTATCCTAGTCACAAAACCTACCTTTACTTAGACAAAACAGAATAAATAATGTTCAGATACTGGTAACTGACAGCAAACATCATTCCCCACTAAAAGAGGAACAATATTTTCAAAGCTTACTGATAGAGATTAAAAGATAATATCTGAATGCACATCACCATTCCCCTGGTCATTTTAAACTACAATAGCAGAATAAAGCAAAATGCAGTCACACCAATAAAATATCAAGCAACAGATAATATCACACATTATATATACACTCTAATTTGGACATAAAGGAATAAGAATAACCACGGCAATTCCATACATGAATAAAGTGATGGCATAGGACTTACCATCTTCTGTCATTCAAGAGAACATGAACAATGCCAAGAGCAAGTGGTCAAATTTTGGACACACTACCCCAACTTGGCACCCTAGAAAGGTCCTTTGTTGTAAGGACTGTGTTCCCTAATCCAGAGAAGAGGAGCTTCCTCCTCCCTGAAAGCAGGACCCAGAAGCAGTGGAGCATATGATTTAAGGAGCAGCTCACCACACGCTCATGGTCCAGCATGCCCACCACTGTCCACTCCTCAGCAAATGGAAGCTAAGCTTTCATAAATTTTTATTAAATAAATTCATCCACTTTTCTCTCATTATGCTTTTTACTACTAAGACCTCCACCATGAACCCTGTGCTGGATAAGAAAAAGATCCTACTTTCTTCTCCTACAAAGGTATATTGGCCAAGATAGAAAAATGCTCGGGAATATTCACTCTCTCAAGACAGACTAAGGGAAAACTAAAAAGTGCCCATACATTTACACAAGCATGCAGGGAGCCCTGGAGATACAAGTCACTACACTGTGCAATAAGGAGAAGACACAAAATACACCCTGTTCTTCTGCACATTAAAGTGGGGTGAGAGTCACCAGAAGTCACAGGTGCAAAGCCCAGCTGCAGAAAAAGGTGTGTCCTTGGCAGAAGGCACTCCAGTGAGGACTGCTGTTGAAACAAGGGTGATAAAAGGTGGCAGCAGGACCCAGACACACTGATGGTTGGGGAAATCAAGAAAATGGCTAAAGAAATTAAAAGCAGGATATCTTCATCTCAGATAAAAAGAAAGGAATTAAGACAGGAACTGATTTTTTTTCCTATGGAAAAAAAATGGCAACATCTGGCTTAAAGAGAAATTTGACATAGTAAGGTCAGCAGGGTTTTAAAGTCACCACTACGGGGACTGGAAAAGCTGCTGACCTAGGAAAACAAAATGAACTTCAAAATGTAAATCCACTTTATATGTTCAAAAGCTACCAGGTCTGATGGCCCATATCTGAAATCCCAGTACACAGGAGGTAGGAGTAGGAGGATCAGACTTTCAGCCATCTGTGGCTCCATAGGGAGTTTGAGGCCAGGCTGGGCTACATGAGATCCTGTACCAAAATATAAACACATACATGTGTGTTTACATGCACAAGCCATATGTACATACACAGGCATGTGAGCATGCATGCAGATATGCACACACACACATACACACACCACCACCACCACCACCAGCAGCAGCAGAAGAGGGGAATTTCCAAACTTTATAGACACCTAGAAAAGTGTTGCAAGCTAAAGATAGTGGCATGCATCTGTAACCTCAGCACTTAGGAGGCTGGGCAAGAGCACTGCAAAAGGATGGCAAGGTTGACAGTTTGTCAACTATAAATATTTAATGATATATACTTTCCTAATAGAACATATATTCAAATATATGCCAGAATCTAATAAAATCATCAACTTTTTTATTTGGGATTATTTTTGAGACAGGGTCTTAATGTGTAGCCCAGGCTAGCCTTGAACTCAAACTCACAACATTGAGTCTCTTAGGTGCTGGGATTGCATGCATGTGCCACCATGATTAGTGGAATCATCAATCTTTAAAACGGATAAAAGTTAACTCATGAAAACAGCCCATCTGGACTCTCCTCCAATAACCCACATTTTAAGCAAGTTTCCTAAATTTTGTGATACTCCTGACACACAATTCCCTTCACTTTTCCCAATATATAACAAATTTGTTAAATCTAGATGATCTGCTCTTTATACATCACTATTTTTTGAACATGCATTTTCTTTAAAGAATTACAAATAAAAATTTCAGTAAAAATCAACATCAAGTCTGACACTGAAGTCTATAACCTTGGTACTTGAAAATAATGCCCTAGAAACCAAAGTGTGTGTGTGTGCGTGTGCATGTGCGCGTGCGCCCGTGCCTGTGTGTATGTGTGTTTATTGTGAAAGCCCTTTATTCAGAGAAATTCATAGGGTTTGGAAAGTTTACATCCAGAAAGGTGTTTTCAGGAACTTATACAAAATATTCAGACACACATCTAGAAAGGCTTTTGAATGCATTTAACTTTACCCTTGTTCCCTTTGGCATTGCAGTCTCATCAACCAGCAGACAAAGAATGTTACACGCCACCAAGAGGACCGAAATGGACTGCAACAGAGAGGGAGCTGTCAGGTCTGTTTCCAACACTGCTTTTGACAATACACATCACATGTGTCTTTCAGAATGGGGGACGGTACAGCATATACAAAACTCCAAGACAAATTCCAAACATTTTATAAGTTATCATTTCAACAGAAGGTAACAATATGGATGGATTTACTATGTAGACTTCTCAGTGAGAGGCCCACAGCCCCACAGACTCTACCGGGGTAAGCTTTACCACAGCTCACCTTAGAAAGGAATCCCACTCCTGCAGCTTTGGGAGCAGCAGCCATGCTTTATGTTTTCTTAATTCTCCTCAAGCAGAACCTGCAGTTCCTGCTGCATGATGAAGTGCAACCTTAAGGATCTACCTGACTGTCATTCATTTCTACTTTTGCTCTGCTGAATTTTTACAATCGATACAGACAGATTTTGATTCTGTTGACAGAAACCCAGTTTACTGGGAACAGCTCAGCTAAGGGAAACACTAAACAAAAGACAATGCACTTTATTTAAGGCAGCAAGTAACTTCTTACTGTTTCAAAAAGAAGTAGAACCATAACAGCAGGATACACCAAATTTCTCTCCCACGCTGAAGCCTTTTTTCGCCTCTCTATTAGAAAGAAAAACAAAATAAAATAAAAATTTCAGCAATTTCAAATAATTCTCTCCAGGTCCTATTTTTACCACACCTCATTATATTGTAACCAGTATACATTACTTTTTGTTTTCAGAAAAACATAAATTTTCAGATACATTGTTTTTTATTTTCCTCTATAAACTATAAAAATCCATTTAAAATCAGCATACTACATTAAAAGTTCAATCCCATGAATCTTAAATTTCAGCTTGGTAAAGACACTTTTTCTTTTAAGGAACTATATTTATATTGTTAGTAAATAGCTCACTTTTAAGATGAAGAGCATGTGTACTTGATACACATGCATATACTGATATAGGCAGACATTTGAGTGAATAAAGGAGTGTGAATGACAATTCCCTCTCATCTCAGGTCCCAAGGCTGAACATCTGTTTTCTAAAGACTATAAGGGAACTTTCCCTTCTGGTTGAAACAAACTACTTTATACCACAGCCATCCCATACACTAGGGAAGAAGAATTAAACTTGAAAACCATCTCGAGATGTATTAGAGCAACAAGAAAAGGGAAAAAAAAGAGGCTGATATTGTGTGATGTAGAATGGCATCCATTCCCAGCAAGGCATTTTTCAATATGGAGTTGGCATGAGCCCAAGAATCTGAGAACTCAAGGGAAGTCAAGAGACAATGAATGGCCTGAGTGGCTCAGCAGTTCAGAGCACCTGCTCCTCATCCAGAGTGCCTAGATTTGGTTACAGACTCACATTGTATGGCTCACAACTACCTGTGGTCTGTGTTGATGTCTGTGGCTCCTGTCATCACCCAAGGCCATGAGGATGCCTGGGGTCTGGGCTGCCATATGTGCCATGTTGGTGCCCAAAGACCATGCCATCACAGAGGCTACCCCAAGCTGAATGGCCTACACTGCCACCTGGGACAATGGAAGCATGAGGGCCTGAGCTGCAGCCCAGGGCCATGTCTGTGTCCATGGCCTTATTATAGCCAGAGTCTGTGTTGACATCCATGTCATCTGTTGCAATCAAGGGCCATGCAGATGCCTAGGAACTGGCCTAGCACCTGGGGCCATGTTGATGTCCAAGGGCTACCCTGCAGCTGGGGCAATGCTGATCTGAGTGGTCTGTGCTACCACCAAGGGCCATGGAAACATCCAGGCCCCAGCTGCAGCTAGGGACCATGTCTGGGTCCATAGTCCCTACATAGTCAGGTCTCTGTACTGATGTCCGTGGCCCATGTTGCCACCAAAAACAACAAGGATGCCAGAGGTCTGTGCTGCCACCTAGGGCCATGCTGGAGTCTGGGGACCATGGTACTGCTATGCCCATTCCTATCTGAGGGCCTATGCTGCCATACTGAGCCATGGTGACAACCAAGCCCAAGCTGTTGCTGATGGCCATATCTAGTGGCCTTGATGCAGCTGGGGTCTGTGTTGATGTCTGTTGCCCGTGTTACCACAGGGGCCCTGCTCCATAGCCACAGGATCTCCATAACTCAGGGCAACAGCAGGATATCTGAGAGGAGATTCAGTGAGGGTACAGCATTGATGGTGTACCAGATGTCAGAGGCCTTGAACCAGACTAATAACTCACTACACAACGAACATTTGCAAGTAAAGCTAATTAGACAAAAGAGCATACTGCATGATAGACTGCAGCTCCCAATGCCACTAAGATGAATGAAGAGGCAATAGAGAGGCAGGAAAAATGGAGGAGGGAAGTGTTTTTGTTTGTTTGTGTGTTTAATATTCTTACTTGTATTTTTTATTTTTATTATTACTTTTAAGTTTTCCTTGCGGGGAGGAACTACAAGGGTGAAGGGCAGATATAGAGGGACTGGGATGAGTGGAACTGGGGTTCATGATGTGGAATTCCAAAAGAATCAATAAAAATTATATTTAAAAAAATGATAAGATAATGACCAGCAATTTTTCAAATAATGAAATCATCAAGCCACAGCCACAGAAAAAAGAAGAGAGAGAAAGGCAGGCAAGCAGGCATATACACATGTGCACAAGCACACACACACACACACACACACACACACACACACACACACACACACACACACAATGTTCAGGACCCTGAACTTCTGATCATGGGAAGTACAATGGCTTTGAGGGACAGTGAATAATACAAACCTAAATGACCTCGCTTGCCATCTTGAAAGTTTCTAGAACAAGATGCGAGGCAAAGGAACCAAAAAGAAGCTCAGCTCATCCCTTAGCTGGAAACATAAAATGTGAGTCTGAGAAGACCAACTACCTGAAGTCTTAAGAGACAAGACTGCAGGACAAAGTAAGAACACCAAAACTCTGCAAAGGGTCACCTCAGACATGACTTTAGTCCATGGCCAAAGATAAACATGAGGGACTAGTGCTTGACAGTTGCATGGGTCACAAGGAGAGATGCCCCACAGTGGAGCAGGTGTCCTGGAGCAGTACTATTCTGGCCCAGCCTAATGAGATTTCAAAGCCAGTAACTGAGTTAGTTATCTGCATTTTAAACCCAAGTTCCTTCCTCACAGGGCTGAAAAAAAAAAAAAAAAAAAGCCAGCATCCCCAAATGTCTATTTTCCCATCAAAAATTGCCAAGCATGCAAAGAAGCACGAAATAAAAACAGTGAAACAAAACCAAACATTTTTAACTTATTAAGAGCTAACAAAGATGTCACAATTCATAGTAAAGAGACTGGAAGTGTAGGGTTTCCACTGTTGTGATATACAACACTATGATCAAAAGAAACCTGGGGAGAGGGGTTTACTTCAGCTTACAGTTGTAGTCCATCATCTAAGAGAATCAGGACAATAACTCAAGGTAGGAGTGTAGAAGCAGAACTGATGCAGAGGCCACAGAGGAATGCTGCTTACTAGCTTGCTCCTCATGGCATGTTCAGCCTACTTTCTTACACAACTCAGGACCACCTCCCCAAGGGTAGTACCATCCACAATGGGCTGAGCCCTACCACTTCAATCATTAATTAAAAAAAAAAAAAAATGCCCACAGGCCAATTTTAGTAGAACATTTTCTCAGTTGAGGTTCTCTTTTTCCAAATGACTCTAGATTTAGCTCAGCAGTTCTCAACCTGTGGGTCTCAACCCCTTTGAGGGGCGCTAAGACCATCAGAAAACACAGATATTTACATTCCAATTCATAACAGTAGCAAAATTGCAGTTACGAAGTAGAGACAAAAATAATTTTACAGATGGGGATCCCCACAACATGAGGAACTGTATTAAAGGGTCCCAGCATTAGGAAGGTTGAAAACACTGCTCTAGATTGAAAAATAACAGACAACCATCACAGCTCTCAGAGAGGCTATCAAGATGGCTGAGTTGGCAAAATACCTGCTGTGCAAGCAGGAAAACCTGAGTTTGATCACCAGAATCTACATGAGAAAGCCTAGTATAATGCACATGCTTGTAATCTCAGGACTGGGGAGACAGAAACAGGAAGATTTCTGGGACTTCTGGCCAGGCAGTGTAGCCAAATCAGTGAGCTACAGATTCAATAAAAAATAGATTAATCATGAAAAATCTCAAGAAACAAAGTAGAAAGCAATCAAGGAAGAAATCTGGTATCAACTTCTGGCACACAAAGGCACCCACAGGTGAGCACACACTCGAGTACATACATACACACACACACACACACACACACACACACACACACACATACTTAGAGTGCTCTCATAACTATATTCCTTTTTTTTTTTCCAGCAGAGTTAGAGGAAACAGCAATTAGCAGCATGAAGATAACAGGCCCAAGCAAAACTGAAAACCAGTGTCTGAGAACAAAATAAAGCAGTAGGAGTTAAAAAACAGACCAGACCTGCAAAGAAAGGTTGAGATGAGTAAAACAGCAACAGAAACTATCCAAAACCAAACACAGAGAGAGTCAGCCTTGAGCTACAGCCAATCTGCAAATAACTGAAGTCCCTGAAAAGGGTAACAACATAAAGAAGAAAAGAAAAATATTTTAAATTAACAGCCAAATCTTCTCTAAGTTATATGAAAAGTATAAATTCTCACATCCAAGAAACTTGATGAACCGAAGATCAAGAAAACCACATTAAGGTAGATCATAATCAAACTACCTTACATCAGTTGTAAAAAAGACATCTTAAAAGCACATTTTTAAAATCACATTGACAGAGAGGTTTTTACATATTATTTCTCAAAAATAATGCAAGTGGGGCTAACAAGATGACTCAGTGACTAAGGGTCCTGCCACCAGCCTGACAACTCAAGTTCAATCCCCAAAGCCCACATGGTGGAAAGAAAGAGCCTCGTCCTGCAAGTTGTTTGCCATCCTCCACACTCACTCTGGCATGTGCAGCTACACACTGGAAAAATCAACTCAAGTGAAGAGACAAAAACCCAACATCTTTGAATATTAACGTATTTGAAAAGTAACTTTAGGGGCTGGAGAGATGGTTCGCTGGTTTAGAGCATCTGTTGTTCTTGAAGAGGACCAGTTCATTCCCCAGCTCCCAGAAGGTAGTTCACAGCCTCTGGTAACTCCAGTTCTAGGGGATACACAGATAGACATGCAGGCAAAACATTCATACATATAAAAATAAATAAGCCTAAAAAAGTAATTTCAGAGAATATATACTTACCCTCTCCCATAAGAAAGACCAGTCAATGACTCTGAACACAGAAAGTTTTTAATACAAACTAAACTTTCATATATTTTCATATGTTTTAAGACTATTTTACAGTCTTTTAATAACTAACCAAGATCAACAAATAAATCCAAAAAAAAGTACAATACCTAATTTTGTCTTAAGGGTCTTTACATTCTCAAGTTCTTGCTCTAATTCCATTATGTTGTATTCCACTGATGAAGACAGCCCTAAAAAAGCAAAAGTATTTGTAAGTGTAGCAGTGGAAGCCTTACACTGGACAGCAGGTAGACCACTAGTTCAAATACTAAACATTTGGTAATCACTGACAGCTGGGAAGAACAAATATAGCTGTGAGTCACATAAAAGCTCACTAGTTAGAGCATCGGTTCTCAACCTATGGGTTGCAACCCCTCTGGAGATCAAACAACCCTTTCACAGGGGTCGCCTAAGACCATCAGAAAACATGGATATTTATATTATGATTCATAACAGTAGAAAAATTACAGTTATGAGCAGCAGCAAAAATATTTTTTTGGTTGGGGGTCACCACAACATGAGGACCTATATTAAAGGTCTGTGGCATTAAGAAGGTTGAGAACCACTGATTTAGAGCATTCAAGCTCTTGATGACTGAAAACCACGTTTCTTGGAACAGTGTCTTTCCTTGCTTGATCTATTATAATTTTGTTTTCATGTGCTTACTAGAACAAGAACAAGGAGTCAAGACCTTCCGCTCTCTAGTTTGCTTCCCTAAGACAACAATTATCACCAGTGTGGCTGGTGCTTCCACAACTTTCTTCACATTCATATTTAACTTCTGTCTTACATATGGGTTTTCTCATTCATCCAATTTCTTAGACAGATGTCAAACCAGGCACATGAGTTGACTGTCTGCTGTTGCCTGTCAATAAACATTCCCAGCAGCTGAGTATGCAGACCACAATCTGGATGTGCTGCAACTTCACTCAACATGACTTCATTTGTCAGGATCTGGTGAACATTCACATGTCCAGTTCATTTGCTTCTATTATCTTTGTGAGACAGATTTCCAAACTTCAGAATGGTGGGCCATTTATAGTTTTAAAAGCTTTTTCAAGTTTATAGCTCTCAAATGTTTTTATGTACTATCATAATTCAAATTATTTAGCTTTTAAAAATCCATATTTTCAAAATGCCTATATCTTCCCTAGCACTGGATGTGGCCAACTGTTGAACTTTTGCACATCTTCCTAAACGCATCAGATCCCATCTCATGTTTCTCACATGGATTTGCTCCACTCCTACGTTCTACTTGTCTCTCCAATGGTTTATGCACAGTATCTTTCTGTTCCTTCTGCTTGCTCTCTTAAATCCTGAAACAGATAAATTTCAAATGTGCCAGGTTAGGTTTCCTCTACTGTTAAGGGATTGTTTTCATCATGAATGTGCATTTAGTTGCTAAGGGTCTGTCTCCCTTATTATATCTCTAAGACTGTTACATTTTTCTTGTAAAACTTATTTTATCATTTCATAGTGATCATTTTCTTAAATGTTCTGCAACCTAAATTCTTTTTTGAGAACTTTTTTATTGTTGTTGTTGTTTCGAGACAGGGTTTCTCTGTGTAATTTTGGTGCCTGTCCTGGATCTCGTTCTGTAGACCAGGTTCACCTTGAACTCACAGAGATCTGCCTGGCTCTGCCTCTGGAGTGCTGGGATTAAAGGTGTGCACCACCATTGCCCAGCCTTTTTTGAGAACTTTTAAGTTTACTTCTTTTTTTGAATTTTACTTGCCTCGCATGTGTGTGTGTGTGTGTGTGTGTGTGTGTGTGTGTGTGTGTGTGTGTGTGTGTTTCCCTGTAGTCATTATCTAGCTAAATCTTATTTGAAGTTTAATCTCTATCAGTTTAGAATTCATTAGTAGCTGTTAGGTGGTGGCACATAACTTTAATCCCAGCACTTGGGAGGCAGAAGCAGGCAGATCTCTGTGAGTTCAAGGCCAGCCTGGTCTACAGAGTGAGCTCCAGGACAGCCAGAGCTGTTACACAGAGAAACCCTGTCTGGGAAAAAAAAAATTCATTTGTGATAAGCAAATGAACTTGACTCCCTACTTAAAATAGCAAAGCAGTTCACAGGATAGGCCAACAGGAAACTTTCCAGTAAAGGTTAGCCCTGGATAATACATATACAAGCAAAACTAAATGGACTCAGAAGGTTATATATGCATTTGTGCATAAGTGTATGTATTTACATGTAATAATAATAATAATTAAAGAAGATATCATAAATTTGGGAGGGTGGAAGAGTTGGAGGGGGAGATAGAAAGGACCAGTAATGTAGATGCAATGCTCATGTATGAAATTCTCAAAAATAAATAAAACTATTAATTTAAAAAAAGAGCATATACAAGCAAGCAGAGAAAGAAAGCAACTGGAAGCCCTAGTGTCAGGAATCCTGTTACAGCAGTATGAGGAAGAGAGAAAGCCCTGAATGAATGAAGTCTTGAGTGACTGTGTATTGTTGATATGGGTGGGTATAGCCATGTCAAGGACCACAAAGCCTCAGAGCCATGGGAAAATGAATAGCAAGGCCTTCCTTCCTGGTCCAAGTGCAAATGTTGATTATGAATGCAGAAAAATGTCCACCATAGCTTTCCCCCCTCAGCAGCCTGAAGACTGCTATCCTACAGAGACATTCCTACTCAGATTAACTAAACCTGCCTCCTTGTTCAGCTATACGAAATAACCCTGCCTCCCTATTCAACTCAATATAATAAACACACTGAGTTTTTTACTTGCTTTGGATTCCCCATCAGCAAGACCAGTTCAACATAATACAATTTCTTTCTGTGCCTGTCTTTTCTTCATTGAAACTTAGAAATAAGAAAACAGGCCAGTGTCAACAATAAGTAAATTATAAGAGGTAAGAATGTCAGAGACCCCTTCAGCCAGATCTGTCTCTGGAGCCTTGATGAACACAGCACAACCTAAATCAACCTATGAAAAGTCAACCTAATCAGTCACTAGACTCCAGAATGAAAGCTTAGGAGTGCTTCCTTCCTCAACTAGGAAAGGTGAGAGGGAAAAGGAAAACTGCAAAGCTTTGGCTTTATTGGAGAGAAGGCAAGCAGGACCTGTTCTTCCATAGCCAATTCACCTATTCCATTCAGTAAAATACAGTACCTGCATTCAGAATACTCAGTACATCAGCTTTCCACACAAGCAGGACCTGTTCTTCCGTAGCCAATTCACCTATTCCATTCAGTAAAATACAGTACCTGCATTTAGTACATCAGCTTTCCACATATTTGTCTTCGTTTAGAGTGAATTTTAAACATTTTATCCTTATCAGAATGAAGTGTGCACAGAGCTCAGTGTCAAGCATTTACTTGGACTTGTTTCAATGCCTGCTTCTTCATAATGCCCCCTCACTAAGGGGTGTTTTGCTGATCCTTCATACCTCATGGTGGCCAGGAAGCAGAGAGAGAGGAAGGAACCACAGACAGAATAACCTTTCAAGGACATGCTTCCAGCTTCTTGAAGCTAAGAGCTACCTTCTAATG
The DNA here is from genome assembly GCF_049852395.1 of Peromyscus maniculatus bairdii. Classification (NCBI taxonomy): domain Eukaryota; kingdom Metazoa; phylum Chordata; class Mammalia; order Rodentia; family Cricetidae; genus Peromyscus; species Peromyscus maniculatus. Next base: position 70,603,079 of record NC_134854.1, read on the forward strand.
TGGTGTTTCTCAACCTGTGGGTCACGACCCTTTTACAGGGGTCACCTAAGTCCATCTGAAAACACAGATATTTACATTATGATTCATAACCATAGCAAAATTACAGTTATGAAGTAGCAAGAAAAAATAATTGTATGGTTGGGGGTCACCACAACACAAGGAACTGAATTAAAGGGTCACAGCATTAGGAGGTTGAGAACCCTGCTCTAATGTTTGCAGCATCCTGCAAACTAGCACCACCAGCTGGAGCCTTTAATGCATCTACAGCTTCAGCTCAGGTTTTGGGAAGTCTGCAGCAGTTCTCAGTCTTACCCATGAATATCTCCTTGTCAATGATTTGTAAACTGTGCAGGATCCTTGTTCCTAGTGTTCTTGCTGTGAATACATGTCTGTGCAGTGTTGGAAACATGGTGAGCATTTTCAATACCAAAATTCACATGTCAGATCAGAACAATTTCTTAATCCTGTCATAGATTTTGTATATTTTTTCTCTTAGCCCTATCTGGAAGAATGTCTTGTTAACTAGAGGCTGGCTCTACTGAAGGGTCTCTAAAATTCTTACCTCTTATACTTCACTTATTTTTGTCATTCTGGCTTTTTTTTTTTTTTCTAAGTTTCAAGAACACCTGTCGCAGGTGATAGAGCCTTGGCCTTTCTCATGAAAATGGCCTTCTTGTCCATGTCAGGGTGTGAGGAGTGGTTCATTCTTCCTCCATGCACCCCATATCCACATGCCCACGCCTGCTTGTGTTCACACGAAAGGCTTTCCTCAGTCACCAGTCTTGGTTGTTGGTGTTTTAAGAATGAAACTATGAGAAATAAATGCTGGTTTGAACTTCAGAAAAGATGAGTTTCGCTCATAAGAATCCAGTGATTCCCTATTGCTAGAGCTGCAGAGCTTTCCTCCAGGGCAGGTTCCTGAGAAGAACCCTCCTGACCTCCTTGTCAAATACAGTTCAGCTGTACAAGTAGAGAAGGATGGAGCCTGTGTATTTTGTCTGTAAGCATTCCCACCCTTCTGAGATGGACAAGGGGCACATGCCTGGTACCTTGGATGGAAGCAAAGAATGTGGAGATGAAGTCACTTCGTGGCAGTTTTTCAACAAGCTCTCCCTTTCTTAGTTCATACTTCCTCACCTGGTGGTGCCACTTTGTGACTTTGGGGGATTCTAAGGTATAAATCAAGCATAGGTGACTTAGGAATGGGCTTCTTTTGTTATGTTAAACTGGCGAATTCCAACATTTTCATGCCTGCTAAATTCCAAATTTTTATTGTGGTTTTTCTCCTTGGAATTTTCTGTCCTCTTAGGTTTATGATTCTCTGAAACTCACTGTTCTCATCTGTGGATTTGCATGTACCTATCAGGATGCTTTCCAGTAGGTCACAAAACTCAAAGCAGCTTAAAGTAAGGAAGCAGTTTCACATAATCAGAATGTAGGAGACAGCAAGTCTCCATGTGGTTTTCCAGTAGCTCAACAGAGACATCAAGGGACTAAACTAGGCCTCCCACAAGCTAGACTGGGGTGTGAGGAGTGGGGCTTTTCCCTGTCGGCAGGACAAACCAATGCGTGGACTGTTTATCCACCTGGCCTTTACTTCTTCTTTTCCTTCCTTCCCCAGTTACAAGGACTTTTGTTGATTCTTTCCTCGGGTTCACGGGTACTTCAGTGCTTACCTTCTCTTTTGTAGTTCTCCTCCTGAGATAGATTTTTTTCATTATAATATCAGTATAAACAGCCTTAGCCTACAGCCTGCTTTTATGTATAGAGTACTGTGTCAAGGTAAAATCTCTCACCACCACGTTAGCTAATCATTTCCTTACTGCTTCTCACCCTTTCCTCCAAATACTCGTCTTGCTGACATTTTATTTCAAGACGAATGCTACATTTTTCCTTCAGTGTAGAAGTTAGAATAGTGTCTGGCATAAATGCAGTTCTCAATGCAGAGATGTGAAATGAGTACATAAATACTGCTTTTTTGCCCTAATCAATAAGTAACATCTTGGGGAATGTATGTGCAATCCTTTACAACTGCATACGTTATTTGGTGGCCTTGTAGCAAGTTGCATGTGCTAAGTTTGATGCTGAACTATATTAAAAATATTTTTATTAAAAAAATTATTCATGTAATATATTCTGGTAATAATTTCCACTGCCCCAGCTCCTCCCCACCTACTTCACCCTCCTATTTTTTCTTTCCTTTATTTTTCTCTCTCTTTAGAAAACAAACAGGCAAACAAAAAACAAATCAGAATTTTGTTGTCGTTTATTCACGACAGGGTTCTCTTTGTAGCCCTGACTGTCCTGAAACTCACTCTGTAGACCAGGCTGGCCTCAAACTCAGAGATCCATCTGCCTCTGCCTCTCAAATGCTGGGACTAAAGATGTGAATCACCACTGCCTGGCCGGAATATTTTTTAAAGAAAAAGAAAAATACAAGAAACATATACACACAAACAAAACCCATAAAAACAAAAAAAATAAGAAACCATTATATACAAGCAAATAAGCAGTAAGACAAAAAAAATGTCCAAACAAAGCAATACGATACAAAAGTCTACAAAAATACCATTGAGTTCATTTTTGGTTTGGTTTGGTTTGGTTTGGTTTGGTTTGGTTTGGTTTGGTTTGGTTTGGTTTGGTTTGGTTTGATGGCCATTTACTACTGGGCCTGGGGCCTTTCTAGCCTTAAGTGTGGTTAATATACCCAATGAGACTCCGTTGGAGAATACCAATTTTTCTTTGTAAGTGGTTTGTCAATTGGAGATAGTTCTTGGTTAGGGATGGGAGTTTGTTCTACTTTCCCCTCTCAGTGCTGGGACCCTGGCTGGCTTGAACCTGTGCAGGCCCTGTGTATACTGCTACAGTCTCTGTGGGTTCATACATGCATCAGTCCTGTTGTGTCTGGAAGACACTGTTTCCTTGGAGTCAGCCACCACCTCTGGCTCTTACAATCTTTCCACCTCCTCTTTTACAGTTTCCTGGGCCCTGAGGGGAGGAGGAGTTTGATGAAGACATCCCATTTAGAACTAAGTATTCCAAAATCCCTCACTCTGCACATTGTTCAGTTGTGGGTTACTGTGGTAGTACCCATCTAACTTTCCATAGTGGCTGAGCAAGACACTAATGTAGGAGTATAGCAGAATGTACACATAGGAGTCTTTTTATTGTGATGTTCCTTGAGCAGGACAATAGTATTTGGTTTTCCCCTAAGCCCATGGCCTATCTAGTCTCATGTTCTTGGCTACCTGAGCAGTGTCAGGCATTGGTTATAACTCCTGGAGTGAGCCTTAAATCCAACCAGAGTGGTTGGTTACTCCCACAATGTTTGTGCCACTACTGCACTAACATAGTGTGCAGGTAGGTCACTGTTGTAGACTGCAGAGTTCATAGCAGGATTGGTGGTTACCATTTTCCTCTAGTAGCATGGTAAGTACCTTCTAGTATCATATCCACTAGGGTGAAGGCTCTAGTTAGGCACCAGCTCAACTTCTCTGTTGCACTCTCTTCTGTAAATAATTTTTCACATCATTTCTGGAAGTCAGTTTCTTACAGGATAAATTATCTTTTAAATCCCCGTTCAGGGTCAGAAGCATAGAGCACTGACATGACAGGTATGGATGTCCATGTGGCAGTCTCTCCTATGACCCTCTCTGGTTTTGAATCTGCATTCAAGTCTCAGCTTGATAAATTTTTCCTGCTATTTACCATCTTTTCCCACTTGTTATTTTCTCTCCATCTAGATATGTGCTTGCATTATACCTCACCTGTAGTCAATATTTATTATTTCATGAATGATTTCCTTCTCCTATATTCTGACCTGTGATTCACAAGAGCTTTCCCACTACACTTGTGCTTCCATTGTCTTTTCCATTCTTTGGCCATCCTCCTTTAATTTTACACTGAGTCCACCAGGTACCCTGTATGCCTGTATAATATCAAGACCAACACATTCACAAGTTCTAGGGATTAGGACTGGGCATCTTTGGGTAAGCATTATTCCATCTATCTCAAGGGATATTTTTTATTGGCTTTTATTTTCTTTAAGCCCTGGGTAGTTTTGTTTTCTAATACATCTCCTTGGCCCATCTTGTTACTTTTGGAAGTTAGGAAAAAATTCTGTCTTGACTCTCTAATTAAGTATTAAGTAGGTCTCACTTGTCAGGTGATCCTCTTCTTCACTGGCCCTACACAAGTGCTCCTGCTTCTGTTTTCTGTCTTCACTGTAGCTTCCTTTACACCTAATTAAGTCAGGTGGTCCTTCATAAAGCTGGAAAGTCACCAGCTCTTGGTCTTGGGGATTAAAGGGCAAGTAGCCAGAAGAAGAAGGCTAACCTGAGTAGTAGGACAAACAGTGACCATTCTCAAGCAAAGGTCCAAAGGAGTGCTGGGCCACATAGGTATAACTGTGGAGATTGAAAGGCCCTCTTTTATAAGCCCCTAGAAAAGTCACAGATCCTCAGTCCCCCGGTTGCCCCCCTCTCATTTCTGCCCATCTCTAGAGACAGAGATCCTGTACCACATGTTAGTCAAAAGTTCCATGCTGTTTCCAGAGTGCCTTGGCATCATTACTTTATTCATTAATATCCAATTTACATTTTTACAAGAGTAGGGCTAAATATAGCACAGAGATACTCAGGCATTGTGAACTAGAGCTACTACAGCTTGACTACAAATTTAGTTTTGAGGTTCTGGCAACTAAAGCAAAAAGGAAACACTTAAGTTACAAAGTTAGTGGGCATCTCCACAGGAAAGAGGACTTGCAGAGGACAGTACAACACTCTAAGATTGTCAAGTATCTTTAAATCAACGTGCAAAATATCTAACAGTGATATTTTACTTCCAGCAGTCAGTTTGAGGCTTGGAGAATAACCGATGAACATTCTGAACTTTGAAAGAGAATAGCTACCAGGACAATGTTCCTGGTGTCTATTTGAAATTAAGTGAAGAGACTAGTAGCATACTTTGTGGTATTGTCTGCAGAGCTCAATACAAATGTCTATAACACAGAATACATGCTTCTTCAAAGAAAAATAGCTGAAGTGATATTTTTTTAAATTCTATTCTGTGTGTATGGTTGTTTTCCCTGCATGCATGTCTGTGCACCATGTGCATGCAGTGCCCTCAGAGGCCAGAAGAGGGTGTCAGACTCCCTGTAACTGGAGTTATGGATGGTTGTAAGCTGTTGTGTGAGTGCTGGGAATTAAACCCAGATCCTCTGGTAGAGCAATCAGTGAGCCATCTCTCCAATCCCTGGAAGTCACATTTCTGATATGTGCTACTATTTTAGGTGGCCCAACTACAAACACATAAGAGGTAATTGGTAAGCACTATCTTTCACATAAAAATCAAGAAAACATTCCTACTATCCTCAGATAAGTCACCTGAAATAATAGTTTTCCAGGACATTTCCCTTCCTTCATTACATGGTAATATATTAATAGCCAAGCAAAAAGTAAGCTTTGTGGGACAGAGTCCTTCACTATAAATGGCAACACTGACTAGTATGAGGACTTATGACATATTGTAAACAAACACTCGACTATTGTGTAAATTTAAGTTGCATCAAAAATGAAAATATCCTAAAAACTATATTATCATTATTTTATTTCAAAACAAACCTAAAATGTTCAGTGTCAGCATTGTCTAGTCAATAAGTCAAATTGTAGACAAAAACCTGTTTGGACAAGTCCTGAAAAATAAAAAGGGATTCTCCAAGAAAACCACAAAGCAGCTCATTTAAGGTCAATTTCACGGTATTATTCTGTTTTTCTTCCAGTCCCGACATAAGATTTCACTACCTCAAAGGAAATTGTAAGAGTATCTATTTGCATTCCCCCCAGGTGATTGGCAGTTCAACACCAATTAGTTCAAAATTACACTGTTACTAGCATGCAATAAAAACAACACCTTTCATCTTCCTTACACAGGTAAGAATACCTTCAGAGCCAATAACTTTGATCAAATGAGTATTTTTGATCCTGCCCCACCCATGTCTTTGGATTCAGGAAAACTAATAGCTGAAGGCATTCTTCCCAGCTTTATTCTTAAGCTGAAGAACTGGTGTGGTACTGAAAATATTTTGCTTCCAAGATAACAGAATTTCCCAAACTTCAGCATTTCTTCAGTAACTGAGCTGCCCTTATACTTTTCCCAATGCATAAAATAGTCTCAATATATAAGATAACTTCAGATATTCAAGGGCAGATATTATTTAATTTAAAATATACAGTGTATTTTAAAAGAAATACACATTTCAACTTTGGCATGTACATAATTCAAATAGCTTGATGAAATAAAATTATTTCCACAAATAATTCTGTACCTTAAATAGTTCAGGGTACTAAACTTGGTCTTCTGTGAATATTATTTGGAAGTAGCAATTTCCAGCATAAACAGATTTTCTTCTTTATTTTTTAATTTAGCAAAAAAAGGGGTAGATTAGAAAATCTGATCCAAGTAACTACAAAATTTTAATTGCTTACAACTTTAAATTTGACCAGCAATCCCATCTCCAAAAATGGGAGATTTTTCAAGTTCTGGTATTATTTCAAGTAACTTGGGCAGAAAAGCAACTGTTCAAGCCCAAGGCTCCTAATGGTTCACAGAGCAAAAGGACTGTCCCCAAAGGCACCACACTCCACAAACCCAATGAATGAGGCACCTGGAAGCTGAAGCCTCACGTCCAAGTCTCCAGTCCATCTGTTTTTGTGTACTAACACTGAGGCTGTCTATAGAGGAAACACAGGGACACACATACAAGCTCCATTTCTACATCTACTCCATTTGCCACATTCATATTTACTAACATTATAATTTCTATTGGCTTCTGACATCACCTGACTATAACTATGAACCTGGTATTCTAAGACTTCTGATAACCAATACAACTATGGACATGCAAACAAACAAACTTTCACTATTAGTAACTACAGTCAAAGGCAAAAATATTAAAACAACCAGTTTTAGGAATATTATAGAATGTCAGGTATAATCAAAATAATGGCTTGGTCCTTTTCTGTTTCAGATACAAGCACTATAGATCTTGAACTAGACAAGATGTTAAGACCACCCTTTGCCCTTCATATTTGATGCTACCATTAGTAACACTATCATTCACACAGACTGTGGTTGAAAGGGAGCTGACACATACTAAATCCACATTCCATGTTTTAAAATGTGAATTTTATAATACAACTTTTCTTATAAATTCCATAGACTATGACACATGGTTCACACTCTTCTGATTTGTTTTCCAAAGCTGTCCTCCTTACTAGCATTTTAGTTTATATTTCTCATAGTCACTCATTTCATCTTGTAGCAAATAATTTGTTTGGACTACATTGTATTGTCATGAAAGTGACTAACGGGCCCAAGAAGCCAAATAAATTATGGTATCTGTCACTGTTTCATCCCTATGTATACAAATGCTTTTTACAGATATAAAATCAGGTCTATGCTGTCTGACTGTGCCCAGACACTTTGCATAGAAACCCAGAGTTGAAGTCCAGGATATTCCCTATAGTGGTATATGTGTATATGTGTCTATGTATATGCAGAGACAAACAGATACAGTAATCTATACACATAGTCTACTATAGTACTCTACATATGATGCATATATCCTATTCAAAGAAGGTATTCTTTATTCAGTGATTATGTGCGTGCGTGCGTGCATGCGTGCGTGTGTGTGTGTGTGTGTATTCTACATGAATCAAGTATTCTTAGTGTGTGGAATGGTTCTGATTGTTCAGATTCTGTGGCCACAACACTTGGGAAACCTCACTCCCACCACACACAATTCTTCAAATGATCACTGCTAGAGCCTCAAAGAATTCCCTAGGACAAAGCCAAGAAAGCTTTTGTGTTTGCCATATGAATGACGTTAGATTAGCAGCAGCATAACTGCCTGCAGTCCTGCTAGGAACACAGGGAAAGCCTGACAGAAAGCTCCATGGAAAAGCAGCCGCAGATACATCCCAACTCAGTATCTTCACAAAACCCTGAACCTCAACTTCTAAATAGCAAGAATCAAATACTGACAATGACACAGAGACTGGCTGAGAGGTCACCAAGGTCCAGGAAGAGGCTACACAGGTATGTCTTATTATTTTCAGTCCCTTTATTTTTCCGTGTCCAAAGGTATTAAAACCCAGAAAAAGCTGCTACCTCTTCTGTGCCCTAAGAATAAAGAGCTAATGCAAGTTTCAATGAGAAAGGCTTTTTTAAAAAGATTAGAATCAAGAGGCTGGAGACAGCTCAGTGGTAGAGTGTTTGCCTAGCATGTACAAGGAAGGCCCAGTGTTCAATTTCCAGCACTGAAAAAAAATTAGAATCAAGCAAGCAAGAAACTGCTACCAAAAAAATTACATACAAATTTTTATCATGAAGATGAAAACAGTACCTAACAGAATTGAATTATAGTTCAAAGGCTATAATATTTTAAAATAAATTACCTTAAAAGAACTGTGAAGGTTTTGAACTCAAACAACAAAAATAATTTCTTTTCATTATGGAACTTCTAAAGTTACCCAGTACACCCATGGGCTATATACATACAAAAGCTAATTATTTCAATTAATGCTGCTGCATTACTTAAACATTTAAGTATGTTAATGATATATGTATCCTCTTAACACTGGGGAAAAATTATAAAAGATTTTCTACCTGATTACTGTAATGGACTTTCTGTCAGGCTCCTCTGCAGGAGTCCTGGGAGCAAACAGTTCTGGCTGCTCGGAGTTTGCAGATGCAGCGGCAGGGAAACCACCTCCTTTCCACCTGCCCAAACTCAGCCGTTTGCTGTGGCCCAGTGTCACCCTTCCTAAACCTGTTCACTGGAATCGTTTTCTGTCCTCTCACTGCATTCCACTTCCCTGGACTGCCTTCTTAAAGCTCTGCCTTGTTCTTTGGTTTGGTTTGGTTTTGATCTACCAGTGATACAAGGAACACCCACGGGATATATATGTTCTATGCACAGCAGAGACAGACACTTACAAAGCTCCCTGCCCTGAGAGGCTCTGTCCAATGTGGAGAGACAGGCATGCCGGCGAGTGAAAGGACTGTAAAGAAAGAAAGAAGGTGAGAGGAAGCAGTATGCAGTGGAGGTGGACTTGAGGGTGTATGACTGATACTGGCTGCATTCAGGAAAAACATGGCAAGTCCTGTAAGAGGAGCTTTGAGATAAGACCTAGGACACAGAAAGAAAGTCACTTCTGTGTCACAGTTGCATGTCTTGTCAGACCAGTTGTTACTGTAGCGACCAGGGTTCACAGCTGGGTAAGATCGAAGATGACTTTTCTTTTCAGTGGCTTGCATAGTACCTCCCTGTACTACGAACACTAGCCAGTAGAGATGAAACTTGCAGGTCTGAACCAGTTTGGTTTCTGGATGTCTGTACTATCTTCAGCAACGGGGCCTTACTGTGCCGTTCAGGAGGGTAACCGAGAGACTTGACCACAGACTGTCATGTTTAGGGGTCTACGGGACTTCACCAGCCAACAACTCACAAAGAGATAACCCAACCTGGCACTGGGTCTTTTGTTAGCCTATAGTATTTAGTAGGAGAATTACTGCCCATTACAGGATAGCCCCATTTAAACTTTTTATATATGGGTATGTATGTATCACATGTTTTCTCTTATTTGCGGATGTTAGCTTTGAATCTTTAACATCCATAAATGAGAGAAAATGTGATATTTGTCTGAGTCTGGGTTACCTCACTCAGAATGACTGTTTGCAGCTCCACCTATTTATCTGTGAATGTCATAATTTCATTTTTCTTAACAACTCAACAGCATTCCATTGTGTAAATGAATCACATTTTCATTAGCCATTCATCAGTTGATGGGTGTCTAGGTAGTTTCTATTTCCTGGTTACTGACAATAGAGCAGCAGTGAACACTGATGAGTAAGTATCTCTATAGTAAGATAGAGTCCTTTGGATATGTGTTCAAGGGTGATATAGCTGGATCATGTGGCGGATCTACTTCCATCTTTTTGAGGAATGTCCACACTGATTTATATAGTGGCCGCACCAGTTTGTATTCCCCCAGTAGTGAATAAGTGTTTCTCTCTCCCTGCATCTTTGCCAGCACTTGTCCTCATTATCAACCGTGGTCTTTATATAGTACACTAACTAGTAATACTCCTCTAAGACTTTGTATCTCTAAGCATCATCTATTCTTTCTCCCACTCCTCCTTTTCCAGCCTCTGATAGCCCCACCGAAACGTCAGCATCCAGCCTACAAGCTGGGTCTTATGCTATGTCAGTCAGAGTGGAGGACCTATAGTTTCTAGGAGCACCAAAGGCCTGAGAGAGGGTAGTCTGTTAGGTCAGTGGAGGCAAAACTCAAAGAGATATGATCTGTGTCCCAGGGCATTCACCATGCATAGTGTTCCCTTGGGGAGCCAGACACAGGACTGGGGAAGGGTTGGTATCATAGATCCTGATACACATGATCTTGGTCATTACTACAATGGGCTTTTCAGAGCTGGTCCTGTCCTCCTATACAACTTTTATATAGATAATGTAAAAACAAAAATTTTTTAAATGTAAAGTTGACTCCATGCAGATGGAAAAGAGCCACCTTGGAGGAGAAGACAAAATGGTAGCAGCTAAGTCTCTGAGTCAGTAAATAACAACAAGTGCTGGCATCTGAGCAAGGTGTACCTGAGCCAGAACACAGCCAAGACAGAACAGGGCCAAGAGAAGAGGCTGCGCAGTGAGGGTATAGGCAGGGACAAGTTTGGAGGAAGGAAGCAGCAGGTAAAATTTCTCCATGTTTGCTTCTGGTTCCTCAAGAAACAGGAAACAAGGTCAGCAGCTGAGGTAGTAAGAAATATCTGAGAAAAGAAATGTTATCCAGCTATTGTGAATAGGACAGCAATGAACATGGCTGAGCAAGTATCTGTGGAGTAGGAGGTCAAGTCCTTTGGGCATATGTCAGTAAGTGGAGGAGATGGGTCATACGATGTAGTAGTCTGAATGTAGTTGGCCCCCATAAACTCATAGGGAGTGGCACTATTAGGAGGTGTGGCTTTGTTGGAGTAGGTATGGCCTTGTTGGAGGAAGTGTGTCATGTGGAGGTGGGCTTTGAGGTCTCATATATACTTAAGCCATGCCCCATGTCTTGGTTCACTTCCTGCTGCCTTGGGATCAAGATGCAGAATTCTCCAGCACCATGTCTGCCTGCACACCACCATATTCCCAGGCACCATGCTCCCCGCCATGATAAGGGACTCAGAAACTGCAAGCCACTACCTCAATTAAATGTTTTCCTTTTTAAGAGCTGCTATGTCATGATATCTCTTCACAGCAATAGAAACCCTAAGACATACAGTAAATGTATTTTTAGCTTTTGAGAATTCTCTACATTGATTTTCATAATAACTGCACCAGTCTGCAATCTCACCAACAGCAAATGAGGGGTCCCTTCCCACCACACTGCATCCAACATCTGTTGTCAATTGTTTTGTTGATCTTTGCTATTCTGACTTGTGTAAGATAAAATCTCAGTTGTTTTGATTTGCATTTCCCTAATTGCTAGGGACTATTAATATTTTTTTGAGTATTTCTTAATCCATTTTTTATTCTTTTGAGAACGCTCTGTTCACGTACCAGGCCCTTTTTTTGAATGGGTAATTCATTCTTTGGGTTTGTTTTTTGAGTTTTTTATATATTCTGAATATTAATCCTTTGTCAGATGTATAGCTGGCAAAGTTTCTCTCCAGCTCTATGGGCTTCCTCTTTCACCTGGATGATAGTTTCTTTAGGTATGCAGCAGCTTTTTAGTTTTATGAAGTCATACTTGTCAATTGTTAGCTTTAATTATTCAGCAACTGGAGTCCGATTCAGGAAGTCATTTCCTACACCTATATCATGTAGGGCACTGTTTATGTTTTCTCCTAGCAGTTTCAGTGTTTCAGCTTTCACCTTTAGTCCTTCACTCCATTTGGAGTTAGGTTTTGTGCAAGGTGACAGATACAGGTCTTCTTGCAGGTAGACATCCAGTTTTCCTGGCACCATTTATTGAAGATGCTTTCTTTTTCTCCAGCTTATCTTTTTGACATCTTTGTCAAATATTAAATGGCTAAAGTTATGTGTACTCATGTTTGGGTCTTGGATTTTGTTGCATAGGTCAATTTCTATTTCGATGCCTGTTTGTATTACTATGGCTCTGTAATTCATCTTGAAATTCGGAATGGTGATCCTGTAAACACTGTCCTTTTTTTCTCAGGATTGTTTTGACTATTCTGGGTCTTTCATGGTTCCATATGAATTTTAAGATAATTATTTCTATTTCTGTGAAAAATGAGATAGTGATATTTAATGGGATTGCATTAAGTCTGTAAATAGCTTTTGGTTAAAAATAGTCATTTTCACAATATTAATTCTACCAATTCATGAGCATGAGATGTTATTCCATTTTCTAGTGACTTTATCTCTTCAGAGATTTAAATTTTTCAGTGTAGAGGTCCTTTACTTCCTTGGTTAGGTTTATTCATAGGTATTTTTATCTTCTTTGAAGCTACTGTGAATAGAAGTGTGGTGGTTTGAATAAGAATGGAACCCCAGGGGCTTATATACTTGGATGCTTAGTCACCAGGGAGTAGAACTGTTTGAAAGGATTAGAAGGATTAGGAAGTGTGGCCTTGTTGGAGAAAGTGTGTCACTGGGGGTGGGTTTAGAGGATTCAAAAGTCCACATAGGCCCATGCACCCATATGCACTTGTTCTTTCTCTTCTCTTCTTTCTTTTTTTTTCTCTCTCTCTCCCCAAGCCCCTCTCCGTCTCTGCCTATGGATGTAGCTCTCAGCTACTGCTCCAGCACCTGCCTGCATGCCACCATGCTCCACACCATGATGACACATATCAAATCTCTCAAACCATAAGCCCCCAATTAAATGTTACAAGAGCTTATAAGAGCTACCTTGGTCTTGGTGTCTCTTCACAGCAACAGAACAATGACTAAGACAGAGAGTGTGTCTCTGTATGTTTGCTGGTGGTATATAAAAAAGCTATTGACTTATGCAAGCTGATTCTTTATCTTGCCACATTGCTGAATTTGTTTATTGTTTCTAGAAGTTTTCTTATACAATTTTTGGGATCTCTAATGTGTAGTATCACGTCATCTGCAAACAGGTATAGTTTGACTTCTTCTTTCCACATTTGTACCCCTTTATTTTCTTTCTCTTTCCTTATTGCTCCATAGGCCTCAACCCTACACAAAGAACTAAAGGCAACTAAGTAATGCTGAGAGTGGGAGAAATAGTCTTGTCCAGGGAAGAGCATACCAAGTTATTAGCCAACACCAAATGGTTAGCCCTGAAAACATACATACAAGTAATATTATACAGACTAAGTAGGTTGCATTTATGAATATATGCATATATATATATACACATACATGTATGTAACAGAAATTAATGGAAAAAATAGCCATGAATTTGAAAGAGAGCAAGGAGGGTTTTGTGTGGGGAAAGAGAAGGGGAAAATGATATAATAATATAACAATCTCAAAAAATAAAAGAATTTAAAAGAAAAGTCATCCAAAGATTCTAAAGTAAACATAAGAAATGGTCACATACTGGAAGGAAGAGAAGGCAGCATAATCAGGAGTAAGCACAAAAACTAGAAAGAGCAGGAGGTAACAAGGCTTGAGCTTCACCCAACAGAGCACAGCCCTGGAATACAGGCAAGAGCCTGATAAAGCACACAGGTAGGATCCACTTCTAACCTTGGCTAGGCATATAGCATGGGCAAGGAAGCTTGGGTATGGTAGAGATGGGATCAAGGCTACTGAGAGAACAGCATGCTGGGTCTCTATTGAAGGACTGTGGGAAATGGAGGTTGACAGGAAAAGAGCTAGAAGAAATAGAGGAGGGTGGGCTTGGAGTGGAGATGCCTAATATGAGATGCGCAGGCATTGGATCACTGTGGAGGGCAATGCCAAGGTGTTACAGGCAGATAAAGCACCTGAACAGAGGACTAAGAAGCTTCCCAAAAGACTAGGAAAGCCATAACAAGCATGAAAAATCACAGATCAGAAAGTGCCATCAGAAAAGAGAGTTCTGAGGAATAAGGAGCTACTAAAACAGGAGAAGCAGGAATGGCCTGGTAGCAGAGATGGCAGGACCACAAGAGATCAAAGTGTTGAAAAGGAGGAAAGAGTATGATATCTAGCAAAGCCCAGAGGGAAAGGATAGCATGTGAGGAAGCACACAACAGAACTGCACAATGCACCACCCACCCCCAGAGTGAAGGCAAGCTGTAGGAAGACAGTCCCCACACAAGGGTGATGGGGACACAACAGTGCTGGAGAGAGCAGAAAAAGGAGGGATGAGGACATAGGAGTCACAAGTGGATTAATCTTCAGATATAAGCATCACATACAAAAGTTACAGGAGCTAGGGAACATGGAAACTCAGTCAGAAATAAGACACTTAGAGATACAGGGTCAGGAGTTCAGACACTGTGGACTCATCTACTGTGACCTGTTACAGAGAGTGAGAGCTAAGTACACCCTTTGCTTTAAGTCTCCAGGCAGCATGCAAAGGAGACTATGTGAGGAATAGGATAGAGTTCTGTCAGGATCCCAGGGGATTCAGAGGCTGTACCTCTACTCCTGCCAACTAAGAGGGGGCATCAGACAGTGGCTGCCTTGACCACATATGTAGTGGATCCCTTCTGTGGATCCCTTCTACTCTCTATGTGTTTGGGCACTAAAGCCTTATTCATTTTAATTCGTTATTATTTATTCTCCATCAGTCAACTAGTCTACCATCTTGAGACAGTCTTAATTCATCTACACATCTGATGCAAAACCAGGAAGAGAAAAGGACCAGGCTGAGGACAGGATGGCTTCCTCGGGACATTGACACTGTAAACAAGCACAGCTTTGCTATTTCATTAACATGGTTTATGAAAAAGAACAAAACCATTCAACAGCATAGTCCTTTCTTACCACCAGCCAAGTGTAGAGTCTCTCCAGAGCACTATAAGAATGCACTGGAAAGAACACATATCCCAAAGCTGCCTGTTATAACACCCTACAGCCCACAAACTAAGGCGCCATTAGTAAAAGCCACCATCAGTTCCACAAATTAGCATCATGAGCACATTTTTAGAGACTGATACTCTTGCTGTTCTATAATTCTTCCCAGAGCAAGGGTAGAACATACTTTTGCTTTATAATTTAAAATATAAAGTAACTGCTACAACCAAATACATTTAACATTATACCATATTTAATGAAATCCATGAGGATGACTTACCTTACTAAGGGCCTACTTCTACTCTTTCCTAAAAGTAGCAAATCACTGGGGCTGGAGAGATAGTTCAGTGGTTAAGAGTGCTGCTTGCTCTCCCAGAGGACCCAGGTTTGATTCTCAGCACCCAAATGACAGCTTACACCATCTGTAACTCTAGTTCCAAGGGATCCAGTGCTGCCTTCTGTCATCCATGGGCACTGCATGCACATGGTACACAGACATACATGCAGGCAAAATATCCATATGTATAAAATAATTTTTTTAAGTTTAAAACAGCAAATCATGAAATGTTCTTTTCTTCTTGCTTTTTCTCCTCTGCAGATGTTAACCAATAAACCACAGAAGCTTACAATTCTTACTACAGTCAAATATCAACTTGGCCCTACAGTCCTATAATAAATAATCCAGCCTATTAGTTTCCACCTGAAACAGCCCCCAGTAGCCAATCACAGCAACACACTATTAAGGAGTTTCCCTAAAATCATTTTAAAGGCAGCTTGCCAGCTAGACAGTTTCAGTGGTACAGGAGTAACCCAAGGCTGGTATAAAAAAACCACCTGAGCTAATAGTACTCCTTAGTATCTCCTAAAAAAGTCTACTCTTTCTTCCCTTCAACTCTCAACAGAAGGGAAAAAGCAGGCCTGAGTCACTGAGGCAGTGTGCAGTCCTGCAGCACCTTTCAAGTGTAGATGTCCAAGAAGCTGTTGTGGCCACTGCCTCCAGGAGAGCCAGCCATGTGGCCCTGGCCCTTCCCTCCCAAATTCTCTCACACACCCTTTGTCAGCAAGCACCTTTGTCACTTGTAAGACTCTGAGAGAGGATATATTTCCACTCTTCAACTGTCTGTCTCTGGTGGATGAATTTTTCTACCTGATCTAACTATGTAACATACATACCATGTAGTCTTCTCTGGAGTGCTTCTTCCTCTAGGGTAATAATATAAATTTGTTCATCCAAGTCTTCAAGAATCTAAATGAAAAGATAAACTACTCAATAATGGCTCTCCCATTAGTTATCTAGTTGACCTCATCATAGAACACTCCTGCTTAGAACCCCATGCTTTCTAGCATGTGCTGCTTCTTAGCCTTGGTAAGGTCTCTGGAGAGGTCTCCTTCTGCTTCCTCCTCTTGTGTGATGGTTATTCTGTGTCATTATCTATTATCTACGTTTTCTTTCTTTCTTTTTTTAAAACTTTCTTTTTATTTATTCTTTATGTCTTTCATACCTTCCATCTCAGTCCCATTCATTTCCTGTCCCTGTGTATCTGCCCTCTGACCTTGCAGCACTCCCCCCCCCACTCACACTTGAGGTGACACACTCAAGTATATGACACCCCAGGTTCTGCAGCTTATTGTTTTAAGACCAAGTGTTATATTGACTCAAATAACTAAGACCCCAAAATTAAATGCCCAAACTATTTAATTTGTGAAAATTTAAGCATATTTTACATATTTTATTTAATGTATTTATGTTTTTCTATTTTAATACTAACCAAACACTTCAAAACTTGTTATAACAAAATCTACATGCATCTAAATTGGATATTTTAAAGCTTAAAGGATTACACTTTGTAGTATTCTCAAGGGCTAACAAGGGCATGAATTTTAAACAGAGAGTGAGACACAGCAAATACATCTTTATGAGCAAGCTGTTATTTTAGAGCTAAAAGGAAGAGATCATCTAATACAGTATTTGTCTCCCATGTGTTTTTTACCTACTCTCTAAATTAAAAATCTATAAGCTGGGGGCTGGAGAGATGGCTCAGTGGTTATGAGCACTGACTGCTCTTCCAGAGGGCCTAAGTTGGATTCCCACCAGCCACATGCCAGCTCACAACCATATATAGACTAGCTTCATCTACATAGCAAGTTCTAGGCTAGCCGGAATTACACAATGAGATGCTGTCTCAATATTAAAAAAAAAATAAAAATAAAACAAAACAAAAACCCTTTAAACTTTATTGGAGACACATAGGACATCCCATTTTTTTAACTTGATATAGTACTTCCCTGAGTACTGGAAGCTGAGATCATAAAATCCATCCAAGACAAAGCCTTAGAGAAGTACTGTTTACATACACACACTCAACAGCATGCCATACAACATTGGGGGGCGGGGGCACTCAACAATCACCAACTGTATGGGACAGTGTCTTTACTGTCTTCAAAACTAGGAAAACCTAAAACTTCAATTCTGGCTTTGTTATCATGGCTCTCCTATGAGAAGGTTCTGTCTTCCTGGCTCTGGAGGAAGTGTGAAAGCAGCAGAGCTGGTGGCACTGCATTCTATCACTCAAGCCCAAGCTCTTGATTCCAGCAAAGCAATAAAAAGGGAAGAGTTGCTGGAGTAAAGTAAGGAGAGGGATAACTCTTTCTGTGCACCTGCCAACCTTAAAGTTGCTCTAAAATCATGTGGTCCCCATCTAAAAACATTCATAAAGCAACTCACTGCTTTACAGTCCTTTCACAAGTATCTATGGTCTCCTTCAGTCTGGGACTAAGCTATCATTGAACAGATGTACCACCAGATCCACCACGGGAGCAGTAAAACAATAAAAACAAAATAAGTAAGAAAAAGTAGATTTGGGTCTGTAGGACTGGTCCTTTCATGTGCTCCAGCAGATCACATTTGGGGTGGATACTGGGGTAGGCCAACCCATAACCTTGGCTCTGGGCCTGGGTAGTTGCAGGGTTGGTCAGCTCGCTAGCTCTCTCTTGTCCTTACCAAGAGGATGAGCTCTCTCATACATTGCCTTGACAAGTTCACCCTTTGCAGAGATAAACAAGGGGTGGGGCTCGACTCTTTGCAATGAACATTTGCAAGTAAAGATATATGAACGGACGGGGGGGGGGGGGGGGTATTTACTGTGTGACTGACTATGTCACATTACAGCTTCCATGAGATTTCTTTCCTTTTCTTTTTCATTCTCTTAAAATTTTATTGGGGGGGGGGAGTGCTGCAAGGTCAGAGGGCAGATACACAGGGACAGGAAATGAATGGGACTGAGATGCAAGGTATGAAAGACATAAAGAATGAATAAAAAGAAAGTTTTAAAAAAAGAAAGAAAGAAAACGTAGATAATAGATAATGACACAGAATAACCATCACACAAGAGGAGGAAGCAGAAGGAGACCTCTCCAGAGACCTTACCAAGGCTAAGAAGCAGCACATGCTAGAAAGCATGGGGTCCTAAGCAGGAGTGTTCTATGATGAGGTCAACTAGATAACTAATGGGAGAGTAACCCAAGACTGAGAGGGCAGAGAGAAGAACTCTCTTCTCAATCATTGTTTCCCATCACTTTCAGCTGTCAGAATTTAAATTGATCACGTTGATCTGTCCTAAGTCCTAATACTTTGAGGGTTTACAATAGTATAAACTATTGGTAATTCAGAACACAGCTGAATGGCAGCAGCAGAAGCAGCAGAAATGTACATCATGTGCATGCCTCTGAGCATCCCAGAACCTTCACTACTTCATACTCTAAGAGGCAAAGATTTACAGGGAAACTCCAAGTGTCTTCAGGGCCTTGGCTCATCACTACTGTGAACTAACAGGAACTCAGACATGAGCACCCGCATGGAGACAGCAACCAAGATAAAAATTTCAAACAGTAACTTTGAGATTAAAACAAACGTCAAAACTAAGGCTTAAATAAAATGTTAGCAAAGGTCACAGGGAAAAAGTACTTACAGCTGAAGAGAAAGAGCACTCAGCCAGTGTTTCTGATGGCCAGAACACCTAACCTGACTGACAGCCTAAACTCCAAGACATGAACAGGCACGTTCAGGTAGAGAAAGCCATGTGTAAACACAGAAGTAGAGGAGGCAAGTTCATGAGGAGGAAATCCCTAATCTTGAGCTCTTAGAGGACCCTGGGCTCTGGGTTCAAACTTGCCCTTACACAGCTCTGTGACTAACAACTACTCAGCCTGTTGGGATTCCTGGCCACTCCTCCATTTACATGATTGCACATGTGCACAGTTCAGTAGCCAAGCAAGGGGCCTTATGTCCTACGTAATCCATGTGCTGCGTGATCGCGTAATTTGCACGCAGCATGATCACACAATCTGCGCATGAGTGGTGGCGTAGCTCCGTAAGCCCATATGCGCATGTGCAGGGGAATCCATAAAAAGCGGGACACAGACTCCCCCCCTCCTCCTCTACTACTTTCCTTCTCCTCCCCACCTTCTCTCTGCACGTGTCTTCCACAGGCCTGGTCACACTCTCTTTGGTCCCTCTCTTCTGCTCTCTCCTCCCCCCGCATCTCTCCCTCCTCACGTGTCCTTTCAACAGGCCTGACCATTCTGTCCTCTCCCCTCTCCTCCTAATAGAACTCTGATAGTGAGTTTTGTCGTGCCTCGTGGCTTTTCTCGCCCAGTAACAGTGCCTGCCGCTTAATGAATAACATTGTGCCACTGCGTCACCGAATTAAAACCAACATTGATGCCATGGCGAAGCAGGCTCTCTCGGCACTCTGTGTCCAGGACCCTGTGCCGAGGTTCTGCTCCATCTACAACTGCTCTCTTTTTTCATTTGCCCAGCTGGGACCGCTCCGTACAACACTGGTGAATTTTCCCTTTCCAATTCCTTGCCATTTCCCACAACTGTAGCCTGAAATATATTTCTCTCTGTTGGACCCCGAGGGGGTTCTTGGACCATGTACACCATGACTCATTCACTCTTGATGAAGCACTGAATGCTGTCGGACCCCTGGGGAGTCCTCCGGGTATGCACGCCCCCGCCCAGCCCTTGCCCCTCTCTTGACGAAGGGTGGGGTAACTTGTGTCAGTAGCATGTGCCAGTCTACAGATCTTTCCCTGCTCGGGGTCACCTGAGATGGGGGAGTCTTGGATCCCATTTGTTATTTTAGTTTTTTATTTTTTTTCTCTCAGCTGCAGTCATGGAACATAAAGGCTTCCTCCTCTTGGTCCCACTCCTCCTCTGAGAAATGCCTTAAATATGCCTAGATACCAGTAAATATGGCCTTGTAATAGTTGCTTGGACTCCAATATTTCTCGGGAATTATCTAACTTCTGCCAGTGACCGGGCAAATGAAAAGAGTTACCTTACTCCCTCGCTTTTACCTAAGCTCTGAGCCCTCCCTTTCTGAGTCTTTCTCTCCTGCCCACTTGGATTCCTGAACCTGAGGGATCTCTGACTCCAAAGAACCTCTGCCTATCTGACCTCCACTCTGTCCTCTGGTATCGGGAGGGCCATCCTGCCCAACTCTGGCTCCCACCTCCACTCTTACTGTCATCCGTTCTCAAGCTGCCCTGAGTAGCACGGAGAGGTATGGAAGCAGGATAGGATAGGATGCATGCAAATGAGTTTACATCAGGACCCACATTGGGATTATAATAATTCAGAAGGCTCTCTAGCCAGAGATCAGTTTACAACCTGCCTCCTGGAGGGCCTCCATAAGGCTGCCCTAAAACCATCAAACTATCAAAAGAAAAAAAATTTAATTCAAGATACAGAATAAACTCTGTCTCATGTCTCCCAGAGCTTCTCAACATCAGGGCTAGCTAACTTAAGCATCTGGAGAGAGGGCCCCCTGAACCCACAGGGAGAAGTCTCAGCTGTGGCATTTAAGGTACCATGGGAGAGATGAGAAAGCCCATGAACAGAATTGCCAAATGATGGCACACTCTATCCAAGCAGCTGCATAAAGGCTTCCAGGTCCCTGTTTTAAATGTGTGGTAGAAAAGACCACAGGGGCTAATGTGTGCCCTGCCCAACTTGGGTCATCAATTGAGCCTTGTCCAAAGTGCCACCGAGAGGGGTACTGGTCAGCTGACTGCCCTCATGCACCTCGTGGCATGGGGACATCAAACAAAGACCTCCAGCAGACCTCCTAGGCTTGGCCATGGGCTGGCAGGGAACCCAGGATGCAGCATGGGGTGATCTATTTCCTTCCTGTTGGACGCCGAGCCACTTATTCAATCCTAAGGGAGTTTTGGGGTCCCACCTCTCCTTCTTGTTTCCCTATTATCAGGGTAGGGGAAGAGCCTTACTCACCTCACCAGATCCCACTACTTAACTGTACTTTCAGGGGTACCTAATTGGAAGAGATTTTCCAGCTAAGGTAGGAGCTTTGGTTTCACTGTTCCCCCCATGTGCCTCACTCCAGACTGGTCAGCAGTGTCTCTTCTCCTCCCCATGCACAGTGACACAGACAGGGCCCTGCTCTCTCTCAAGTTCCAGAGGACATCAGGATCCACTGCCTTGTCACGGACTCCAGGAGAATGAGGTCTCACCCCACAAGCTTTTCTCTTCCTGGTTCCCTCTCCTAATTACTCAGCTAATTGTCACAGGATCACCATAGAGCTGGGGTCCAAGGACCATCAAGTATGTACCCAGGCAGTAAGGAACAGTAACAGTCCAAAGGTATTTACACCCCCAGACGCCAAAGGGTGTGGGCTCTGCAAAAAACAGACTTTAATATAACAATCTATTACTGTTAGCCCTCAGCAAATGATCACCTGTGTCTCCTGGATGCTAAACTAATAAAGGAAACGGGTGCCTTAAGATCTGTGTCAGATAAGGCTTATCACAGATAAAAATTAAAAGCATGAATACAGTAGAGTACTAAAACATTGCAATATCATGGTCACCAGCCCAAGATTTTAAATTTCCCATGGCTGCTTCTTAATATGTTTAAAATTTTTTCTAAGCTCCAGAACCAGCTTAAATCCATCTGCACAGGTTGGCTCTGCTTCAGAAAAGTACAATCCAAACTTTCCTGGTCCCAAGACCTGGTTAGATACAAGCCACAGACACCGGTAAATGTGGAGCAGGTGGCACAGCAGTGACCACAGTGATGTCTGAACTTCTCTCCAGGAGACTGCTGGGGGCTGTGGCAGTGAGCAGCAGTGCAGAGACAGAGCAAGCCTGGAACCAACAGCACAGAGCCCTGTGGACCTCAGCAAGGCAGCTTCAAACTGCTATGAGAGTCTGTGGAGGAGCAGAAGAGAGGGTGCCACACAGGACACTGGGAAAACCCTACATGTGTAGATATCTGAGACTTAAGTTTGCAGGCAATGAGGATCCAGGGGAGGAGCTTAAATGACAGATTTTTCTAGGACTAGCTAAGAAGTTATTGTCTGTAAAAAATAGTTCAAAGATCAGAAAACTAGCAACAAATCATTAGATTGCTACCCACAAAAAGTCATTTTAAAATAAATATGTAACATTTCTAAGAGTAAAAGTATAATTCAAGATACAATGTGCATATTTTCAGAAACTGGTTTATAAATCAAATCATGGATACAGTGAATTGGCTTTTTGTTACTGTTTTGTGTTCGTTTGGGGGCTTTGGTTGATTTATCTGTAGACAGCTCTTACTCTTGGCCCAATTAGTCTTGAGCTCACAATCCCCAAGCCTTTCATATCCTAGAATCAGGGACATTAACACCATGGTCAGCTGTGTGATCAATTTTGAAACAGATAAAATTACTGTTGGATTCAGGGTAATGAACACAAAAAATACAGACACCTGCAAAGTTTGTCTTGAAATTTTCTATATAAACTTTTATTTAAATGCATATAGTTAGTATTTTGAAAAGCAGAAACAGATTTTTGTGTCCAAAGATTTAAAAAGTTATTGAAAAAATTAAAAACATGAATGATAAACCTAAAAAATTGTCCCCAATTTTTTTAAATGTTTGTTACATAATCAAACATATAAACACAAGTATTTAGCAAACCCAAATAAAATAAAATACTTACCGCTGGCTTCACTAGTAACTGACCCATCACTGTGAACATACGGGAAAGGCCAACTGGGGTGCACACTGCAGAAATGAAATCACTAGTGAGAAAACAGGAAATCGCGCTCAAGAGAACTTTAGGTATATCCTCATCTCCAACCAAGTATTTTGTCAGAAGGCCTTCGACTCCACCAATGAAGAACTAGGGCACTGTGAAGAGGCCATGCATATCACATGAAATATAGTCAAGATTATAAAGGATCAACACTTTTTCTTAAAAAAAAAAAATTAAATAGACCCAGGAAAAACACACAACATTTCACTGCTAGAACTGAGAGCCAGAAAAGAGTATCTGAGAGTGACAACTACAGTCACAAGTCCTTTGAATTATGTTTGACTACTTATACTACTCCTGAGATAGAGTATGTCTTCAGTAAAACCAAACAAATTTTGAAATAAAGACTATAGGGTCATCAGATAAAATTTTACTCTTTCAATTTAAAGTAAGTCCAGTGTTATACCTGGGCTAGAAGTGGATGCAAAGAATACATGGTAACATGCAAAGGGTACATGTTAGTGCTGTGATGTGTGCCTGCGTGCATACATGTGTGCATGTGTCCAACACAGTGGAAAAGGCTTTCCTTAGAGAACAAAACACCCATTTATTTCAAGGTTCTGCTTATTAAAATTTATCTGGAATAATAAAAAAAAGTTCGGGACAACTCAAAAAAACAGTGTCCATTGTTAAGGAATCTCGTCAGGAAAAGAGCCACAATTCTCCGGGGTACAAGAGAATTTCACTCTCCTGTCAGTGTCCCAGTGAAGAGTACTTACAGAGAAGTAGCAAGCATCCCATCAGTGAAATGCAGGAATATAAATAGGGCAAGTAGAACTCCCAGAGATCTGTGAAAATATCGATGCATTTTAATAAGTGAAAGTGTGCCAATTAAAATAATCTATATCTTAATAAATAGTAATATGTGATAAACATTTTAACTGCCTGAGTGTATAAACCATCTAATTTCTAAATTAAGAATAAAAAGACCTAAAGTAAGAGAATAAGAAATAATCCTTTTGAGCCAGTGGTGGTGACACACACCTTTAATTGAAGTACTCAGGAGGCAGAGGCAGGTGGATCTCTGTGAGTTCAAGGCCGGCCTGATCTACAAAGTGAGTTTCAGGACAGCCAGGGCTACACAGGGAAACCCTATCTTGAAAAGAAAGAGATAGACAGACAGAACTCTTTTGAAAAAAAATCTGTTTCAAAGGGAGAAAACACTCCATGGAATTTTAAAAACAGAAACCAATTAATCAGAAATATGTGGAAAACTGCTTAGTCTTCTAAAACAATGAATATTCACTGCTTTGCTTAAATACCTCTAAAGACATCTAAATTCTGTAAATTAACAGAGTTAACCACACAAAAAAATTATTTAAAAGTTTTTAAATCCTATATAATTGTATCCAAAACTGAGATGTCCATCATAGGAACTAACTAAGGCAGTAATCAGGTACCATATAAAGACTCCATGCTGGCAGCATCACTGTCAATCAGGGCAGAAGCCACCCACACCATCCCAAGAATCAGCAATGCAAGAAGCAGCAGCATGACCAGAGTTTCCAAAACTCGGGCTCGGATTCCCTGAAAACACAAAAGCAACAGCATTTCAATACTTTATATCATCTCATGAACAACTAGGCTTCTGTTTGAAAGCATAAAACCGTCCTTTGAGGGGGAGGAAATGTATATTATATTTAATACATTTACATTACATTTTTCATACAAATCTATATTTATTAGAAAGCACTAAGTGTTTAAGGTTTATATTTAGAGTGACTTTTAAAAATTATATTTTAAAAAATAATAAACTTAGAATAAAGCACAAAAAAAAAAATCAATCATACCAGCATTTTGTAGAAGCATTTTTAACTATTACTTTCCTACCACTTCCCAGCAGAAAGGACATTTGTGGATTTCTATGTGTGGTTCTAATCAAGAAATGCCAGCTTTGACACACTGGAGATACCAGGCTAGGACACCAACATCCCCAGCAGATCAGGAAGGGCCCCGGCAGCACCTTGCAGGCTCTGGCGTCCTCTAGCGACCAGCTGGAGAACTGCTTGCTGGACAGTAACACCAAAAACTTCACATATAGTAGTACACCAAATATATTCCATTCATTTTCATATCCAATGGGAGATATACGAGTTTATGAGGCTTGATTATAATAAGGAATCATCATGCACATTTTTAAAGTAAGACAAACAGATTCTGACCTCAAAAAGTCAGACTGAAAGACCAGACTTGTCAACTTGGAAAATGCTAGACAAAACTAAGTTGAAATTTTCTTACTCCTAAAGTCACCAAATAATTGTTCCTGTAAATAAGTTCAAAGATTTACATCCCTGTTTTATGTTTCTAACTTCTAACAACAAACTTGTAAGTGTACCTGTTTTCTCAATAATCTCACATTCCTCCATTTCATGCTGAAAATGGTTTGAAGATGTAAGTTACAAAACTCAGACACATCTCAATTTGGCTGATCTTTGTTAATTCTGGAACTGCAGGAACAGGAACAAAGAACACTGACATCACATCTCCACAGTCCTGAACAAAGGACATAGAGAAGAAATGCCCCAGCCCAGTGTGTTGATATCAGGGGTAAAGTGGCTTTTTTCCTACCTATCCTTCAACAGTGTCATGGTCCTGTGCAGGCTTTAAATACTTGCTCAAATGTGTCAACTCACCTAAAGTGTGTACAGCAAGGAAGGCCACCAAACCAAAAGGAATCAGGCTCATATCTTATAGCTCTAGTGAGAAGGAGCTATTTCAAGAAAGGAGAAATCAAAGGACAAGGTGAGCATGTCTGCCCAAGTCTGCTATCCCAGTACTCAGAAGCCTGAAACAAAGGATTCAGATTCCCTAAAAACATACTGCAAGGCCAGTCTGGGGTATGTGGTAAGTTCAAGACCAGCCTGGGTTACAAAGTAAGATTATGTATCAAGAAAACTGATTTTAACTTTGGCCCCACCCATAACCAAGAAACTACCTGCAATTGATACCCTCTGACAAAGGGAAATCAGTTTTCTCCAATGAAGTCTCAATGGAAACATCAACCACACTTCAGGGAAGGCCCCATGCTTAGGAGTAGCTGCCTAACACAAAAGAAAATCAATAGCATTTTTATAGACTTTTAGTTTCATTTTGCTTTGTTTGGGCATTTTTTGTCTTATTTATCTTTTGCTTTTTTGTTTTGATTTTCATTTTTGTGTTTTTGTGGGGAGATTTTGTTTCTTGGTTTTTTGTTTTTTGTTTTGTTTCTTGTGGGATTTTTGTTGTTGTTCATTTTTTGTTTTGTTTTTTTCAAGTACAGAGAGAACAAACATAAAGTTGGGTAGGTATGGAGGTGGAAAGGATCTGGAAGGAACTGGTGGAAGGGAGAAACATCAAAATATAGGGTGTAATTTTTTCCATAAAAAAGAAATAAAATTGTTTTTAATTTTTAATTATTTAATTATTACAGTTCAACTAAAAGGTTGAACTGAGGGCCTCATGCTCAACTCAAGGCCTCACACATACTGGGCAATCACTCACCACTGAGCCAAGGTGAGTATTTTTAAACTTCCAAATAAACAGACATTCCATGCTAACTTTATTTCAAAAATAATAAAATATGAAGAACCTTATAAACAAATGTCTCAAATCCTAACAGATAACCTCAATTCCCTGTCCCTTCCAATCATTCCAGGATGCCATTCTTACCTAGACTCTGAGGAGACCCAGTGTATCTATCATATGGTAACCCTGTATCAGTACTATGTGATGCCCTTGTCCTTGACTTCCACTAGACTGACTTAAATACTCCTCACTGATGGGTTAGCCTTGCCTGCTCATCCTAAAGATTACTATACACTTTGCTGTTTATGTCAACACCCGGAATATCAGTGTCACAACCTTTCCTACAACTCCTCGAGCCTCAGTCCCACACCCCGAGCCTTGGCACCAGTCTTCTGTGGATACCATGTGACTACAAATCACACTGGCCCCTCCTCTTGCCCTCTCCATGTCTCTACCCATCAGGAAAAATCCACACATGTCCAAGAGCATACCTTTTCTATTACAGATCTACAGATACATCAAGGAAAAAAATGTCTAAGTTACAGGGACACACAAGCAAGCATCAGGCTTGAGAACACAAGAATGTTACAGAACCTAAAGAGCCCAGGCATATCACACAGGTGGCACTGGGCCAATGCAATTCTTCACATAAAGGGAAAAACCAACCTTAAAACTCATACAGAAGCACAAGATATCCTGGATCGCAAACACAATCTTGAACAAGAAAAGCGGTGCTGGCAGTAAGCCCCTCTCAAGTTATACTGCAGAGCCACCATAGCAAAAACTGCACGGTACTGCCACAAAAGAAGAAAAACAGACCAATGAAAGAGAACTGAGAATCTTGATATAAGTCCATGTACCTACAGACACCTGATTTTTGACAAAGATACTAAAAATAAACAGTGAAGAAGAGACTGCATCTTTTACAAATGATGTTGGGAAAAATATTATCTACACACAAAAAGAATGAAACAAGATTCTTCTTTCTCATCCAGCAAACAAATCAACTCCCAATGGATCAAATTTTAGATCTGAAGCTTCTACAAGAGTAGGGAGTACACATTAAGATACAGGTTCATATAAGGACTTTGTAAATAGTACTCCAGTCACCCAAGAAGTAAGAACAATTAAAAAAGGGATTTAGTGAAATTAAAAGCCTTCTGTACTGCAAAGGAAACTGAATTAGTTGAAGAGGTAGCCTATAAAATAAGAAAAACCCTTTGCCATCTGGTAGAGGACTGCTGCCTAGAATGTATAGGAACTAAAATAAATAAATAAACAAACAAACAAACAAACAAACAAACCATAAGCACCAAGAAAACAAGCAACTCAATTAAAAAGAGTGCTATTAAACTGAACAGAGAGTTTCAGAAGAAAAACATGGAGCTAAGAAATACTTTTAAAAGCATTCACCATCCTTACCCATTAGGGAAATGCAAATTAAAACTACTTTGAGATTTTATCCCAATCAGAATGGCTAAGATCAAGAAAATGAGTCAGTCAGGCAGTGGTGGTGCACGCCTTTAATCCCAGCACTCAGGAGGCAGAGCCAGACAGATCTCTATGAGTTCGTGACCAGCCTAGGCTACAGAGTGAGTTCCAGGACAGGTAACAAAACTACACAGTGAAACCCTGTCCTGAAAAAAAAAAAAAGAAAAGAAAAGAAAAGAAAATGTAAGTCTAACCTGGCAGGCGCATGCCTTTAATCCCAGCACTTGGGAGGCAAAGGCAGGTGGATCTCTGTGAGTTTGAGGCCAGCCTGGTCTACAAAGCGAGTTCCAGGACTGCCATGACTGTTACACAGAGAAACCCTGTCTCAAAATAAAATAAAATAAAAGAAAATAAAAGAAAAGAAAAGAAAAAAGAAAATGAAAGTCAAAAAAATGCTGGAACAGGGAATCCTCAAGCACTGTTCTTGTGAGTGCAAATTGGTACAGCCACTATGAAAGTCAGTGTGGAAGTTCCTAAAAGAAACCTGGGAACAGCTATACCATACAGTCCTATATATGTGGTACCTATATACAATGGAATTTTATTTGGCTACAAAGAAAAATGTAATTATGAAAATTTCAGGTAAATGGATGGAGCCAGAAAACATACTAAGTGAAGAAACTCAGATCCAGAAAGACAAATATCACATGCTCTCTCTCCTATGTAGATCTTAGGTTTAGAATCATTAAATTTTGTATTTAATCTGGAGTACATGTAGAATCCAGAAATCTAGAAAGGGACCACTGGTGGGAGTGAAAAGAAAGTTCTTAAAGGAGTGGGGGTTGTAGAACATATGTGATATGAGGGGGAAAGAAAAAATGATGAGGAAAAAGGTTGAAGTAAGGAAAAAGGATAGAAGGGTGTGGTGGTTTGAAAGAAACTGTGCCCCAAAAGGGGTGGCACTATTGGGAGGTGTGGCTTTGTTGGAGTAGGTGTGGCTTGTTGGAGGAAGTGTATTACCATGGAGGTGGGCTTTGAGGTCTCTTTTGCTTAAGCTTCACTCAGTGTCACAGTCCACTTCCTGTTGTCTTATGACGACATCATGACATGATGATAAAGTACTGAACCTCTGAACTGTAAGCGTCACCTCAATTAAGTGTGTCCTTTCTAAGAGCTGCATGGTCATGTGCCTCTTCACAGCAATAGAAAACTAACTAAGACAAAGTGTATGGCAGAGAATAGAGTGAGGGAGGGATAATTAAGCATGTTAAAAGGCAATATGGAAACCTACCATTTTATAAGCTTCATATATATATTTCTGAGTTTAACTGGAGTTATCCAACACAAGGGGTTATACTCCTCCCAAAAGCTATAGGTAGCCAAACAGAAAGTCCAGTACCAGGTATGGGATATCTCCCTTCTAGTTGTTGGTCAGAGATCCTGGAGACCTCCAACACAATATAGGTTACTGTCATTGCTCTTGGTTATCCCCCCAAAACTTGATAAGCCCTATTACTGAAAGCACCACACACATTGGTTACATGATGGAGAAATCAAGTTGGTACTAACTAGAGCTTTCTCCCTGCTGGCTAGCTTTCATAGTCTTAGAAGGTGCTGTGATGGCTGCTAGGAGGCAAAAGTCAACAACAGTCTTATCTTGCTGTTACCCTGTGAACTATAATAAAGATTAGCATGGCAAGATATGCCCATTAGTAAAACAATGGCATGAAAGTTACAGGGGTAACCAACAGTTTACTGATTGGATTTAAATCCCCCTCCATAGGAGGAAACACATGTCTAATACTTCAGATATTACCAACAACCCATAGTTGGGGAGCACACAGACCCCAGAAGTGAGTCTACTATATTATTTTGATAAGTGGACAAAGTATCAAATTGTTGTCTAAATTCACAGCTCTATACTCACAGATTAGTGCAGCACTCAGACCTCATCAGATGTTTCTTTGTGCAGTGGACAGCAGTTAACACAGAAACTCATGACTGGTCAAAGTAAAGAAAATTAGTATCTGGAGAGTACTGAGCCACAAATAGGACATTTGTTAACACTGTCCTCCTCTTGATCACAAGGCTCAAGGACCATCACAGAAGAGGAGGCAGATTATAAGAGCCAGAGGTGGTAGAAGATCTGAGTGAAACAGTATCTTCTGGACATGACAGAACCACTGCACTTCAAGAACTCACAGTAGCTCAGGTTCCTGCACAAGATAAAGCAAGTAACATTTCCGCATAAAGGGAAGAAAGGTTCACAAGCCCCCACCCTAGCTGAAGGGCTAACTGACAACTGATGACTTCTGAGTGAGGAAAAGTCAGTTTTCTTTAAGGGTATGGCTCCTGGTGGGTTAACCATGCTCTAGTAGATGCCTCCATGCCCAGGAATATATGGGAAGGAGATCCACCCGTGGGATATTAAAAGAAAAAAAAAGGACACAAAGTCAGGAGGTGGGGGAGGTAGGGGTAGATCTCAGAGGAGTTAGGTAGAGGAATGGAGTAAATATGATCAGAATGTGTTCAGTGAAATTCTCAAAGAATTAATACTTAAAAGGTAACTAAGAAGTTAACATGTAAATAGAAGTACTGAATTACAAAAGTTCAATATAATTCAAATGTGTGAGATGCATCTCAGTATACTACATCACATCAAGATACTTTATTGGTTACTCGGAAAGTCCCTTTTCTTCTATTCCTATGCTAATAATTCCTTAGTTATAAATTTCACATAGAAAAAATGATTGGGATCCCCAAATTCCCAGGCCTAGTTCTAGTCACCCATCTTCCATGCTGGCTTCCCCTAGTGAGTTCCTGATGAACCAAACCTGCCTGCACTCTCTACATTCTTGGGCCTAGATCCAGATATGTGGCTCATGAAAAGGCCTTGCCTAATGGTTTTCTCTCAAACATCACATGCCTGCCCAATCTCTGCACTCCAAGGTCAAGCTCCAAATGTACTGTTCACAAGCCAGCCTGGTATATTCCTCCCAACCCTACCCTATCTGTGCTCTCCCAATACTTCCAACCCTAGCTCCAGTTGGGCAGTCATCATAGCAATAGTAACCCCACCTAGGACTTCTACACCAGTCTGGAATCTCACTTCAGACATACAACCAATGAAAGAAGTCCACAGACACAGGTCACATCACAAAAACACAAACAATATGAAAGCCCAAGCTAGTATGTCCCCATCAAACTTGCTAAGTCCTACAGAAATGTTCTCCAATGAGAATTATCTAGAGGAATCCCAAGATAGAATTTTAAAGAAAAATCATAAAGTAGGAGAACTTCCATCAATAGAGTACTAAGGACTAGACATCCTTATTAGGTCCTTATCTCACAGATCATCTCAAATGCTAAATAAAACATTAAGTCTCTCTATGATCTCCTCTTTGTCTACTAACTCTGAGTAACCAACTGGTACCGCTTAGTGTCAGTGTCCTAGTTAGGGTTACTATTGGTATGATAAAACACCATGACCAAAAGCAAGTTGAGGAGCTTTTCCACACCATAGTCCATCACTGAGGAAGTCAGAACAGGAAGTCAGAACAGGAACTCAAACAGAGCCAGACCTGGAGGCAGGAACTGATGCAGAGACAACGGAGGGGTGCTGCTTGTTGACTTGATCAACATGGCTTGTTCAGCCTTTCTTATAGAACCCTGGAGCACCAGCCCAGGGATGCCACCTTCATCAATCACTAATTAAGAAAATGCCCTATAGCCAGATCTTATGGAGGCATTTTCTCAATTGAGGTTCCCTCCTTATGGATAACTCTTAACACAGTGGTTCTCAACCTTCTTAATGTTGTGACCCTTTAATACAGTTCCTAATGTTGTGGTGACACCCAACCATAAAATTATTTTTGTTGTTACTTCATAACTGTAATTTTGCTACTGTTATGAACTGTAATGTAAATATTTGTGTTTTCTGATGGTCTTAGGCGACCCCTATGAAAATTTGACCCCCCCCTCAAAGGGTCACGACCCACAGGTTGAGAACTGCTGTTTTAACATAAGTCAAGGTGACATAAAACTAGCCAGCACAGTCTGTTTCTCTCAAATGTTTACTTTTATTCATTTGTCTTCATATTTATGAATTCTTATCCTGCTTGTTTTCATTTTTCTTGGTATATATTCATTGTATGTAGTTATGGATTTCACAAAGACATTTTCATTTAAAGATTCAAGTATCATGTACCCCCATACCTTGCCCTTTCTCCCCCACCCCTTCCCACTAATCTTCCTGATCCCAGATAGAGAGCATCCAGAAAGCTCCTGTTTTCACATCATTCATAGATATAGATAGATAGAATGATAGATAGATAGACAGACAGACAGACAGATTGATTGAAAGAATGAATCTAGTGTGTTCATGAAAGAGGAAAATATGGTATTTGTCTTGAATCTGCCTGACCTCAATGTGATGATTCTCCAATTCCATCCATTTCATGTCAACACCATTTCATTCTTCTTTGTGACTGAATGAAACTGCACTGTGTGTGTGTGCATGCGTGCGTGCATGCGTGTATATGTGTCTGTGTGTGGTCAGTCATCCACTGACAGATACCTGGGCTGATTCCATGAGTCAACATTGTGAACATTGACATAATAAACACAGACCTGCAGGTATCTCTGTGATGTGCTGACTCTATGAGTTATTTTTTTATTGCTGTAACCAAATACCTGACAAGAAGCATCTTAAAGGAGAAAAGGTTTATTTTGGCTTACACTTCAAGATGATACAGCAATCACAGGGCAGAAGGTAAGGCAGCAGGAGCATGTAGAAGCTGTCACATTATGTCTCAAGTCAGGAAGCTAATAGAGATGAACATTGCTGCTCAGTTCATTTTCTCCATTTTATTCAGCCCATGAGATGATGCCATCCACACTCAACGTAGGTCTTCCCTTTTCAGTTAAACCTTTCTGCAAACAACCTCAAAGGCACACACACCTAGAGGTGGGTCTCCATGGTGATTCGAAATCCAGTCAACTTTACAACTAAAATTAAATGTCATAGTAGCCTAGAGCCTTTGGGTTCCCAATTATAGTCTGATAGTTCCTTTTTAGTTGTTTTAGGAAATTCCATACTAATTTTCAGAGTGGTTAACCTGACCACATTCTTACCAGTAGTGTATAAGTGTTCCCCTTTCCTCTCATTCTCAATAGCATTTGTTATTTTTTCTCTTGATGGTATCTGTTCTGCTGTGGAATAATCCTTCTGTACACTGTGAAGATTTGTCACTCTGACTGGTTTGATTAAAAAGCTGACTGGCGGCCGGGCGGTGGTGGCGCACGCCTTTAATCCCAGCACTCGGGAGGCAGAGCCAGGCGGATCTCTGTGAGTTCGAGGCCAGCCTGGGCTACCAAGTGAGCTCCAGGAAAGGCGCAAAGCTACGCAGAGAAACCCTGTCTCGAAAAACCAAAAAAAAAAAAAAAAAAAAAGCTGACTGGCTGGTAACCAGGCAGGAATTACAGGCAAGACAACCAAACTAGGAGAAAGAAGGGAAGAAGGACAGAGTCAGGAGAGATGGCAGACAGCCACATGTACATGTAGAGTAGGACATGTAGAAAATGAGGTAACAAGCCATGAGCCACATAGCAAAGCACAGATATGAAATATGGGTTAATTAAAATAAAAGAGTTAGGTAGTAACAAGCCTGAGCTACTAGTTGATCATTTATAATTTATATTAAGTCTCTGAGTCAGTTATTAGGGAAGTGGCTGCTGTTCATTTGGGAACAGGTGTTCGGGATTGGAAAACTCTACCTACAGTGTTTTGATCAGGGTAAGATAAAATCTCAATGAAGTTCTGATTTTCAAGTTTACTCTTTTTATTATCTCCTATCTCTGGTGGTGGTGGATTTGCTGAGCAGCATTTGGTTCTCTGTACAGGCTATCTTGCCATATTTTCACAACAGTAGGGCCTATATCCCCTCCTGTATCCCTTGGTGGGTGTTACTGGTCAACACCCCTCCCCTCGCCACTTACCATTCCAGTCCTCATATCCTTCAGCCACATAGCCATTTAAGTTTAATTTTCACTAAAACAAGGTCAAAGGAAAATTTGAAGCAGTTACACACAGACATTCATCAGAAATCTACAGACAATGTACTAACAGATAGAAACTTGGGGGGGTGGGGCAGAGGACAACAAAATGAAATGTTTAGGATTGTGCATCATACAGAGAAGCCATGTGCATTATTTTCAGTTAACTCTTCTCACCCATGTCCTTGTTCAATCTCACTTGCTCATTTCCAAGTCTTGAGCAATTTTTCATCTGGCACCAGAAAATTTGTGTATACAAAATAAATTATTAAAGTGGGTATCTCAGTCACTGTTCTATTACTGTGAAGAGACACCATGACCAAGGCAACTCTTGCAAAAGAAAGCATTTAATACAGTTTTAGAGGTTTAATCCATTATCATCATGGCAGAGAGCACGGCAGCATACAAGTACACATGGTGCTAGAGAAGTAGCTTGAGAGTTCTATATATGGAAACTCAGGCAGTAAGAAAAGAAGAACACCAGACCTGACTTGGGCTTTTGAAACCTCAAAGCCCATACCCAGTGACATACTTCCTTCAACAAGGCCACACCTCCTAGTCCTTCTCAAGTAGTGCCACTCCTTGATAACTCAGCATTCAAATATATGATCCTATGGGGACCATTCTTATTCAAACTACCATAGTGGGGAAGATTAATAATATAGTCTCACACTAATTACCAATGTACAGTAACACAAATGCAATGAATGACATGAAACACAGTTTAGAGTTATCTGGCTTTCAATAAAACATTTAAATTAAATATTGTCAGGTGCAGTGGCTCAAGCCTGTAATTCTAGCACTTGGAAGGCTGAAGCAGGAGAATTGTAAATTTGAGAAAGGCCAAGCCTATAGCAAGATTCTGTCAAAAAAAAAAAAAGAAATACTAATGAAGACAGTTGTCAATACGCACAGGATAATTAGCCAAAACCATCTGCCTTGTGAGAGTGTCCAAGCAAGCCAAACACAGGGAAAGTAACCATGAAGATTCTGAAGCCCAAGTATTCTCAGGAAGGACTTGTACTATAGTGCCAGTCCCTCGAGTGGATTTAAAATTACCTTTCTTAGAGAGAGTAGTAAGGTCATGAGAGGTCAAAGCAGTAAAAAAGGTCAAGAGAAGGAAAAGCCCTGTGCCCATCTTTGGAGAAGAAATCTGAGCAGTTTCAAACAGGGGACATGAATCTTTTCTGAGCCAGAAACAGGACAGAACACAAAAGTTAGCAAGGAATTATATGACTGCCTTGTCCTAGATAAAGGCCAATAGCATTCCAAGCAAGAACTAAAAAAGAATCAGATGCAGGTTCGGGATGACAAGACACACACACACACTGAAAGGGAAGAAACACATAACATATAACCAATCAGTCTGCCTTTCTCAGCTCTGACCACAGCATCTGTGTGAGCAGTCAGAAGTATGAACTGCATCTCACTATGTCTGGAAACAAATGCCTGCTACCAACAGCCTGGAGAGCCCCTAAAAGACAAAGAGTAGATGGAGACAAATTTGTGGAGAAATGCCAGGAAACCACAGACTAAAATTAAAAAAAGAAAGTAAGAATTAGTGATGATTCCTGATGCTCTAAGTTCATGATCCAAAAATCCCAAAATATGTCTAACCATGAACAAGAGTTTAACATTAAGAAATAACAGGTAGGAGTGATACTGTTGTGTAAATTTTTCTAGGATAACTACATAGCAATATAGATAAAAATTTTAACTTCCTTTTTAATCACTCTACAAAATTATCTAAAATAAGTATAAACATTAGATCCTTACAAAAACTCATGGAAAAAGTGAGTAAATGAAGTAGAATACACACCTGCTTTGAAAAAATGATAGCACTTTAAGAGCTAAATCAACTATCAAATTACCAAGAAAGAAGCTGAAAATAAAGACAGAGAAAGTATCCTGTCTAGGCTGAGTACAGGCTGCTTATTGTCAAGTCCTGAGTTTTCTCACGCAGTTAATTTAAGGGACAGCAGACAGCACATGTCATTAAGCAGGACCAAGTTAAATGTGTTGTGTAGTATGAATTTTAAATTATATTAAGTAAACTTTCTAAAACCTGCCTTAAAACACGTATTATATAAACCACTGCTGA
Organism: Peromyscus maniculatus bairdii; assembly: GCF_049852395.1. Classification (NCBI taxonomy): domain Eukaryota; kingdom Metazoa; phylum Chordata; class Mammalia; order Rodentia; family Cricetidae; genus Peromyscus; species Peromyscus maniculatus. The sequence goes on from NC_134854.1 coordinate 70,639,265, forward strand.
CCAACACACACTTGTGCTATGTCTGTTTCAGTTAGTATTATACATTAGATTAAATGATAATGTAATATTTAATACTTTTCAGTAACTTTTATTCTAGTTTCTTGATTTAGGGTTTTCTAATAACACAGATATAATACTGAACCCCAAATTCTTGGGAGATCAAAGTGGATGGATAAACTCCCAGGAGAGAGAACCTTCTTTCAGTGGTGAGGCATACACCAATCAGTTTGCCCTGTGGCTGAGAGCTTTTCACAAGGAGGCATTCTGCCCCTTCCTCCTTGCACAGTGGAATCCATCAGAGCTGACAGCCCCCATCATCTCCCTCCCCTGACCAGGAGGCATTGGCATCACATGCTCATTTACTCTCTAGGTTTTGTTCTTCCTTTTTTTTTTTCCTCCAACAAAAGAGTTCATTTTTTGTTTATTTGTTTTGGTTTTCTTTGTTTTTGTTTTTTGCTTTCTTGAGAACTATGCACTTAATAATATTCAATACTTGTTACAGAATTAAATTGTTTTACTTAGTCATATTTTATTATGGCATCAGCTAGTTAACCTTTTTAGTTAAACCTCCTTTAAACTAACCATGAAAGACACTCCACACATAGGGATGTATGGAGCACTCCTGGGCCTTCTCACAAATCCAGGGGACAAGACAGTACTCAGCTTTCATGCCCAATTTTCCTGCTTGAGAACTCTGTCTACAGTGCCCCAAGTACTTGTGTCACAAGCATATCAACAAACAACCACAATATAACCCTCCTGTGGGAGAACCTAATAGTTGCAAGTACAGAAAGCCACTGCAGAACATTAGGAAAACCTAAAAGAATCAGTCAAGAACAGGATGTTGGAAGGTAAGGCAGAAAGGGACAATTTACAGACAGAGGCAACAACATGGTAAGGCAGAGGGGGACAATTTATAGACAGAGGCAACAACACAGACTGAGACTTACAATACACTTGGACTACAAGCTGGAAAAGGGAGCAGAGGGAAGGTTCCTGGCAGGGACAAGTTCAACAAGAACAGCACAGGATGAGCAGGTATGCCTAATGGAAACTGGCTTAAAACACAGATGAAGGACTGGAAAGATGACTCAGCAGTTAAAAATACTTGCTGCCCTTGCTGAGGACCTAGGTTTGGTTCCTAGTTTCTATATAGAAGCTCACAATCTCTTGTAACTCTAGTTCAAAAGGATCCAATATCCTCTTCTGTTCTGTGTGGGTATCAAGCCCACACACATATATATAAAATAAAATATAAATAAATCTAATAAAAATTTTAAAAAATAGAGTCAAGCTTTCAGAGTACTCTGTACATAATGCATGCAATGTAAGTTTCGACAAGTTTGTTAGCTATTAGAGGCCCTCAAAAATTTTATGTAAATTAGTTAGATAAGCAACTGTATCTTTAAGGAAACAAAACTGGAAGGCATTTTGTATGGGAAGGGAGACTAGATCCAGAAAAAGACAGATGGTAGTTGGACTCTCCAAGAGAGCAATCAGGAAGGTGAACCAACACAGCAGCAGAAGGAAAATTCCTCTCTGGAATCAAGGTATCATAAGTCATCTAATGCAAGACATTCTTACCACAACATAATAGTCTTTCATTAAACTTTTTCCTAAAAATAAATAAATAAATTTATGTCAGGTATGGTGATATATGCCATTAATCCCAGCACTCGGGAGGTAGTGGCAGGCAGATCTCTGTGAGTTTGAAGCCAGTTTGGACTACAAAGCAAGTTCTAGAACAGCCAGGACTACATAGAGAGGCCCTATGTCCCCACCCCACCCCATCCCACCCCCCAAAAAAAACCTTACACAAGAAATATGACACAAATTACATGTGTTTTAAAAATAATAAAAAATTATTCAGCCAATAATTCTGATACCTCAAAAAAGTTTTTTAAATGTAAGCCTTAGGATCTGGAGAGATGGCTCAACTGTTAGGAGCAACTGCAGCTCTTCCAGAGGACCCTAATTTGGTTCCCAGCACATATATGGTTGCTCACAACCACCCATAACATCATTTTCAGGGAATCTGACACCCTCTTCTGGCTTCCTTGGGCACTGGGCACACATGTGGTAGAATAAATCTTTTTTAAATGTAAGCCTTTCATAAATCTATGATAAAATCAACTGCTTACAGAATTTAAGACTCATTATTATATAATGAAAACATCAGTAGATGATCCCAGTTAGAATAAAAAAGTATAAATATTTAAACCTACTGTTACAAAATAATTTGAAATTTCTTCTTTCACTGTATTCCAAGAAAAAAATGGGAACTGTTTCCAGAAAAGTGATCATTTTAATGTGTTGGTTATAAATGTACCCATCCTTTTTTCAGTCTTTTTCCTGTTGATATCATTTTTACCCACTAAAAGATACATTTACATGTGTAGTTTAACATGTCTGTTGTTTAAAATTCATCACCCCTGTATTTATCTAAGACTAGAATTTTCTTTTCTTTAATTGAAGGTGTGCACAGCAGTCTGTCTGAAGTAGTGTCCCTGTCAGTGACTAAAGTAGTTGCCCACAACTTGAAAACACCATTTCAACTAAGCGGTCAAACAAGTCTCTTTCTCACTTCTATTCCTAGTATACAAACTACATACACAGGCTGTCAATTAATACACTGCACCACATTTCAGCCATACAGTTTCAGCTGTGTAGATTCAAAGAGACATTGCCAAACATTTCGTAGACATTGCAAATTGTTACCAGAGCAACATGCTGAAAAATTATTTTATAGGCAAGTAAATATGAGTTTAAATGCCAAACAGACACAGATCTATAACTTTAGCTGCACGATGCATGGTGAACACTATCTGGTAGGCCTGGGATCCTGTAACTAAGAAGTCTCCAGCAGCATTAAATCTGACATCTAATTTCACTCTCAAATAAAATGCATTTTAACCCAAAAGTAGAGTTTTCAACGCCCACCCCCAATTGGGGAGAAAGTTTCTAATTAGCAGTGATTATTTCTATAAAATTGTTTTCTGAATGTAAGGATTGGGACCGTGGTAATTAAAAACATATTACTTTCAAATGTGAAGCTGGTAGTTTTTTATTTCTTCCCTAACAAAGCTCTTCTCCTCATTTAATAGAGGGCTGAACTATGAGACATTCTGAGACATTGTTAATTTAATCATCCTATAAAATAAAGTGTGAGGTTTGGTTCCCTATGAAAGCAGCAGAGCCCATCTTTTACAGCCTGCACTGTTCTAAGTAAGACACATCTTATAACTCAAGAGATAGATAAACAAAAGTGCCCCAGGACAATACAACGTAATAGATAAACAAAAGTGCCCCAGGACAATGCAACGTAATAGATAAACAAAAGTGCCCCAGGACAATACAATATAAGTTTGTTTAAACCTGGCCTCATATCCTATATGCCAAGCTAGCCCAGTACTTGCAATTCTCCTGCTTTGGCTGCCCAAGTACTACAATTACAGGTGTATGCCTCTCCCCAACTCAACACAATGCAACCTCATATTGTGCTATGCTGTAAAAAGCATAGCATACACAACACTCCTGATGTCTCATTAGCAACTCCACATGCTAGACACATGTGAACACTGAGGATACCTGTGCTCCCAGCCCGTCTTGGGCAGGTTACCAACAAAGGTGAGAGCAGCAAGCTTCACAGAAAGACTGAGAAATATATCTCGGGCAAAGCAGGTAAGGAAAGTCTGGACTTGAGTCCAGAACTCATTATTATGCAAATAAAGAGAATCTACCCTTAAATGTAGAAATTCCTCATTTTTTATAGATGCAGGGAAAAATTAAAGTAATATTTAGCAGATCAAATCAAAGCACTATAATGCCTGAGAGCTGAGTGGTGTTAAGAAAATAATGTCATCAACAAAACCAGACACTGTAACTAAAGATGTAATTACCTCCGTCACACAAGCCAGGGTACTAAGAAGGGTGGAAATGCAAATGTTAGGAGCTAAATGAATTTTAAGTCAAAGTCTTCATAAATTTGAACAATTGTTAAATTAAATGCCACATATTATTTTCCTCACAATTACTTCCTCTAAGTTCCTGCATGCACCTTCAGATATGGAAAGCTCAAGAGACCCACACAGCCACCTTTCACAGAACAGTGCTCCTCTGTTTTGAAAACAGTCAATCCTATCCTTACTATTTCTGGGAAAAAAAAACAGTGCTCCCAAGTGGGGGAGGGCAAAGAGTTCTGACTAATACATGACTACATCTTTTTTTTTTTTTTTTTGCAGGTGTTGGGAGAATCAAATTAACACATAGCAACAGTTAGTGAGATATGACTTCATTTTCTGTAATAAACGCCAAGATCAAAACATGCCCAAGTCAAATTTCCTTGCAAGGTTCCCAGCAGGAGCCTTCCTCTTGTCTGTGATTTCCTCTCACCCAGCAGAACCAGGCTGAGTATGCGCATTTGCCACTAACACTAAGCAGCACTTCCTTAATCGCTCATTTCCAACAATTTATGGATCATCAGTGGCAAAAAACGAGCAAAAATAATGAAAGAATGCAATGAAAGCTCATGGAGTCCCAGGCTGGACTTCCTACTCACTTCTCTTTAAGATGGAGGCCTGAGACAAATTAGCCACTGAGGGGAAAAGTCATCTGGTCATAAAATACAGTACAAGGTCACTTTTATGTAAGTTTGCCAAAAGCGACATAAACCAGGGCAACCTCAAACTGTGACACAGGATAGAAACATATTAAAACGATCTTTGTTCCTCCTCTATTGTGCTGTCATGTTGCTTGGCTTTATGGACAGCCTGAGCCCAGCACAGAGCGCTTCGCCTCCACCTGGCCAGTGCAACTAATTAAGAGAGGAAGTGACCTCAGATTTTGTGCATTTTACTTTTATTATGAAAGCACTTTGTTTGAAGTTACAGGAGCTAACCTCTTAATCCTACAGATCATGTGCGAGGTTCTGGACACTCTAGGATGGCTGGATGGTTTGGATAATTGGTCAGGATGTTGCTGTCGTTATGTTAAGTTTTATGCCAGGACTTCAAATCAAAGATAGGCATTAAAGTAAAGGGCAATATAAATCTGCTACCAGAAAAGCCCTAGGCTTATGAATTAATCTGTCATTATATTTACATTACACTTACAAAACAACCATATGGTGAGATCTTTTCCCCACTTTAATTTTGTCTTTATATGGTTTTAATTCAAAAAACGATGGTAACATACAAAATGAATCAGATATATTCTTCTTTAAACACTAGTCAGTGGGTTAACCTCTGAAGTCATTATGAAATCAGAAAACATCACCTGGAGTTACTGCCAATAACCAAGAGCTCTTTTCTGAGCAGGAGAGGAAGAAAACACTGACCCAAGGCGATAGTCACAGCAGTGTGATCTGCACTAGCTGATTCCAACCCCTAAGACCCACTGACTCTCTCACACCAACTGAATGTCTTAAGTCAAAACAAATTCAGCATGGGCATTTCCTACCAGAGTTGAATTAAGATCCAAGCACAGAATCAGTTCAAACACACATGACCCAATGCCTAAGATAGTGCAAGTGAGTGACTGCAAAATAGTCTACACCTAAGAAATCTTACCGCAGGAGGAAGTTAAAATGCCTAAGATAAATGTCAAGCTTCTTACAAAAGAAAGAAAGAAAAAAAACACTTTTCAAAACTATGTTCTCTTAGAGTTGAGAATTCATAAAAGAAACAGTAAGGAGATGGCCCTAATAAAATAGCAACTCACCACAGTGTAAGAAGACAAAAGAAAGGCTACTTATGGCCCTTGGAGGATATGGCCAGCTCCCTGAACCTAAATGTCCTGTTTGAATTAACATAGCTGTTTAAATTAAAAACTACGTAAAAAATTCTGCTTCACAGGATTTTCAACTCAAGCTCTGCATCCATCCTGTAGCCAGTGGCCAATTTCCGCATCTCTGTACAATATGCAAGAAGCTGTTTTAAAATCAATTGCCCAGGGGAATCCATGGATGCATGGGGGGCCATGTGCCACTTTGAGAATATACCAGATGTAGACTCAGTAAAGCAGCCCAGGAGGGTGGCCACAAGGGAAAGAGAACTAGCCAGACTGTAAGTTTTTCATGACTCAAATCACTGGGTACATTCACACTAAGAAAGCTTCTACCCTCTGTCCAGTACCAGTCAGAAACAGATATGCCCAATGAAGTCAATCAGCAAACAGTTGTATAGGAGCATACATAACTACATGTACTCATCAGCCAGCTTTGTAAACACTTTGATGACTGTGGTCAATGACAGCATGAATAGCAGCCTTACAGTGAAGTTCACTGTTCTGATGTAGCCTCATAAGCTATATAGATGGCTGCTGCTTGAGAAACACTGAGGACCTGTGCAGATAACCCCAGTAGTCAAATGTCACACTAGATAGATTTCAAGCCATTACAGGGACATTCATTGCACAATGCCAACAGCCTTTATAGCTTTTCTGTAACTGATTTTAACACTGAAAAAAAAAATACATAAGCACTTTAAAATAACATTACTCACTTAATCTGAAAACTTTCTAAAACACATTCTACTAGGCTCTGTGGTACACCTTATCTTCTAGTAGCTTTTTGTCAAAGGATGCTACTCCTAATGCTTTGCCTCCACCCTCTCTACTTCAAAGTGTAGAAAATAATTTGGACTGTTCGACCACCTGATAATGTGTTATTACTCAGGGCTGGCTGCTGCTTTCGACAAGCACACTCATTAGCTGAGTGCATTTACAGACTACATACTTCTTAATTAAATCACTGTGCTAAGTAAAACAGCCCATTGAAGGTCTAGAGGGCTGGCCGTGTCCTTTCAAGACCTTTCATCTCTCTTTTATTTTTAATTGAATTTATCTATTTGCTTGTTTGTCAGGGGGCACCTGTGCCACAGTGCACATGTAGGGTCAAAGGACAACTTGCAGAAGTCAGTTCTCTCCTTCTACTGTGTGGTCCTGGGGACTGAACTCAGATCGTCAGTCTTGGCAGCAGGCACCTTTGCTCACTGAATCATCTTGCCAGCCCCTCTATCTTCTTACTATGGTGTAAGTTGCTATTTTCTTAGGGCCATCTCCTTAGCATCCTCCTCATAAATATTCAGGTCTAAGAAAATACAAATGGTTTTGAGAAAGTAAAAAAGTAAGTCCTAGTATGTGTGCTTTTACATAAATTGCCTCATTTAGTCATGAAAATGATACGGTAAAGAGCCAGATGTGGTGACACATGCCTTTAATCACAACATCAGAAGGTAGAGGCAGGTAGATCTCTCTGAGCTCCAGGCCAGCCAAAGTTACATAGTGAGACCTTGTTTCAGAAAACAAACAAACAAAATACTGCAGCAGAGTAAATATTACTGCTGTGCCACATACACAGAAAGAGAATGTACAGTTCAGAGGAAGTAACTCAGCCAGCAGTCTGACTGTTAACCCTAACACACCCTCAAATCCCCCTCTCCTTAGTGTCAGTTTAGCCAGGCCTCCCAGACACCATTAACTCTCCCCACTCTACCTCCAAGCCACAGAATCTCTTGCCATCCTTAGCATTAAGAAACAAATTCTTTATATTGGTTTCTACAATACCCTAGATTCCCAGGTGGACGATAGTCACCCTGGCCTCTACCTGCTGGCCTCTACCTGCTGGCCTCTACCTGCTAGCCTCTACCTCCTGGCCTCTATCTGCAGTGATATTTTTATCTGTGTCCCCCAATAAAACTTATCTGAGGATCAGAGGAAAAAGCTAGCCACTATACTAAACATAGAAGTCAGGCAATGGTAGCACACGCCTTTAATCCTATCACTCAGGAGGCAGGGATCTGTCTGGATCTCTGTGAGTTCAAGGCCACACTGGGAACAGAGTCAGGTGTGGTGGCACATGCCTTAAACTCCAATACTAGTTAACCATGGAAGTCTGGAGGTCTGTACAAACAGGAAGTGACAGAGCTGGGCAGGAAGAGGAAGTGATGTAGCGGAACAGAGAGCAAATGAGATAGCAGAACAGAAAGGCATATATGTGTGGGTATATAGGAAGCAGGTCTCTTTGGAGACTGGGGTGTCGGTGAGGTGAGATTAGCTTGTGGCTTTTCCTAGTCCTCTGATCTCTCAGGTTTTCACCCCTATATCTGGCTTCAGGTTTTTATTTAATAAGACCTTTTAGCAATCCATCTACATCTACCTCCTGGCCTCTACCTGCTGGCCTCTTTTTAAATCTCTTGTGGCTGGGAATCAAATGGCCCTTTCACAGGGGTCACCTAAGACCAACTGAAAACACAGATATTTATATTACAATCCATAACAGTAGCAAAATCATAGTTATGAAATAGCAAGGAAAATAACTTATGGTTGGGGGTCATCACAACATGAGGAACTTTCTTAAAAGGTCACAGCATTAGGAAAGTTGAGAACCACTGGTCTAAGTGGAGCAGCACAAAAGGTGATGTTTCTGGGTTTGCCAACAGGTCTTAATTCCAGAGGCTATTGTTAATTATGCCTCACAAGTTGTAGATGAGTCCCTTTCCTGGCTGGTCAGTGCAGACAGGGCAGAAGCAAGGACTGTCCAAATCACAGGCTACCTTAAGTCATGATCTATTTAGTTAACAACTACATCTTCATAAGGAGTGTGAACTGAGCAGATATTCCTGGGACACCAAACAAGAATAACAGTGAAGCAACAGTTTACACCTGTTGCTTGCACTTAATTATTGTTAGTACACAGGCAGCGTTAGGAAGAGGAGGAACTATGCATACAGCAGACATTAGTGGGTGGTTTTAGTGAGTCTACACATCTATGCCTACACATCTGTGCTGTGCTGCCTGCATGACCCTCTCCCCAACAGTGCTTGGCACTGGGTGGCACATGTGCTTCACAGTACTCCTTTCCTTGATGACAAATGAGAAACACTGAAATGCAGGCCACTCACTACACTTAAATGAAATGGTAGGTGCAAAAACCCTCCAGAAAATCTCTTTTCAGCTCCCTATTGTCTACAGCATAAAACCTAAACTACTTGCCATAGCTGAAGCCTCCAGGACCTTACCCTGATGCTCCCTGTGCCCCTAACTGCTCCCCATCTTCTAGCACTCAACAATTCAATCAGAACTCAAGACCACAAGACAAGCCTTGAAAGTCACTCTTACAAGCCATGCTCATCATCAAGGCTCAGCCCCATCCCAGCTGGCTGCCTCCTCTGTGCTTGCCCCAAGATCAACACACCACTTCTGTTAGTGGTTCCCACAGTTCCTCAGCACATGTCAAGCTATGGCTTATTTGTATGCATTGCTGATTACCCCCCACTGTCTGTCCCTTGAGTGCAGAGTCTAAGCTCTTCATGAGCGACCCCAGCAAGCTCCTTTAAGGGCAGTAACTCAGACTTAGAGCTGCCCTGTGGCCTCGGGTTTCAGGAGATGCCTCCCCTTTCTTCACGTGCTCTAATAGCACAGCTCCTCTGCTGTCAGCATTTCTTGGCCCTTCTGTCTTTCCTTTCCACAGTCTGTCCTTGGCCATCTCCTCTTTCTTGCTAGCTTCCTTGTGCTTTCCGGTGTGGGACTACAAAGAGAAGAGTACCCTTTAGGAACATCAGGTGTCATGCCACTGCTATTTTATACATGGGGCCTTTAGACAATTTAATAGTAGTCAATATCTTTGGGCCTCAGTTGTAGCCATATACAAGGAGAATTTGAACCAAATCAGTGATAAGACCTTGTATAATTCCCTCAAGAAACTATAAATAGTAAAGCAGCTTTCTTTTTTGTTTGTTTGTTTGGTTGGTTGGTTTTTTTCAAGACAGGGTTTTTCTTTGTAGCCCTGACTGTCTTGGAACTTGCTCTGTAAACAAGGCTGGCCTGGTATTCCGAGATCCACCTGCCTCTTGCCTCCCAAGTGATGGAACTAAAGGTGTGTGCCACCACACCCAGCTATAGTAACCTTTTTAATTAAAACAAAGTAATTCTTTCCTATTTAACTGTCAATCTTTTTTTTTTTTTTTTTTTGGTTTTTCGAGACAGGGTTTCTCTGTGTAGCTTTGCGCCTTTCCTGGAACTCGCTTTGGAGACCAGGCTGGCCTCGAACTCACAGAGATCCGCCTGCCTCTGCCTCCCGAGTGCTGGGATTAAAGGCGTGCGCCACCACCGCCCGGCTAACTGTCAATCTTAACACATAAGGATAAAAAATAATTCCAACATTAAAAAAGCCAGTTTCCGCCGGGCGGTGGTGGCGCACGCCTTTAATCCCAGCACTCGGGAGGCAGAGCCAGGCGGATCTCTGTGAGTTCGAGGCCAGCCTGGGCTACCAAGTGAGCTCCAGGAAAGGCGCAAAGCTACGCAGAGAAACCCTGTCTCGAAAAACCAAAAAAAAAAAAAAAAAAAAAAAAAAAAAAAAAAAAAAGCCAGTTTCCACCTGGCAGTGATGGCACACACCTTTAATCCCAGCACTTGAGAGGCAGAGCCAGGTGGACCTCTGAGAGTTCAAAGCCAGCCTGGTCTACAGAATGAGATCCAGGACAGGCACCAAAACTACTCGGAGAAACCCTGTCTCAAAATACCAAAAAATAGGGCCGGGCGGTGGTGGCGCACGCCTTTAATCCCAGCACTCGGGAGGCAGAGCCAGGCGGATCTCTGTGAGTTCGAGGCCAGCCTGGGCTACCAAGTGAGTTCCAGGAAAGGCGCAAAGCTACACAGAGAAACCCTGTCTCGAAAAACCAAAAAAAAAAAAAAAAAAAAAAAACCAAAAAATAAAAAGCCAGTTTTCTCAATTTGGAGCTTGATAGCAAAACACAATCCATTCTCATCTCAGTACATTTACTAAATAGGAAGTCAGCTGCAGTGTTCACATCTGAAGCAACAAGGTCAGTCTACAAAAGCACCTGACTTCTCAGTGGCCCTTCCCTGTGTCGCTCAGACTATCAAGTGTTAAACAATCGCATTCCCAAGACCCCATATCAACGGCGCTCCTTTGACAGCATAACTAAACTGAAACAGCACAGTTAACAGCAGATCCCTAGACAACGATGACACACAAATTCATGAGGCATTCTATACTTTGTAAAGTTATGTGAGGGGGGCTGGAGATGGGTTTCAGTCAGCAAAGTATTTGCCATATAAGCATGAGGACTTAGTTCAAATCCCTAGCACTCATGTAAAACCTGGTACAGTGGTGTGTATTTGTAACTTCAGTGTAGAGACAGAGATAGGCAGATCCTTCGAGCTCACTGGCCAACCAGCTGAGTGAAGTTGATGAGTTCTAGATTCTCAAAAAAATAAGGTGAAAGGAAACTGTGAAAGACACCCAATTTTGATCTCTGTCCTCTACACATCGATGAACCTGCACAAACACACTGCAAACACACACACACACAAATGCACATATGTCACATACCAAAAAGAGGGGAAACAAGTTATGTGAAATAAAAAGCAATAATCCACATAGATTATAACTTCCCATATCAAATTCATAAGATGGATAAGCACAATTCACTCCATATACTGCAACAGGAATAGAAGTAAAAATCAGAAAGGTGTAGGGTACCTCAACTCTAACACTAGCTCACTCTTTCAAGTATTTACCTAAATCTTTTCATTATATTCCAAAGTTTATGGTGGGACGCTCTGTATTCAAAGTCAGATCAGCCATCCCCTCCTATAAAGTCACAGCATGTTTCAGATGTTCTCAGAAAGCTTCCCAGGATGTTCACTTCCAGGTCTTCCATGTTCATGGAAGATGAACCACTCTCAGTACTTAGGCATCTGCCTACTGCAGAGGACTTGACTGTACGATATGCTACTGTCCTGAAAATACGACATTTGAAATAGCTTTCATACATCAAAAGATGTATGTTAGGGGCTGGAGAGATGGCTCAGTGGTTAAGAGTAGTGACTGCTCTTCCAGAGGACCCAGCTTCAAGTACCAGCACCCACATGGCAGCTAACAATTGTTCGTAACTACAAGAGCTGACACCCTCACACAGACATACATGCAAGCAAAACACCAATGCACATAATATACAAATAAATAAATTATTTTTCAAAAAAGATATACTTTCAGTGCATCCTATTGGGCTCTAAAGTATATGAGGCCTCCTAGAAAGGCCTAATACCTGTGATGTCAGGCTATCAGTTCCACAAGAAACAATCCTCCAGGGGGATGTGTACCATAAATGTACTTCCTGCTGTGTACACAGGTAATTCACTATGTAATATTATTAATATTATTAACAACAATGTGTTAATATTATTATATAGTAATTCAACTGCTTGTTAAATCAAGTTCTAGTAATATGAGTGATGTTTAATTCGTCATTTAACAAATTTAATCCAAATTCAATTTACTTACCTTTTTCAGGCCCGCAAAACCTTCTGATTCCAGAAAGAAAAATGCAAAGGGCATCAACACAAATAAACAAAGGTTGGAAAATAAAGAAGCAAGATTCCACAAGCCTATAAAGATGACAATAAGAAAATCAGATTAGCTGTTGACACGTCATTTCAAAGTTCACTAAATTGTGATGCTCATCAAGATCTATATTTTTAATAGTAAAAACCAATACCTATTTGAAATGACTATCTAAACTTGGCACTTAGAAAATAATTATATATTTATTTTAAACATTTTTATCTGTGATTTGTACCTACTGGCAAAAGCCCATATAGAAACTAGCTACTTTTCCTTACTCCCCCAAGTAAATTAACCAAAAATCTCAAAAATACAGAGATCCAAAAACACAAATCTTTAGGTGTATCAGCACTGAAAATATTTAAATTAGAGCCCCTGGCTTATCATTCAGTAGATACAAGGTCCACACCAAGCATTTCATACAGGCAACCCATTTAAGCCAAACAAGACAGCCTAGAGGAAAGCAGCACCTCCTGAACCCCAGGAGCCCAGCACTGCTCTAAGTGTCCTGCAGACCTTCTACAAACTCAGTTCTAGGCACAGGAGTCCCTGAGCAGCAGCACTGCTGACCCACAGGACTGCAGTGGAGGCTGTCACCTGCCAAGCTGCAGGGCATCGAAGTATCAAGGCAGACTACCTGGAATCCTGAAAACCACATCACAGGAGTTCTAGCAAACCATTCCAAGTGGGAAAGAAAATGTGACCCAGGTGGGCAAGCTCACAGAGCCATTTCCCTTTTGGTCATGTTATACCACAAAAAAATGGCAATAAAAATAAGAATACATTCAGAAAGTGACACTTTCAGGTACATCATTGGCAGAGTGTTTGGCCCAACATCTATTATTTTTAATAGGAAAAATATTAAAATTCAAAATTAAGTTTCAAAATGATGGCTGTAATCTTTAAAATGGAGTCAAAGTTAAAAGTTATACAAATTCATTCAGAACACTGCATTAATTAAAAGTACCAACTCAAACTCCCCACTGCCATAGCATAAGTTAACATGTGTGCACAGTCACCCTGCTCCTAGGACAGTGTGGAAGACAAGGAGTTAAACTCCTGAACACTTGTATCACTTATCTAGAGATATTCATTTATTTTAGTAGATAAGATAATTAATAACATCAATTCATAGTTTCTTATCCAGAAATCTAGGTTTAATGTACATATAATACACATTTAATCTTTTCAAGATCAAAAAAATAGTTAGAAATCAATGTTTTTCTTTTATTTTTTGAGACCACATCACATGTATCCCAAGCTGGTCTTGAACTCTCTATATAACTCAAGATGACTCTTAATCCTTCTGCCTCCACTTCCTGAGTGCTGGGATCAAAGGCATGCACCACAACACCTGATTAAGGGTGCTGGGACTGGAACCCAGGGTCTCATGCATATCAAACAAGCACTCTACTAACTGAACAACATCCTCAGCTCCTGTCTTAACATCTTTTAGTGGAAAAACTAATTTGAACTTCTTAAAGTAAAAATTGCTTTTTAATACTTTTATATGTTCTGAGAGACCTTAAAGAAAAAGAAAAAAGTTAAGGCCAAACAAACACACCTCTAACCCATATACTAGGGAGGCCAACCAGGAAAGCCACTAGGGATCACAAGCTCAGGGTCAACCTGGAAAACTTAGGGGAAACTGCCTCAAAAAATAAAAAAAAATAAATAAAAGTTTTGTTCTTTTCTTTACTGACGAGCTCTAATGACAGTCCCCAGGAAGGGCATGTAGAATGAGGAGAACGAAATGTACACATCTAAAGCAGACTTGATGGCGCAACCTTGCTAGGTTCCAGGCTCCTCACCTAAGGCTTTAATGACATATGTATGGCCATCATTAGCATTAAATGAAATAAGGCATGGCTGACAACTGGTCCAATGCCTCCAAGAACAAGAACTTCATGCTTTTCTGTTTTTATTAACATCACTTCCCCAGAGGCAACTGATTTGCAGGACTGGTAGTTCCTAGCATGCTAGGCTCACCACTTTCTTGTTGGGGAATATTATTTTAAGGTGTGTTACTTTTGTTTATGTTGCATTTGTTTAACTCTGTGAAGCTGTGTTACTTTGCCTGCCTAAAACACCTGATGGTATAATAAAGAGCTAAACTGCCGATAGCAAGGCAGGAGAAAGGATAGGTGAGGCAGGCAGACAGAAATATAGAAGAGAAATCTGGGAGGAAGGAAAGGAGTAGCCAGAGAAGGAGGAGGACTCCAGGGACCAGCCACCCAGCTACACAGCAAGCCAAGGAGTAAGAGTAAGATTTGTAGAAGTAAGAGAACAGGAAAAGCCCAGAGGCAAAAGACAGAATAATTTAAGTTAAGGAAAGCTGGCAAGAAACAAGCCAAGCTAAGGCCAGACATTTATAAGTAAGAATACACCTTCATGTGTAATTTATTTGGGAGCTGGGTGGCAGGCACCACAAAAGGGCAAAAACACCACCACTCTCTGCCTTTTCCTTTCCTTTCCTGTTTCTTTTCCCCTCACCCCACTGAGGTATATCAACTCCTGGTTTTCATTACTAGCAATCTACATGTGTCTGTCCACACTCTCCCCAGACCTAACCTACTCTGAGTAAAGAGTTCAAGACACAATTTTTCAGGAACTGTATCTAAAGAAAGAATAAATGGGCCTGGATCAAAGCTGGATGTCAGGTCCAATTCATAAACTTTTGTGTGTGATTTCTGGTTCCTATTTTGGCTGTACAACATTATTTTCTTTAAGGCTTTCCAGATATATGAAGTAGGAAAATGATTACTATTATATAAATTATTACATCTTTTAGACACATCTAGTGTTGATATGCAGCTTTAGGTATGGTGGAAAACAGAGAAACAGCAATTTTAAATAACCTGTGTTATTGAAGATGTCAGATGTCAAGGATCATATTCAACTTAGAGGAAACAGTTTTTAATGCAATCAGAAAAGAAACTACCTGTATCTGTTAAGAACCTATGGTAGCAACACAGGGCAGCACTCAATCCTTCAACAAGTGTTCTTGTTCTACAATCAACCTCAGGTTCAGAAATGCCAGATCAGGGCTGAAAAGATGGCTCAGCAGTTAAGAGAACTTGCTACTCTTTCGGAAAACCCAGGTTCAATACCCATCACCCACATGGTGGCTCACAACCACCTCTAACTCCAGTTCCAAGGGACCCAATACCCTCTTCTGGCCTCCACTGGTACCTGCCTCTGTGGGCACAGGCACACACATGGTACAAAGACAAACATGCAGACAAAACAGTTATATATATATATATATATATGTAAAAATAGTTCTTTTTTTAAATGCAAAACTGAAAGAAAAAAAGAAAAGCCAGAAAATAACTATACTGCACTTCCTAATTTGTAGAATATATATATATATAATTTAAATTTCCTAAACTTCTCATACTAATTCCACATTATCTGCTATTTTTCTTGTTAATGTGCAGGATGTATATGTGTGCCATATACATGCAGGAGCCCTCAGAGGACAAAAAAGGATGCGGGTCCCTAAGAACTTGAGTTACATGTAATTGTGAGCCACCATGTAGATGCTGGAAATCAAACCTGGCTCCTCTGACAGAATAGCAAGTGCTCTTAACCATTGAGTCATCTCTCCAGCTCCATGTCTGCAATTTTATAATGAGAAATTTCCACATCCAAGCTCCAATGCATCATATTGCTCTTCATCATTTAAGTCCTAAACTCTATCCTTGGACTTAAATTTAATTGTCAATGTAAAACGAAGAAAACCACAGTGTGTACAAAAAAAATAAAAAATAAAGCATGTTCATCTTAATAGTCCCACTGAGCCATAGAGTATACACAGTGCTCTGGTTCAGATGCAGTTTGAATGTACCTCCCCACGTGCCCAAGTCTGGGAAGTCTGTTGTCCAGGGTAGCAATTTTGAAGTGGTAGAATCTTTAAGAAGCAAGGCCTCCTGGGAGATGATTAGATTCTAAAGAGCAATATGAAGGGACTAACACTTTTCTCATGGGAGTACATCCTCCTTCTTACAGGAAGTCATTGTAAAGAGAGGCCACTCCATTAGCATAGTATATTCTGTGCACAGCTAACTACTTCTCTGGTAGGTGAGAATCAGGAACAGGACACTCATGAGGAGACTCATGTTCCTGAACTGCCAGAAATATAAAGCAAACACTTCTTTCTAAAGAACCAACCCCAGATATTGTTACAGCCACATATATAAGTCTGACTAATCGACAAAGTGTACAGCTTGGCAAGTGTTGGCTCTATACCCACAAACAGATAACTGGATGCACCTATTGCCCCAGACATTTCCACAAACCCTTACAGAATCTGTGCCTCCCATCTTTTCTTTATCGCCTTACTCACCCCAGCCAACCACTGGCTCTATACTTCGGAGAAAAAAAAATAGGTTTTCTACAATTTTTGTGTAAATGGATCATGTAGCTTTTGTTGTTTTCTTGTTCTGGCTTCTGTCACTATGATTCGTGTCCCCAGCACAGAGCATAGCAAGCCCTTACTGAAATGGCCCAGCTGTAGATGTCATCTGAGTTGCCCCCACCTTGTGGTGATTACAAATGAAGCTGTCATTAACTCTGCATTCCACACTTTACAATGGACACAGACTTTCACTTTGGGTAAGTGTGCAGCAGAGGATGGAAGAGGATGGGAGCTGTGTGTTTGACATTTCAAGAAACTGAAAAAATGTTTTCCTAGTTGGTTGTATTTACCATTCTCACCAGCAAAGGAAAGTTCTTCACATGCCCTGAAAACAAACCCTTTAACAGGTATGAGATCTGCAGGTACTCTTTCCCAGTCCATGAGTTGTTTTACAAATCAAAGAACAGTTTACCAAATTTAACAAAGCCAAATTCATGAACTTTTTCTTGATCTAGATCTTGATCCTGATATTACCTGAGATATAGTGGTGCAGCCCAGAGTCAGAGACTCTCCTGTTTGCTTCTGTACTTTTTGTGGTTTTACAATTTACATTTAAGTCTATAATCCTTCAAGCCACTTCTTTATGTGATGCCAGGTACAGACTAAAGGTCCATTTTTGTCTATGAGTATCCAACTGTTGCAATTCTATTTGTTAAAAATATCCTTTACCCACTAATTTTTATCTCTGTACCTTTGTCAAAAGTCAGTCAGCAATACATGTGTATACACTCTTGGACTCTACCCTGCTGGGTTGACCACTGCTCTGTCTTTATGCTGCTACCACACTATCTTGATCATCACAGACTGAAAACTGTATTGAAGTAGGAAATCCTCCAATATTATTCAGGCCATTGAAAATTCATTGAATTCTCATCTAAACTTTAAATCAGTTTATCAGTTTCTACCTGCCTTAGTTAAGATTTCTGTTGCTGTGAAGAGACACCATGACCACAGCAACTCTTTCTTACAAAGGAAACATTTAATTGGGATGGCTTGCTTACAGTTTCCGAGTTCAGTCCATTATCACCATAGTGGGTAGTATGGAGGCATGCAGGCAGGTGTGGAGCTGAAGCTAAGAGTGCTACATCTTCCAGGCAACAGGAAGTCAGCTGAGGGAAGCTTGAGCAAAAGAGACCTCAAAGCCCACCCCACCCCCCAGTGACACACTTCCTCCACACCTCCTAATAGTGCCACTCCCTTTGGTGGCTATTTTCTTTCAAACCACCACACCACCCAAAATGCCTATTGGGATTTTGACAGGCATTGTGTTGAATCTATAGATTAATGAGAGGGAGGATTGGTCTCTTAACATTATTATGGACAAAATATAATCAAACTCACAAACTGGAACCCTTGTTCCCAGTGTAATGACATCAGGATGCAGAGCTTTGGAGAGGGTGTAACCCCTGCAAGAAAACAGGGAACTAGACTATCTTAGACATAACAACGAATGGCTGCAGAGCCTCCCTTGTATGGGGTCCTACAACACTGTCCAATGCCTGCTGCCACTGGTATTCATTTTTGGGAAAAAGACCACTTAGAAAAGATTCATGTTTTCTATATTCTCAAGACAAAGAAATGCTTTAAACTGAAACGACAGCTTCTCTAGCTTATAATGGACTAAACAAAGGCCACTCTCTCAATAAAATCCTTACACAAAATAGATAAACCACTTGCGAGAACCCAAAAGTCAGATATTTACATTAACTCCAAAAATAGCATAGAAACAGAAATTTGGAGACAAAAATTATCTCACTCAAAAGCAAATTTCTTTTTGTTTGAAGAGTTTCAATGAATTCCCCTCACACACAAATTCCCTAAGTCACAATGACACACCTGGAACTTGACTGCAGGTGTCTTTCTCTCTCCACGACTCTATGCCAAATGTACTATTCTGGGGAGGGGGGGGCATCATAAACTTAATTTCATTATTTTTATCTACCAAAAGAAGACATTAGTTTCATAACATTTTATTCAGGACATATTGAACAGGTTAGCCCATTAATTCTGTCCATTGGCATAAAACAAAGTGCTTAACTGAGCCCATGACTTAAGCCAATAGCACACACACATACACAAAGCCTCCCTAAAACACCTTTAAAATTTAAAGATGTTTTAAAATTCCATTTCAAGAGCCTGGGGAGACAGCTCACTTGGTAAAGGGCTTGTTCGGCAAGCAGGAAGACCTGAGTTCCAGCCCCAGCATCCATAGAAAAATCCAGGTGGTGTGAAATACACTTGTAATCCCAGAGCTGGAAGAGTGGAGATGAGTGGATCCCCAGGCTTACTGACCAGAAGCCTAGCCTACTCTAATTGGTGAGATTCAAGCCAATAAAGACTCTGTCTTTAAAAAAAAAAAAAAAAAAAAAAAAAAAAAAAAAAAAAAAAGGATGGCTCCTGAGTAATAACACCAGCTGAGATTGACCTCTGACCTCCACATGTATGCATGTGCACACAGAGCACCTACACAAATATACAAGCACACACCAAAATACTTTTCAATTCAATTTTAAGAACACAACACACTAGATATATTCTATGTACCTAGCGCACTCAGTATCTTGGCCAAGAATAAGGTATTCACCCTATCTGCAATTTAAAGGACCTTACCAGTCTTTACAGCAGTAATCTGAGGGAAAAGCACTTTACATGTGACAACCAGAGTTTGGACCACTGAGTTGTCATGACCTTGAAAGGGCTTCAACTCTGTCCCTGGGCTTTCTCCTGTTAAATGGGTTACAACTCTGGCTCTTAGCAAGAATAGAAGAGAAACAGCACCCAAATTTTTAAATGAAGGTTAAAAAAAATGAAAAATTCTAATGTTCCAGCACTCAGATAAAGTAAGGACAAGAAAATGGTGTGAACTATAGCTAAAACTAGTTAACTCTTTCCTTACCATTCTCATTAATTTTACTCAAAAAGCCTTACACTACAAAAAAATAAAAATAAAAATAAAAAAATAAATAAAAAAAAAACACAACTATACATTATGACATTAAAAACACAAAAGTGACGGTGACAAAAAGCTAAGCGGGATTGGGAACTGATTCAGTGTGTTAAGTTCACTCACTGTGCAAACGTGATACCTGCGTTTGAATCCGAGCACCCACACAAGAAGCCAGGCATGGCTTTTCCTCCCTGTAACCCAGCACTGGAGCACAGAGACAGGGCATCCCAGGGCCTTCCTGCCCAGCCGGCCCACTGAAACAACTGCACTTCCAATTCA
Organism: Peromyscus maniculatus bairdii; assembly: GCF_049852395.1. Classification (NCBI taxonomy): domain Eukaryota; kingdom Metazoa; phylum Chordata; class Mammalia; order Rodentia; family Cricetidae; genus Peromyscus; species Peromyscus maniculatus. The sequence continues at coordinate 70,659,278 of NC_134854.1, forward strand.
GGGAGAAACCCTGTCCCAAGGAAATAAGGTGGAAGATGATAAAGGAAGACAGCTGGTCCAGCTCTGGCTGGTGCATACACACCACACACATGTACATCCACACATACATACAAACAAGCACGAAAACAACTAAGTATTTTAAACTAAGCATAAAAAACAATTGCCAAGAGCTACATAAGTTATTAACAACACAAACACAGCAGACTGGGGACTTTTCTTCCTTTCTATCTTCTACATAAATCTTCTAGAAGAGGCACAGAGTACTCCAAAATTCATGAGGTGTATATTTCACCACCTTTGTGACACGCCCGAATCCCCGTATCCCTGTATCACGTAAGTTTCCTCATACAGTGCAATGAAAGGGCAGAAAACAACAAAGGTAAGCGGAGCTAGAGACCCAGTCCAGGCTCTCTGCTGCTAGCTACACTGTCCACACCATTCAAACATCAACCTCAGAAAAACTACCAAATATAAGTATGTGAATGCTAATGTCTACTATATTTTCATAAGCAGAAAAAATTGTCATTTGTAGCACAGAAAGAGGCCTTTTATTCTTATTATTGATCTATACACACACATATTTCCAGAACAAGAAATCAAAATTCTTCTATGCAGGTCAAAAGCCAAAAAAGTAAAATTTGCCTTAGGCAAAAACTCACAGATGAAAACTAATAATGATAAGTACTCTAGCCAATTCACTTACTTCAAACTCAGGGCTAGCTTGGTCAATGAAGTGTTCACTGCATGAGTATGAGGACCTAAATTTAATCTCCAAAAACACTGCAAAAGTGCCGGAAGTGGTGGCACATACTTGTAATCCCAGGGTCAGGGGGTAGAAACAGAAAGTTCATCAGAAGTTTGGCTTTCAGCATGGGCTATGCAGCAAATTCCAGGCCGCCCAGCCAGGCCTATGTGGTGAAACCCCATTTCAAAAAAGGAAAACAGTATCTTCTGGACAAGTGAAAAAAATCACAGGAGATTATCACATAGCTATACATATCAACTGATGAAATTAAATGTCTCTGTCATGCACTTTTAATTAACTCTATTAGGCAGAAGAAATAAAAGTGAACTGAATTATGGTGATCTAATTATAAAATACCATAATATAAGAAAGTCTAAATTCACCATTTGAAGTTTGTCAAGTATACAAACATAACAAGTGTATCCAAAGCCAGGTGTGCTGGCTCACCTGTAATCACAGCACTTGGAAGGTGGAGGCAAAGAGAACCCTGAGCACAAGGCTAGTACTTTCTAGGAAAAAAAATGTGTATTCAATACGTATTGTGAAACAGCTTACCAACTTTTCAAAACTCAATAAATTTACGATCTCTCTTAAAAACATTCTATAATTTTGATACAATTGAAAATTGTTACCAACATTACACATATTTTATTGCATATGTTTACACTAATTTATAAAATAAAAATTGTCAAATCTCTCTGCTTCAAAAAGCTAAAATTATACAATTCAATCTATAGAATGCAAAACTTAAGAAAGGTGATTTGTCAAAGTCAGGATCCACAGCAAGCTACTGAAGGTAAGCAGTATGCCCATCCCCGGAAGACGTTTCAGTTGAAGGCAACAGTTTCAGAATACTCTGGTGTTTCAAACACAAGACCAAAATGCCAGATCACCATAGGGTTCTTTATCTTCTACCGCCACCTGCTGGTATCACAAAATATCTCAACTCGAGTTGAGAGAACATCAGGGTTAGAGCTTCTGTTAATCTGATAGATTTATGAGAGAAAACAGTGAGCAAAGGCCCTGGATTTGAGCCTTTGTACTACAAAATAAACAAGGTGAGGTAGGGGTACATCTGATTTTAAGTATCCTTTTTCTCAACATCTTTATCTAACATATTGTATTCATTGGCATCCTCATCCATAACGGACAATAAACCAATCCAATTTGGATCCACAGAAATTTAAGTCATTTTCCTACTCCAAACACCAAGACTCATTTTCAGGATGATAAATAGTATCTCAATGTCTAGCTACTGTGATAATGCAAACCGTAATTTATTATGCGCATTTAATGATGATCAGTAAAATTTAAGGTTTATCTTTTCATAACTATTCATAAGCAAATATATCTTCCTATTAAGCTTGATTGCTGATAACCTAAAAGCTTGTTTGGCCTTCTCTGGAGCTTAAAAACAGATTCTGAGAGAAAAGATGAATTTTGCACTGTTCCTTCATGATATCCCCAGTTCACTGTTCCTGATAAATCAAAATAAAGTTCAGTATTCACAGAGACCAGCCAGATCACTGAGGCTCATTTTAACAACTGAACCCAAGCTGGGCACTCAGTTATCAATGTGGATCTCTGCACCAGCAAATAAAGTAAAGCAAACACTGGGTACCATTGGAGAAAAATACCTCCAACACTGGAGAATTATTTCCAGACTTAAGACTAGAAGTTGCCAGGTGGTGGTGGCACATGCCTTTAATCCCAGCACTTGGGACTGTGAGTTCGAGGCTAGCCTGGTCTACACTGTGAGTTCCAGGACAGCCAGGACTATACAGAAAAATCCTGTCTCAAAAAAACAAAAACAAACAAAAAACCTAGAAGTTAATTCTATCGCTCTCCTCTCTTTCAAAATGTTACCATTATTGGCTTTTAACTTTAAACACACAGGGCAAAAAAGCAGTCATTTTAAAGTAAGACCTTCAGTGGCATGTGGCATATTTTGAATGTTGTGCAACCACTGCCTTGTCCTACACTGTACCATTACTTATCCACATGTAGAACTAAAGTTCCACGTCTTCTTTTCACTAACTTGTTAACAGTGCACAAGACATAAAAAGGAAACATACAAATGGTTCTTTCTACCTACCATTTATCCTTTTATTTCTACTTGAGTTATGTCAATGATGCCACTCTGACACCTCAGCCTCCTCTGTTCCAGCTTAAAACGTAGGACATGCTGAATCAAAGAATCACAGTGGAGGTTACCCTCTTTGGATAACTACTTCCCTTTTGAGAAACAGTTCTTGGCTGGATACTGGACTCTCACAAAGACCAAATGCTTGATCTTGGGGCTGTGATAGGCCTGGGCTGCCTATCATACAAGAGTATCTTGGGATACTCCTCATCCAAAAAACTAGGCATGTGCAAAAGTACTGTATCATCAAATAGAAATGATATATGTGTGACCCAGCATAAGCAGACCCTAAAAGAACCAGTGATTTCATTTAGAAGTGGCTCAAATCCTCAAGGCTTCCTCCTGTGTATATTTTCTTAGCTAACAGATGAAGGGCCTTGGGCCTTGTTTAGTCTGTAGCACTTGGAATCTCTATAGGTATGTGGGTGGCTCCAGCTCTACAGCCCTCTCTGCACAAAAATCAAAACGTAAGATGCCTGTATCCCAGGTGAATACTCCCTGGACATAAAAGGTATTAACAATCAAGAGGATGAAGAAGACATGATAACCCAAAAAGATAGAGGGTAGCTGAATATAACAGTGGGCCTCTTTCTCCAGAGACTGCTCATCACCCAGTGGGCTCATGAAAAAAGGCTGTTGACTTCCTCTTATTCTGGAGCAGCCATTAGACAAGGCAGTTATTTTATACTCTGTGTACAATCCACTCTCCACACATAAAAATGCAATCAACTAGTCCTTGTTCTGCTCATTCTTCAGATAAAACACTAGGACTTGAAAAGCTTAAACAATTTGCTTGGGGTTACTAAGAGTAAAACCCAAAGCTGAAATTCAAAGCCAGATCTAGCTGACACCAAAGCCAAGAAACAGAACCTCATGGAATAACTTCCAAAAAAACCTGTCTCAAACAACAAAAACAAAAAAGTAAATACTTGTCACTGACTATTCTTCGAGATATGGTTTCATAAAGTGTCTTCGCTATTATAAAACATCTTCAGTGGGATAAGGGAAATGCTTTGTGTCCACACAAAAACATCTCAGAGTGAAGTGGCCCAATTTTACCTGCTTTTGGTGTTCATAAACAATGTATCTAGCCTTCCATGTAACTATCAAATTATATAAACATAATAAAATAGCTTGACAATATTAATACCATAATTAACAATACTAGCCACAAAATTCAACACTAAGAAAATAGGAATGGTATGGATAGGAAGAGTAAGAAAGCTATATCCAAGCACCCAAGCACCATAATCCAGTCTAACAGACACTATAAAGAACTATCCTAGCATAGGATACATTCATACAACAGTTATCACATACAATAGTTATCACATGCCTTTAATAGGCACTTAGTGTCTGGGTATGCCAGACACTAAGTGCCTATTAAAGGCAGGTATTTTCTACTAGATATATTCCTAAAAGCAAGCATGCAATGTGCATTTACTACTCTACTTAAGAGAGTAAAGACCTGAGGACAGGCAACACAGTGGCCTGCCCAAAGCTGCACTATAGATCTACCTCACTTCCAAGGAAGAGATCTTGTGATCTGCATTGTCTTGTGTGTGTGTGTGTGTGTGTGTGTGTGTGTGTGTGTGTGTGTGTGTGCGCGCGCGCGCACGCGCGCGCACATGTGCATATGCGTGCATGCATGCATGTACGTGTGTGTACATATGAGAGAGAGACATGGTCTTACTATCTAGTCCTAGATGACCTGGAACTCACAGAGAGCTACATGCTTCTGCCTTCCAGTGGTGGAATTAAAGGTATGTGCCACCATACCCAGACACCATCATTACTTTTTAAATCAGATTAAAATTTTAACTTGACAGTGTTTTTATTCTATCAAGTTTTAAAATAAATAAAAAATAAAATTAAAAAAAAAACACAACTGCAGTCTCAGGTCTATCAGGTCTTCAATGGAGACTGAGGTCCTCTGACCTAACCAGATGAACCAAAAAGTCTTTTCCTGCAATATTTAAATGAATCAAACTAAAGTAAATACACAGACTAGTAGCTCACATCTGTAATTGCAACATTTGAAAGGCTGAAACAAGAGAACTACCATGAGTTCAAGGCCTACAAGCAAATCCCAGGCCAGCTGAGGCTATAGTGTGAGACATATTTCAACACACACACACACACACACACACACACACACACACACACAGGAGTACAAAACTTATAGTAAATATAAGAACTGTTCCTTAGTTAAGTAAAGGATAATAGCCAACTGAAACTAGCAATATAAGAAGTAAAAGCTAGCTTCTGACTTCACAGAGGACTTTCAATAGTTGTACTGGTTAATTTTTTTGTCAACATGACATAAACCTAGACATATGTAGGAAGAGGGAATATTAAGAAAATTCCTCCATAAGATTGGCCTGTAGGCAGGTCTATGGGTAGACTTTTCTTGATTAGTGATTGATGTGGGTGGACCTAGTCCAATGGGCACAGTGACACCCCTAGGCAGCTGGTCCTGGAGTGTGTAAGAAAACAGACTGAGCACACCTTAGAAAGCAGGCCAATAAGCAGAATTCTTCCATGGCCTCTGCATCAGCTTCTGCCTCCAGGTTCCTGTACTGACTTCCCTCAGTGATGGACTCTGATGTGGAAGTGTAATCTGAAATAAATCCTTTCCTCCCCAAGTTGTTTTTGGTCATGGTGTTTTATCACAGCAATAGAAACCCTAATAAGACAATAGTTTACTGGAAGAAGCTACAAATTTCAAAGGAAACTAAGAAAAACCTGTAACTTATAGTGTAGTTAAAAATTCAAGCATTAGTCATGACTGAATCAAGTAATATATACTAACCATGGATCAAGGAGCCATTTAGCCACTGAATATAGTAGTTTTGAGGAAAAGCAAGCAGGATTTCATTGCTGATGATTGAGAAGGGTAAAAGCAAAACAGCTCCAGCTGAAACCGCTAGAGTGAAGGTGCTCAGAAACAACCTGCAAGAGAGAAGAGGCATCATCACTGGGGGTCTGGGAAGTAGTGACCATAAAAGCAAGAGCCAGTGCATTCCTTAAGAATCCCATTACAGATATGCAACTGAGTGACAAATGGCATGCGTAGGATCTGGAAAGTGCAACCAGGTTAAATCCATAACAAGATCTATATACTGAAGAGAGTGCCACACAGTTTTAAGAAATTATTATTATTAGTGTGTGTGTGTGTGTGTGTCAGAGAGAGAGAGAGAGAGAGAGAGAGAGAGAGAGAGAGAGAGAGAGAGAGAGATATGTGGGGCAGGGGGTGACATGGCATGCATGTAAGGTCAGAGGACAACTATATCGAGTCTGTTTTCTCCTTCTACCTTTACACAGACTCCAATATTGAATTCAGGTCTCCAGGCTTACAGAGCAAATTATCTTAACACACAGCCAACTCACCACCTCCTGGTATCTCATTAACAAGGTTAAATTATAGTAGTAAATACCAGAGAAGTAGTAAATAATACTAATCAATATTTCAAACACTACTTCAATACTTCTTAAATAATACAGTTTCAATGTGTATAAAGGATCTAAAATAAATTAAGTCAACAAAACAAACTGAAGAAAAACATTGACAATAAATACAAAGCAGGGTCTCTATTCACACCAAGAAATGCTTATATATCATCAGGAAATCTGTTGTTCCAAAATCCATTATTATTTATAACAACCCACAGGACAGAATGCAATCATGAGGGACTTTCACTTCCCAGTTACACATTTCTGAAAAGCTTTAAATTTTTTATAACAAACACCTAATTTTGAAAAATATTTTAAAAAAATAAATAGCAAGACAGAGGAAGATGGATTTTTGTGAGTTCAAGCCAGGCTAGTCTACATAGAGAGTTCAAGGCCAGCCAGGGCAACATTAGTGATGCCCTGTTTCAGAAAAGAAAGGTGGGGGGGAAGGGAGGGGAAGGAGGAAAGGGTCAAGGAGAAGGGAGGGAAGGGAGGAGGGAAGGGAAGTGGAAGGGAAGAAGAAAGGAGACAGGCAGGCAGCAGCACAGCAGGAGTACTGGCAAAGGAAATTCGATTAGTATTAAAGATAGAGCTTGAGTATCCATAACAATGAAGTTAATATTGAAAGAATGTGAAAATAAAGTAAGAAAAAATTTTAAAAGTCACAGTAGTAAGGACAAGTGGTGGTGGCACACACCTTTAATCCCAGCATTTGGGAAGCAGAAGCAGGCAGATCTCTAAGTTTGAGGGCAGCCTGGTCTACAGAGAGAGTTCCAGGACAGCCAGGACTGCACAGAGAAACCCTATCTTGAAAACAACACCACGAATTTAATCAAGTGACCTTGCACTCAATGCCATCCTGTGGCAAAAAGCAGAAATGCATGCCTACACAGGCACAAGTACCCTAGAAACCCGAGTTTGGTAAATAAAGGCCAACTATTTAATGCAGATCAATGGAACACTCCAAACAAAACTCAGCTCAGACAAAGCATCATCATGAATTTATCCAAAGAATGAAGAGCACATGTCCCAGAAAAGTACTCAGAAAAGCTGCTCACCTGAAGTGGATGGCCAGTTCCAGCCCAGAGAGGAACATCACTCTCATTAGCATCATTCCTACCAATGTCAAAGCCAAAGTTGAATCCCAACACTCACCATCCCAAGGGCCTGCACAGCTCTCCCAACACTCTAGGCCCCTCAACAGAATACATTTCATCTTATATTCATTCCCCAACTGTTTCCTAACCCTCAACAGATTGTGTGGTTTTCAGGCCTCTGCCTACAGGCTGCTCTCTTTCTCTAGGGTGCCCTTACAACACTCCACAGTATCCCTACAACACTCCACATGGCAGATGTGCCTGAATAGCATGACAGACCTCAAATGCCACTTGCTTACCATGTGTCCCTCAATTCCTACCTTCTTGTTCCTCTCAGTAAAATCAGTTCCTCTTTCCTCTTATCTCCCATAACACTGACCACATACCAGGCCAACATAACCTCCGAATCCAATACTAGGACCCATGACCTGACAAAAGGAGTTCACTTAGGAGACAAAGAAATAAAGCAGCAGGTCACAAGTGGCCCAGAAAATCCAATGCATATATCACCATTACTATAATGCTGCTTTTCAACAGCTATGGAGCCTCCACTCCACACCATTACTGTGTTAGACCTATCCAGAAAGCAGAAAACTGCTTTTGTTGCCTATAAAGTGCCACTCACAAAAGGTTCGTGTAGAGTTGATAATGACAAAGGGTCCTTAAAATAAGGCCCTGACCTGGAAAAGTATAGTAGAGACATTGCATGTACAATCATAAAACACACCCTTTCAGAAATGTCACCTCCTAAAATGGAGTAGTAAAAACCCTACATCCAGAATATTGTGCCTTCTGTGACTGTGGTGGTAGTAAAACAAAAATATTTCCTTGAATATCTGCCATTAGTGATTACTCCTTAAGCAGGAGGGTGTGAGAATCTACCTGAATGCTAAATGTTACCAGTGGCTGAGAAAGCTATCATCTACAGATCACAGTAAATTACTTCAACAAGCCTGCCACACACACTTCCATGAAGCCTTAGATATTTCAAGTGGATAAACACTTCCTTCTTGAAATCCTACAGCTTCTTCAGCATTCCCTCCTTTCTATCTGCATACTCTGTGAAATGTACCCACATGTTATCTTAAATGTTTGGGTTTGAATCTGAAATGTCCCCACAGGCTTACATTTTGAGGACACATTCCATAATTTGTGAGACCATTTAAAAACTGCTGTATCTCCATGAAGTAGGGCTGCCTGGCAAAAATAGGTCACTAGGTTTCACCCACCTCTGGTTCCAGCCTGGATGCTTGCTCTATTTTCTGGTCCATCTGCAGGTAACAAAACACTGACACGCACTGCCAACACTGTGGACTGTGAAACTGCATAAAAATAAACCTTTCCTCCTTCGTTAGCTTCTGCCTGGTGTTTTGTTCCAGTGATGAGAAGAGTAACTGTCACAGCCTTTATCTGGCTAATCAATAAAGGCATGCCTTGTGAATTCAACCCCCAAATGCTCACTCTGGCCAGTGGTTCTTAACCAGTGGGAACATCAGAATGTATTACCATCAGGATCACCCACAAGCAACCATCTGAAAAGGCTACTGCTAGTGCGCACACCACAGACTGACCCAGGAATCTATTAGTGATGCTCACTCACTAAACAGATATTTACAAACACTTGATTCTAAGCCAGCACTGTACCTGGCATGTTAAAATAGTAAACAAGACATGTTTTGTCTCTCCACAGCTTCTAAGTGAAGCATCACTTAATGCTACAAAAGCATCAGATTAAAAAAAATAAAGTATTAAATGGATAACTGCATAATATATTTTAAATAATAGGCACTACAGAAAATAAAACAAGTAAGGAAAACTGAAGTGGCAAAGGTAAGACAAGTCAGATTCTAAACACAGAGCCAACATGGCTCCTGGCAAAAAGCTGGAGAGGGGAGTCAAAGGCACGTGAGAGGCCGGGAGCCTAAACTGGAAGGATGGTGTCTTGTGATGTGCAGAAGGCAGGCTGGACAGGGAAAGGAGGAAATCAGCCTTCGACAGGTGTCGTTTGGTGTCCATAAGGTATCTGCTCTGATTTTTCTCTGTGGGCCACAGGAGACTTGGGGTTGCTGTCTCTCCACTGACCCCATCTTCTTGGTCCCAGGTCAAGGCAGTAACTATGAGGATGCTCAACTCTGAGACACTCTTCCTTTCCATTAGTAGTCTATGGAAAGCTAAGTTTGAAACTACAAGAGAAACCTGTTCTTGCCAAACTTCTAGTCCATTCATCTACTGGTTTCTATAAAGATGGACTCAAGATTGCCCTACTCTATGCAGTGGCTTCAAATCCATTACAATAACTATTTATTTTGATATTTAAATTGTCCCCAATTTTGTGTGAGGACCCTTAAAGGACTGTTCCCTTTAAAATATCCCAGTAATTCTTACATTCTTATGTTCTGTACAAACATAAATTTAACCTTGGCCTTTCCCTATCCAATCCTTCTATTATCCTTTTTCAGGAGTCCTGGTTCTACTTAGTGGAAACTTCTAGTTAAACATGGCCTGGGCATTATATCAAATCTCTGATACAGGGAGATACCCTCAGGAGGCAGACAAAGCTGAGGCACAGAGTGTGCACTCTGCATGTACAAACACGTGGCCACACTCACTTTTATGCTGCAGTTCTACTTCTTGTAGGTGTTGAAAACCATGTGTTCACAATGACACAACCTCAACTCCAAACCAACAATTCGGTGGTCATTTTTGTTTTCTCCTTTTCCCTTAATTTTTGGTTCCTACTGACTTTAACCAAACCTCCCCACCATTACAAGGAACTAATTTCCTACCATACTGATCCCAGTTCTATACAGATACATACCTTCCTGTCTGGGTAGCTCCCCAATCTGGACTGAATGGTCCTGACACTCAAGACACCCTCCTTCCTCAACTCAGCTCACACCTCTGGCAGGCTCCCTTTGGCATGGACACCCTCTTCATCTGTGGTGACACTGACACTCTCATGGAGATCCTGCCACCCTTCGGGTTCCCTGAACCTGGAGTTAGGGATGGTGGTGAGCTACCATGAGGGTAGTAGGAATCAAACCCAGATCCTCTACAAGAGTAGCCAGTGCTCTTAACCACTAAGCCATTTCTTCAGCCCCAGATTTCACATTTAATAGGCAAAACCTAACAGAAAGAACTTAACTGTTTGCCATTCAGTTTGACACTTCAAAAATTAAAGTACACTTCCATCATGTCTCCTCCACAAACATTAGGAACCTATAAAGTGACCAGGTCTCTCTACTCTCAGCAGACAAATGTGTCACTCTGACCACAAAGTCTACCTGCTGCTTGCTTCAGAGAGTCAGCACAGGACACAAAGCAAATGGCTGACAGATAGGCTGATTTCCCTTTTTCTCAGGGTCTTGCTGTGTGGCCCAGGCTGTCCTCAAATTCTCAATCCTCATGCCTCCACCTCTAGAGTGCTGAGACTACAAGCCTGTGCCCACTATACCAAACTAGGTCTTTCTTAAACAACTCTCCCACCTTTAAGCTCTTTTCCTCATTAAATCTCCTGATAATAAAATCTTCCATTTCTTTAAGTAAGCACTTAGCAGGGGAAAGGAATATGGTCTCATGTAGCCTATGCTGGCCTTACTTACTATGTAGCTGAGGCTAGCCTTGAACTCCTGATCATACCACCTCCCCCTTACCATTAATAGGATTACAGGCATGTGCCACACTCAGTTGAATAAACACATTTTAGCAAGAGACAATCAGCTCTAAAGTAACCATGTGTATTTGCTTGCATGTGCTTTTTAAGAATATGATTAATAAGGATTAGTACTTGAGGCAATTATTTCCTTCAGACTCTAACTTCAAAACTATAAACAGAACAATTAAATTTTAAAATATTGTGGTGGTTTGAAAGAAAATGGCCCCCAAAGTGGCACTATTAGGAGGTGTGGTCTTGTTAAAGAAAGTCACTGTGGGGGCGGGCTTTGAGGTCTCTTTTCTCAAGCTTCGCTCAGTGTGAGTCAGTCAACTTCCTGTTGCCTGAGTCAAGCTGTAGGACTCTCAGCTCCAGCACCATATCTGCATGCTGGTATCTCCATGCTCCCCATCCTGATGATAATCAATTGAACCTCTGAAACTATAAGCAAGCCCCCTCAATTAAATGTTTTTATTTATAAGAGTTGCTGTGGTCATGGTGTCTCCTCACAGCAATAGTAAACCTAACTAAGACAAATACATACGATATTCTGTTGACTACAGCATCCTCATCTTCTTGTTCATCTGCAAAAATAAATGTTTATAGTGTTACTATTTTATCTCCAACAAAATGTTTCATTAATTTATCTAAAAAATGTAACAAAAATATAAAGTTTTAAAAATTCAATTACTAGATGAAAAAGACTTTCAAAGAGAATTTTGTAGACCTCAACAAAGACCCAAATATAAATTTCACTATAACATGTTAAGTGGTATATATATATATATATATATATATATATATATATATATATATATATATATAGAGAGAGAGAGAGAGAGTGATTTTTTTTTTAGTGTTGATTAACTGACACATGTAAATCAAAATTTTATAAACTCATAATCTCAAGAAAATAAAACTTAGAACCACAGGATGATTGTGAAATGCAGGTAGACAATGTCAGGATAAGCTGCTCGTGAATGAAATGTTCTGGCTGTTAATAGCCAACAGATATTTCTATTATAAAATGCCATACTCTTAGAACTTACCTGCTTTTCTTTAGTTTGAATTTTCATTAGTAAATGAAATGCTAATATTTTCTTAAACCACCCTAAACTATCTTGGATAGCATCACCTCAACAATTTGAAAGTACTGTCTAAGTTATAGACAGAAAAAAAGGTATCATTTTCTGAGTCTCTTTAGGTACCAGGCAGACTTCATTAGGATACCCCTCTTCCTTTCTCTGGCCTCTCAGCCACCATCTCTTTTGTCCTCGCCCATAAACTGACCAGCCAAAGAGACTGCCTAAGTACACAAGTATTGCAGAACCTTCCCAATCCTTCCAGCTCCTCATCTGTCTTATGTCCTGACAGGCTCTCCTTGGATCTCAGAACCTCTGGGAGCTCACCTGCCTCAGTGTCAGTAGTGAGTTTTGGCCATTCTTTGTAGTGTCTATCATGAATTACAGACTTCCCAAAACAACTTTACAGTCAAAGACACCACAAAATCACATTCACGATTAATTTTCATGCTGATATTCCCATACCTAATCCATCATCAAGTCTAGAGAAAAGGTTACAACTTCCTTATCCACAGCCATTCTATTCCACCATCGAGGTCTACAGTCTTTGTCACTCCCTGAAATTACTGGATTAACCTGAAGATCATCTAAGTCTACAGTTTGCCTGTGCATCATCCTCAACTCCCCTTAAACAATGTGTTTATGTTTTTCACTCAAACCCTCTCCTTTCTCTTCATGTAATCTATGACCCATGTGACCAAGTATCTTTAAAACAACTGAGGCACTGTCTTGAATCTGCAGATCTTCACATATTTGGCAGATTACATGATCCAGTGAACACTTCCAAACATTTACAGAGCCAGGTAACAGCTCTGAAATAACATAGTGCAACAAGAGCTATTTCTTTATTTCTCTTGAGTTTGATGAGCTGAAAATATATCAAAGAATCTTTAATACATGGAACCTTTAAGTATCATACAGCATCAGCCACCAGGCCAGCACCACAGGTAGAAAATATTATTTCAAAAAAATAGTTGAGAATTACCAGAAGGCAGTAAGGCATCTGCTAGAGTACATATAAAACTCTAACCAAAAATGTATGAATTAGAAAAATAATAATGACATAAAAAACATGAAAATTATTAACTCAGGACAAAAGGGAATAATACAAGGATACTATATAATTAAATACCAGTACAATCATGGATACTGTAAATTCTACATTGCTTTGGAGAAGGAAAATAGACTGAAGAGATGGCTCAGCAGTTGAGAGCACTTGCTGCTCTTGCAGAGGACCCAGATTTGATTCTCAGCAATTATATGGAGGCTCATAGCCATTTCTAACTCCAGTTCCTGGGGATCCAACACCTTCTTCTGGCCTCTGCAGACATGAGACACGTACACAGTGCACAAATACACACACAGGCAAAACACCCATAGCACATAAAACAAAAATAAGTAAATAAACCAATACATCTTTCTTAAAAAGAAAGAAAAAGAGAGACAGAAAGAGATGGTGAGACAGTTCTGTAGTGAAAAAATGAAGGAGGCTGGGGTGAACAGGATGCTCAGTTAGAACCAGCCACAAGGAACCAAACACCCTCATAAACTCTGGATGTCCCAGGTACTAAATAGCCAACACTATTCTTAGTTGGACATGAGAATTGTGATAATCAAGGACTCTGGTCTAGTAAGGTGACTCTGAGGATAGTCAGGTTCCCTTGGGGTTATTTTTAGTGTTCTTAGTACCAGGCAACTGTTTACTTCAGTCACCAGCATATTCAGCATGGCTGTGTGGGTGGAGCCCATATAACACCTCACACAGGCAGCTCTGATGAAAGCTGTAACAAAACTGTTTCTACTTGCCTGATTTTCTCTTGTATCTTGTAATGATGAAGTAGGAAACGATGTAGAGAATGGCAAAAAGAAGAAAACATATCTGAAATGAAATTTAACAGGTCATTTACATTTTTGCCCAACATTTTTATAACTAACAAAAGATACAATCTTTTGTATCTAAAAAAAATGAAGGATCTAAACTATTGAAAAGTGAAATTTTTGGACATTTCACAAATATAACATTTTGATAAAAAATATTAATGTATATGAACTGGTCAGTTCTAAAGATCTGCAGTATCCTAGTTTAATAATATTTTGGTGAGAAAGCCCACTGGAAAATTCTCTTTTCATAACTTGATTAATGTTTTTCAAAGTCATGTGGAAGTGTGAAAAGTCAAACTATTATCAACAATTCTGAAGACTGAAATCAATGAGCACACATTGCCGTCCTGAAAAGCAAGGCATCCTAAGAGCTTCAATAATATGTAAAGGATGTGCCAGTAACACAACCTGACAGAGTCAATCACATGCAGCTTTAGCATAAAAGAAGCATCACAGATCAATGTGGATAAAAATAACTTCAATAAACACACCACACATCAAAGTTAAATTCTTTGTTCAGCTGTGGTTTAAGTCATATTACTTTGTCTAATAAAAACTGTATGGTATTACTATATATGATCTCAGATTCTGCTACCCATGCACAGCAGTGCCCTCCTCCACTGTGCTATTTAATGGAGGGAAGAGAGTCAGCTTACCATCTTTACTGATTAGAATTTACAATATACTCTCAGGTTTTTAACACACAGTGCACTGTTCTTCACCACATTACTATTTCACACAGCAGTCCTACTAAACTCACACTCCAAGGAACTTTGGCATCCACTGGCCACACCTCAACCTGGAAGCTCTCTTTCTGATCCCTGAACTGTTATTCTACTCTCTAGCTCTATGGGCTCAAATTGTTTAGATCCCATGCACAAATGAGATTATTCAGTACCTATTTTTCTATATCTGCAGACTTTACTTAGCAGAATATCCCCAGATTATCCCTTGTTGTCCCAAATGGCACAATTTCCTTAAGGCTAAATGGTACATGTAAGGATTACCACATTTTCTTTACCCATTCATCTACTGATGCACATATCAGTTGTTTCTGTAACCTCACATGGTGAACACTGAGCACAGTGTCTCTCATAAATCAATTCATTTTCTTTTAATGTGAATCCAGAATGGAAGAGGTGGACCACTTGGCATATTTGCATTGCATTCTGGAGGGCAAGCCAGCTGTTCTGATGCCAGTAGTATGCAAGGCTTCCTTTTTTCCATGTCCTCAACAGCACTTCTCTCTTGCTCTTTGGAAGCAGCCATTCCAACAGGTATGAAGTGAGTCTTCCTTTCCATTTCTCTATGACAAAGGATGCTAAGTACATTTTCATATACCTGTTGTCCATTGTCTGTCTTCTTTTGAGAAAGGTCCACTCAGGTCTTTTGCCCATTTTTATTTGAGTCATTATGCCTACAATGCACTCCTTTTGTCAGAGTTAGGGCAACAAATGGGTAAAGAGAGAAGGTCAAGAAACAAGATATCCATCAAAGACCAAATGCTAAAAATAAAGCTTCAGTCAAGCTTATGGAGCACGTGGAAAAAATATGAAGTCTTTCAGAAAGATGATATCTATGGACCTCTCGGGATGAGTTGGTAGAATATGATAACAAAGACTTTAGGTGGTTGTCACCCCTGTAATGATACCACTTAGAAAACAACACTGAAAATGGAGAGGAGCACTACAAACTGAGTGTCAACATTCTCAATACATGTGGGAGAGTGGTAAAAGACAATCCAGCACTTGTCCTGAAGCATGAAGACTGTTAGAACCCAGGCTAACAAGAGGATGTTAGTAGAGTTAGAACCTACTCCTAAAATCCTCTGAAGCACAAAAAATGGGTCAAAAAGAAAACCAAATGGTGAAGAAACATAAAGAAATAATGGTCTCCTGGAGCTCCTCCTGGGGCTTGGCAGTAGATCTCTGCATCTGCTTCCATCAGTCCAATCGGCGAGAGAGAGGAGGGATTATATGAGCAAGAGATATTGAGACCATGATTGGAAAAAGCACAGGGACAAATAGCCAAACTAGTGGAAACACATGAACTGTGAACCAATAGCTGAGGAGCCCCCGTGGAACTGGACCAGGCCCTCTGGATAAGTGAGACAGTTGAGACTGTTTAGGAGGCCCCCAGGTAGTGGAACCGGGACCTGTCCTTGGTGCATAAGCTGGCTTTTTGGAACCTAGGGCCTATGATGAGACACTTTGCTAAGCCTTGGTACAGGGAGGAGGGGACTGGACCTGCCTCAACTGAATCTACCAGGCTGGGCTGAATCCCCAGGGGAGACCTTGCCCTGGAGGAAGTGGGAATGGGGGGTGGGTTGGGGGGGAAGGCTGGGGGTTAGGAGGAGGGAGGACAGGGGAATCTGGCTGATATGTAAAATTAAATTAATTATAAAATAAAAATAATTTTAAAAAATTCAAAAAAAAGAAGAACTAATGGCCTACAATGCAATGGAAGTCAGGTTCTACGAGCAAGGAAAGAAGAGTAACTTGGCAGTAACACAATGAGCCATAAGGTTCAAGTCTGACGTCAGGTAGCTGGCAGAGGCTGTCTGAGTTTATCTGTGGGGTTTACTACATCCAGGAACCCATTTTAATACTAGGGATACTAGTAAGTAAGGTGCACCCTTGTGACACTCACATTCCAGAGAGAGAAATAGCAATACAAATAGATAACAGGCAACTAAATTGCAGTGTGTCTAAGGATGGTCAGTCTGGGCCTAGGAAAATAGAAAGTACCATCAACAGTGGCGGCTCATCTCAGCAGGATGTCATCTGAGGATGAATGATGGGACAAGAGGAGCAAGACTAGCAGTGCGTGATGCAGAGACAATAATAATGTCAGAGTCCTGAGACAAGATGCCTCTGGTGTGTTCAAACAAAAGGGAAGAATAAGAGATGAGCCTAGGGCTTAACAGGAGTCCAGTGCACAGAGGACTTTGTTCCAGGTGCTGGTACTTACACATGGTAACTTCCAGGTTGGCTCTTTCCCTGAGGGAGACAGGAATCCATGTAAGATTGTGAACAGAGGGGTGACATGATCAGATTCAGTGAAGAAACTCATCCTAGTTGCAAGGACAAAAGCAGAGACCAGGAAAAAAAATGAGCACAAAACAATGCAGAAGAGCCATCACTCAGAGCTGCGGAGTGAGGCATTAAGAAATGATTGAGTTGTGGGCTGGAGATATGGCTCAGAGGTTAAGAGCACCGACTGCTTCTCCAGAGGTCCTGAGTTCAATTCCCAGCACCCACATGGTGGCTTACAACCATCTGTAATGAGATCTGGCACCCTCTTCTGTATACATAATAAATAAATCTAAAAAAAAAAAAAAAAAAAAAAAAAAAAAAAAAAGAAATGATTGAGTTGTGAATGTTTTGAAAGCAGGCCTGCTAGGACTCGTAAAAATAAACACAAAGTTCTGAGAAACTGGAAAGACTGCGTTGCCAAGTCCTCAGCCGGGAACGATTACAAAAGGAGTGGTCCGGAGGAGGGACGGGCTCTGCTGAGTTTGAAGTATACACTATGATGGTGGAAAGCTGAGTGAGCAGGTCTGTATACAGGTCTACACTGTTCAGAGGGAAAGGTTAGTTTCAAGTTAAAAAATAAAAAATAATCAGCAGACGACACACAATGTCCTAAGGCTGAGATGCAAAAGCAGGCAGAGAAGAGAAGTCTGAAAGCAAAGCGCAATTCTCAGATGTTCAGCAGGTGTAGAGGCTGCCAAACAAGCAGGCACCAAGGCGGGGCACCAAGGGCCTGCACATCTCCTGACCCACATGAAGGAAAAGGGAATTTGCAACAGTGTCAAATACTGCTGACCCGCCAAGCAAGATGAGGAAAGAGTATTGACAACTGGGTTTGGTGCCATGGAAGTCACTGCAACCTTGACAAGAGCTGTTTTTCTGGAGTACTGGTGACAAAGGCTTGGCTGAAGTGGATTCCAGGAAGAGCTTGGAAAGAGAAGTGCAAGCAAAAGAAATGCACTGGAGTCCTTCCCTAGTGCTACAACAAAACAAAGGGATTGTAAGGAGGAAGTCAAAGTCAGGAGGCTTTTGTAAAAGATGAGAAAAGTCACGGAAGATAGAATGAATAATCCAGCAGCCAAAACACAGAAGAGGGGAAGGGACTGACAGACAATCTTTCTGAATGAAGAGGCGGGAAATGAGGAGGGAGTGGAGAAAAAGAGGAGAGGAGGAGGACCATAATAATGATGGTGGTGCAGTTGACAACTGGGAAGTCACTGCAACTTTGAAAAGAGTTGTAGTGGAGACAAAAACCTGGCTGATGTAGATTCTGGGAAGAGTTAGAAAGAGAAAGGAGCAGGGCCTGAGAGGGGGACAGAGGAGGAAGAGGGCAGTTGCACTAATCTCCACTCTCATCTCCTATTTTCCTCTTCATTTGAGCACCCCAGACCCATCCTACATCAGACTCTTGGGATCACTATTGTCTCTGCTTCTCAAGCCAACTCTCAGATGTCTGAATCTCTTATCCTTTGTCCCACAACCCTTCCTCAGATGACATCTTGACAAGGTGTGTACCCCAATGCCTTTGCTGCTGGTGCGTCCTAAGCATACCCCAAGCATCACTGGACATGCTGTAATTTAGTTATTGTCTATTGACAGCCCATTATGATGTCCTCAGTTTTAAAGAAGGGAAAGGGGGAAGGTGAGCACAAATATTTGAGTTCAGTTGCTAGGTAAGGAGGTTTATCTAAATTACCTCTTGTGCTGCCTTTCATTCCCTTTGTACAATTTATCAAATCAAAATTCTATATGGAAAGTTGGAGAATATAAATAAATAAAAATAGAAAAATATAACAAAAGCAAGGGACAACTTGAGATTAAATAGTCTTTAATGTTCCAGGCAAACCCAGGCTAGAATTCCTGACACCTAAGGCCTGACAATGATGTCAAACATGATGCTTGATTCTGATACTGATGTAGCTCGAGTCCCCAAGAAACATCAACCACCTGATGATCCTAACAGCCCAGATACTTTCCGACTTTCAGTTTCTCTCCCTTCTCCCTGATCTCACTTCTTTGCTTCTCTTCCTGCACCCCTCCAACCTGCCCTCTCTCTCTCCAGCCAAACTCTTCAAAATAATAGCTTGTACTTCCACAGCTTTCTACCTTTTCATCATTCATTCGTTCTTCTAGTCACTAATCTGACTTCATGCCCACTGGGTAGCTCAAAGGACCTAGGCAGTGGGAGTGAAGACCCACTAGCCAAACTACAGGTGTAAGTTCCTTGGTCTCCATCAGCAACCTCCATCAGTAGTGTCCTTCCTTCTCTAATGGCTTCCCTTTTCCTCAGCCTTTACCAGCTGCACTCCTCTGGCTCCTGGGCTGAGCACCCTTCCAGTTCCATTCTGCGAGTTCTTCACAGGCTCTATCATTTTCCCAGGTTTAACAGGCCCAGGAAGCCCGTGACCACACCTAGAGAAGCACTGGCTTATGAAAATGCAAAACAAAGTGAGACCCATGAAGACCGGAAAAAAGTGAAGCCAAGGACAGGCTGAGGAACAGAAAAGCAGGAGCCAGAGCAGACATCTAGCTGCAGTGAAAGAACCAAGGACAGAAGAATAGATGTTCTGGTGGAAGAAGAAGAAACTGAAGTTCTACAAGAGCCAAAGGATTGGGGAGGACCAGAGAAAACCTGTCTTCTGGACATGATAGGCTCACTGCACTCAAGAACTCATAGCAGTTTGGGTTACCTGAACAAGATCTGTGTAAGATCAAGTCGGTCAACTTGATTCCAGCACAAAGTGGGAGGGGCTCACAAGCCCTAACCTTAGCTACAGAGAGTTAAAGGTTTTTGGGGGAGGGACAGTCAGTTTTCTTTAAGGGCATGGCACTGGTAGGTCAACCACACTTCAGTGAATGGCCCCATACTCACAAGTATATGGGCAGCATAAACTGGGCTTGATGGAGGGGGGGGGGGCAGGTGAAAGGAAACTAAGTTGGAAGCAGGTCAGGGGTGGATCTGGGAAAAGTCAGGGGGATGAGTGGAGGATGAACAAGATCAAAATACATTGTATGCATACACAAAATTCTCAAATAGAAAAATTGTAAACTAAAATAGATCTTCAATATTCCCCCAAAAATAAGAATAGAGGTTTTCACCAAAGATGTTTAGAATTTTTTTATATGACATTTAAAAGTGAAAGGAATTTCAGAAATTCCAGGGAGTTCATATAGAAGTGGATGATAAATAATGAAAGTTAATGAACAAAAGGCCCTAGGAGCCACAATGCAGAGCAGGAAACCAAGGAGAAGCAATACATTTAAGAGTACAGGTAAAGCTATAAATTCTAAAAGTGCTGCTCACATGGAATAAAAGCTACTGGCCATAAATAGAAGAGACTGGGATGGAAACCAAAGAACTGACTGCAACTTTGTGTGGCTTCCCAAGGTGGACTGCACACAGGTTCTCCTCCAAATGAACATATCTTTTCTTGTGTGAGGTTTCAAGACCTCACTTATGGATGAGTGAACTGAAAGCAAGCTATGATGATGCCTTCTAATCTCCCTGCACTCCAGGAACCACAACAGCAAATCTCTAAGGAAAAAAAAAAAAAAAAAAGAGTAAAGTATTACAGCAACTCACCACTAAAGGTGAGATACAGCTGACAGGAGAAGATGGGCGAGCTCAGTGCTTGGCAGGGCTCCGAAGACAATGAGCTTTCTTCGGCTGCCAGAGAAGAACAGTCATGCTATCACCCCTCCCAGAGAAACCCACAGCACTTCTCAGTGACATCTAGCCTGTGGAGAAGGTGATCCAAGCCCTTGGGAGCCCCATGCCTTTAGACCTGATTTGAACTGAAGGACCTAGTCCCCAGTGACCTAAGTTTAATGTGTATTGTCAAAAGTTAATAGTCTGAAATTCCAGGTGTAACACTGAACTTAAATACAAGCTGGTGCATTATAATGAAATTTTACTATTTATCTTATTTAAGATCTAAATTTGAAAGATACCAAGCAGGACCAGAAACATCTCTACCCAGCCTGAGAGCCTAGAGCTATTACTGAGAGGCTCATAAGTCTGTACCAGATTTATTTTAACATTATTAATCCAAAAGATAAGACATAAGTATTTAGAAAGTTTACAAACTAACCACCAATTAAAGTAAATTTAAATTGTACTTCTTTGAAATTACCCAATGACAAGGAAAACTTAAAAATCCATATTAATGAAAGACACAAAGACTCAAACAGTTATTTTCAAAAAATATTGGAAAGATGAAACGGACCAGGGAGATGGCTCAGTGAGCAAAACACTTGCTATACAAGCATGGGAACCTGAGTTCAGACCCCTAGCACACACGTACATCTGCAACCCAGTGCACGGGAAACTGAAACAAGTGGATCTTGGGGGTTTACTGGGCAGCCATTCAAACCAAAGCAGTGAGCTCCAGGTATTAATGCACCACACATGTACAAATGGATGGACAGATGAATGGATAGATGGATAAATATACAGCTGTAGCCCTGGCTGTCCTGGAACTCGTTATGTAGACCAGGCTGGCCTCGAACTCAGAGATGCACCTGCCTCCACCTCCAGAGTGCTGGGATTGAACTTCAATTTTGATGAACTGGAGTTAAGTTAAAAAGTATGAAATAAATTAAAAGGTAGACAAAGTAGATCCTTAAATTATTCCATAAAATAGAAAGGGAAGAGATACTTCCAAACTCATCCTACAAAGCCCATATTACCTTGCTACCAAAACCTTGTAAGATATAAAAACTATAAACCAATATATGGATACATATGCAAAAATCCTCAATAAAATAGGTATAAATGGAATTCAACAGCATATTAAAAGATCATATGACTGGCCAGTAAACCCTCAGGATCCATTTGTCTCAACTCTCCATGCACTGGGGTAACAGTCATATACAACTGAGACTGGCATGGGCTTTGAAACCCCTAGTGACATATCTCCTCCAACAAGGCCACACCTAATTCTTTCCAAGCAGTTCCACCAACTGAGAACCAACTATTCAAATACATATAGGGCCATTCTCATTCAAACCACCACATTCCACTCCCTGGTATGTATAGGCTCCCCTGACCATATAATACAAAATGCATTTAGTTCAACTTCAAAAGTCGCCATAGTCTTTCACAGACAAGTCCCCATAGTCTTTCAGTCTCAAACACAGTTTAAAAGTCCAAAGTCTCTTCTGAGACTCAAGGCAATCTCCTAATTGTAAAACCTCCTGTAAAATAAAAAAGCAGATCACACTTCCAACATACAGTATAACAGAATATACATTACTGTTCCAAAACAAAAGAACGGGGATATAGTGAGGAAATACTGGACCAAAGCAAGACCAAAAATCAGCAGGGCAAACTCTAAATCCTGTAGCTCTATATCCAAAGTCAAAGGACTTACACAGCTCCCCCCACCCTACCCCCACCCCCCGGCCTCTGAAGCTGGTTCCTTACCCTGTATACAGCTCTTCTTGGAAGTATTCCATGGCCCTAGCATCTCCAACATATTAGGGTCTCAAACACAATCCAGGTTCACTTTCAAAGTTCTGTACTATGGCCTCTACAGGCCTCCATGCAAGGACTATACTGCCACAAGTTGGCCTCAGCAGCTTTCCTTAACTTTGAAAGAAGGTTCCATAACGCTTTCACTCCTGTATCCTTCATGACTCTAAGGTCAGAACCACAAGGCCAATGCTGGCAGGCTCTGCTGCATGCTTAGGATGGAGCCTGGCCCCTCCTTGCATTACATTTGCATACTTTCCTTTGCTGCTTCTTTTCTAGGAACAGATAATTCCATAGGCCTTTTCCTTTCATGAGCTGCAGGATTGGCTAGGTAGGGTATCACAAGAAGGACATCAAGCTCTTTATTCCATTTCTCCTTATCTCTTTTCAGCATAAACCTTGGTTCCAACATTAAATTTCTCTTTTTCTCCTTAAACTATATGTTTTATATTTCTTTTTGCACTGCTTGCTCATTTTCATTGCAGGCCTGCATAAGAGTAATCACTAATAACCATGTAGCAGAGTCAATATTAGTCTGTCTTGAAATCTCTGTCAATGAAATTAGTCCAAAGCTTTTCAATTTAGCCTCAAGAAGGTTCTTAAGACAAGGGCAAAAAGCAGTGATATTCTTTGCCAAAATATCATGAGAATGATCTCTAGCCCAGTTGCTAATATTGTTCCCCAATGAAACCTCTTGAGCTGGGATTCAATTGTCCACATAGCTCTCAGTAATAATATCTTCTAAGCTCCTACTATGGTGGTTCATTAAACACCACCTAGAGCATTCAACCATTTTCCTAGTCCAAAGTCCCAAGGTCTTACATATTTCTCCCCAAAACAGTATGGTCAGCACTGTCACAGCAATAGCCCACTCCCTGGTAACAACCTCTGTCTTGATTTTCTACTTCTGTGAAAATGACTTCTATAAGGCTACTTATAGAAGAAATGGTTTATTGGAGTTTATAGTTTCACGATCATCATGGCAGGGCTCATGGTAGCATTCAGGCATAGCACTGCATCAGAGCTTACATCCTGATCCACAAACAGCAGGCAGAGAGAGCTAACTGGAACCAGCATGGACTTATGAAACCTCAAGCACTCCCCAGGGACACACCTGCTCCAATAAGACCACCTCTTAATTCTTCCCAAGCAGTTCCACCAACTGAGTACTAAGCATTCAAATTTATGAGCCTGTGGGGTCACTGTCATTCAAACCACCAAACAATTAATTAAAAAAAAGAGAATATTAATTTGAAGGAAAGAAAGAAAGAGTATATTGGAACACTTGTAGAGAAGAAAGTTAAGAAATAATAATTTTCTTATTATTTTCTTAGTAATTATAATACTAAAAATAAAAGATATAAAACTAAAAATAAAGTTAAAAAATAGGTAGGAACAAATGTAACCAAAACTATTAAAGATATCTATGATGAAAACTATATAGCACTCAAAAAACTGAAGAAGACACTAGAAGATGGAAATACCTCCAATGTTTCTAGATTAAGAGAATTAATACTATTAAAAATGGCATACTACCAAAAGCAATCTACAAATCCAGTGCATCCCAATCAAAATACTGACATTTTCCACAGAACTATAAAAAGTAACCAAAACATTATTGGAGTCATAAAGACCTCAAGTATCCAAACAATCCTGAGAGAGAGAAAAACAGAACAAAACAGTATGATCAATAAAGGTACCACAATTCTGACTTCAAAATACCCTACAGCACCATACTAACAAAATAAGCATGTATGCAGAATAAAAGCAAACATGTAAACCAATGGAATAATGGACCAAGAAATAAACTATGCATCTACAGCTATATGGTTCTTAACAAAGGTTCCAAAAATTAGACAGTGAAGAAAAGGCATCCTCTTATACAAATGGTAGTGGGAAATTGAATATCCACATTTGGAAGGTTGAAACTAGATCCCCAGCTCTCACTCTACACAAAAACCAACTGAAAAATAGGTTGAAGATCTTAAATGTAGGACTTGAAACTACAAGAGGGAAGCACACGGGAATCACTGCCTGGTAGAACTCCAATAGCTAAAGAAATAAATGCAAGAACTGACAAATGAAATTACATCAAATTAAAAGGCATCTAGGGAGCAAAGGAAACAACAGTGTGATGTGTCAATCCACAGAGTAGGAGAAAATCTGTCAGCTATTCACCTGAATGAGAATTAATAACTAGAATATTTTAACTCAAACCTTAATAGCAAAAGAACAAATAATCTAATAAACAAAACACATGATCTAAACAGATACTTCTCATTAAAAAAAAAAGAAACATAAATGGCCAAGGAATATATTTTTAAATGCTTAACATCCTTAGCTATCAGGGAAATGCAAATCAAGACTCCACTGAGGCTCCATTTCATCTCAACCAAAATGACAATCATCCAAAATGCTGATGAAAATGTAGGCAAAAAGGAATCTTTAGCATCCGGCCAGCAGGTAAGAGTCCTGTGGGCAGGCTGCTCCACCACCACCGCCACCCACAGCCTCTGTAACCTACAAGGCCCACTCTGCCGCCCAAACACACCAAACCCATCATCCTCCCCTTAGCCAACCATCCCCTGAAACATCAACAGCCTCTAAAGGCACACGCTCCACCTTCACCAGTTAGAAGGACAGCAGCTCCTATAGGCACAAGCACCACCTACACCAGTTGGAAGAAGAGACCCACTCAGCTGCCCAATCCCACCTACCTCAGCATCCTGCCCATGAACAGCCCTCTCCAGCTACATCAGCAGATACTATAGACACAAGTCCCACTCACACCAGTTGGAAGAACAGGCACAGGAAAAACCTACACCAGTTAGAGGAACAGACTCCATAGGCACAGGCACAGCTCACACCATTTGGAAGAACAGACCCCATAGACACAAGTAAAGTCCACACCAGCCAGAAGAACTGGATGATACACTGAATCTAGGCACCCAAACCCCCACAAACCTCAGCTCTACTCAACCTGACAACCAGCCAACCACCAGAACCCTTGGCCATTCAGGCCAAAAGACAATAAAGAAAACAGACAGTAAAGGAACAAAATACCCATTCAACAAAGACACCACAAGAATCAACACCTGTACCTATAATTATCCCAAACCCAGATGGGTAAATGGCAGGGTAAGAATACATTCAACAACCTAAAGAGCAATATGGTACCACCAGAACCTAGTGGTTCTACAACAAGAAGACCTGAACATCCCAACGCAGATGAAGCAGAAGAAAACGACCTTGAAAATAATTTTATGAAGATTATAGAGGCCCTTAAAGAGGAAATGAAAAACTCCATTAAAGAAATCGAAGAAACAGCAAACAAAATTGCAAGAAATCAATAAATCCCTTCAAGAAAGCCAAAAAACAAACAAACAAACAAACAGGTGAAGGAAACAGTTCAAGACTTGAAAATTGAAACAGAGGCAATAAGGAAAACACAAAACGAGGGAATTCTGGAAATGGAACTACAGAAGCAAGCATTAACCAACAGAATACAAGAGATATAAGAGAGAATCTCAGGCGTTGAAGATATAGAAGAAATAGATTCATTCATCAAAGAAAATGTTAAATCCAACAAACTCTTAACACAAAAAAATCCAAGAAATCTGGGACACCATGAAAAGATCAAACCTAAGAATAACAGGAATAGAAGAAGGAGAAGAATTCCAGCTCAAAGGCACAGAAAATATAGTCAACAAAATCATAGAAGAAAACTTTCCCAATCTAAAGAAGGACATGCATATGAAGGTACAAGAAGCTTACAGAACACCGAATAGACTGGACCAAAAAAAAGTTCCCTCACCACATCATAATCAAAACACTAAATATACAGAATAAAGAAAGAATATTAAGAGCCGAGAAGGAAAAAGGTGAAATAACATATAAAGGCAGACCTAGCAGAATCATGACTTCTCAATGGAAACACTGAAAGCCAGAAGGTCCTGAATAGATGTTTTGCAGACACTAAGAGACCACAGATGCCAGCCCAGACTACTATACCCAGCAAAACTTTTAGTCACCACAGGCGGAGAAAATAAGATATTCCATGACAAAACCAGATTTAATCAATACCAATCCATAAATCCAGCCCAAACAAAGTACTAGAAGGAAAACTCCAACCCAAGGACGTTAGCTACACCCAAAAAAACACAGGCAATAGATAATCTCACACCTGCAAATCCCAAAAAAGGAAACACATTACCACCACCAACAACAAAACCAAACCAAAAAATAACAGGAATTAACAATCACTGGTCATGAATATCTCTTAATATCAATAGACTCAATTTGCCTATAAAAAGACACAGGCTAACAGAATGGATACGAAAACAGGATCCATCCTTCTGCTGCATACAAGAAACATACCTCAACTTCAAAAACAGACATTACTTCAGAGTAAAGGCTTGGGAAAAGATTTTGCAATCAAATGCACCTAAGAAGCAAGCTGGTGTAGCTATCCTAATATCTAACAAAATAGACTTCAAACTAAAATTAATCAAAAGAAATGGAGAAGGATATTTCATATTCATCACAAAAAAAAAAATCCATCAAGATTAAGTTTCAATTCTGAACATTTAGGGTGCAAATACAAGGGCACCTACATTTGCAAAAGAAACATTACTAAAGCTTAAATCACACTTCAAAGCCCACACATGAATACTGGGAAACTTCAACACCTCACTCTCACTAATGGACAGATCTGCCAGGCAGAAACTTAACAGAGAAATAAGGGAACTAACAGAGGTTATGACTCAAATGGACTTAACAAGTATCTACAGAACATTTCACCCAAACACAAAATAATATACCTTCTTCTCAGCACCTCATGGAACCTTCTCTAAAACTG
The DNA here is from genome assembly GCF_049852395.1 of Peromyscus maniculatus bairdii. Lineage (NCBI taxonomy): Eukaryota > Metazoa > Chordata > Mammalia > Rodentia > Cricetidae > Peromyscus > Peromyscus maniculatus. Next base: position 70,686,694 of record NC_134854.1, read on the forward strand.
ACCACATACTTGGTCACAAAACAAATCTCAACAGATACAAAAAAAACTGGAATAATTCCCTGTATCTTAATGGATCAACCATGGCTTAAAGTCAGAATTCAACAACACCACAAATTACAGAAAGCCTACAAACTCATGGAAACTGAATAATGCTCAACTGAATCACCACTGCATCAAGGAAGAAAGAAAGAAAGAAACTAAAGACTTCCTAGAATTCAATAAAAATGAATGCACAACATACCCAAACTTAAGGGACACTACAAAAGCAGTACTAAGAGGAAAGTTCATAGCACTAAGTGCCTATATAATGATTTTGGAGAAATCTCACACTAGTGACTTAATAGCACCTGAGAGCTCTAGAACAAAAAGAAGCAAACTCACCCAGGGAGAGTAGATGACAGGAAATAATCAAATTGAGGGCTGAAATCAATAAAATAGAAACAAAGAGAATATAAAGAATCATTGAAACAAAGAGTTGGTTCTTTGAGAAAATCAACAAGATAGACAAACCCCTAACCAAAAGGCAGAGAGAATATACAAATTAACAAAATCAGAAATGAAAAGGAAGGCCAGGCAGTGGTGGCGTACATCTTTAATCCTAGCACTCGGGAGGCAGAGGTAAGTGGATCTCTGTGAGTTCAAGGCCAGCCTGGACCACAGAGTGAGTTCCAGGACAGGCTCCAAAGATACACAGAAAACCTTGTTTCGTAAAAACACAAAAAGGAAGGAAGGAAGGAAGGAAGGAAGGAAGGAAGGAAGGAAGGAAGGAAGGAAGGAAGGAAGGAAGGAAGGAAGGAAGGAAGGAAGGAAGGAAAGAAAAGGGGGATGTAACAACAGACAGTGAGGAAATCCAGAGAATCATCAGGTCATACTTAGAAAACTTGTACTCCACAAAACTGGAAAATGTAAAAGAAGTGGACAATTGTCTGGATAGGTACTGCATACTAAAATTAAATCAAGACCAGATAAACAATTAAAATAGACCTATAACCCCTAAGAAAATAGAAAAAGTCATCAAAAGTCTCCCAACCATAAAAAGCTCAGAGCCAGATGGTTTCAGTGCAGAATTCTACCAGAATTTCAAAGAAGAGCTAATACCAATACTCTCCAAGTTGGTCCAGACAATAGAAACAGAAGAAACATTGCCAAATTCTTTTTACAAGGCTACAGTTACACTGATACCCAAACCACACAAAGACAAAAATAAGAATTACAGACCAATCTCCCTCATGAACATTGATGCAAAAATACTCAGTATTAAGGTGGTACGCCTCTTTAATCTCAACACTCAAGAGGCAGAGCCAGGCAGATCTCTGTGAGTTCAAGGCCAGCCTGGTCTACAGAATGAATGAGATCCAAGACAGGCACCAAAACTACACAGAGAAACCCTGTCTCAAAAAAAAAAAAAAAAAACTTGCAAACCGAATCCAAGAACACATCAAAAAAAATCATCCACCATGATCAAGTAGGTTTCATCCCAGAGATGCAGGGATGGTTCAACACATGAAAATCTGCCAATGTAATCCACCATATAAACAAACTGAAAGAAAAAAACCACATGATCATCTCACTAGATGCTGAAAAAGCCTTCAACAAAATCCAACACCCCTTCATGATAAAGGTCTTGGAGAGATCAGGGACACAAAGAACGTACCTAAACATAATAAAGGCAATATACAGCAAGCCAACAGCCAACATCAAAGTAAATGGAGAGAAACTCAAAGCGATTCCACTAAAATCAGGAACAAGACAAGGCTGTCCACTCTCTCCATATCTATTCAATATAGCATTCAAGGTTCTAGCTAGAGCAATAAGACAACAAAAGGAGATCAAGGGGATACAAATTGGAAAGAAAGAAGTCAAACTTTGCTATTTGCAGATGATAAGATAGTATACATAAGTGACCCCAAAAATTCTACCAGGGAACTCCTAAAGCTGATAAACACCTTCAATAAAGTGACAGGATACAAGATTAACTCAAAAAAATCAGTAGCCCTCCTATATACAAATGATATATGGGCTGAGAAAGAAATCAGAGAAACATCACCCTTTATAATAGGCACAAATAGCATAAAATATCTTGAGGTAAATCTAACCAAACAAGTGAAAGACCTGTATGACAAGAACTTTAAGTCTTTGAAGAAAGAAATTGAAGATATCAAAAAAATGAAAAGATCTCACATGCTCTTGGATAGGTAAGATCAACATAGTAAAAATGGCAATCTACAGATTCAATGCAATCCCCATCAAAATCCCAATACAATTTTTCACAGAGCTCGAAAGAACAACACTCAACTTCACATGGAAAAACAAAACACCCAGGAAAGCCAAAACAATCCTGTACAATAAAGGAACTTCCAGGGGTATCACCATCTCTGACTTCAAGCTCTTCTACAGAGCTATAGTAATAAAAACATTTTGGTATTGGCATAAAAACAGACACATGGATAAATGGAATCAAATCAAAGACCCTGACATAAATCCACACACCTATAAGCACCTGATTTTTGACAAAGAAGCCAAAAATGTACAATGGAAAAAAGAAAGTATCTTCAATGAATGGTGCTGGCAAAACTGGATGGTGGCATGTAGAATGCAAACAGATCCATATCTACCACCCTGCACAAAAAAGTCCAAGTGGATCAAAGACCTCAACATAAATCCAGTTACATTGAATCTTACAGAAGAGAAAGTGGGAAGTAGTCTTGAATGCATTGACACAGGAAACTACTTCCTGAATATAACACCATTAGCATAGACACTGAGATTGACAATTAATAAATGGGACCTCATGAAACTAAAAAGCTTCTGTAAAGCAAAGGACGCTGTCAATAAGACAAGACACCAGCCTATAAGAATGGGAAAAGATCTTCACCAACCCCACATCTGACAGAGGGCTGATCTCCAAAATATATAAAGAACTCAAGAAGCTAGACATCAAAATACCAAATAATCCAATTAAAAAATGGGGTACAGCCAGGTGGTGGTGGCACACGCCTTTAATCCCAGCACTGGGGAGGCAGAGCTAGGTGGATATCTGTGAGTTCAAGGCCAGCCTGGTCTACAGAGTGAGATCCAGGACAGGCACCAAAACTACACAGAGAAACCCTGCCTCGAAAAAAAAAATGGGGTACAGATTTAAACAAAGAATTCTCAACAGAAGAATCTCAAATGACTGAGATACACTTAAAGAATTGTGTATTACATCCTTAGCTATCAGTGAAATGCAAATCAAAATGACTCTGAGACACCATCTTACATCTGTCAGAATGGCTAAGATCAAACACTGATGACAGCTTATGTTAGAGAGGATGTAGAGTAAGAGGAACACTCCTCCACTGTTGGTGGGAGTGCAAACTTGTACAGACACTTTGGAAATCAATATGGCAAATTTCTCAGAAAAATTTTGGGAATCAAATGACCTCAAGACCCAGCAATACCACTCTTGGGCATATACCCAAAGAATGCTCAATCATACCACAAGGACACTTGCTCAACTATGTTCATAGCAGCATTATTTGTAATAGCCAGAACCTGGAAACAACCTAGATGCCCCTCAACTGAAGAATGGATTAAGAAAATGTGGTATATATACACAATGGAGTACTACTCAGCAGAGAAAAACAATGACATCATGAAATGTGCAGGCAAATGGATGGAACTAGAAAAAGTCATCTTGAGCAAGGTAACCCAGACCCAGAAAGAGAAACATGATATGTACTCACTCGTAAGAGGATATTAGATGTAAAGCAAAAGATAACCAGGCTACAATCCACAACCCCAGAGAAGTTGGTAAAAGGGAGGACCCTAAGAGGGACATGCATGGAGCACCCCAGGAAGGGGAAATAGATAAGATCTCCTGGGTAAACTGGGAGGGGGCGGGGGAGGAGAGGGGAAGAGATAGGGGATGGGAACATGAGAGATCAAGATGGTCGAGTTAGGGGAGGGGTGGAGAGGGAGAGCAATGAAAGAGGTATCTTGATAGAGGGGGTCATTATGGGGTTAGGGAGAAACCTGGTGCCAGGGAAATTCCCAGGAATCCACAAGCTAAGACTCCTAACAATATTAGAGAGGGTGCCTGAACTGGCCTCTCCTATAATCAGATTGGTGACTGCCTTAATTGTCATCATAGAACCTTGATCCAGTAACTGATGGGAGCAGATGCAGAGATCCACAGCCAAGCACTGGGCCAAGCTCTAAGAGTCCAGATGAAGAAAGGGAGGAGGGATTATATGAGCAAGGGGGTCAAGATCATGACAGGGAAACCCACAGAGACAGATGACCTGAGCTCATGGGACCTCACAGACTCTAGACCAACAGCTAGGGAGCCTGCATGGGACCAACCTAGACCCTCTGCATGTGGGTGACAGTTGTGAAGCTCAGTCTGTTTGTGGGGCCCCTAGCAGTGGGACCAGGACCTGTTCCTGGAGCATGAGCTGGCTTTTTGGAACCTATTCCCTATGGTGGGATGCCTCACTCAGCCTTGATGCAGTGGGTAGGAGCTTGATCCTGCCTCAACTTGATATGACTTGCTTTGTTGACTCCCATAGGAGGCTTTACCCTTTCTGAATAGAAGAGGAAGAGTGGATGAGGTGGGGCGGAGTAGAAGGGAGGTGGGGAGAGGAAATGGGAGGAGAGGAGGGAGGGGAAATTGTGGTTGGTATGTAAAATAAATTAAAATTTTAAATAATAAAAAAGGAACCTTTATACACATTGGAAAGCATGTAAATCAGTACTGCCACTATGGAAATGGAGATTCCTTAAAAAACTAAAAACAAAATTACATATAACCTAGTTATAACGCTCCTGGATGTATACTCAAAGAAAGTGAAATCTACATTCCTGCATTTATTATAGTACCATTCACAATAGCCTAGGATGCCTATTGACAGATGACTTAACCAAGACAATATGGTTACATATTATATATGTACATACAATATTTACATAGTGGAGAATTACTCAGCTGTGAAGGAAAAGGTGTGCGCTACCAACCCAGAGACAAGTAAAAGTTAAAGGTAAAACTATATACCATTTACATCAGCATGTATATATTTATAAATCTAACAAAATACATTCAAAATATTCATAAGAAAAACCATGAAACTCTGATGAAAGACATCTAAAAATAGCTTTAATTAATGGGAGATAGGATAGCCCATGTTCATGAACAGAAAGATGTTAGTTCTTCCTATTTGATCTACAAACTGAATGCAATTCCAATCAAAATCCAAGCAAGTTACTTTGTAGATAGAAACAAACTGATTCTAAAGTTTATGTGGAGAGACCAAATATAGAATAATCAGCACAATTTGAAGAAAAATAAATAAAATCAAAGGACTTTGTAAAGTAAAAATAAAGCTTAAGTAATCAAAATTGTATAGTATTGATGAAGTATTGACTAATGGAACAGAATAGGAACACTAGAAATATAACCATATAATACAGTTAACTGATCTTTCACAAAGCACAAAGACAATACAATGAGGAAAACAATATATGTTGTTGAAACAACTAGACATCCACTCACATGCAAAAACAAGGAGTAATACAGCAAGTACTTCAGCCTATTACTATGCATTATAACATATCCACCTGTGCTCACTGGGATTTCCCAAAGACAGCCCTCAGAAGTTGAGGTACTGCTGTACCAGCCATGTCTCAGATTCATGAGTCTGCCAAGCAGATCCACCCTGACAGAACTTTCAGCAGCTAACAGATATCCATTACCAAGTGCACCAGACCCAGAGGAATGAGTGAACCTGCCACTTCTCTGGGCTGGCACTGTAGTTCAATGGTCCCATATTTGGTGCCCATAGCAATGGGACAACTCACAACTACTTGTAACTCCAATTCTAGGGGATCTGGTGCCCTCTACTAGCCTCCACAGGCAGCAGGTACATACATGATATACAGACATAAATGCAGACAAAACATTCATGCATATAAAATAAAATAAATGAATATTTTTAAATAAAGCAAATTAACCTATGGCATTAGAAGCCATAGGAGCAGTTACTCTTGGAGGAGACAAAAGTTACAGCTGTGGGGAAAAGGTAGGCCTCTACAACAGTAGTAAAACTCTGTTTCTGCATCTGAAACCATGATTAGTCAAGTATGTTTAGTAAGAAATGCATCTACGGCATACTTAGAATTATAGATTCCTTCTTAGTGGCATAAATGTTGTGGGAGTAACCAACCACTTTCTGATTGGATTTAAGGTCCACTCCACAAAAGGAAATCCATCCTACCTGGCACTGTTACTGGAGACATGAACCTGTGGCTAGAAAAGTCCTAGGCCCTAGGAGAGAACCTACCACTATTATGCTGCTAAATGCACATCCTATTAAACTCAATCCTAATGATTTATTGTCATATCCATAGATTAGTGAGTCTTTCAACCTTCATCAGAGATGCTTTCTGTGTATGTGACTGATAACAGAGGTCAGAGTGAGAGAATATGAAACTAAAGAATGAATGCTCAGCCCTAAGCAGGACTTCTATTATCACTCTCCCCCTTCTTGAGGCTTAAAATAATTGTGGAAGGGGGGACAGAAAAATTGTAAGAGCCAGAAGCAGTAAATGAACTGAGGGTGGTTTGGAAAAAACACATAAAACCTGGGTAAGCTCAATCCAGACAAAATCTCATCATGGAGAGGGGAGGTGGGCATGAAATCCCACCCCTCACTGAGGAGTTACTGGCAATTGACAACTGCTGAGAGAGGGAGAGTCAGTTTTCTTTAAGGGTATGGTACCTGATGGGTCAACCACACTCCAATGAATTTCCACACGCCAGCCAGTTATGGTGGCGTACACCGGTAGGATTTGCTTAAGAATGTCCACATGCCTAAGAGTGTAAGGGCAGCACAAATTTGATTCAAATGGGTTTTTTTTCTAAGTCACAAACTTGAGTAGGTGGGGAGAGGTCTGGAAAAAGTTGGAGAGGGGGTAAATGTGATCAAAATATATTGTATGAAATACTCAAAGAATTAATAAAAAAATAAAAATTAAACCAAAGGCCCCATACCAAATTCTATCCACGCAAATTTATGCATCTCCTTTTACTCCCGTATGATTTGGCAAGACAATTCTCAATTTTCAAAATCAGTAACTGCACAAATTGGACTACTCTGAACCAGAATTTGCTCACCTCAAACCAAGGGTGTGACTGAACAGGGAAAGTGAGCTAAAAGAGGGGTGGATGCACATATATAACTTGGGCATACTTGACAGAGTTGTGGAGGCACAAACAAACCCGTTTATAAGACTGTAGGGTATCCTGACAGGTGCTCATCAAAGGAGAACTTAGGGAGTCAAGTTGGCTTCCTGACCTGCTAGAAGCAGCAGGATGAAGCAGGCAGGCCCACCCTTTCCAGAACAACTGCTTCTGAGCACCGCGGGCTTCTGCTCTCACCCTTCCCAGTTGAGACCTGTCTTCCGTCCTCTGGAAGTGTTTTAACTAACTGTCCTGGCTGGGGGGCTGGGGGGGGGGACAGAGGGAGGGATGTGAGTGGGAGGCCAAAGTCACTGCCGGGCTGGAAGCTTGGGAAGCCAGGCAGTCTGCACCGCCTACACCTTAGGCACAGCCAGCTCAGCCCAGGTACCATATCAGGCAGGAGGAAAGGCGACAGCCACCCATCACCCTTCACCCGGAGAGTCAGCAGGAGATGCGGGATAAACTCGGGTGAGGAAGAAAGTGAAGATGGGGAAGCAGGTGATAAAGGAGCGGATGAGGTGCATGAACACATGGGGAGGGTAGAGGAGAAATGGGCACGGATTAAGTGTAGGTGATTGGGACAAGTGACAGAAGGGGAGGACGTGGGGGCTGGGAAGGGCTGCAAGTGATGGGAGGGGAGGGCAAGTGACAAGAGGTGGGCACTGGAGGACAGAGATGATAGGAGAGAGCACGCAGGTGACAGGCGGGGCTGCGGCGGGGGGGGGGGGGGGACACAGGTGATAGGAGAGGGATAAAGGTGGCGGCGGGAGGGGGCATGGGTGAAGGGAGGACAGAGAGGAGGGGCGGGAGCGCCGGTGGCGCGAGGGAGACCTACGAAAGGAGAGGGCAGCGGATGACAGGAGAGACATAGGTGAGGAGATGGGGAACAGGTGACCGGGTCGCAGGTGACCGAGGACGTAAGTGACGCGGGGCGTCGGAGTCGGTCTTCAGCCGACCCGGTGGGGGCGCCGGAAGGCCAGCGTGGGCGGGGGGTCGGGGGGAAAAGCCAGGGGACCGCGCTGGTCTGCGCTGCGGCTCCCAGGTCCGGCGCGCGGCGCAGGACCCGGGGAGCCGCCCGGCCACGCACCGTGGACTCTCGCACTTGGCTGTGGAAGTGCTGCTCCCGCGCCGACACCTCGTCCTGCCCTTCCATCCTCCTTCATGCCCGCCGCAGGGCCGCCCGCGTCCGCGCGCTCCGCCGCACCATTGCCCGCGGGCGCCGGGGCTGCACAGCCGCTCGGTGCCGGACAGGAACGCCACCTAGACCGCAACAGGCACGGAAAACGCCGCCCCAGCCGCCGCCTCGGCTCGGGGAGAAGCGGCTCTCAGGCTGCGGGAGGCGGGGAACGGCCACCGCCTGGGCGGGGCTTGAGGCCGGGGCGGGACTTGCGCGTCACTCGGAGGGCGCCGTACGTCAGAGACGCGCGCCTCGGAGCCTGGGGCGGTGGGTCGAGGGTCTCGAGGCGCCCGGGGGCGTGGCTGGAGGAGTGGGGGCGGAGTTTGTAGGGCCCGGGACTGAATTGGGTATCTAGGGCGTGCTGAGTGAGGCAGGGCCGAAATCTTGTAGCTGGGCCTGCAGTGTTGGCATCCATTCTTGTTGTCCATTGCCCAGGGCTGGGAATAAGGGCGGTGCCGAAGCTCCAGGCAGGGAGAGATCTAGAGGCGGAACCCTTGGTGGGGGCGGGATTCGGAGGCGTGGTGAGATCCAGGCACAGGTGCATCCCTCCCTCTTTAGCTTGCTGAAGCTTTTGGATGACCCTCTCTGGTTGATCAACCCTGTTCCTACCTTGCTGTCCTCATCTGAGCTCAGCACTAGGCTCGCCTAAGCCAGAAGACCTGGGCAGAGGCGGACTGGGGTCTACTACAGAAATTCCCAAGCAGGTGCAAAGCTGGAAAGCGGTTGCACAGTAGCGCTCTGGGCACAAGCCAGAAGCCCAGCCTCTCTGTAGAGATAAGAGAGCCACTGCCTTTCTGGAGGACAGAGATAGCGTGGTCCCCAGCCAGGGCAGCTCAGGTTCATGGCCCTCTGTAGGTCTTAACGCGCTAATTTGGAGCGCTGCTAAATATGCCAACACTGTAATTCCCCTCCATTCTTTGTTTTAAAATTGTAGTTTAAAGGAGTATTTGTTTGTTTGGCTTGGTTTTTCGAGACAGGCTTCTTTATGTAGTCCTGGCTGTCCTGGAACTCGCTCCGTAAGAATAGGCTGGCCTCGAACTCAGAGATCTGCCTGCCTCTGCATCTCAAGTGCTGGAATCACAGGTGTGTGCCTCTGCCACCACCCAGCTTTTAAAGGAGTATTCGTAATTTTGTTTCTGGGTTCATTTGGTAGGAGATCTTGGAGTACCTGAGGCATGCTCCCAGCCTGTGTTCCAAATGCAGCAGGCTGATCATCCAGTTAACAACTTCCAGCTGGTTGGATTCAAACCAGTTCACCTTTGATATGTCTTTAAATGTCTCAGCCCTAAAGAACTAGGAAAAGACTAGAATCCTGTTCTCTTTTTCTGGACACCCACATTCTGAGAACTAGGTTAAATGTCCACCTGAACTGATCTAGATGATCTGTGGGGAAATCTATCCAAATAAAAGGATAAACACATCAGCTTTTGAAGTGTGTGGCAGTTGGACACCTATTCCAGAAAGTGAAAGCATACAGTATTTTACATCTTTCCAATCGGATTCTACAACCATTTAAAGCTTTACATTTCTGTTACAGAGCTATTCGTGGAGGCTCACCCACCTTTTATTTGGTTGTTTCACTGTCTTTGTCACTTTTGAAACTTAACCCAGGATGGTCAGCTTCAAAAATGGATGCAAACTCCCCACTCCTCTGCCAGGTACCTTGGCTCACCCCTCTGCTCTCTAGCTTTTGCCTCTCTTCCAGAGAGAAGCAGTCACCCTTGAATCTGGCCCTGATTGTGTGACATGCTCCAGTCAATAGGAAACTCAAAATTATGACATTACTGGGGAAAAGCTTGTGCCTTAGAGCTTGTCCTTCCTGTGGCCCCCAGCGACTCCTGCAGCTGGTGAAAAGAAGCCCCAGGCAGGCTGGAGCTGGGCAGCCTATTACTTCTGCTGCTCTGATGAATACCCTTTTCCCACATCCCTCTTCAAGATTAATCTTAGGAAAATAAGTCAGACATAGACAGATATGGCATATTTTTTACTCATTTGTGGATCATGGGTTTTATATTGATACCTAAAATAATATATACATACATGACATGTAAGTAAAAGCAAGACCACCTGGGAGAAGGAAGGGGACTAGCCAGAGAGAAAAGAGAAAGGATGAGAAGTGCATGGAAGTGCAAGTGATAAATGTATACTTGAAAGACATTTAAAGAAATCCTCAACATCCTTAATCATCAGAGAAATGCAAATCAGAACGACTCTGAGATACCACCTTACACCTGTCAAAATGGCTAAGATCAAAAACACTAATGACAGTCTATGTTGGAGAGAATGTGGAGCAAAGGGAATACTCCTCCACTGTTGGTGGGAATGCAAACTTGTACAACCACTGTGGAAATCAGTATGGCAGTTTCTCAGAAAATTGGGAATTGATCTACCTCAAGACCCAGCCATACCACTCTTGGGCATATACCCAAGGAATGCTCAATCATACCACAAAGATACGTGCTCAACTATGTTCATAGCGGCACTATTTGTAATAGCCAGAACCTGGAAACAACCTAAATGCCCCTCAACTGAAGAATGGATTAAGAAAATGTGGTACATATACACAATGGAGTACTACTCAGCAAAAAAAAACAATGACATCATGAAATGTGCAGGCAAATGGATGGAACTAGAAAATATCATCCTGAGTGAGGTGACCCAATCCCAGAAGGACAAACATGGTATGTACTTACTCATAAGTGGATTCTAGATATAAAGCAAAGAACAATCAGACTGCAACCCACAGAACCAGGGAGGCTATATAGCAGGGGGGACCCTAGGATGACTGTGGCTTATAAGTTTAGGTTTTACTCCATTACTGGGCAAGCCTCAGTGAAACATTTCACTATTAAGATAAGAATTTATACTGTATTAAGCTGATAATAGAATAAATAAATAAATAAATAGATATGAAAAAAATAAAATGCCATTATGATACCCACAGTGATGTACAATGAACATACATCAGTTAAAAATGATTAATTGGGCCAGTGAGATGGCTCAGCCAGTACAGGTATTTGTTACTAAACCTGATGGCCTGAATTCCATCCTCAGGACTCATGTGGTAGAGGAGAGAACCAGCTCCCACAAATTGTCCTTTGACCTCCACATGTACCCTGTCCCATGAGCATACATGCATATAAATAAATAAATGTAATTCTAAATTTAAAAAAAGTATTAGTATTCCTAATACTGTAAGACTTTTTAGACCACTATAAGGGCTTTGAATTTTATTCTGGAAAGTGTTAGCAAGCATCCTGGGATGTTTACAATTGTCCCATGACCTTACTGTGTTTGGAGATGGACAGCAGGTAAGGATGAACCCATGAGACTCATTGTGATAATTTAGAGCCCATGTATTGGATCTAGGTGGAGGCAATCCAAATGATAAGAGGTGTGCAGACTAGATGTGTGTTGAGAGTCTGTAGCAAGGATTCCTATCACACAGGATGGGAGTACAGAGAGAGAAGGCTCAAGAGACTTCTAACACTTAGAGGGCTAGGGCTGTATCGCCTAAGAAGAGAGAGTTTTGGTAAAGCAAGTGAGGTGAGGTGTGAACCGAGCTTCCTAAAATGAGGGAGTGATACTCATTATCAAAGTGTACTGTATACTAAGCTTTGTATCAGAAGGGCATGACCAACAAGTGTTGTAAAAGATGTTTCATTTACTTAATACTTGGAACACATTACTCAAACCTAAATGATGCAACTCATCACACTCACCTGTTAGAAAAATATAAAAATGTCTGACAGTGCAGTGTGGGATGCTGTCAAGAATGTATGGGTCCAAGAAATTCTCTTGGCCTCTAGGTGAACCAATACAGTGTCTTCAGAACATAATGTAGACTTGTCTTGTAAATCTGGAAATGATTAGTCAGCAACTGCACTCCTGTCCACCAACATAGAAAAACTCCTGTGCATGTGCACCAGGAGAGATGGACAGGAAGCTGCACCTGCAATTCCAGACTGAGTACAAGTCTCCCACAGCCCAGCTGTGCCCATCCACAGTGGAGTGGAGAAATGATATGTGCATGGAACTATTCTGTGCTGGGGCAAAAATACATGAACAAGGGCCACAAATAACAATGCAGATGGATCTCTAAAACCAAGTGTTGAACAAAAGAACATCACAGGAAAATAAGTATGAGTCCACTTACATAGATCAGAACAATGCAAAACAAAAAATATATATCACTTGGTGAGGCAAATGTGCAGCAGAATGAGAAGAAAAGCAAGGAATGATTAAACTCTGAAATGGGGGGAACGTCAGAGAAGGGACTGCTAAGAGGTATTTGTGGCTACAAAGACTTGATGGTGATACCGCATATTTTAAATTGGGGTTGGGTTTTTCACTACTGTTATACTGATACTCTTTACACCATATACATTATGTATAATGCACAGAATGTATCTGCTAAATATTTAATAGAGCGATTTCTTGTTTTCCTTTTATTGAAAATAGATTTTTTTACCCTCACATAATATATCTTGATTGCAGTCCCCCGCCCTCTACTCCTCCCAGTCCTTCCCCACATCCCTCTCTGATCCATTCCCTTTCTCATTAGAAGACAAACAGGCGCCTGGCAGTGTTTGTGGGTTTTCCCCCCACCTCATTATTTCCCAGTTTGCCTGTAATCCCAGCACTCAGGAAGCAGAGGCAGGTGGATCTCTGTGAGTTCGAGACCAGCCTGGTCTACAGAGTGAATTCAAAGACATCCAGGGCTACACAGAGAAACCCTGTCTTGAAAAACAACAAGGGAAGATGGCGGAGACAAGCAGACGCAGGTAGGCCTGTGGCAGCGGCCCGCAGAGGTGGATGGGTCCGGCGCCAGCGGCCGACAGGGACATTTAGGCCGGCGGTAGCCAGCGGAGACATTCAGGCCCAGCGGCGGTCCACAGAGGTGGACAGGCCCTGCTGCAGAGATAAGCAGACAGAGGTGGACGGGCCCGGCGGTGGCGGCCGACAGAGACATTCAGGCCCAGTGGCGGCGGCCCACAGAAGTAGACAGGCCACTGGGCAGAAACGGGCGGACGCAGGTGGGTCCGCAGCGGCGACTCGCGAAGGTGGAAGGGCCCGGTGGCAGTGGCCGACAGGGACATACAGGCCCAGCGGCAACCGGGAGACACATACACGCCTGGTGGCAGTTCGCAGAGGTGGATGGGCCCGGCAGCAGTGACGGGCAGGGGTAGGTAGGCCCGCGGTGGCAGCCGGCAGAGACATACAGGCTCGTTGGCGGCCGGCAGAGGCAGACAGACCCAGGGACATACAGGCCCTGCGGCGGAGACAAGTGGACCCAGGTGGGCCTGTGGCGGCGGGCCACAGGGGTGGACAGGCCCAGGGACGGAGAGGGGCGGACGCAGCTTGGAACGGGGATGCCCCTAGCCCCAACACCTGGGGAAGAGGCTATCTCCGTGGGTCAGAACCAGGGCGAGTCTGGGCACTCCGTTTGGGGACAACCCAGGGCCCAACTGCTGATCCTGTGAAACCCAACAACTTGGAGGAGTTGGTGAGACTACCCTGCTCAGCTGAAACCCATCTGGGAGAGGATTCAGATGCCTACAGTTTGAAGTCTGAAGAAACAAGATCAGCTGAGGAGTTGACAAATGAACAAAACGTGACCTGGGAACACAGAAGAAGGCGCTACCCAGCCACTAAACCAGATCACCAGAATCATAAGTATATAATTCATCGACTGAAATCAGCTGTCCCTGAAGAAACAGCCCAATAGCACCAATTTAACCAAGAACCCCTACTAAACCAAGACTAAAAATTAGAACAAGAGAGGCACTCTCAGACACAGACACCACCTGCACCGCACAGAGGAAAATATGAGTAGACGCCAGTGCAAAAATACAGGCAACAACATAAAGACCTATATGGCAACATCAGAACCTAGTGATTCTATACCTGCAAGACCTAAACATACCATGACAGAAGAAACAGAAGAGATCAACCCTAAAAATGACTATAAGAAGATGATAGAGGCCCTTAAAGAAGAAATAAAACATTCCCTCAATGAGGAAATAAAAACTTTCCTTAAAGAGGAAATGAAAAACTACCTTAAAGAGGAAATAAAAACTTTCCTTAAACAGGAAATGAAACACTCTCTTAAAGAGGAAATAAGAACTTCCCTTAAAGAGGAAATGAAAAACTCCATTAAAGAGGAAATTAAAAACTCCCTTAAAGAAATGGAAGAAAAAATGAACAAAAAATGGGAAGAAATCAAATCAAGCCAAGAAAAAGCAATTAAACAGATGAAAGAAACATTCCAAGATCTGAAAAATGAATTTGAGACAATAAAGAAAACACATGCTGAGGGAATGCTGGAAATAGAAATCCTGACAAAACGAACAGGAACTATAGAAACAAGCATAACCAACCGATTGCAAGAGATGGAACAGAGAATCTCTGACACTGAAGACATGATAGAGAAAATAGATTCGTCAGTCAAAGAAAATACTAAAGACAAAAAAGTTGTAACACAAAACGTCCAGGAAATTTGGGACACCATGAAAAGACCAAACCTAAGAATAATAGGGATAGAAGAAGGAGAAGAATACCAACTCAAAGGCACAGAAAATATATTCAACAAAATCATAGAAGAAAACTTTCCTAACCTAAAGAAAGAAATACCTATGAAGATACAAGAAGCTTACAGAACACCAAATAGGCTGGATCCAAAAAAAAAGTCCCCTCGCCACATAATAATCAAAACACCAAACACACAGAACAAAGAAAAAATATTAAGAGCTGCAAAGGAAAAAGACCAAGTAACATATAAAGGTAAACCCATCAGAATAACACCAGACTACTCAATAGAGACTATGAAAGCGAGAAGATCATGGACAAATCTCATGCAGACACTAAGAGACCACGGATGCCAACCCAGACTATTATACCCAGCAAAACTCTTAATCACCATAGGCGGAATAAACAAAATATTCCAGGATAAAACCAGATTTAATCAATACCTGTCTACAAACCCAGCCCTACAGAAAGCACTAGAAGGGAAAATTCAACCTAAAGAAGCTAAACACATCCATGAAAAATCAAGCAATAGATAATCCCACACCAACATACACCACAGAAGAAACAAGCTGGCGTAGCTATCCTAATATCTAGAGAAAAAGGATGTTTCAAAAGAGAAGAAGTCTTGTGGCAATGCCTCAGTGGTTCAGGTAACTACCAGAACTCGGAAAAGTTGGTTGAACTTAGGATTGACTGGGAGGCCAAAGATTTAAAAAGCAGAAGATTCTCTCAAGACATAAGTTGTGTGATAATAGTATGGCTTGTGTGTGTGAATGAGAATTTGTAAATGTTGAATTCTAGGCTTTGACAATCATTGTCAGTGCAGATTAAGCTGCAAGTATTTATGTTCTAAAACTTAAATTATAAAGCTAGTTACGTCTTTCTAACAACTAGTTTTAATGTTCATGAGCATATTTTACCTACATTACTTTTTCAGGATGTTGAGAAAGTACAGGCTGGAGGCTGGGGGCTAGATGGTTTTGAGGAAGAGGTCTTGGTGGACTCTTTCATAGAGCAAAGGGAAGCAATGCCTTCTGGGAAATGAGCTAAGTTTTAATCTAGTCTTTAAGATTAGAAGTCAAAAACAAAAATATTAAGGAAAGGAAAACTTAATTGATCTTTGAAGTATTGTTATGTGGAATTGAGTGGGACTTTTGAGGCCTTTCTTCCAGAAAACAAGGACTTGGTTGTCAGGCCTATATTAGGCCTAAACCTTGGTGCCATGTAGTTGTACTTAAATCATTTCAATGGAAAGTGTCTTAGTGATTGGATCTTCTAGTGCAGTTTGGAGTTCTTCCATTTGAAAAATGTGATATTTACATGGGATTGTTTGAATCTTGTTTTCTAGTCCCTCCCCATCACCACCCTCATAATCTGAAGGTAGATTTTTCTCTTGATAAAGGAACAAAAAAGGTGAACATCTTGTTTGTAAATAGGTATCTAGTAACTAGTGGTAAACTTGAAATGGTAGAATTCTTTAAAGCCTAATTCTAGGTAGCCTTAAGAAAATGTATCTTAATTATTTTTGAACCTGTATTCACCTTGTTTTTTTCAAATATCTTAAGTTATATTTTCTTTTTCAGAGCTGCTTCTTATTTGGGGCTACTTTTTTTTTTTTTTAAATTGGGGCGTAATTCATAAAAGGGTATATTGTTTTGATGAGACTTTTTACAACTATGGCTGGATGTCTTTCTTTAGTCTTCCAAGAAGGGCCATTTTACTTTTTTAGAGTTACTTTTTAAAGTCATGAGGTCAACAACTTGGACTACTATGCATGTAAGCGCTAATGCAAATTAAAGCCCAAGTTGACCTCCAGCAGCAGTTCATTCTATGTTGACAGTGAGAGAACACTTTGCCTGTTAGGATACTGTTACTCGTGGACTGAAATGCTGAAAAAACCCCTCCCCCTATTTTGTTTTTTGCAAAAATCAAGGTATATTCTAGGGTTTCCTGGTTGACCTCAACAGATAAACTGAGATGATAGTCTTAGATCAGAAATGATCTGAATGTAGATTTACAGTCTACGTGTACAGCTGGCTAAGTGAGATCGCTTTCACAGTTCTGCATGTATCCCATCAGCTCCCCATTAGTCACTGAACTCTTAAAACTGGTATTGTAACATTATCACAATGTTTTGCACCAATTTTATAAACTTTACAGTACAATATGTGTTCCTTTTCTGAGGCAAACCAAAGGTATATTTCTCAAGGTTCTGCTGCTATCAGCTGCGTTGATGGAGGATTTTTTATACATTTGTAATAGATAGGAATAAACCAGAAAAAAAGAAGGAAAAAAAAAGTGGTGGAGTAAAAGGTGAACACTGCAAGAATACTCAAAAGGGCTGAGAGTTGCAAACGCCAAGAATGGCTTTGCATAGTAAATGGAATAGAACAGCTCTGAACTATAGCTTACTTTTCCTGGTTTGGTCTGACAGAATGATTGAATGCTTTTGTACAAAAATCAGAGCCTTAAAAACAAGGATTTGGTGAGATTGTAAAATGGTGTGCCACTTTGGCAAAACAGTTTGATGGTTGGTCAAAATGCAAAACATTGTTACTCTGTTACTCAACAATTCTACCCTTAGGAATATATCCTCAAACTACTGAAAATGTGCACCTATGAAACATGTACATGAAGGTTTACAGCAGTGTGTTGCTAATAGTAAAAAAGTTAAAACAACTCAAATAGCTATCAAATACTGGAGAGAAATAAAATGTGGCTTATTCATACAATAGAATATTATTTTTTTTTTTTTTTTTTTTTTTTTTTTTTTTAGAATATTATTAAGACATAAAAATGAATGAGAAACTGACAGATTAAATGACTTTGGTGAACCTTCATAATTTCATTTGTAGATCTTTCCATTTCTAACTTATAAATACATTTGGGGTTATAAATTATAAATGTACTGCCTCCTGTCAACATTGTATACTTCTATTTGATGATTTCTGTGTCAAACATTATATGGAAATGTTTCCAAGTATTTTCTGTATTAACTGTGAATGAATAGAACAAAATAAATTGCCTGTGATGGAGTTAAAAAAAAAAAAAAAAAGAAAAAAAAAAAGAAAAAAAAAAAAAAGAAAAACAACAAGGACTGGAGAGATGGCTCTGTGGTTAAGAGCACTGACTGCTTTTCCAGAGGACCTGGGTTCAATTCCCACATGGCAGCTCAAAACTGTAAATCCAGTTTCAGAGGTTCCAACACCTGCACACAGATATATATGCAAGCAAAAGACAAATTTGCATAAAATAAAAATAAATAATTTTTTTAAAAGAAGTCCTTTTTTAAAAAAAGAAAAGAAAGACAAAACCAAAAAACAGGCTTCTAAGGGATAATAATAAAATATAATAAAATAAAAACAAAAACTAACACATTGGAATTGGACAAAACAAACAAACAGAAGAAAAAGAGCCCAAGAGAAGGCACAAGAAACAGAGACCCATTCTTTCTCACACTCAGGAATTCCATAAAGACACTAAACTGGACGCCATAACATATATGTAACGAACCAGTAGGGTAAAAAGAGATAAGGAATACACACACACACACACACACACACACACACACACACACACACACACATATATATATTCTGGGTTAGGGTTGGGGGCATATGTCCACTTCTCCTTTCAGCTATAGAATGCTATCTGGGACAGGCCTGTGTGTGCCCTGCACATGCTGCCTCAGTTTCTGAGTTCATATGTGCATTGATCTTATTGATTTAGGGGGCCTTGTTTTCTTGGTGTCTTCCATCCCCTCTGGCTGTTACAATCTTTCTGCCTCTTCTTCCACAGGGCTCTCTGAACCCTGAGGAGAGGGTCCGAAGGAGACATCCCATTTAGGACTGAGTGTTCCAAGGTCTCTCACTCCCTGTATAATGTCTGACTATGGGTCTCTGTATTTGTTCCCACCTGCTTCAGGAGGAAACTTCTCTGATGATGGCTGAGTAAAGCACTGATCTATGAGTATAGCAGAATGTTATTAGGAATCATTTTATTGCTACTTTTTTTAAGATCAGTAGTATTTGGTTTTATCCTAGGTCCCTGGGTTATCTAGTCTCATGTTCTTGGTCACCCAAGCAGCATCGGGTATGGGTTCCATCTCAAGGAGTAGGCATTAAGTCAAATCAGTTATTGGTTGGTTACTCCCACAGACTTTGTGCCACCATTACACTAGCACATGATGCAGGCAGGACACCATTGCAGATTAAAGGGTTTGTGGCTGGGTTGGTGCTTACACTTCTTCTCTGGTAGCGTGCTAGGACCCTTCTGTACCAAAGACAGTAGAATGAGGGGTGAAGGCTTTATGTAGGTACCAGCTCAAATTCTCCATGTTCAATGACTTTTGTTGATGTTTTCAGCAATGGGGCAATTTGGAGAGGAATCTATAGTCTCCAAAACAGCCTGTGTTGTTTGGGGGCTCCCATGAGACTCCTTTGACCCACATCTCATTCAATCCTGGTACTAGAAGCTTCATTTGGAGACAAGAGATAACCACTTGTGGCTCTGTCTTCATTATTTGGCAATTTCATTTAGATTGCCTTCATATACGTATATATCTTAGGCAGCTTCTACTGTATTAGGCTTCCATACTAACCCTTAATGGCCCTTAATTTTAGTTGTCTTTCCCCATATCCTCTTCCTCATTCCCCTCTTCCCTCCCTCTCTCTACTTGTTCCTCTTGTTCCGGTCCCTGGCCCCATCCATTCATAACTGTATTAGTCAGGGCTCTCCCAAGGAATAATATCGCATTGTCTAAATATTCCATATTTCCATTATCCATTCATCAGTTGATAAACATCTAGGATATTTCTAATTTCTATTTATTATGAATAGAGCAGCAATGAATATGGATGAGCAAATGTCTCTGTAATAGGATATTGTAGACAGAGAAATCGCTCCCTCCGGCCTATTCCCAAATAACCGGTCAGAGGCTTAATGTTAATTACAGAGTGTTTGGTCTATGGCTCAGGCTTATTGCTAGCTAGCTCTGATGTCTTAAATTAACCCATTTCTATTAATCTATAGTTTGCCATGTGGGCATGGTGTAAAGGGTCTGCTAACATCTTGTTCCTTGGGCAGCTGGATGGCATCTGCTCTGACTCTGCCCTTCTTTTCCCTGTCTCTCTGCTTGAATTTCCCACCTGGCTCTTATCCTGCCTTACCATAGGCCAAAGCAGCTTTATTTATTAACCAATAGGAGCAACATATATTCACAGCATACATAAAGACCATCCCACAGCAGGCTATAGAGTCCTTAGAGTATATTCCTGTGGCAATTTGAGTAATAATGGTCCCTATAGGGTCATATGTTTAAATGCTTAGTCATCAGGGAGTGGTACTACTTGAGAAGGAATAGGAGGTGTGGCCTTGTTGGAGGAAGTGTGTCTTTGGAGGTGGGCTTTCAGATTTCAAAAGACCAAGCAAGGCCCACTGTCTCTCTCTTCCTGCTGCCTGTGGATCCAGATGTAGAATTCTCAGCTCCTTCTCCAGCACCATGTCTGTCTGCATGCTGCCATGCTCCCCACCACGAGGATAATGAACTAAACCTCTGAAACTGTAAGCCAGCCCCAATTAAATGCTTTCTTTTATAAGAGTTGCCATGGTCATAGTGTCTCTTCACAGCCATAGAACACTGACTAAGACAGAAGGTGGTACCAGGTCACATACATGCCTGACCATACTGCTTGTTGGCAGCACAAGCTTCTCTGCTTTCTGCAGGAGGGAAAGTTTCAATCCATAGGAAATGGCGACCCAACCAAGAAAATGGTGCCAGAGAGAGTCTCATCTGGCTTCAAGTCATGTCAAAAAGCATAAGAACAAGTGGTACGTGCAGAAGAGAGTGAGGAAAAAACTGAGAAAGCTGAGCTAGCTGTTATAACAGGCTATTGTCATCTAAGTCAGACCCTCCATCAAGAAATAGTCCATAACCTCGAAAAGGGCATCGAGGTACACACCAGAGCACTGCCCTGTGACCCTACTTCTTGCTACAAGGCAATCAAATTTCAACATGAGCCTCAGAGAGGACAAATCATATTCAAAGTGTACCACAGGTTAATTTGGAAGTGTTGTACTCACACGTGTTTCTCTCAGACAGAAAGAACATAACGGGCCTTGGTTGCTTGATGCCAAACGTGAGGGTCATCCTGATTTCCACACTTTCCCATCGGACTCTGGACGGTGTCATTTTAATTGCAACCACTGCTCCCCACCCCACCCCCCACCATGCCCTGTGTAGTCCAAGACACCTCATCCTAACCAAACTCCGGATCCTTTCTTTGTAGCCCCGCCCCTTCCATTCTGACTGGTAGATAAGTCGATCAGATGGGTCTTCCTAATGGCTTCGCATCTCAGCCTTACACTCTTAATCCCTAACCAACACCTGCAGAGACCCTGCACCACCACCGCTCACCTCCCCAACCTTAGCAAGCTCCCCACTCTGACCATATCCCCTTCCTAGAGTGCACTCCATCCAAGGATGTGCTTCAAAGGGTTCATCAAGACTAGCACCTCAGAGAAGATGGCAGACCTAGTAGCTAATTCTGTGCCTGAGCCCAACCCGGTGTTTTATTTTCTGCAAAACAGCCATGCTGAAGTTTCTGGCACATGGATCCGTTTCCGTTTGCACAGTGTAGTCATAACAGAGATTCATTTACTATTTTCAACACCAAACACAGTCCAGAGCCTGACACACAATAGCAGTTCAGTAAGTTTTTGTTGCATAAAGACAGAATTAATTATGCAAATGATGAGGCTAGCCTGGCTTACATAGTGAGACCTCCAATTGCATGCTGTGGCTTATTGCTACACACACACACACACACACACACATACACACACACACACACACACACACACACACACACACACAAAGAAATGTAGATAAAACAAAACCTTGCCTCACCATGCATGACAAGCAGCAAAACTACTAGGCCCCGCCCACTTTCTCCCCTCCTAAATTCTTAGGCAGCATTCCTGTGCTTGAGCTGGTATGTACTCTAGGGGAAAAACAAAAACAAAAACAAAAAAACAAGCAGGCACCCTCACTGTCCCACGAGTTTGAGAGGTAATGAGTGTATCAGTGCTCTCCAGAGAAGCAGGCCCAAAGGGGTTTGGGGGAGACAGACATAGAAGGAGACAATCAGTAAGGATTTGAGTACCAAGATCTCAGTGAGCAAACTGGAGACCCAGAGGAGCCAATGGTGAAAGTTCTAGACTGAAAGCCGGCAGGTCACCCCTAGAACTGATATTGGAGTTTGAGGACAAAGTCAAGAAGAGACCAGTGTCCCAGGTCAAGCAGAGGGCAGTTCTCCTTTATGCCTGTAAACCCTGAAGGCCTTTAGCTGATTGGTTATTTGCTCTGCCCGTGACCTTGGGCTA
The DNA here is from genome assembly GCF_049852395.1 of Peromyscus maniculatus bairdii. Lineage (NCBI taxonomy): Eukaryota > Metazoa > Chordata > Mammalia > Rodentia > Cricetidae > Peromyscus > Peromyscus maniculatus. The sequence goes on from NC_134854.1 coordinate 70,708,998, forward strand.
TATGGCCCAAAGGAGGCAGTGCTTCTTGCCGTCGTACATGACTTCTTAAAAGGAAAGGGAGAGGGGTCACGAGATCCCTTCTTCCTGCTTCCTGGAGTGATCGGACTGCCAGGTGGATTCGCTCCTGGTCAGGACGACTTCAGCTGTTTACTCAGTTCTGTATTCATGAGTGTATTTCCTCAATTTAATCTTAATAAATCCCTATTATCCATTAAATAGACTCCTGTGGTTGATCTTAACAGGAGAGGGCTACCCACATGAGGCAGAGCTGTCTACTTTGCTTCGTCCACCAATCAAATGTTCATTTTGTCCAGAAACATCCTCACAGATGCCCATAGAATAGTGTCTGGCCAGCTGTCTGGACCTAGTCAAGTGAATACATCTGAAGAAAAGATGTCTCTTGTGACTCCACTCCATCACAATGGGGGCAATTAGCCTCTAATGCTGCTAGCCCCTTGGCTACTGCCTGTGGAAGGTTTTTGTACATTATCACCTAAGATACCTGTGCTAGCCAGGCGTGGTGATGCATGCCTTTAATCCCAGAACTCAGGAGGCAGAGATGGGCAGATCTCTGAGTTTGAGACCAGCCTGGTCTACATAGAAAATCCCAAGACAGCCAGAGCTACATAATGAGACACTGTTTCAAAGCACCAAAGGAAGTTTGGTGGCAGATGGAAGGCAGAGGCAGGTGGATCTCTCTGAGTTTGAAACCAGCCTAGTCTACATATGACAGCCAGAGCTACATAATGAGTCACTGTCTCAAAACACACACACACACACACACACACACACACACACACACACACACACACCCTGCATTAAGCCCTCTGAATAGTTACAGAGGTGCAATTTGGGTTTAAGCTAACTGAGCAGTTTCTAAAGGAAACATTGGAAACAGACACTAAGTATTGCAGATGACCTGAGTCATTCCTATCAAGTCATAATGAAATCACTCATATATCCTTTCCTTAATGCACCTTAGCTCTTTTTTTTTTCCTTCCCACTTCAGCAAAACTACACAGAGAAACCCTGTCTGGATAAACAAAACAAAACAAACAAAAAAGCATAAAGCCAGCAAGACCTCCAAGTCTTGCTGCAGCCAGGATGCAGAGGAGTGTGCAGTCTTTCAGAGGGACTCCAGCTTCCATTCTTCCCGCCGTATCCCATTCCCATAGCAGAAAGGTTAGCAACCCCCACCCCCACCAGCCCACTCTCCCCAGGCTTCACCCTCCACTGCAGGCGTGTCTAAACTGTCCTCACAGGACAGCAGCGCTTCCCTTCAGAAGGAAGTGGCCTGGGCTACAGCGTCTGCATGCCGCATCTTGCCTGCAGTCATGCCCACTTCTGATACTCAGCTGTTTCAGCTCCCCCTGGTTTTCATTCTACCACGGTCTTCAAGGCCTCCCTGATTTCCCAGCTTGCACTTCTAGCACAAACAGCAAACATGCTCGGGCACTCGCAGGGCACCAGGTGCTGTTCTAACTTCGTACCCTGTCTGTCATCCAGGTCAGTGTGGCATGCAGCCATGCCGGGGTGCTTACGCTCTCTCTCTCGAGTGTAGAGATTGAACACAGAGGAAAAAAAAGACGCTCAATGAATAGATACAGAAGCCGTAAGTAAAACCCACTCCACTTGTTCCAACACTTCCTATCAGTAGACTATAAGACCTCTTAAAGCCAAGTGTCTACAGAGCAAAGGAGGTCTGGGCCACTAAGAATGTGAGCTGACTCGGCTGGCCATTTTCCGGTGGAGACTGAGAGTGTAGCTTCATTTTTTGGACAGTATTAGGGGTTAAACCCAGGGTCTTACACATGATAGACAAATACTCTCCCACGGGGCTATGTATCCTCGGCCCCTAATTTCATTTTAACCATGTATTTGAGGCAAATTATAGGTGAAAGTATAAATAATTTTAAAATGACAGGCGATTGATGACTGATAATGATAGACAAGTGGATATATAATAAAAGATCCGTACATGGTAGATGATAGATGTCCTCGTTGGCTTTATACTGTTGTGATAAACGCCGTAACTAAAAACAACTTGAGGAGGAAAGGGTTTATTTCATCTTACAGCTTGTAGTCCATCATCCAGGGAAACTAAAACAGGAAGCTGCAGCAGGAACTGAAGCAGAAATCATGACGAACGCTGCTTTCTGACTTGGGCCCTATGGCTTGCTCAGCCTGCTTTCTGATACAACCCAGGACCACCTGCCCAGGGGTCACATCACCACAGTAAGGCTGGAAAATCTCAAGTTATGAAGACTATAGTTTGGATTCCAGCACCCATGTAATCCCCTGGGCATGGTCCTCCAATGCCTGTAACCCCAGCACTGACGAAGGGTGGAGACAGGAGGATTTCTGGAGCTTGTTGGTGACCAGCCTACTGTAAAAGCAAAAATCACAAGCTCCAGGTTCAAGACAAGACCCCACCACAAGGGAATCAAGCTGAGAGTGATAGAGACGGATATCTGACGTCCTCCTCTGACCTCCACATGCATATACAGACATTTACATGCACATACATGTACACTCACACAAAAGAAAAAAAAAACTTTTAAGTCAAGGTAATTGTCTTAAAAATATTGAAAGAAAAAGTCTGCAAGAATTTCTCAATCAGAAGTTTGGTTTGGTTTGGTTTTTTGAAACAGGGTTCCTCTGTATATCCCTGGCTGTCCTGGAACTCACTCTGTAGAGCAGGCTGGCCTCAAGCTCAGAGATCTGCCTGTTTCTGCCTCCCAAGTGCTGGGATTAAAGGCGTGCGGCACCACTGCCCAGCTCAGAAGTTTTTATTACAAGCAAAAGAAGTAGCCTTGTACCAACTGAAACAGAAAAGAGACGTATTAAAAGAATATTGTGCTGGAGAGATGGCTCAGCAGTTGAGTGCTCACTGCTCTATTGGAGGACCCGAGTTCCAATCTCAGCAGCCACATCTGGAGGCTCACAAATGCCTGTAACTCCAGCTCCAAGGGATCTGACACCCTGCTTCTGACCGCCATGGACACCTGCACACACACAAATAAACAAATAAATAATAAAGTATAAACAAATCTCTTTTTTAAAGGAGTATTACCTCATTCCTCTACCCCACAATTAACTTAAAATGGTGTCTGCAAAAATGTCAGATTAAGGACTTCCAAACTCTCCTCCTCTGTTGAGGCAATGAGAACACAGGCCAAAGCTGTCAGAACCAATATCGTCAGCACTCTGGAAATTAGCCAGAGGTTTACAGCAGTCTGGAGAGCATGTATCCGAGAAAAGAAGCTGAACCTAGGTGTGAAGAGCAAGCTCTGTGGGAGATGGAAACCCTGTGTCTGTCTTCACTACCCTGGCTTAGGTGATGACTTCCGAAATACCACACCTACCACACAAACACCAAATAGCAAAAGGTGAGTCGGGCTCCCCCGAACCAAACACTTGCTCACTGAAGAGAGACAACAGAGAGGGTTCAATAAGAACTTACATTCATCTTGACACAGACACAGATGCATTGCTCTGGAAGCAACTATAGATTTGCTCATGTGCACAGGTGCCTCTGGACTGATGATATACCTGCTTCTCTTCTGCCTGTCAGCTAAGAAGAGCCCAGAAGCAATGACGCCCCAGTAACAATGAGCAGGCTCAGCACCAAGATCCTTGTTTCTAACACAATAACAGGCACCAGGAACGTGGTGCATAGAGACAGTAGAAATGAGGCCTAGCCACATAGCCAAGCAACACAGGCACAGAGGCAAGGCTCCTTTGTTGGTCCTCAGCTTGGGCCAGCAGACTCAAGTCAGACAAGTCATCACTGACAGAAGGTAACCAACAGCTCGCTGGAGCAAAGGAGACAACAGGCTTGTATCGACTTTTCTGAGGTTGTGTCTTAGTTAGGGTTTCTATTGCTGTGAAGAGACACCATAACCAAGGCAACTCTTAATCAAGAAAGCATTTAATTGGGGCTGGCTTACAGTTTCAGAGGTTTAGTCCATTATCGTCATGGCAAGAAGTATGGCAGCATGCAGGCAGACAAGGTGCTGGCGAAGCAGCTGAGAGTTCTGCATCTGGATCAGCAGGCAGCAGGAAGACAGAGAGAGCCACTGGGCTTGGCTTGAGCGTCTGAACCTCAAAGCCCACCCCCAGTGACACACTTCCTTCAACAAGGCCACATCCACTCTGACAAGGTCACACCTCCTAATAGTGCCGCTCCCTATGGGCCTATGTGGGCCATTTTCATTCAAACCACAATAGGTGGGCTCAAGGTTAGTCCATTAGTCGTGGTTTTTTTGTTTTGTTTTGTCTTGTTTGGGCACAAATGTGCTGGCCTTGTACTGGATGAACTAATGGACAGTCAATGTCATTCAGGAATTGTAGCAATACATCTGCCATCACGTCTTGTGTTAATTCCCTGGCTGTGTGATGGGAGTACTTGAGCTGCTGAGAAAGCCCAAGGGAACAGGCCAAGTCCCTTGTGTTACCATATTGGATAAAACATTTCTCAGATGACTGACATTTCTGCATGCAGAGTTGGGTACAGTCTAAGTAAAAGGCTGAAGCCGGAAAGGAGGCAGACCACTGTCCATGAACGCATCTTCTACGAAATATCAGACCAAGACTTCCCAGCATTGTCAAGGCCATTGAAAAGAGAAGTCAGAGATACTGTCCCAGGGCAGAGGTAGCTCAGATTAAGGGTGTATCTGAATTGGCTCATTAGCTGTGACACTTATACCATAGTTGGATGTTGACAGTGAGGGGACTAGATGTGAAAAAAATGGGAACTCTCTGTTCTATCTTTGCAATTTTTATACAAATCTGAAACCACTTTCAGGTTACAAGTTTTCTTTAAAGAGGTGTCAGAATGCCACGTGGATAGCACGTGTCTGAGAAGATGAGTGAGAATAAAGGAGTGCCACTACAAACCCCACAACCAACTCTGCATACAGTCCCACCACTCACTCCCACCTTCTCTGACACTGGTCACCTCTGCTCCTTTCTGGACCCAGAATGTAGCTGTTGCTTACATGAGGGGCTGGGGTGAGCATGTCTTAGCAGAGCCCGGGTCCTCTACTGCAAAGAAAGTATTTGGTATTGTGAGCCACCATCGTGGGAGGGAGTCCTCACTGTGCCAGATGGGGAGTCTCATAACAGGGAGGGAAGTTTCAGACACTGTTCGGCCAGAAACAGTACAAAGCTCTCTGAAGATGCAGCATAGCCCAGATATAAAATCTAAACTGTGAAGGAATGGACGTTAGAACTCAGTAGGTGGTAAGTAGGCAGTAGGACCTCAAGTGGCCATTGGCACTGGCTCCTAAGAGCTAGTGGTTAATTTCCAGGAATTTTGCAAGCTGATTGTTAAACACAACCTTTACTCTAAAATTAAATTCCATAAACTTATACACTTAAATTATGTATTCAAGTGATAATAAATATTTAAAAATCCATCAATTCCTAATTATCTTACTATGCTGTATTCAGTCCTTGCCTGGTCATCCTCTGTATGTAAATGTGTTCTGACCTCCTCATCCCCCAAGGACACCCATTCCAATGGATTACTTTATTTAAACTTACCTCTGTAATGACTCTGTCTCCAACCAGGCATTGGTGGCACACGCCTTTAATCCCAGCACTTGGGAGACAGAGGCAGGTGGATCTCTGAGTTTGAGGTCAGCCTGGTCTACAGAGTGAGTTCCAGGACAGCAGTGCTACGGGGGGGGGGGGGGGGGATTACCCTGTCTCCAAATTCAGTCCCATTCTGATCTTCTGAGGTTTGGGGTACACAAGTCAGCCTGAACCAGTATGTAGGGGCTATCTTCTGCTGCACTCCTTCCTCGGGAAGTAGACAGCAAGTCCAGCCAGCCAAGGGGGGAGGCAAGTAGTGTGAGAGACTTTAGGAGCGAGGAGGTAAGAGGTGGCATACCAGGGAGAGATGAGGGATCACATCATCTGTGGTTTCTAGACACCACTGGGGTACCAACTCTTTGACTAAATGACAACATGGGCACCTGCCCCAGCACTGATGCCCCATCTGCTCAGAGACTCCATTGGCTATACTATGTTGTAGGCTGGGCAACACCTGGGTAAGGTTAGATGGACTGAGATTTTGTCAGGTTAGTTAAGATCCTGGTCTCGATAGCATGGGGTCTGAATGCTAGCTTCACTTTTGGGTGCCTGACCTTGGTCAAGTACTTATCTGTTCTATGCCTTTTGTTTCCTCATCAGTAAAATGGAAAGAGGGGGGAGTAGAGATATTCACCAGGTATGGTTGTCAAAACTAAGTGACATAGGCCATCAGGTATAAGGACTTTTGTAAGACTCAGCTCTTGGTCATCATCTGAAACACTGAGATCTGAGGGGATAGTGTACTGACATTTGTAATGTTGTGTACATCATAATGCTCATAGTTTTCCAAGAATGAAAGGATGCGGAGTCTTGCATGATGGAGCATGTCTGTGATCCTGTAACTCAGAAGGTAATAAGAATAGAAGGTTTGAGAAATCTAGACTAGCATGGGTGATATATCAAGACTGTCTCAAAAACACAAAAGCAAAACTACTTAGACTACTTAGACTGGAAGAAAGGAGCTTTAATTTGGGGCAGGGATTTGTGGCTGAGGCAGTCACAAGAGCTGAGGTTGACAAGAAAGGATCAGAGGAAATGAATGGACCCAGAACTTGAGTTGGTTTAGAGAATCCTGGATAGCTAATGGGCACACACTGTAATCTTAGCCTCTAAGACTTCCACATATACCTCTGATGTCAGTCTCTGCTATTTAAGGGTTTTATGTTAAGGTTAATAGTGTAAATTTCAATGACTAACACTCATTGACAGATAATGAAGGATAAAGGCCACAGAGGGCGGGGTGTGTATAATCCTTGCAAAGCAGAGGCTGAGCCTAGAGGGTCACCTGGATGAAATAGCAAGTTCAAGACCAGCCAGGTATGGCAAGAACCTGTCTCCGAAAAAGGAAAGGAATGATGTATGATCAAGGCTGCCAGCAGAAGAGGCAAAGAGGCGTGACCAGAACACATGCAATCCATTTGGTGCCGTTAACCCCATGTGTGGCTGACTTGGTTTAACGTCTGAAGTGATGTCAGGTACAGGCCCTGCAGTACTGCATTACAGGGCCTCTGGGAAAGCAAAACCTCACTGGGTCTAGGATGAAAGACTTGTTTAGACATCATATGATCCCTCTCCCAGCTCTGGACAGCACAGACATCCGAAAGCCTGATCCAGTGAGATTCAGCCCAACCATGAGAGGGCTGACTGGGCTCCTGGGGCACGCACTGAATGGTAGGAAGTCGACTAACAGGATGAGGAAAAGAACTGGGCAACTGGTGCATGATCTAGGAGAAAAACAGGATGCTTCAAGGCCAGCGGGTTGGAGTCAGGCAAAGGACAGGATGTTTTCCTGTGGTCCTTTAGACCCAGGTTGAGTTAGAAACACTGGAGGGGGCGGATTAACCCACCTCTGTCTGGAACCCACAGGACAGAGTGAGTTCAGGCATGCCCATCTGCAGAGTTCTCACAAAGCCAAGTTCTGAAACTCTCTGGCTGAAAAACACTCCAACTGGACAGTTGGCTCATAAATGCTCCAGGAAGGCGACCACGGCTGTGAGATGGGCGGGCAGCTCCTGCTCCACACTAACTTTTGAAGTGTACTTCCTGAGAAGAAAGGTGGAATTAGCAAGAAAGGCATGCTTGAGTTTTGTGCCTTTCCTCCCTCCTCCTGGGATCTGCCATTTCCGAGCACTGCGCAGCATCCGAGGTTGAAGTTCCTCTGGAAATCCCTGCACATGTATAAGCATTCTTTAGCTTGCCATTGTGATTGCAAGCTTGCTTCATGATACAGCTTGGTTGTTTTCCCATGTATGATGCCCAGATCTTATTCTTCTTCACGTTTGATCGGTAGTTCACTGGCTAGTGTGGCTGCATTTATTTAACGGGTCTCAGGTTACTCTCAGTTCTGGCTGGCCTTGATCCATTATGCCACAATGCCCAGGCATACTTCACTCTGCTCTTCACACACTTGTGCAAACTTTGCAGTCTCTTGGGGTGAGGCTGGGTATCCAGGTGGCTCCTGGAAAATGCTTCCCAAGGAAGCATCCCCTAGGTTCCTCCCCAAGGAGCATTCCAAAAGTAGACAAAAAGGGCCAGACCAGGCAGGACAGGAAACAGGACACGGATTTTTTTTTTTTTTTTCAGTCTCACTGGTCCCTGGCCAGGTGGAGTAAAACAGTACTTATAGGAACCTCAGAGAATTTTCCCAGACTGAACAGGCCTTATGCAGTTCCCCTGAGACCGCCAGTCCAAAGCCCATCTAGCCCAGGAGCATCCACTAAGCATGGAGTCAGAGACCTGGGAAGGCTGGAATCACCTGGAGTGGGCCCTTAACCCAGACAGAGGAGGAAGTTCCTTCCCCAAGACATGGGAAAACACGGATTGAACCCCTGGGGTCCCAGGTCTGGTGCTGGGCTGCCCAGGGGTTCCAGGCCTGAGGGCCCACTCAGAGGTGAGCTGAGGGAGGTAGAGGAGTCAGCGGGCTGGGGCATAAACCGACTAGGATTCTCCCTGCTCCAGACTCAGGGTTCCTGACTGTTCCCAAATGTTTACTCTCCAGGCAAACTTGATGCCATCTGTCTCTCCCCTAGCCCCTGCCCCAAGCCCTGATGGCACATGACTGGAAGTGAGCTGGAAAATGGCATGGTTGCAACATCTGAGCCTTCCTGGCCAAAGAGAAGGATGTCTTTAAACGAGTCGACATCTCTTTGTCAGCTCTCGGCTCTGAGGTTACAAGCCAAACCATCAAACAGAAACATGCGTTTCTGGGAACAGGCTTCTCCCCCACGTGAAAGTCACCTCTACCACAGGGTCAGGGCACACAAGACACAACTTCTCTCCTCCCACAGTCCTGGTTCACGGTCGAGAGCCAGTTCGCAGCTGCCGGCTCTAACCTCAGCACCAGGCAAGCATCTTCGTGGAGCCTGGGAGAAGGGCCTGGAGGTTCTCACTGAGGCAGCATGCAAACCTTGATGGAAAGATCCATGTCAGCTTTGTGCCCACATGCTATGATATTCCAACACACCCTGCTGCTCTCAGCCCTCCATCCCTGCATCTGTAAATCAAATCTCCAAGGAGTATACTATAGCCCCTGTGTTCAGGCAGTCCTGGACTGTGCCCATCACACAGACCTTTAAAAGGAAGATGTCAAATGCAGCCAGACTAGCCCTGCATGCTTCACATTGCTTGCAAATGAACTACAAACCCTACCAAGGGTGTACATATGCCATCAGAGAGCAGACATAAAGAACTACTTCCCAACTGCAGGTGGGGACATGGTAAGGTTTTATGACTAGGAAAAACAGAGAAACACCATTCACTCTGGACAGAGCTGGATCATTTTACAGGCGTTTGCTTTCTCGGATGCTGTTTGAGACATCAAGACAAACACACAAAACCAAACAGAACAGTAGATGAGAACCTTGTGTTGCTTTTTTATAGTTTAGTGGGACATATGACACAGTCCAAAGTGACTGTTGACATTGCTTGTACTCCTGTGCATGTGGCTTGTCGTCTGTGGTGACCACTCTTGGTGGTCAACTTGACTACATCTGGAATTAACTAAAACCCAAGAAGCTGGGCACACCTGTGAAGAATTTTTTTCTTAATTAAATCATTTGAAGAGGGAAGACCCACTTTTAAAACAGATCTTCTGAAGTGGGAAGATCCACCTTTAATCTGGGCCACACCTTCTGCTGGAAGTCTATATAAAGGACATGAAAGAAGAAAGCTTGCTCTCTTTGCCTGCTTGCTCTCACTCTGGCTAGCAAATCCATTCCTTCACTGACGTTACAGCCCACTTCTTCAGGATTCTGGCATATACTGAAGACCAGCTGAGACATCAAGCCTCACAGACTAAGTAACTACTGGCTTCTTGGACCTTCCTTTGGTAGACAGCCATTGTTGAATTGGCTGGACCATAGCCTGTAAGCCATTCTAACATTGTGTGTGTGTGTGTGTGTGTGTGTGTGTGTGTGTGTGTGTGTGTGTGTGTGATTTATACATATAATATATATTTAACTTATATATGTATATTCATTCTATCAGTTCTGTTCCTCTAGAGAACCCTGACTAATACATCTTCTAGTATAGTTTTAGAAACTGAAGTTCCTGGGGGGAGGGTGGCAAACCTGTCTTGAAGACCCACTGATTAGAGATTCATGACTATCTGACTATCGAGAATCAAAATGTTACAGATTGAAATTATCTAGGGTTATTTCTATTCCCCTTAGTAGTCATTCATTGCCTGTTCCTGTGTCTGACCTAACATCCTTGTGATGAGCAAAACTTTTAAAGAGATACCCTGATGGATGGAGAGACATCATGGGAATAGGGAGAAACAGGGTGCTAGGGAAGTTCCCAGAAATTCACAAGGATGACCCCACCTTAGATTACTAGCAATAGTGGAGAGGGTGCCTAGACTGACCTACTCCGGTAATCAGATTGGTGAATACCCTGTCATCATAGAGCCTTCATCCAGTAACTGATGGAAGAAGATGCAGAGATCCATAGCTGGGCACCAGGCTGAGCTCCAGGGGCCCAGTCGACGAGAGAGGAGGGATTCTATGAGCAAGGGACATCAAGATCATGATGGGGAATCCTACAGAGATGACCAGGCCAAACTAGTGGAAACTCATGAACTGTGGACCAATAGCTGTGGAGCCCCCATGGGACTGAACTTAGCCCTCTGGATAGGCAAGACAGTTGTTTAGCTTGAACTGTTTAAGGGGACCCCAGGCAGTGGGATCGGGATCCATCCCTGGTGCATGAGCTGGCTTTTTGGAGCCCAGTGCCTACGGTGGGACACTTTGTGCACCCTTGGTGCAGGGGGAGGGGCTTAGAGCTGCCTCAACTGAATGTACCAGGCTCTGCTGACTCCGCATGGGAGACCTTACCTTGGAGGAGGTGGGAATGGGGAATGGGTTATGGGGGAAGGCTGGAGGGCAGGAAGAGGGAGGAGAGGGGGATCTGTGGTTGGTATGTAAAATGAATAGAAAATTTCTTAATAATAAAAAAGGAAAAAAAACTTTAAAAATCCATTCTTAGCAGACTGTACGATCTTCCCCCAACCCAAATACAAAGATTGCCATCAGAGAGCATCTGAAACCTGGAGCGAATTCCCCTGCTTTGCTGCAGCCCACCTACCTGCATGCTCCCCACCAGTTCATTTGGTAAATCCCTTGATTGTGACTTCCCTTCTCTATAACTAATAAAATCTCATGTACCCACTTCCTTAGTGGAGCTTGTCTCTCAGGGCAATCTGACTGTGTTCCCAGGCCACGGCCACTAAGATATGGCTCCAGAATAAGCTCTCTCCCCTTCCCTTTGAGTTGAGAGCTCTATTTTGCACAGACAGATCCAAATCTTGCAAGGCGAGGACCACAGCCTGTAATTTCTTTGCAGCTCCTAACAGAGTTCTCACAGGGGCCCCGAGGAAACGCTTGCTGACGGTAGGTGCAAGATTTAAAACCTCTAATGGACTCAGCAGTAAGTGGTTCATCTGTACATTGCTGTAACGAGTCTTTGAGTGATGCAAGTACTTCATATAATCTACACTTAAAAATTCAACACAGTGTGAGGAAGGACACCTGCAAACCCAGCAACTTTGAATGTAAGCAACAGGAGGATAGGGATTCAAGGCCAGCCTTGGATACCTTTCAGGTTCAACTTCAAGGCCAACCTGGACTACATAAAACCCTATCTAAAAAGATAAAAGAAAAAAATCTATGCAAAAGCCAGCCAAACAAGTACTTCGTATAACACTTGTGAAATTGCTTTTAGTAACCAGTGTCTGGGGTGACCCTGTGAGCCCGCACACACGCAGCGTTAGCAAGCGGTAGCAGAAGATGGGGTCTCCCTCCCTGAACAAGAAGGCGCTCTGGCTGAAGTTTCTTACCAACACTCGGTTCCTTAATTGATCTGGAGAGGGAAGAGCCTTTCTTGCGCAGCCCTGCTTGGAGGCAGTGACAACACACTATAGGCTATGAGCACCGCCAGGGGGCGCAAGCGCCACATGCAGCGCTGGGTATCCTCCAAGGCTCTATGCTGTCTTCCTGAGAGGGTTCCAAGCTTGCAGGCAGACGCCCAACGTGAATTAAGAATATTGGAAAATTTTGAAACAAAGCTAATGTTGCTTATCCTACTTATCTTTACATTTAATGCTTCCTAACCTGCCTTAGTTGAGACCAACCTGGCTGGGCAGGGGGGGAGGGGGGCTTTCTTCAGTGCAGTCAGCTGACCTTAACTCAGGGGATCTGTATCAGGAATAAATCACAGTGGTTTTCTGTGGAAGCAGCTTTAAAACAAAAACTCATCCTCTTATTTTACCTCCTAAACTAGATCCAGACATTTTAGTCAATTATCATATTTAATTTTTATGTAGTTTCTTACAGATTTCCACAATGCACATATTTAGTTTCATAATAACCCAACAATTAAAGCAGGATTGTGATCAATACTTGCAAAAGAGGAAACTTAAAAACAATGAAGTTAAATACAATACCCAGGGATGCACAGCCAGCAAACTGCAGAGCCAATTCTAAACTGCCCATCCCAGGCTGAGCCTGAAACTCTCTCATCTACCCTCACGGTTCTAGCATGGAGGCAGACAGGCCAGTCTAACACCAGAACAACTCTGAACACTAATTGTGTGAGAGATGAGCTGGAGAGATGTCTCAGTGGTTTACAGCACTTGCTGCTATTGCAGAGGACCTGGGGTCCAGTTCCAGCATCCATCTGTTACAATCATCTATAACTCCAGTTCCAGGAGATCTGTCCACCTCTTCTGGCCTCCTCAGGCACTGCATGCATTTGGTACACATACATACACACAGGCAAACATTCATGAACATGAACTGTGTGTGAGAGAAGAAAGTTAATGATATTGTCATATCTATGGAGACATTTCTAAATATGGCTGTGTGTGTAGATATAAGCAAGCAAAGACATAATTATAATTTATGGCAATAGATACTATCTATACAGAGATATATAGTTACTGTTTTGGATGTAGATATAGTTATGTATTGGCAGATGTGTTAATACAGAGAAGGACGCAGATACAAATATCCCTTCATGCTGACCACACTAATCCACAGCTGGATCACACCTGTACACATAGCTGAGCCCCTGATACCTTCCTCAATGCATGGAAGTTCCAGCTTAGGGGACATAATATATTACTTAACCCAGTGCTGTAGAATATTATTTTAAGTTGTGTTGCTTTCATTCATGCTGTATTTGTTCAACTTGGTGAAGCTGTGTTACTTTGCCTGTCTAAAACACCTGATGGTCTAATAAAGAACTGAATGGCCAATAGCGAGGCAGGGGAAAGGATAGGTGGGGCTGGCAGGCAGAGAGAATATGGAAGGAGAAATCTGGGAAGGACAGAGATCAAGGAATGAGAGAAGGAGGAGGAGGACATATCAGGGGCCAGCCACCCAGCCACCCAGCCACCCAACTACTCAGCTACACAGGCAGCCACGGAGGAGGAGTAAGGGTAAGATTTACAGAAGTTAGAGAGCGGGAAAAGCCCAGAGGCCAAAGGTAGATGGGATAATTTAAGTTAAGGAAAGCTGGCAAGAAACAAGCCAAGTTAAGTCCAGGCATTTATAACTAAGAATAAGCTTCTATGTGTGGTTTATTTGGGAGCTGGGTGGTGGACCCCCAAAAAAGAGCAAAAACATCCAACAACCCAGAAATGGTGTCTGTGAAGTTAAGAGTGCTGACTGCTGAAGCCATTTTTTTTTTTTAAGACAGGGGCTCACAATGTAGCCCTGGCTAGCCTAGAACTCAATATATAGACTAGGATGGCTTTGAACTCACAGAGATCCAACTGCCTCTTCCGCTCCCCAACAGAGTGATAAAATTAAAGGTATGCACACAACAACTAGGCAAGTCAACATTTTATAAAGGAGATTAAAATATTCCATTTTCTTGTCATCAAAGTCTCCTTTTTCTATGAATGGAAAATGTAAAATAAATAAATGAATAAATAAATAAAACTTAAAAAAATTTTAATAAAAAGGAAAATGTGAGGGCTTCCTAGATAATGTGGGATATTAATTTATAAATAGTCTTATGTGCCTTTCTATACATAAAAATAAAAGTTAAAACTCAAAAAAGCAAAAAATGTTATTGTATGTTTTTACTACTATAAAATGAATTCTAATTTGGAACTACAATACACTTCCAGCCATGGTAGATTTTAAGATAATCATGTGTTTGTCTCTTCAGTAATGTATCTGCTACCAATTTATTGCATTAAAGGTTTGCTTGTGAATTTGAGATTTTTTGCAGATTTATAGTCCTTTCAAATAAAAAGGGTTTTCTTTCTTCCTTTTTTTTTTTTTTATTTCAGAAGTACTTTCGATTTCCTCTGTCTGGAGATTCACTTGCCATCAATAACCCCTCCTTCCGAGACCCTCTCAGATAAATCCAGCCTGACGTTCCTATAATGCGCAGGGCAGAGGAGGGCTCTGCGGACAAGAATTAATCCCTGCATAAATTATATCGAGCCAGCATGTGAGAAAACATTCATCCCACAATTTATGAATTTCGAATGCTCCTAGGACGCACTTTGGTATTCTGAAGAGAGAGGTAGGTGTGTTCGCTGAGCTGACAGCCTGGATAGATGTTTATTGAGCACTGAAAACTGCTGATCTGAAAAACTCATCTGTAATCATGATTTTGGTCTACCTGCAATGCTTACTACTCATATCTCCAAAGTGTATGACTCTGTCACCCAGGCAAAGGTGTTCTGTGTTTGGTTTCAGTGTAAAAATTTTGTTCTGGCATCCACTATAACCTCAGATGTGGCCTAAGCCTATACCTGTGCCCAGCACCTTGGAGACACAGTGTCCCTGCTGAAGCCTGGCTTCATCTGTTTAGGGAGCTAGGGAAAGATGTGTGAGGAAGCCAGCTAGACGCACTGGGTTGTAGTCCAACATAGTTGTAACTGTTCTGTTACATTGCTACTTTACAATTGCTTTTTTACCAAGTCATCTGACAGTGCGGCCACATATGAGCAAGTAACAATTTGGTGTGAAAGATACGGTAAAGAATGAGAGGTGGAATCAGGGCCAAATGGTACATACTGGTCCCACTGCATTAATTCAGGAGACAGCTTCATTTTCTGTCCTGTGACTCTATCAGTACCTATGGAGTTTGATTCTTTTCATTTGCTTGAGACAGGGGTAGCCCAGGCTGGCCAAGAACTCTCTATATAGCCTTGAATTCCTAATCTTTCTGCCTTTCCCTCCTGAGTGCTGGGATTGCAGACATGTACCACCTCACCTTGTTTATGCGGGGCCTTTAAAATATATAATTATTTTGGGCTGCAAAGATGGCCTCAACAGTTAAGAGCATTTATTGTTTTTGCAGAGAACCTGAGTTCATTCCCAGTGCCCACATGGCAGCTCACAACCATCCAGATCCAATGCCCACTTCTGATCTTGGTGAGGACCAGGCATGCCCATGGTACACAGACATACATTCAAGCAAAACACTCATACACATAAAAATTAAATAAATAAATCCAAAAAATTATATATATACATAATTATTTCAATCTAATCTTTGAGAAGTTCATACATACATACATATAATGTATTTTGATCATATTTGCCCTTTACTCCCCTAGATCCACCCTCCATGTCTCTCAACATTGTGTCCTCTGTTTTTTTAAACCCACCAAATCCAATTTGTGCTGCCCATGTTATTTATTCATAGCTAAGGAAGGGGCTGAAGCATGAGCAACCTACCTGGGGCCATATCCTTAGGGAAAACTGACTCTCCCTCCTCCAGAAGTCAGCTGCTCATAGCTCCTAAGCTGTGGATGGAAGTTCATGAGCCCCTCCCTACCCACGGTGGAATGTTGACTGACTCAATCTTATGCAGATCTGGGAGCCACACCTGCTGTGAGATCATGAGTGCAACAGTCCTGTCATGTCCACCAGACACCGTTTAGCTAGGTCCTCCTGACCTCTGGCTCTTACAACCTTTTTATTCTCTCTTCCAAGATGATCATTGAGCCCTGGGGAGGAGGTGTGATATAGATGTTCCATTTCTGGCTGGGCACTCTACAGACTCTTATTCTCTTCAGTTTGACCAGTTGTGAGTTTCTGCATCAGCCACCATCAACTACACAAAGATACTTCTCTGATCAGGTCTGAAAACTGCAATAATCTATGGGTAGAGAGAGATGATTTAGAGGAAGTTTGATACTTTGTCTATTTAGCAGAATAATAGTAGTAGGTTCACCACTAGGGCTTGTCAGCTCCCCTGGTTCTTAGCCAGTTCTATGGTACCAGGCATGCTCTTCCTCCTTTGGAGTGAACCTTAAATCCAATCAGGTCAT
This sequence comes from Peromyscus maniculatus bairdii, assembly GCF_049852395.1. Classification (NCBI taxonomy): domain Eukaryota; kingdom Metazoa; phylum Chordata; class Mammalia; order Rodentia; family Cricetidae; genus Peromyscus; species Peromyscus maniculatus. Next base: position 70,725,391 of record NC_134854.1, read on the forward strand.
TGGTTACCTCCAGTGTTTGTGCCACTATTGCATCTATGAGCATATTTTGATTGGCTGTCATTGTAGCTCTGAGGGTTCACAGGTAGGTAAGAGTGTTGATGACTTTTTCCTCCCTGAAGCCTGAATAACACCCTCAGGCATCATGAACATTATCCAGAAGGATAAAATCTTCTTAGTACCAACTTGATTTCTTCATAGCCTGTCATCAAAGTGTGTGGTGTCCCTATCAGTAGAGTCCGACTATCGAGTTTTGGTGGGCCTCCAAGAGCCATGGCAATAGACTGCATTATTTGGAATCTTTTGGGACCCCCTGACCAACAGCTTGAGGGCAAGTATTTCATCCCTTAAACCCAGAGCTTGTGCATACTGAGCAAGCACTCTACCATCTGAGCTCCGCCCCCAGGGCCTCTTTGCTAGTTTTAAGAGTTAAAGATTGAGGGTTGGGCATGGTGGTGCAAGCCTTTGACCCTAGAACAGGCAAAGCCAGGCAGATCTATGAGTTCAAGGCCAGCCTGTTCCACAGAGTGAGTTCTAGGACAGCCAGGGCTACAGAGAAACTCTGTCTTGCACACAAAACAAACAAACAGACAGGGAGTTAAAGACTGAGATCTCAAACCTGTCCCACCATCAGCCTTCAGATTAGAGTGTGCCTGTGCGCATGTGTGGGTTCTTGAGGACCGCGGGAAGAGATCCCACTGCCAACCATGGAAAAGGTGTAAGTGTCTGCAATCCCTGACCTGACCCCTCTTCAACAACTGCCTCTTTTTGTTTTTGTTTTTTTGTTTGTTTGGTTTTATTTTTTGTTTTTCGAGACAGGGTTTCTCTGTGTAGCTTTGTGCCTTCCCTGGATCTCGCTCTGTAGACCAGGCTGGCCTTGAACTCACAGAGATCCACCTGCCTCTGCCTCCCAAGTGCTGGGATTAAAGGCGTGCGCCACCACCGCCTGGCAACAACCGCCTCTTTTAACAACGTCTGTGCACTTATCATCATGGAGTCCTGGTGGGTAAGGTGATAGAATTTAATAACCAACTTTAGTTGTGAAAAGCAGACAAATAAATATGTAACAATAAGTGAGGGGTGATGTCTTTTATAGCCACCATATCTGTCTCTATAGTTGGGACATAAAATAATAAAAAATTTTTAAAAATCACCATTCCTCTTTTGAGGGATTAGTTCCAGATGCATTGCAATTCTCATGGGAATAAGTCGGGTTAATGTTCAGCATTAGATGGGACAAGCTTTGTTCTGAAAGGACGAATGTTCTAATCTAATGGAATTCAAGTGCAGATAATTCCTCCTAGGCATTTGATAATACTAGAGAGCAGACTGGTGCGGTGAACAGCCTTGGTCCTGGACAATAATTAAATGAGTTGGCTTAGAAACCATACTGTCTAACGTTGTAAAAATTCCAATCTTCTTCTTCTGTCTCATTAGCAAAAATAAATAGTGTCAGGCTCAAAGACTAGTCCTGTGAAAGGTTCAGGGCCACTTGCGGCAGACCAGAGGAGGCCAAGGCTTGAATTCACAGGCAAATGCTTCTTCAGACTTCACCTTCCTCTTCTCAAAAAGCGAGCGAGAAAAGGTGATCAGAAGATTCAGCAGTTACTGCACGGGCAACCTGCTCTTTGTGGAGAGCCTGAACCAAGAAGCCATTTAGTGCTGCCAGGTCTGGACAAGAAGCTCCCTGCTTCATCCCTGAGATGGCAGGAGGATCCAGGAGGTGGGTAGCCATAGCTGCAAGCCTGGGCTCCAGGCCCAGTTCACTTGTTTCTATATTTCTATGTTCTATGTTCTATGTTCAGAGACAGAGAATGTCCCACAGAGGCACCAACTGTTGTTATTTAGCTGCGTTGTGTTCTTACCCTGCAAGGAAACACAACAGAATCCGCTTATAAGAGTTTATTAGAGATAAAGGGATAGAGAGTGCGCAGGCCTGTGGGAGAGACACGTGCGTGAAGAAGAGAGAGAGAGGAGAGAGAACCGGGAATATGGCGCTCCGCTTTAAAAACCGGCTGGGGGCGTGGCCAGGTCACGTCACTATTCCACGCGTGTGCGTAGATCACATGGTCACGTTGCACGCTTACGTGGCCATGTAACGTCACGGATCCTGGTTACGTGAGACGCCCTGACCAGGAAATGCCTATCCTGACTTGGAATTGGCTAGGCGGAAGTGTCCGCCTGGTATATGCGACCGTGGGGGCGTGTTGTGAACCCTTCACCAACCCCCACCCAGTCTCCCAGCTTTCTAATATTGTAGCCAAAATGACTAGGATGCAGTAAAAATATGACCTGTCATGTCAAGAGCCAAGAGAATACAGAAGAGGGACTATGGACCAGATAGTGTCAGTGTCAAGACCCATCAGGGGTCAGGTTTCCTGGGCAAAAAACTAAACTGGCCATGAATAAAAATACTCACTGGAGGTGAGTTCAGTGGTAGAGTACATGAGTAGTCTACCTCAGAACCTGGGTTTGATCCCCAGAACCAAAACATAAGTTAACAAACCAATAAAAAAGATTCTGTAAATATTTGAAAGTTCCCTGTAAACAGCTGAAAAACTAGAAACTCCAGTAAAGAAAATGAGATTATCATAGAAGGAGGAGGAGGAAGAGGAGGAAGAGGAGGAAGAAATAAACATCATAAAAACTGAAAATTCAATAACCAGCACAGGAAACTTCCTAGACAGGATTGGTGTTGATAGCAGATGAGAGGTTTGGGGACTAGAATCCACACCTAACCAAGAGGCTCAGGACACTGGGGAAGGACAAATCTTCAGAACCAGTGAGACGATGACGAAAGACCCAGCATTAGGATTGTCAGAGTCCCAGCCCAAGAAATCCACACAGAGACGCAGTGCAGCCCAACTCAGGAAACAAAGGCAGAGACCTCTCAAGGTCAGAGCAGAAACAGCACCTTCTGTGGATGGGACGTGGTGAAAATGAAGCCTGTTTCCATGCAACATCACTCAGTGGAGGAAGCCGCCTCCCCAAGGCTCAGGGGCCATTTCAAAAGAGGATGTAGAAGGAGGAGAACAGGTAAAACAGTGTTTGGAGAATATGACAGGGAGAGAGAGGACTGTGGCACTCAAGACTCACAGTAGCTGTGGTGCCTGTACTGAGGTCAAGTCCGTCAACATCCCAGCACAGAGTGCGGAGGGGTTATCAGTCCCCACCCCCAGCTGAGGAGCTATGGATGGTTGGTGACGCCTAGGGGAGTGAGAGTTACTTATCTCTAAGGTGTGGTCTCTTATTGGTCAACCACGCCAGAGTGGATGGCTTCGCTCCCAAGAGTATATGGGCAGCACTAACTGGACTCAGTGGGTTATGGGAAAATAAAAACAGAAAGGAGGATGTGAAGTTGCAAAGAGGCTGTTGGGGGCTTGGGGGGGAGTTTAAGGAGGAAGTGGGAGGTAAGTATGATCACAGTGATTATATGCATGCATGAAATTCTCAAAAAATAAGCAAACAGTTACACACCCACTCACACACCAAAGTGTATGCAGTGGCCCATGCATGCCATCCTAGTGGTCAGAAGACTGAGGCAGGAGGACTGCTTCAAGCTTTAGGCTAGCCAGGGCTAGGGGATAAGCCCCTCACATACAAAAAAATCAAAACAGCCTCCCTCCCCTCAAAATAGAGTGAAGTAAACTTGGTGTACACATGTAGTCCCAACATTCAAGAGGCAAGATGACAAATTCCCAAGCGGTCTGGGCTACGTAGTAAGGCCTTCTCTCAAAAGCTAATTAATTAATGATTAAAGATAAGAAGAAAAATGAAAGCATTTGTCTCAGAACTACCATTAAAGAACAGCAGAGGAAGTTCCCTAAACATCAGGGAAAGCTGAGAGGCTGCAGTCCTGGGTAGAAGCTGCTGCTGGTAGATTTGGACTCCATGGCCCCCACCAAGACCTGTACATCCTGAGCCTACATCCCGGCATGGTGTCACCCAGCACACTGAGTCAGCCAACTCCTGCTCACAGAATTCTTTCCCTGTAGCCTTTGGTGTTGCAGCCTTGAGGCCAGAGTCTTCGGGGTGTTTACAGTTTCTGTGGGGACCTGCACACAGGCAGCTGGAAGCTAGTTGTAGCAGGGACCCACCTGCACTGGTTTTACAATCATTTCAGGCTGTAAACCTACCCATGATGTCTTCATGGGTATGAAAGCCCTGAGACCAGCTTTGGGTCTTCCACCGCAGTGGATTTCTGAGTCGGTGAAGCTAAGTACAGGGCCAGACCACAAAAAGACTGAAACGCTAATGAATCTGGCCTTGTGAGGAATGTGTGGAGGAGCCATACAGAGCCAGTGTGTTGGCTCTACCAGTAGGGAAGCAGGCAGCCCTGGAGGGAGCATCAGACTTCAGGAGTGCTCAACCAGAAAGGTGGATTCTGGGAAGCAGGAGTAAGGGGGACTCCTCACTTGCCTCCCATGGGTAACTCTGAGCACAGGACAACACATAGTCTGGCTATCACAGTGCCTGCTGCCCTCCAGGACCACTCCAGACCCCACCCACTTGCCCCTCCAGCTTGAAAGCTTATTGTCACACCTGCTCTGCTTGTGTCTGCACATTGAGGAAGTAATATCACAGGTGGAACTCTAAACAAGAGCAGGTTAGCAGGGAGATAGATGGTGGCTCACACCTTTAGTCCCAGCACTTGGGAGGCAGAAGCAAGTGAATCTCTGAGTTTGAGGCTAGCCTGGTCTATGGAGCAAGCTCTAGAATAGCCAGAGCTACACAGAGAAACCTTGTCTTGAAAAAACAAAAACAAACAAACAAACAAAACGAGTGGTTTAGAAAGAATCTAGAACATTCCAAACCACTTAGGCTGTCCTAGAAAAGTGGAAAAGGCAATTGTAGAAGTGTCAATGCCAATATTGAAGTTAGACCATATTTCAAAATATCATCTGCATGTGATTGTGAGCTGCATATTAACTGAGGAATTATTATAATTCTACCATAATTTACTACTTTACCAAAATAAACTAGTAAGATAAATAAATACTGCTGTCTATGCCCAGTTGACTAATATGACCCGAACAGAAGTAAAATATTAGAGGAGGAGATGTCAAGATTAAGCTAGATTAGTGACAGAATCTCGGGGTCCTGTTTCGATATAATTAAATATATGATTTAATGTGGTTTTAGCTCCGAATCATCGTAAAAGGTTTTGTAAAATAATAACATAGAAATGAAGACACCATCACCCAGGCTGCAGAGGAATAAAAGGTTGTCATATTTCTGCGCTCTCCTGGCAGGGCAATCCATTCCCATCAATCTCGCATGCTGCCGAGGGACACAGGGATGTTTTCCTTCCAGTCACTCATGGTCATTATTTAATGGAGGGTAGCAGCCACCGTCTTCATTAATATATTAACCTATGGCTCAAAGAGGCCTTGCAGTAAACCAACTGACAACTCCTCATGACAGGTTTATGTCACAGGGCTCGGGGACATTAACCATCAGAAACAATGGCCTCTGGGAGAAGTCCAGTGTTGTCACTCCAAGGAAGACAGCTAGCCAGTGGATAGAGAGGTATCCCAGCATCCCAGCTCACCATAATGACTTCAGGTCTAATCCAGAAGAACTAGTTAAAAACAATCCTGATATGAGGCTGGAGAGACAGATCAGCAAAATTGATCACTGGCTGCCCCTGCAGAAGACCCAGGCTTGATTCCCAGCACCCATATAATGGCTCACAATGGGCTATAAGTCCAGTTCCAGGGCATGCAATGCCGACTTCTGGCCTCCATGGGCCCAAGTGTACATGTCGTATATACCTACAGTCCCAGCACTTGGGAGGTGGTAGCCAAAGGACCAGGAGTTCAAGGCCAGTTTGGTTACATATCAAGTTCAAGACCAGCCTATGTGAAACCTTGTCTCAGAAAAAATAGAACTGTGTAGTTGATTCTTTGCAGCTTCAAACATTATAGGTCTGTAGAGCCAAAGACCAGGGGCCAGTGGATATTACGTGGGAAAAGGAAAATAAACTTGTTTGTCCAGCACTCAGGGATGAAGGGCTCCCCAGGCAGACTCCTGGCCTGCTCACCCCAAAGCACTGCACGCTAAAGCTTACTAAGCACTTCTTTAAAAAAATAAAATTATAAAGCATTTGCATATGTATGTGCGTATGTGCATTCACAAGCATGCATATGCATGCATGTCTGCCACAGTTCATCTACTTCCTCCATTTGGAACCTGGAGTCTAAAGTCAGTTTTCAGGCTTGGTGTGGATAGCACTAACCACTGAGCCTTCTCACCAGTCCCAATGCAGTTCTGAATGTGCCCAGCTGTGTTGTATTGTGCCATAGACACAAAGAGATGTGCTGCCAGTGTGCAGAGCATGTCTGTGGATTCTGCTTCCTTTCCTCCTCCTCCTCCTGCTCCTCATGCTCCTCTTCCTCCTCCTCCTCCTCCTCCTCCTCCTCCTCCTCCTCTTCTTCTTCTTTTTTAAAGGGGAAGGAGTTTGAGGGACTGGTTCTTTATTTCAAAAAGGCATTGTCAATATTCAAAAATCAAGACAGTTGCACTGTAAGGTTCTCTTTTCCCAATTGCCTCCAAAATTGAGTTTTGGTTGTTTGTTTTGAGATAGAGCCTCTTGTAGCCCAGGCTGATCACAAATTCCTTATGTAGCCAACAATGACATTGAACTCCTGACCTTCTTGCATCTACCTCCCAAGTGCTGGGATTATAGGTATTCACTACCATGCCCAGTTTATGCTAGAGGTGAACCCTGGGCTTCATGAGAGCTGGGCAAGCACCCTATCAACAGAGTTGTACCACCACGCCCAGATCCTTCTTCTTTATCTCCAAATAACTCACAGCACCAGGTCCTTCACATTATTGGCCCAGGAAGAATCCAACCATGGAAAGCCACTGGGTACAATCCTCTGCAACAAAGCATCCTGTACACAGAGCAGTCCCCAGAAAGGAACCCAAGTGGCCATTGTGAGTGGCCAAGAAGCCTGGCCACCCAGCTGATGCACATGAGACCCTACACTCATTTTTGTTTGTTTGTTCATTTGTTTGTTTTTGGAGACAGGGTTTCTCTGTATAGTGCTGACTGTCCTGAAACTTTCTCTGTAGACCAGGCTGGCCTTGAACTCAGAGATCCACCTGCCTCTGCCTCCCAAATGCTGGGATTAAAGACATGTGCCACCACTGTCCGTCCACCCTACACTCTCAGCAGCCCTACCTCAGGTATTTCTGCAGGCCACACTCATGGTAGTACTCTCAAGATCCAGCCAAGGTTGATGTCACTCAGGCTATGGCTGTATACAGATGGAAATGGCTGGGCTCTGGCTTCACACTGCATTGTGCTGATGCCACAAGCATCACAGTCAGGCTTTGCTCTTGTTTTTGAGGATGGCAGTGAGGTGGAAAATCATGAAGAAGAGCTTAGCAACTGAGACTCCAATTGGGTTGGGCTATGCACGCTCCTCTTCTAAAACTCCACTTGGAAGCCTAGCTCTTTTACCTGACTGTGCTGTGCGCATGCACCCTTCTCCCACCAATGCACCTAGAAATCTGTTAGCAGCCTCAGACTCCCACCTGCATGGGCTATTCAAATGTATACTTAATATATACAGACCAATCTAGTCTGAGCTGGTTTTAGGTACATGTGTCCTTAAGTGAACTTTTAAAGAACTTTCCCTATTTATGACCTTATTCTTATGTGTAACTGGGTGTGCATATGATTAAAATCAAATGCATTATGGGAAGGAGTGCAAGCAGTAGAAATATGACTATGTGACCTAATCTGTCAATCAAAACTGAACCATCCTCACTACATCTAGGTAGCCAAACACCCTCCTTCTCTTCCAGGAAGAAGGAAGCCTCAAACAGGAACCAGGGTTCTTGAGTGTCTTCACTATCACGGCCCATCGCTCTCCCGCAGGATAATCTGCCTGTTCTACACCATTGCTCTCCTGCAGGATAATCTGCCTGTTCTACACCATTGCTCTCCTGCAGGATAATCTGCCTGTTCTACAACTTTGCTTTGGAAAGGTTTCTTGGCTACTTTTGCAAATCTGTGTGAGTCTTTATTTCCACTCTTTGCACGAGAGACAAAGAACCTGAACACACCTGGCCCAGACCCCAGCCATCAATAACAGCAGAACTAGACACTCCCACCCTTGTGTTCTCATTAGAACTATTGAGCACCCACTCTGGGCACAGGGCTGGGAGGAATGGAACCTGGCCTGGCTCCTCGTCCTGTGCTGAGAGTTCCACTCCACTGCATGGGTACAGTATGGTGTAGCCCATCTGTCTAAGGGCACACCGGTGCCTACTCACATAAGTGTTGTCAGGAGCACATGAGAATGTTCTCCACTGCTGGGTACGTGGGAAAGTTTCAGTGAAACTTTCAATGGCCTTTGCCATCATTTGCGTCACTGTCCCAGAGGGAAGAAACTGCCAAAGCCCAGGACACACTCCAAATCCCTCATCTGCTGTCCCCAGCTCCTCAGGGCTTTGGCAGTCTGTCCATCTACATGCTCATGCTCAACCTGGGAAGTCCCTTTTACTTAGAGTTCAACATCTGTTGAAGATTTCCTAAGACACAGGTCTCACCTCCCATCCATGTGCCATATCTAGCCAGTTAATTCATATGCAGTACCATGAAACACACACTCAACAGAGTCCTAGGAACACACTCTGGCTCCAAAACCCTAAGCAGTTGCAAGAGGCTGTGAGAAGTCTGCCCTCCAATACCCTAGCTCTCGATGATCAGAGGTCTGATCTCTTTTCCTTCAGGCTGGAATCAGACCCTGAGAGCTCCTGGCTCAGCTTGCAGACAATTCCCCCAGAAGAGCCACCTCCTCCCCAGGCACTGCTGAGTGCTTGCTGGGGAGGGGCCGCGAGAGTCCTATAAGGGGTTCTGAGCTTCCTGGTTCTTAGGAAGAGGGACTGTTTCCAAACAGAAGAGCTACACAACAGCTTGCATAGATAGAATTGTTGTGTTTTCTGTTTCTACACTGTCTAGTTTGCTTTCTGTTGCTGTGATAAACACCACAACCAAAAGCAATTTAGGGAGGAAAGGGCTTATTTCATGTTACAGCTTACAATCCCTCATGAAGGAAAATCAGGACAGGAACTCATGGAAGGAACTGAGAGGCAGGAACTGAAATAGAAGTCATAGAGGGGTGCTGCTTATCAGCTCACTCCTCACGGCTTGCTCAGCCTGCTTTCTTCTACAACCCAGGACCTCCTGCCCAGGAGAGGCACCACCCACAATGTGCTAGGCCCTCCCACACCAATCATTACTCAAGAAAAAGCCCCCACAGATTGTCCACAGGCTAATCTGATGGAGGCAGCTCCTAATGACCTCTCTTAGAGTTACTGTTGCTGTAAAGAAACATCATGACTGAAACAACTTGGGGAGGAAAGAGTTTATTTGGCTTATGCTTCCACATCACTGTTCAGCAGCAAAGAAATTCAGGACAGGAATTCAAACAGGGCTGGAACCTGGATGCAGGAGCTGATACAGAGGTCACAGAGGAGTATTGATTTCTGACTTGCTCAGCATGGTTTTCTTAGCCTGCCTTCTTATAGAACCCAAGACCACCAGCCCAGCAGTGGTGTTACCCACAATAGCCTGGGCTCTCTCTCTCATCAATCACTAATTAAGAAAATGCCCTTACATGCCTGCCTGCAGCCTCATCTTATGGAGACATTTTCTCAGCTGAGGTTCCCTCCTCTCAGATGACCATAGCTGTGTCAAGTTGATATTAAACAAACCATCACACCACTACACTTGAGGAGGGTTCTTAAAACTTTTTGAGCTTTCTTAGTCTTATGAGTCCCCTCCTCTGTCCTGGAAGAAACGTTTCAATGCATAACAGCTATACAATAGTGTACGTGATTAGGATTGCTGAGCTTTCTATAATATTACTGTTTCTATAATATTACTATGTAATGTTCCTCTCTGTCTTCTTTGCTCTGAAGCCTGCTTTATTGGATATTAACCATGTATATTTTTCTTTAATAATCAGACATATCTTTGCACACTTTTTCTCAGACTACCCATTTCTGCTAGCTGAAGTGAGGTCCTTCAAGCACGTGTGGCCGGCTCACACTCTTTGAGTCTCCTCTGCTAATTTCTGTCCTTGACAGTATTTAGTGAAACTATCTGTACACATGTTCCACACCTGCCGTTTAATTCTTTGTTCTGTTTGCTACATTTGCATCTGTTTTATCCTTGCCTTCCTGGGGCTACCTGGGGGTGTTTTAGAATTCCTTTGTGGGGGCTGTACAAAATGTCTCAGAAGGTAAACGTGCCTGCTGCCAAGCCTGATGACTTGAATTCTCATGGCGAAAGGAAAGAATTCACTCCCACGAGTTGTCCTCTGACCTCCGTAAGGGCACTGCGGCACAAGTGCCCCCACATAAATAAGTAAATAAATTCAAGAAATAGAGTAGAAAATCCCCTTGTGAGCTTTCCATAGCGTCTGCGTCTATTCTTAGTGTAGCTTTGTTCCTGGCTGCTCTAGCCTCTTCCTGTCTCCTTTGGAGCTCCAGGGATGCGATGGTCAGAACTTCTGTTTCCTGAAGCTGTTCTTCCCAGCCCCCAGCCCACCTTCTCTGTCACTCCCACCACTCTCTTCCAGTCCCTCGACTCTCCTCTGTCCCCTTCACCCTGCAGGGGAGCTCATCCACTGAGCTTTGCACTCTGTTTATTTTGTTTTTCAGTTCTGAAACTTCCACTTGGTTTGTCTTTGTATTTTACATTTATTTGCTGGGATTTTTATTTCACTAGCTAAAGGTATGTCATCATAACTGTGTCAAAATTTTTGTTGGACACTCTAACATCTCTGCAGATAGATGTGACGTTGTCCAGGCTCTCTACATGCCCTCCTGGCACTGTGCAGCACAGACACTTGGCAGCTCCTGGTGGCCTCCCAGGGTGGGGGTGCCTGACTCTAGTCTTTGCTCACACTCAGGAAGTGGTTTTCCTGTGGAGCTTGTCTTGAATGGAGTGGTCTTCAGCTAAAAGCTTACTGTGGTGCTGGACATGGTGGGGATACACACCTTTAATCCCAGCACTCGGGAGGCAGAGGCAAGCAGGTCTCTGTGAGTTCAAGGCCACCTGGTCCACATGGTGAGTTCCAAGACAGCCAACACTATAAAGTTTGTCTCAAAAATAAAATAAAACAAAATAAAATAAAAGCTTTCTGCCATGGAGGCTTCCTCTTTACTGGATCCCTGGCCAGAGAAAGCATTTTTTTTTTTGTCTGTGCAGACTGGTGTTTCTAGCTTCCTTAGTTCCAACTCTGAAATACACAGGCAGAAACCAAACCCTGGAAACTCAGTTCATGGGGCCATCAGGCTCCAGTACTTCTCTACTGGATCTCCCTTCTTTACACCACCATTCAACTTTTCCTATGGTTGTTTTATATTTCCTGTCCAATAATTTTAGTTGTCTTTAGAAGGATAAATAAGGAAATATTTAATCTGCCTTTCTAGAAGCAGAAAGAACAATATTAAAGTCACAATAATGTAAATGCTGAGTTTTAATTTTAGAGTCAACTTACAAATTAGACATATTTCACCATGGCCCCACAAGGAATACACATGCTATTGTTGCTGAAACAAAGATGATTATGTCATGATGATGGGAGAATCAAGAAGGGAGCAACGTGAAGCCATCTAGAAGATGCTAATGTTCTACTTGACAAAGCAGGGATCAAAGGCAACATTTCCAATCGTTAGAACCAAGAGCGAGGTGAAATGCATGTTGCTTAATGTTACAAGAGTTACCAGTTAGCCCAGCACACAATGTTATTTAATAAAAATTATGTACTTACATTCACAAGCATGCAGATATATGTAAAAGAATAAACGACCTCTGGGGACTAGGCAAATAGCTCAGTGATACAGTTTTTGCCTAGCATGCACAATGATGTCGGCATTGAATCCTCAGCACTGCAAGAAATAAATGCACAAACCACATTTATCATTAAAATTACTTCCATTCTGAAGAATTTATACACAGGCACATTTTTTAGACATGATCTCACTATGTAGCCCTGCCTGGCTTGAAATTCTCAAGGTAGACCAGGCTAGACTCAAACTCAAGAGATTCAGCCTCTAGACTGCTGAGACTAAAGATATGTGCCACCATGTCAAGCCCATAGGCATAAATTCTAACTTTTGATCATAGTTGCTATGTTTAAAATTTTTATCATTTTAACAATTCTATCTGTACCTTTGAATTTTTTTTTAATTTTTATCATTTTATCAAGTCTATACCTTTGAAAAGTTTTTTAAGAACCATTTAGTCAAAATGACTTTTTTAAAATATTTATTTATTTTCATTTTGTGTATAAGTGATTGTGAGGTCATAAGAGGACATCAGATCCCCTGGAACTGGGGTTACAGATGATTTCAAGCCACCATTTGGGTACTGGGAACCCAACCTGGATCCTCTATGAGAGCAACCAATGCTCTTAACCACTGAGCTCTCTCTCCAGCCTCAACATTTTTTACAATAGTTGTATGAAATGTTAGGGTCTTTGAAACAAAGTTTTACTATGTAACCCAGGCCAGCCTTAAACTCCTGGTAATGCTCCTGCATCTGTCTTCCTAGGTTCTAGATTACAGGTGTGCATCACTAGGATAACAACTTGTGTTATTTTTAACACATACACATGTGTGACTACCACCACGCTCCTGACAATACATTCCAGTATGGATCTACACTGTGCACTGAGGTATTCTTAGTCATCTAGCAGCAATTTAAAAGGAGTCAGGGATGATGTGCAGGTAAATGCAAACCTTGCATCACAGTAGCCAAGGGACTTGAACATTGTATGTGTTGGAATTTCTGGGGGTCCTGACGTCCACTCACTGCAGAAACGGGGAGCGGGGGATGGCTGTGTCTCCATTCAGATGCCACAGTCAGCCTGATAAGACGCCTTTCTAACATTAACTGAGCTGATACTTGGCTGCTGCTCCGGATGCTAGTTGGCCAAAGGCTTCATGGCTTCCTAGACTCCTGGAACAGTTCTGTGCCCTCAGCTGAGGGAGCCTCCTGCTTGTTTCATTTTGAAGATCATATGACCAGATTGACTAAGATGCTGAAACTTTTAGGTCCCTGGGATGTGTAAAAAGAGTCTTGTGAAAACATTTAAACAAGGAATTTGATGTCGGAAGGCCATCCCCACTCTGCCTTTCTTGGTGAGGTTATATGAAGGTAAAAATTGCACTAAGCCTTGAATCTGTCTATAAATTGTAAAAAATCCATTCATAGATAGTTTCTGTCTGGAGCTTCATATGCCAGACATTGGTTACTGAACGGGCTGGAAAGTTCTGGGGTAGAATAACCAACTGCTCTGTGAGGCCCCAGTGAGCACTTGGCAACCACAGATGCATGCCTGTAATTCCACCACTAAATATACCCTCTCACAGAATGAATTTGTGAGCTCCAGAGAACACCGCTGGATTGCGATACACCTTCCCCAGACCCCTGCAACCTATCTATTCCTTCATTTGTAAGTCATCCACTAAATAAATCTTCCTTTTAACTACATGGAGTGGCCTTTATAATTTTCCCCAATATTGGCCCATCCCAACATCTACCCCATCTGTGATCTGTTGGAGCATAGTGGGGGAGGGGTGGGCCTGTGGACCAGGGCTACAGGATCTCCACAGCACAGGGCAGCAACAAGGATGTCCGGGAAGAGTCCCGGTGAGGGCCCAGTGTCCAGAGTGCAGCAGAGACCAGGGGCCTCGAACCAAACCAATGATTCTTTTCAATGAACACCTGCATGTAAAGATGAATGGATAAGAGGTTGACTCACTGTGTTACACTGCAGCTTCCATGACAAGATCTTCCCTTTCTTCCCTTTTTTTTTCTTTTCCCCCTTTTTTATCTTAAATTTTATTTTGTTTTATTTGAAGGGGGCAAGGTTACAGAGGAAGAGGACGGATGCTAGGGGACAAGAGATAGGTGGGATCGGGATTCATGATGTGAAAGACACAATAAATAAAAAAGAAAGTTAAAAAAAAAAATCCAGGATGGAATTCTGAAGGCCACCAGTAGGCGGCCCCCTAGCACCAAAGATGCTGAGGACTTTCTGCTCCAGAGCTGTAAGGGTTAAAATCTGATCCCTTACTTTGTGTCCCAGTTAGCTTTTATTGCTGTGATAAACAGTGACCAAGAGTAATTTGGGGATGAAAGGGTTTGTTTCAGTTTTTGGTTCATAGTTCATCATGAAGGGAATTCAGGACAAGAACTCAAGGCAGGAACTGAAGCAGAAGGCGTGGAGGAGCATTGGTTACGGGCTTGCTCCTCACAGCTTGCTCAGTTTATTTTCTTATAGAACCCAGAACTGTCTGTCCAGAGATGGTGCTGCCCACAGTGGACTGGGTGTTCCCATAGCAACAGAGAAAATACAGACAGACTTGCCCACAGGCCAACATGATGGAGGAGAATCCTCAACCGAGATTCTCACAGACAGAAGACAGACAGACAGACAGACAGACACACACACACACACACACACACACATGAAGTTAGGATCATGCTTGACTCATGGTAAACACACAATAAGAATTTGCTATTCTTGTGTGTTCATGTTAGCGTGCATGCACGCACGTGTGTGTGTGTGTGTGTGTGTGTGTGTGTGTGTGTGTGTGTGTGTCCCTGTGTAGGCCAGAGGGGTCAATGCCACATGTCTTCCTCAATTGCTTCCACCTTTTTAAAAAGTATTTTTCCTTTATTTGTATTTGATGCCTGTGTGTTTTGCCTGCTTGTGGGTTTGTACGCCATGTTTGTGCAGTGCCTGTGGAGCCCAAAAGGGGGCACCGAATCCCCTGGACTGGAGTGACAGCCAGGTGTGAGCCATCATATGGGTGCTGTAATCAAAATCTTCAAGAAGAGCAGCCTGTGCCGTTAACCACTGGGCCATCTCTCCAGCCCCTACCTGATTACTTTTTACAAATTTCTTGGCATTTATTTATTTGTGGAGATGGGGCGTGTATGTGCCGTGGTGTTCATGTGGAGGTCAGAGGTCAACTGGAAAAATTGACTCTCCTTCTACCTGTGGATTCCAGAGACAGAAAACCCAGGGAATCAGACTTAGCAACAAGGGTTTTTACCTGCTGAACAGTTTCACTGACCCTCTCCATCTTATTTTTGTTGTCGTTTTAATGTGTTGTTTTTTAATTATTTATTCTTTGAGAATTTAATACATGTGTGCAATGTATTTTGATCTTATCTAGCCCCACCCACTCCTTCCCCCCAGTCCCTCCCAGACCCTATCACAATGTTCACTTCTTCCTTTTTTTTTTTTCTCTCTCTCTCTCTCTTTTGGTTTTTCAAGACAGGGTTTCTCTGTGTAGTTTTGGTGCCTGTCCTGGATCTTGCTCTGTAGACCAGGCTGGCCTCGAACTCACCGAGATCCTCCTGCCTCTGCCTCCCGAGTGCTGGGATTAAAGGCGTGCACCACCACTGCCCAGTCTCCAAGTTCACTTCTTTTTTCCTCTTTTTCTTCTTCTTATTTGTTCTTCTTTCTTCTTTTTTAATCCATTAAAGTTTTTTTCTGCCTTAAATTCTGAGTAAGTTATTCCTGAACCTGGAACCCACTTCATTGGGCTATACCGGCTAGCGTAGAGCCCAGGGACCCTCCGGTCTCGTCTCCCCAGTGCTGGAATCGCAGCCCATCCTGCTGCAGCCAACACTTTTCATGTGGTTGCTGAGGCTCACACTTAGTTCCCCTGCCTGTGGGGCAAGCACTTTACCAAGAGAGCCATCCCGCAGCCCCAGTATTTGCTCCTTTTAAGATTGACACAGAGAAGTTAAATTTTACACAAGTTCTTTATGTGCTAAATATTGTTGGTACAAGGTGATACATAAGCACAAGGCCTGGAAGTGGAAGAGGGGCTATAGGAAAGAAGAGGCCAGCGGGAGCTGAGAGGGAAGGGGTAATGGAGGGTAAATGTCATCAAAAGCCTTGGTATACATAGCATTTTACATATACAAAATGAGAAGTATGTCCAGTGCTAGTTCAGAAATTGTTAGAAATCCTGTCCTAATCCCAGGCTAAAATTTATTGCATGATCTTTTAAATTCAGGTTTATTTATTATTTTATATGTATGAATGTGTTGCCTGTATGTATGTATGTATGTATGTACACCATGTGTGTACCTGATGCCATTGAAGGTCAGAAGAAGTCTTCAGATCCCTTGGGACTAGAGTTACAGACAGTTGTGAGTCATTATGCATTATGTGGGTACTGGGAATTGAACCCAGGTCTCTGCAAGAAAAGTGCTCTTAACCACTGAGCCATCTTCCAGCCCTAGTGCATGACTTTAGGAAACTCAAATCAACTCTGATGGCTTATATTGTTAACTGACAGGACCTAAAATCACCCTACACATAAATCTCTGGGCAGGTCTGTTAGAGACAGACTACCTAGATCAAGTTAACAGAAGTGAGAAGCCCCACCCTAAATCTGGTTGCACCATTCTCCAGGGCTGTGGTCCTGGATTGCATAAAAAAGGACTCAGTAAACTGAGCACCAACATTTCTCTCCGAGTGTTCTTGTGGACGCAGGGTGACCAGCCGCACACCCCTGCAACCATCTCAACCCCTTTCTCTCAAGGTGCTTTCATTGGGGTATTTTCTATTTTACCACAGCAATAGGACAGGTAGCTAATACAGCCACTCAAACAACATTTCAAATCTTTTTCCAACTCTTCTTTGACTGCTGTATAGTTTCCGTCTTTCTTTTTACATGTTAAACATTTATTTTATTTTTACTTATGCATATGTGTGGGTGTTGTGTGTGCTGGTGTCAGCAGAGGCCAGAAGCTGATATCAGAACCCCTGGAGCTGGAGTTACAGATGCTCGTGAGCCACCCAGCGTGGGTGCTGGGAACTGAACTCTAGTCAACTGGAGTCCTCTGCATGGGCAGAAAGTGCATTTAACCACTGAGCCATCTCTCCAGCCTCATCGAACCGCAGTTTTTTAAACCAAACATTCTAACATAATCCAGAGATTTACACACTTGATTCTTCTGTGTGGAGGAATGATGGTAGGAAAACAGGAAGTCCTTGTGTTCTGTAGTTAAACCGTTAATTCTGTAAGAGCAGAAGGCTTTGCATGTGCAGTAAAAACACTATAATTCATAACGTGTCATTCAGTGTTTGTTGGCGTTGTGTGGCATGATGGCATGTGTAATGCTGAGTGTGTCTGTTACATGTCCAGAACTAGGGCTACAATTGGTGTGGTGGCTCATCCCTGTGATCAGTCCTAGCACTCAGGAGTCAGGGGCAGGAAGATCTCTATGAGTTCAAGTCCAGCTTAGTCTACACAGCACAGTTCAGACCAGCCAGGACTACGTAGTGAGACCCTGTCTCACAAAACAGAACAGAACTGGGGCTGCAGACCAGGGCTGCGGTGAAGTCACATGATACAACACAGGTAAGCACTGCCAGAGACCCTGGCTTCATGGAGCGCATTCAGAAACCTTTTACAGTTGCCAAGTGTTTCACAACACCTGGGTTTGGTTATGTAATCCAGTACGGACTTGTGACCCACAGTTTAGGAAGCTGTGTGCTTGATAATATCAAAAAACAGAGACAATAGGGGGGAAGTAAAGGAAAAATTAAAGCACTAACAGGAAAGGGCTATGCTTCTGAAATATCATCAGAATCAGAGGCAACCTTCTGCTGCCCAGACGGGTAAGGACCAGTCCACGGGGACTGTGCTGGGAACAAAGGTTTCTCAAGGACCTTGGTAATTGGGTGAGATTGATAACTACAACAGAAGCCACGACATTAATAATAAAGGGATCAGTGACACAAACAAATATATTTACAAGTCACTGACTCAAGTTGAGGTCTGCGAAGACCCAGATGTATCACCGCTTTCAAATTTATTTATGGATCCATGTCCTAATGTGATAAACAGTTGGCTTGTAAACTAAAGCTACTGAGAACTACCACATAGAACTCCGGCTGTTTTTCCTCGTATTCACTATGTGAGAGATGTCAGCAAGGCCACTGGTCCAGGACAACTCCTTACTCATCTGATGAATGGATGAGTGTGTCAAAGGATGAGCAGCCCACGGCTAACTCTTAATAAACAACAGCTCAGTCCCCTGTGGACAAACTTGGTGAGAACACCAAAGTTCTACCACAGGGCCAGCAATGTCCCTCTTTAAGACCAATGTGGCCACACTGTGCAGGCAAGTGCTGCCCAAGGCTCCAGAAGGGAGATTGAAACCCTAGACTTTCAGTTGAGCCCACAATGAACTCCGAGAGGAGCCTCTGAGACCTCATCGCCACCCACCCTGCCTGAAAGCCCCAAGGGGCATAGAAAGACTGTCTTCCCTTTCTCCCCCCCCCCCCTTCCTGTGTTAGCTGTGGTCACTATTGCTGTGATGAAACACCATGACCAAAAGCAAATTGCGGGGGTGGGGATGTGTTGCAGGGGTGTTATTTCTCTCACAGTTCCATATCATCAAAAGCAGTGAGGGAAGGAACTCATGCAGGGCAGGAACCTGGAGGCAGGAGCTGATGCAGAGGCCATGGAGGGGTGCTGCCTACTGGCCTGCTCCTCACAGCTTGCTCAGCCAGCTTTCTTATAGAACCCAGGACCACCTGCCCAGGGCTGGCACCACCTGCAGTGGGCTGGGCTCTCCCCCATCAGACACTGATTAAGAAAATGCTCTAGAGCTGGATCTCTTGGCGGGGGTGGGGTGGGGGGAGTGTTGGGGTTTTGGGGGGGTTTTCAAGACAAGGTTTCTCTGTGTAACAGCCTTGGCTGTCGTGGAACTCTCTTTGCAGACCAAACTGGCCTCGAACTCACAGAGATCCACCTGCTTCTGCTTCCTGATTAAGGTCTGTGCCACCATGCCCTGCTAGAGCTGGGTCTTATGGAGGCATTTTCCCAGTTGAGGTTCACTCCTTTCAGATGACTCTAGCTTGTGTCAAGTTGACACAAAACTAGCCAGGATACCCTTCCTTCAGACAGACCCTCCATCTGTCTCTCCATGGGCTCTATTCCTTGCTTTTTTGTCTGTGTGGCACTGACCGAAACAAGTTATAGAAAGACACACTTATTTTGGGTCTCTGTCCAACAGACCTGGAAGAGCAGTTCGGATGATGTCAACAGCAACATGTGTTATAGACTGTGCACATGGCAACTGCCCAGACAGCAGAGAGAGGACAATTCCAGAGCTTCCTGGCTTTCTCCTTTTCCTTTTTGTTTCATCTGGAGGCTGCCCATCAGATAATGACACCACATCTGGGATGGGTCTTTTCCTCTCCGTTAGCCCTCCAGATATGCCCCCATAGACTAACTACAATGAGCCTCAGTGTCTCAGGTGCCTATGAATGCAATCAAATTGACAATGAACCATCATTGCGACCAAAAAGCACCTGGGAGGAAGGGCTTATTTGGCTTCCACTTTCACACCAGCCCACCTTTGAGGAAGTCAGAGCAAGAACTCAAAGCAGGCGCCCGGAGGCAGGAACTAACACAGAAACAACAGAGGAACACCACTCGTTGGCTCTCCCCCAGGCTCTGCTCAGCCACCATTCCATGTGATGGGCAAAGAAACTCTGTTTTATGCCAAGCATCAACTTGGTGCCCACCAGCTGCTTGTCTCTGACTCCAGTCCCTGGAAGATAAGTCCCTAGCAACCCTGACTCAGTGACCCCTACCCAAAAATGTACAGCCGTGACATTCTATCTACTTGTTATGACTCACTGCATTTTTTGCTTCTGTGACTTGCTTATGCAAACACCCGAAGATGTTTTGAAGTTGCCTTACCCTCTTAATTTAGCAGAACAGACCAGTTTTTGCTTCCTTGCTTGCATAGATATTGAAGGTTTTCTTGTGGTTTTCATCTTTAAGAAAAATCCTTCCCTGGCTGGGCGGTGGTGGCGAACACCTTTGATCCCAGCACTCGGGAGGCAGAGGCAGGCGGATCTCTGTGAGTTCAAGGCCAGCTTGGTCTATAAAGCAAGATCCGGGACAGACACCAAAACTACACTGAGAAACCCTGTCTTGAAAAACAAAACAAAACAAAATAATAATAATATAAATAAATAAATAAATAAATAAATAAATAAATAAATAAATAAATAAATAGAAGAAAACTCCTTTCCCATCGATACCCCTCCTTCATGACAATCTCAAATTTGGCTCAGAGATTGTTTGTCCTGGTGGCAGCTAATCAGTAAATCTTTTAATTATAATTTGATTGAATTTATGGTCTTTTCCCAGGGATCACAAACTCCATAACACCTAGACATCCTATACCTCCCCTGATCACTTGGGCAGGAATGACACCCCCCCCAGTGGGCTGAGCCCTCCTACACCAACAATTAACCAAGAAAATGCCTCAAAGACTTGCCTACAGAGCAATCTGATGAAGGCATTTTCTCAGTTGAGATTTCCCTTTACCCAGATGACCCTAGTTTACGTCAAGTTTACAAAAAAAAAAAAAAAAAAAAAAAAAAAAAAAAAGCTAATCATCACAGCAACCATGGCACAGATACTCCATCTTCCTCCAGACAGGCTCTATCCTCCTGCTCTAACTAGCACCTTTCCCTCATATTCCTTCAGGTCATCCTCTTGGGATCCCATAGGATTCTACAGCACCCACTCTCATCCCTCGACATCATTGGTGAAAACACCGCAGCTGTATCTTCCCTGTATTCACAAATTGTGTAAGTCAAACAGGAGCTGGTCATTGCTAATGGTGACAGCAGTAACCCTGTGGACTCATAACTCTGGGAATGTATTCAGCATGGGTCAGCCTTTGCTCTAAGCTCTATGTGCCTATTACCTCACCTAATCTTCATTCACCCTATGAAGCCAGCAGTATTTTCACACTCATTTTACAAACTCTCTTCTGGGGGGCGGGGGGGGGGTGTTCAAGACAGGGTTTCTCTGTGTAGTTTTGGTGCCTGTCCTGGATCTCACTCTATAGACCAGGCTGGCCTTGAACTCACAAAGATCCGCCTAGCTCTGCCTCTCAAGTGCTGGGATTAAAGGCGTGCGCCACCGCCACCTGGCTCATTTTACAAACTCTTAACTTCAGAAATCACCCTTCTTAGGATGTGACCTTCAGGCTCTGCTCCTGAAAATATAAGATGCTATGTATTCAAAGATATTTATTATAGTGTCACTTCTAACGTACAAATGTTGGGAATAACTAGTCAGGTGCAATGCTGTGGGCCTGGAGTCCTAGCTACTCCAGAGACTCAGCTAGGGAGTGTTTGAGCCCAAGAGTTCAAGGTCAGCCTGGGCCACTGACTTAGATACTGTCTCAAAAGAAGAAAGAAAAAAGATATATAGACAAACAGTATCGAGTGCCTTCCCTTGGGTACACATGCATGCATGCATAGAAATGCAAGATGTATGGAAGTTATGCTATGTGTGGAGTTTATAGCTAGGGTGAGTTCTGCTGTGCACCCCAAAACAAAATGCTGGGGCTTCAGTGTCTTTCTTTTCTTTCCTTTCTTTCTTTTCCTTCCTTCCTTTCTTTTCCTTCCTTCCTTCCTTTCTTTCTTACTTTCTCTCTGTCTCTGTCTCTCTGTCTCTCTGTCTCTCTCTTTCTTTTTTTTTTTTTTTTTTTTTTTCAAGACAGGAGTTTCTCTGTGTGTCCCTGGCTGTCCTGGAACTCGCTTTGAATGCGAAGTTCTGCCTGGGCTTCAGTTTTCAGACTCTGTTAGTGTCTGTGACTGCTGCCCTCCGACCAGCAGAGGGCACCGTCCTCCCATCCCAACTTTTCCGTCTCGCAGAAGCGCTCGTCCAGAAGTTCCGCCCCCGGCGGAAGTCGTGCCGCTGGGCATCCCGGAAGTTAGCCGTATCTGCAGGCATGGGTGCCGCGGGCCGGGGTGGAGCGCACCGGCGCATGGCTCGCCCGAAGCGTAACGGCGGCTGCCGTGGTCCGGGCGGCGGGGAGGGGGCCCTGAAGCGGCTGCGGCTGGCCGTGGAGGACTTCGTGCGAGCTACCTCCGAGAGCGAGACCCTCGAAGGCCGCGAGGGCCAGGGCGCCGTGGCGCGCTCCGGGCCCAGCGGGCGAAAGAGCCGCAAGGAGCTTCGTAAGGAGAAGCGACACCTGAGGAAAGCGCGGCGCCTGCAGAGGACGGTGGGCTCTGGGTCCGGGGACCAAGAGGCTAGTGTCGGCCTTACCGGAGGCCGGGAGCCTCCGCCGCCCTCCGAGACGCGACCGACCCCAGACTCGGCCACAGCGCACCCCGGCAAGGCCAAGGCTTCCTCCACTAACACTAAGGCCACGGCGACCCAGGCTAAGGCTAAGACGTCCTCTCCCAAGGCCACGGCGATCTCAACTAAGACCAAGGCTCAACGTGCCCCTGGAAAACCCGCCACCGCCTCCGCCTCTGCCACCGCCGCCGCCCGGAAACGGGCTCTTCTAGCGGCCAACGAGGAGGAGGACCGAGAGATCCGAAAGCTGGAGCGATGCCTCGGCCTGAACAAGCGCAAGAAGAAGGGCGACGGCAGCTCGGTGCCGCTCAGCTTCGCGCGCGACGGGCTGGATTACATTCTGGGGGCCCTGGAATGTGGGAGAGGCGGCGGCCTGTACGAAAGCAGCGAGGAGGAGGAGGAAGAAAAGGTGGAGGCTGGACAGACACTTTTGGAGAGTGACCTAGAGGACAGTTCCGAGGCAAGTGAGGAGGACTCGGACTCGCAAGCGGAACAGGAGGATGTAAACTCGCAAAGGGAGAAAGCAGCAGAAGTTGAGACGCTAAAGAGTAAAGGGAATAAGAGAGTCCGTTTTGCAGAGGCGGTAGAAAAGAGCGAAAGTTCTTCGGAAGATGACGCTGAACATCAGGTATGACACCAACAACCTCTGGGCTGTCATTCCAAAGGGGGTGAGGGAGAGGGGCAGGTACAGAACAGTACTGGCGGTGACACACAAGGGCAGCCACGGCCTGCTGAAGGGAAGGCCGACCCAGGCCGTTGCAGGCATTCACTCAGTAGAACTTCACTTTGTCAAACAACCGTGGCCTGTAGTGATAGCTGCTCCGAATCCTCATGAGGTTAGGATTTAGAGGAAATAACGTGGAAGAATACTAAATTTGTCCACTCTAACTTTTTTGCAATTTTATTCCTATCTTCAAGGAAAGTCACTGTGTTGAAAGTGGTGAAAAATACATCCCGCCTCGGTTGAGGGGCGAGGAGACAGTGGATGCCCACAAGAAGGAAGAGCTGGAAAGGCTGAAGAAGCAGGTTAAAGGCCTAATCAACAGGTAACCTGACTGAATTATTATTATTTATTTAACTATAGAAACCATCTAAAGAGCAAACAGTGGGGCTAGGACTAGACAGTGTTCTGGATCCTTGTTCTTGGTGTGAGATAACTGGACCTAACCTTGAAGAGGTGGGATGCTCCGCTTTTGATATTGCCCTTTCCACGTTTGAAGACCTCTCACCGGTCATTCTTAGAAGCAAGAAGGAACAGGGAGGGCAGGATTCTGTGTTGTCCCAGGAATGACCCAGATGAAGTCACCCCTCCCTGCAAAAGTGAATCCATCTGGTGGTGAACAGGGTCTCAGCTACCATTTTTTTTGTTTGTTTGTTTGTTTTTTTATTCTTCATTTTAAGAATAAGACATCAGAAGGTTCATTGGAAGCCACGTGGGTGGGAATTTGTCACCTTTCCCTGTTGGCTGTCTTGATTTAACAGATGAATCGGAGTCGCTTGTCTAAAGCCCTTCTCCACTTCTTCATGTCCCTACTCAGCCTCATTCAGGTCTCTCTTCCAAGCCCTCTAAAGATGACCGCTGTCCTGGCCTCTAGCCCCTCGTCTATGTTTGTCAGTTTCAAATATATATATGTCCTTTGTTGCTTAACTTGTTATTATAGATCACTGGGAGTTGCAAAGACTGTAGGGAGGTCCTTAGAGGAATCACTCCCAGACTCTCCTACAGTTGAGGGGGGGGGGGACTGGGGGTGTGGCTAAGTCGGTAGAGTCCCCATCTAACATGCACAAAGCCTGAAGCCCTAGCTCACCAAACCACGTAAACCAAGCATGGTTGTACATGACTGTAATGCTGTAATCCCAGGACTCTGTGGGTACATGGAGGAGGATCAGAAGTTCAAGATCACCCTTGGATGTGTAGGAAGTTTGAGACCAGTTTTGGACACATGAGACCCTGTCTCAAATGAAACTGACACACAGCTTCCAAGTTTTTTCAGGTCTCATCCTTTTTATGAGAGAGAGGTGGAGACTGATTCTGTGCAGTTTTGTCAAATGAAGATTTGGGTGACTGCCACCAATATCAAGATGCATGGCTGTTCTATCACTGAAGACTCTCGTGCCAGCCTTTGTCACGCTTCCTCTTCCCTCCTCTGTGCTTTTTATTTCTTTTTCATTAAAACTCGTGCTGTTTCCATAATATCCTGTAATTCCACCATTACCTGTTGTTTTGACAGCAGGTTCATTATTAAGCACAGGTACACAGTGTATATAGGAAATATACACAAAACAGAATGTATCAGTAACACTTTGCTCACACTCCACTGCAGGTTGAGTGAGCCAAACATGGCATCTATAAGTGGGCAGCTGGAAGAGCTGTACATGGCCCACAGTAGGAAGCACATGACCGACACCCTGACCTCTGCCCTCATGGATGCCTGTGTCACCACCTCCGCTATGCCCAGCAGACTGATGATGGAGCATGTCCTCTTAGTCAGCATCCTTCACCACACGGTTGGAATAGAGGTACCACTGTGCCCTTTCTGCATACACTGACGGTGTCATGTGGAATAGTGTTCTAGCATGGAGTCGGGGAGTTTGAGAAGTTAAGGCATTGGGAAGCTCAGGACAGAGGAGAGAGGGCCTAACTACCTCAAAAGCCCTGCTGTGCAAGATCTGCATTGACTGTCTCAGGAACTGTGCTTCTGTAGTGCGTCCCCCACCCCAAGGGCTATGCTTATTTTCATGTGTGAATGCCTGAGTCCATTTTCTTGCCATTACAAAGTGTAATGGACGCCCTGGACAGCTTTCCTGGTGCCCCATAATCACAGTAATTGACGCTATTCTATGGCTGTTGTGGTGCCTCCCCCACCCTGTACCACACTGGGACAGTTTAGCAGACTTAATCAAAGTGATTTGAGTGCAGACAGCATTTCAGTGAGTTATTTTAAAAGTCATAGATATGACCACCACAGAACATCAGGAATTTACTTGATCTGAAAACCTGAAATTATTGGTCCCACTTCCCATTTAAACCTTTGCTAATAGCATGAAGGACAATGAGATGACTTGTTCAAGGGGAAGTCATTAGAGTACTTTAGCTAATGGCATCCACTAAAGCTTGTGCCAGATAGGCTGCGTTCTCAGGATGCTGGTTCCCATTAAACTGCACTGAGAAAAACCTCCCAGGCACTCATGGAAGAAAAAGAATGTTACAGCTGTTCTCAGCTACTCTGTGCCTTTTCTCAATCACTTAACATTCAGGCCTTTGCAGATTTATGCTAAAATTCACATACCAGAATCAGTGTTGGCAACATGAGTTTTTTTCCTATCTCTAAGTTATACTAGTATGTTTAATTTTAAACATTAATATTAACATTAATAGAATTTAAATTTTAGCCTGTTACATAATTGCACCTATTTGTGTGCTGAAAACATACTTGAATTAGTGTCTCAGTGTTTCTTGCTCTCGGAAGCATCCTGACTCTGTTAACATTTTCCATGAGATAAGATGGTGGTGCTACTAGGAGAAGGTGTGCTTAGGTTTCTCTCCAGGGAATCAAGCCTCAGGCCTTTAGTTTGGGCCTCCAGAAATCAGTATTGCCAGTCTTTCTAGCTTCATGGTTTTGCAGTCTAGCAATCCTGTGTGTACTTGCCCATTACACTCTGGGCTGAATGTGGATCATCTGCTCTTATACGTCTACATGTCTTACCTTATATGAATTTTAGCATTAAATATGCACAGGTCCAACTGACAATAAAACAGATTTTGACTAGCAGACCACAACCTGCTCACCCTTGCCTAGTTCCTGGAGATCCAGACCAAATGCTGGGGCTCACAGCCAGTGATGCCTACCCTGCCAGTCTCTCCTCAGTCACTCTCATGAGCAGCCCTTTCTTTCCCGTCTGTCACAGCTGCCTTACTCATCTCCCAGCTTTTAAAGAAATTTTTTTTAAGCATTTATTTATTTATTATGTATACAGTATTCTGCCCACACGTGTCCTTGCAGGCCAGAAGAGGGCACCAGATCCCATTACAGATGGTTGTGAGCCACCAAGTGGGTGCTAGGAATTGAACCCAGGTCCTCTGGAAGAGAGGTCAGTGCTCTTAACCACTGAGCTATCTCTCCAGCCAGCCCTAAAGAAATTTTTCTAGGGAGCCACAATGACATCTGGCTAAAACCCACTTTGTTGTTGATTCTAAAGAAATGGGAGTATTTTTACAGACAAGGTTTGTATGCTGAGGCAGGCACTCAGTACTGTGTTGATTATTAGAATCTTCTCATCAGTATGTGAAGCCTGGGTTCCTGGAATCTGCATTCTTAGTTACCAGCTCCCTGCTGGAGCCCTTACCCCACCTGCACTCATGTTGTGCTTTACAGGTGTTTGTGCAGTTTGACAGGCAGGTCCAGGATGACGTGATGACATTTCTTCATCTCCTTCAGGTTGGTGCTTGCTTCCTTGAGGCCGTGGTGAAGAAGTTTGATGATGTCTATAAAGATGGAGGTGAGGGGAAAGAACTGGACAACCTGTTTACCATGATTGCCCATTTGTACAACTTCCACGTGGTACAGTCTCTCCTCATCTTTGACATTTTGAAGAAGCTTGTTGGAACTTTTACGGAAAAAGACATTGAGCTGATCCTGCTGATGCTGAAAAATGTGGGCTTTGCATTGAGAAAAGATGATGCCTTGTCACTTAAGGAGCTGATCACAGAAGCCCAGGCCAAGGCCAGTGGGGCAGGCAGCAAGTTTCAGGACCAGAACAGGGTAGGAGTGCCACTCGCCCTGCTGAGTGCCCGTGAAGCACATAGAGTGACGGCGTCAATGAGTGTCTGGCTGAGCGCTCGTTCGCACCCTAATGCTCTTGTTCTCTTCTGCCTCTCCTAGCACTGTCCTTTGTCTTTAGCCCGCAAACTGACCTTGGTTTTGAGGGGTTTGTTTTTGTTTCCTTGCATTTTTGAGATAAAGTCTCACTATGTAGCCCAGGCTGGCCTCAAGCTCATGATCCTCCTCTGAGTGCTGGGGTTATAGGTATGTACCACCATATGATGGTTGAATCTTGTTTCTTCATTAAGAACCCATACATATTTTATGATTATAACAGATTTGTTTGCCCTCTCAGAAGCTGTTTCCCAGGCCTCAGTGTCAGCCTGGGTCGGATGTGTGGCACTGTGTCTGAGCAGCAGAGACTTAGTCTTGCCAGCCAGTTTCCTCTATAACATGGGCTCACAGCGCCCACCCCATCTGAGGGCTTAGGACAGTACCCGAGAAACCCCCAGGAAGGAAGGAGACTGTGACCTGTCAAAGAGCACCAGTGTGGAAACCTGGGGGGTTGACCAGAGGAGAGGGGAGGGCCAGGAGCCAGGTTTTTTTCTTGGGTGGAGGAAGATCTGAGCAGATGGTTATTGGCAGATGGTCTTTGGGGGCCACTTTGACCCCACTGTAGAAAAGATGGGAGGTGGCCAGAGCGGGAATCTGGAAACAAAAGTAGCGTGTGTGAGTGTGGTGGCAGTGGATGTGGCCTTGGGAGTCAGAAGTAAGGGACTTGGAGGAGCAGGAACATGGGATGGGAATTCGGGGTCATCCTGAAGGATATACAGGAAGAGATCCGAGGAGATTATTCCCTTCTGGATATTCAACTTGGCATCTAGATTAAGTCTTGAAGAAGGATTTGCCAGAAAGGATTCTGGGTCACCCTCATACTAGGGCTAGGGTTGTGGGAGTGGAGGAGAGAAGTCCTCTGGATAGTGAACCACGTCTGTTTTAAAATACTCTGCTAAATGAGGTGTTAAAGGTATCACAGACCACCTCCAGGCTATCGGGGTTCTCATCAGTGGGGACCATGTGCTTCAGCCAAGATATGTCTGCCCATGGCATCCCCAGTAACTGTTAAATGATGAGTTTGGTTACCTCTCCTTTAAGGTGCGGTTCATGTTGGAGACAATGCTGGCTCTGAAAAACAATGACATGCGTAAAATCCCTGGCTATGATCCGGAGCCTGTAGAGAGACTAAGGAAGTTACAGAGGACTCTGGTGAGTGACACCCTATTCTGGTTTCTCCTGAGTCGCCATGCCATCATGGACCCATTGTGACTGTGGTCACACTATGTGCAGTTCAAGTCTTAGAAACTGTGTATCTGTAGTGAGACCCTGGAACCTCCATGCACAGGAATCATCAAGTTGGTCGGATGCCCAGTATGAGTCTGCCAAGGTGCTAAGCTAAGGCTGTATGATAGGATCCTCTGTTGATACTCAGAAGGCCAGGCCCCACCTGGGACCAGGAAGCTCCTGCCGTACAGTGTGAAATAGTTACCAAGGTTGTTCTTGTCTTTAGTCACATAGTCATTGTTGTAGAGCCCAGGTCACACACATGTGGATAAGGAACCCATAGACTTCACAAACAGCGCGAGAGTTGATGGCTCTTTCTGGCCTTTTTCCAAACAGGCTAACTGTTCCGGTTGTCCATGATTCATTGCCATAATCCTACACCCACACTGCCGTTTTCAAACAAAGCATGACAGAAGTGCGGAGTATGAGCCAGCCGAAGCACTTCATGACGCCTTTTCTTTTCCTCAGGTACGCAATGCTGGCTCAGGTTCTGAGACTCAGCTTCGAATCTCCTGGGATGGCATCTTAAATGCAGAGCAGACTGGCCGCTGGTGGATTGTGGGGTCTGCATGGAGTGGGACCCCCATGATCGACAACAGTCATCAAACACTCTTACAGAAGCCACTCGCAGGAACGGTATGAGGACCCCAGTTGGCTGCCTGGCCTGCTCTGTCAGTAGTCTGCTCTGCCTCCACCAGCTCCCGTTATTCCCGAGTGTTCTTGGAGTGTACCGCACAGGCTTGTCAGGAGGCTTCGTAGAAGTAGCTCCTGTCAACATAGGATCCAGTCCGTTTCTCTGCTGCTTAAGAATTTTTAAAAGTTCCAAAACCTGCTGGGTGGTGGTGGCAGAGACTGGTGGATCTCTGTGAGTTCAAGGACAGCCTGATCTATAGAGTGAGTTCCAGGGCAGCCAGGGCTACACAGTGAATCCTGTTTCAAAAAAACAAAAATGAACAAAAAAGTTCAAAAACCCAATTCAAACAAAATCTAGAAATGGAGTGCAGTGAGAAAAGGGTGAAAATGAAACTCATTTGAGGAGCTGTTGTTGGAACTCAGGCACAGGCTGTTCCGGGAGGCGTATGTTCCAGTCCCTACTGTGGATTCAGGTTGTGACTCCAATTTCCTTTTTGACTTTCTTCCTGGGGACTATGGTCTCACTTACTAATTCTGGCTCCCAGGCACTGGCAGCTGCTTGTATCTGAACTTGATCTTTATTTGATGCACAAATCTGACCCACAGAGCAGATCCACCTCCCGAGAAGGCTCCCACTGAGCTTTTCTCCCTGTAGGAGTTGCCTAAGAATACAGACATGGCATTTACGTGCATACATGTACATATGGTTTACAGTCACATTGTGCTCAAATGTGTATGTTACGCTTCAGAAATTCAAGTTCAGAAACATGCTATGCTAAGGAACAGTGTCCTGTTTCTGAGGAGACAGCTTGCATCTGGATGATGGGAGGGTCTCGACACTGTTCTCTTTCTTTCAGGTTAGCTCCAAGATGCTGGAGCTTGCAAGGAAGCAGAGAATGAACACTGATGTCAGGAGGAACATATTCTGCACTATAATGACAAGTGAGGACTTCTTGGATGCCTTTGAAAAGCTGCTGAAGTAAGTATTGCTGTGAACATTTTGGTCTGTTATTTAATAGACGTAACGAAGTACGTTAATCTAGCTTTTAACTTCGGGGTAATTTGATCCACTTTTCCATTACTTTCCTCTCACCTGGGTTTCTGGGTCCCATGTGAACCTCATAAGACATTGATCCCTACTAGTATGCCCTTGGTAAGTAGCATGTATAGCATGAGGTGAGAGCTTGGCTGGCAGTGTTGGTAATCAGCCACCTGATAGTCTGTCAGGGCTGTTGGTTGTTGGGATTGTTGTCTCTTTCTGACTTAATTAGTTGTAAATTTTACAAAGTGTCTAACCATTTGGATCTTAAATCCTTCCTTTATCTGCTTCAAACTTAGAAATAAGTGCATTGATAACTGGTTTCTGAACTGGGCCTTGTTGATATGGAAACCTTGAGCTTGCTCGTGTTTCTGAGACCTTACTGTTCGCTGAATGTCAGTAGCACTGAGTCTCCCTGTCAGTGTCTGTCTCTGAGGACTTTGTTAAAGGAAGATTATCCTGTCCAGTTAAAGGGTCAGACTTGTCCATTTAACTTTGTATCACTGTGACAGAGAAAATCAACCAGAAGGAGGAAGAATTATTTGGACCTATAGTTTTAGTCCAGTCACTTGGCCCTGTTGCTCTGGTAGTGGTGGGATAATACATCATTACAGAAATGTGTGGTAGAAGAGACCTGCTTATTTCATGGAAGCTGGCAAACAGAAAGAAGACCAGCTTCCCTGTGTCCCCTTGAAAGGCATGTCCCCAGTGACCTGACTTCCCTTCCACTTGGCCTCCTTCCAAGGAGGCCACCATGGGCTAGGGACCGGGCCCTCAACACATGACCTTTGGGAAATGTTTCAGTTCTGACTGATGTCCTTGATGTCAAAAAGGATTTCCTTCACCATTCTTACGGCCTAGTTAGTATTAACTTGACACGGCCTAGAGTCACCTGAAAAGAATCTCAGTAGAGTGCATATTTTGTGCATATTAAGGGACTATCTTAACTGATGCAAGACTCAGCCACTGTGGGCAGCATCATCCCAATCAAATAAGAACTAGCCTAGCATGAGTGAGCCAGAGGGTAAGCCAGTAAACAGCATTCCTCCTTGCTTCCTGCCCTGACTTGGCTCAGTGATAGATTGTGACCTGAAAGTGTCAACCAGATAAACCCTTTCCTCCTCGTGTCCCTCTTCACCACAGTGTTTTTATCAGACAAACATAAGGAAACTAGAACATCCTAGTTAATTTCAGTGTTTTCAAACCTTTAACATTGCTGGGCATGGTGGTGCAACCTGTCCTAGCACTTGCGAGGCTGAAGCTGGAGAATCTTACTTCCCGGGTCAGCTAGGATACAAAAGAAAACGCATCTCAGACTCCCTGCCCGCCCCACTTTTATTCATGAACATCATTAGCCAGGCCAGGATCGTCAGTCAACTGTGTGAGGCCCTTGACCCCAGCATTGCAGCATTGCAGATTTTTTTTTCCGTCATTGTCTGTTCTTGTAACCATGGAACCCTATGGAAGGTGCAGCACAGCTGAAATGAAACTGGCTCTTTGGGGCCCACGCCCATCTTGAACGGCTCATGTGTGTCCTGGGGAAAGTGTGGGTAACGTGGCAGAAGAGTTGCTGTTTGTCTCCTGAGTCACAGAGCACCTGCCTTTGTCTACAGCTACTGGATTCAGAGGAGAGTCGGCTGGGGCTAGGGACATGGCTCAGTGCTAGAGGGTTTGCTTGGCGTGAACAGGACTCTGGGTTCAACTCCTGATGACCTCCAAAAGAAAAAAGACAATCGGTTGTATTTAATCACCAAAACCTCAAGGCTGTGTGTTCTTCCACTCATGGGTAGACTGGCTGTGGGTCCTCTAGGTGCACGCTTCCTTGTAGTCGGCTTGCAGAAGACTAAGCAGCGAGGCCCACACCAGCACGGGTGCTTCTAAAATAGTCTTGCACTGGACAAGGAGCCAGACTTGGACAGCTACTTCCGGACTGTTGACGCAGCAGAAGTAGAGGCACACAAAACATGTCTGTGTTGGCCTATGTTTCAGGAGAGTGCCCTGCTGTAAAGGAAGGAAGGGGGTATAGGGGCTGTAGAACTTCCGTGATCCCACTGTGGTGGTTACTGCCTGGCCCTGTCGGCCTAGCCACACTCACAGGATTGTACACGGGAAAGAATGCATTTTGATGTGAGTTTTACCTGGGGGAAGGGTGTTTGGGGGTTCGAGACAGGTCTCCCTGTGTAGGTCAAGCTGGGATTGAGCTCACAAGTCTCCCACCTCAGTTTCCTGAGTATTAGCAGCACCACAGCTGGCACATTAAGTCATAAAAGTCAGAAAGTGTCGAGTGTGGTGGCGCACGCCTTTAATCCCAACACTCAGGAGGCTGAGGCAGGTGGATCTCTGAGTTCAAGGCCAGCTTGGTCTACAAAGCAAGTCCCAGGACAACCGGGGCTACACAGAGAAACCCTGTCTTGAAACAAAACAAACAAGTCAGAAATTAAGTGTCTGGTGAGATGGTGCAGCATTTAAGAGCACCTGCTACTACTCTTGCACAGAACCCAGGTTTGATTACTAGCACCCACGTGGCAGCTCACAAACACTATCTGTACTCCAGTACAGTAGGGCCTCAGATGCCTGCTTTTAGTCCCCATGGGCAGTAGACATACAGGTGATGCACAGACATGCATGCAAGCAAAACACCCATACACATAAAAATAAACATTTAAAAACATAATTTAAAAAATCAAAAAGTAAAGTCATTACCTTAACCACACCCAGCTTCATGGCATCACAGGAGAGACCTCTGTATTGTCTTCAAGAACCAAGTCCTTGGCTTTGTAGCTCTGCACTACAACTCTACAACTTGGGGTTGTATTGTGCCTCACACATTTCGCCACGTTGTTAGGAAAACGGAGACCCATAGAAGCTAGGAACAAGACTGGGTTGTGGCCATATGTGACTGCACCACCGTCTTTAACAACTCATTTTCCACTGGACCCCTCAGCCAGAGAGGGGCTGATTTTGCCATAAACATTGAAATTAGATTACGTTCTTAGTCTGACTGTTTGTCTGCAGACTTGGGCTGAAGGACCAGCAGGAGAGAGAGATTGTTCACATCCTCATGGATTGCTGCCTGCAGGAAAAAACCTACAACCCTTTCTACGCTTTCCTGGCTAGCAAGTTCTGCAGCTATGAAAGGAGATTCCAGGTAACTTAGAAGACCACCAGAATATCTAGATGGCTCATTACAGGAGTTCCATGTCCCATCATGGATCTTGTCCCTGCTAGGCAGCCAGGCCTTCCTGCATTGGAGAGAAGATGAAACTTACATCCCAAGGCAGCTTGTCTGTCACAGCTGGAAGGATTGTGCCCAGGCTGCCTGGACACCTCTATAGTGTTTCAGGGTACTGGTCTCTAATAACTGGTTATTGCTACCAACCTTTCTTGAAAGTCGTTGATGAGTAGGACAAAACTACAACCAAAGGGACGTCTATGATGGTGTCAGGAAGGGACATGGAAGTTGCTCTTAGTCCTGACTTGGGTTGTTGACGAGGACTAAGAAATAGAGTACCTTTAGCGTATGTTCTTCATGAATTGTTCCACTGGTTTGCCGCATTTTAACTTTTTTCTTCTTTACTGTTGACTAGATGACTTTCCAGTTCAGCATATGGGACAAATTTCGGGACTTAGAAAATTTGCCAGCCACTAAGTTCTCAAATCTGGTTCATCTGGTAGCACACTTGTTGAAGACAAAATCACTTCCACTTTCTATCCTAAAGGTTTGTATAATGCAAGAAATTAGTAAAATTCTTTTATTTGGTGTATTTTAAAAATTGCATTTTTTGAACTTCTGAACTGTTTTTTGATTTTTTGAGACAGGGTTTCTCTGTGTAGTCCTGTCTGTCCTGGAACTCACTCTGTAGACCAGGCTGGCCTCAAACTCAGAGATCCTCCTGCCTCTGTCTCCCCAATGCTGGGATTAAAATAGGTGGGTGCCACCACCACCACCACCACCTCTAGCTATGAAAATGTTTTCATTGCCGGGCGGTGGTGGTGCATGCCTTTAATCCCAGCACTCGGGAGGCAGAGCCAGGCAGATCTCTGTGAGTTCGAGGCCAGCCTGGTGCACCAAGTGAGTTCCAGGAAAGGCTCAAAACTACACAGAGAAACCCTGTCTCGAAAAACCAAAAAAAAAGAAGAAAAAGAAAATGTTTTCATTATCATAGCCATCATAGAAAATATCCAATCAATACATAATGTAAATTGACTTAGAGAATTAGTGTCTGGTTACAGGGTTTGCATTGTTTTGCTTTACATTACTTTGTGTGTGTTTATGTGCATGAGCTTGAGTGTGCTGAGGTCAGAAAGCAGCTTTCAGAAGTTGGTTCTCTCTTTCCACCACATGGGTTCTGAGAATCAACTCAGGTCATCGGGCTTGTCAGCCAGTGACTTGACTTGCTGAGCCATCTCTTCAACCCAGGTTCTTTGATAGTCAAGTCCTAGTTATACAATGCTGCACTGGTCACAGCTCAGCTGGGAGCATAAAGTGAAGTAGGCCTTTGTCTTCAGGGTTATTACTACTGCTGTGATAAACACAGTGACCAGAAGCAACTTGGGGAGGAAGGGTTTAGTTCACTTACACTTCCAGGTAACAGTCCACCACTGAGGGAAGTCAGGACGGGAACCTGGGGCAGGAGCTGATGCCGAGGTCCTGAAGGACCCACAATGGGTGGGTCCTCCTGAATCAATCTCTACAGCTCATTTTATGGAGATATTTTCTTAACTGAGGCTCCCTCCTCTCAGATGACCCTAGCTTATGTCAACTTGACATAAAACTAGCTAGGACAGACTTTCCTCCTTTTAAATACATAGTTGTGGATCTTCACTGCAAAATACCATAAGGCTGTAAGTTCCCCACCTAAAGCGCCAGTACGGAAGACAGTGAAGCCTAGCACAGGAGCTGGGATTCAACATGGGCTGCCAGTATCCTAAGAAATCCAGAAGGAGGTAAAGAGCAGAGACAAGTCAGGGTCCTGAGTTCGGTGTCCTGTGGCATTACTGGTCTGCAGGGCAGCCTCCTGTGTCCTGTGTGCATTTGTCCTTCCTGCCTTTCATCCAAGTGTCTGCTGGTAATTCCTTGTGACTGTGAGAAGTGGGCAGGAGCCAATTGTGGAGGGTAGGGCTGTATTAGTCAGGGTTCTCTAAAATAACAACATATGGAATAAATCTCTTGATACATATATAGAAAGGAGATTTATTAGAACAACTTACAGTCTGCAGTCCAGCTAATCCAACAATGGTTGGCTGTGAGCATAAAATCCAAGAATCTAATAGTCGCTGAGTCCATGACATTGGATGCCTCAGCTGGTCTACAGTACACACTGGAATCCTGAAGAAGTAGGCTCCAATGATAGTGAAGGAATGGACTTGCTAGCAAGGCAGGGCAAGCAGGCAAAGAGCAAAAGCTTCCTTCTTCCATGTCCTATATGGCTTCCAGCAGAAGGCATGGCCCAGATTAAAGATCTGTCTTCCCATCTCAAGCTCTGGATTAGAAGTGGATCTTCCTTTTTCTTTTCCTTTCTTTTTTTTTTTTGTTTTTGTTTTTGTTTTTGTTTTGTTTGTTTTTGTTTTTCAAAAGAGATAAGGTTTTCTCTGTGTAGCTTTGTTCCTTTCCTGGAACTCACTTGATAGCCTAGGCTGGCCTCAAACTCACAGAGATCCTCCTGGCTCTGCTTCGAGTGCTGGGATTAAAGGCGTGCGCCACCACCGCCCGGCTGGATCTTCCTATTTCAAATTAAGCAGAAAATCCCTCACAAGTAGGGCTTTAGTTCTAAAACTAAGTTGACAACCAAGAATAGCCAGCACAGAGCTCCAGACATTCCCCTGACCCTGTTCCTAGTCTCTTGTCTGTGCCCTTGGCTCTTCTCAGGGGAGCCACTCTAACGCGTTCCTTGTTCCTAGGCATGCCTTTGTGCTGTCCTGTGCCTATGTCTGTAAGCAGAGTGTGTGGGCATAGCTCAAGCCTCTCTAGGCAGAACCTTGTTACCAGATCGTGTACCTGGGCAGCTGTTTTTTTTTTTTTTTAGAGTATGGGCAATTTTATTAGCATTTTAAAGAGGAAAAACTACTACAGGCAAGCTGTAAAACCTCAGCAGCTGCCTAGAAGAGAGAAGGAAAGTGACCATGCCATTTAAGCTGGCCTAGAGGTCAGTCACAAAACAAAATAGGCTGCTGTGGGATAAGGTTGGATGCTTTAGAGAAAGAATAAAGAAGCCCAAGATTTTGGGAGGAAAAGCCCAAAATGTTAAGAAACATGTTTGGAAGAGATGTGAAGCTCTATTTGAATTCAACTTGAGTTTGTGTTGTCTCCGTGTTCATGTCTGTGGTTCTCTACGTAGTGACTTCTGCATGGAAGTCCATGGTGTACATATAGTATGCTTATCCTACTGCTAAAATTGAGTGAGATGCTTTTCTGGGAAACGCATACCTGTATGTGTGCTAATTGGCCTCTCCTCTAACCTACACTCTCTATGTAGGGTTGTCACTCAAGAGTGGCTACTTCAGAGGACAGGGGCAGTACCTGTTTGCCCTCACTAAGTAAACCTCAGGTTTGGAGTGTATATCCCTGTAGCTATGATTGCCGTTACCCTGTGGCTCTCGGCCTAGGAGCCAGCCCACCCTACCAGCAGCATTCTGTGTGCATGCCAGCATTCTGTGTGCGTGCCAGCATTCTGTGTGCATGCCAGCATTCTGTGTGCATGCCAGCATTCTGTGTGCGTGCCAGCATTCTGTGTGCGTGCCAGCATTCTGTGTGCGTGCCAGCGGTTGCTGTTGCCGAGAGCAAAAAGGGCCCCAAGTCATGGCAACGCTGAATCAGCAGGATGATGTTTTCCTATCTCCTGACCCTTAGGTAGTTGAATTCAGTGAACTGGATAAACCCAGAGTCCACTTCCTCCGGAGAGTATTGACTGAGCTGTTGATGGAAACAGAAGAAGACGACCTGGGTTTAATTTTCTCAAGGTACGTGCCCAGTACTTCCTGATAAGACATGGGAAAAGAGCAGATTGTCATTTGAGCAAGCACGGAGGTTATTCCCGTTTCACTGCTGTTAGTTTATAAAGCCAGGGTTGTGCCTAGTGCATGATTTTAGACCTAATTCTAAGCTCTAACATCTATGCACTGGATTGAAGAATTGCAAGACTTGCCTAATAGAGAGCAGTGGTTTGTAACGGTACATGTGTTAAGCTGTTCTTTGGGTTTCTTTTCATTTTCTTCTTATGAGGCCTCTGTGCTAAGCTTATGCTTCTACCACTGAGCCTCATCCCTAGCCCTCAAGAAGATCTTAAGTGAAAGCTGGGCATCTTGGTTCATACCTGTAATCCCAGAATTTAAGAAGCTGAGGGAGAAGAACTGCTATAAGCTCAAGGCAACCTGGTGAATTTGAGGCCAGACTAGGATACAGAGTAAGGCCCTGTCTCAGAAAAAAAAGAAAGAAAGAAAGAATTTTTATTTTGCTTTTTGGATTTGTTTGTTTGTTCATTTTATTTTGTTTGTGAGACAGGATCCCACTATATATCCCTGGCTGGCCTAGAGCTTGCCATGAAGACCAAACTGACCTCGATCTCACAGGTCCACACCTGCCTCTGCCTCACCAGTGCTGGGATTAAAGACATGCACCACCACACCCAGTAAAAAGAGGTTCTTTTTTGTGTGTGTGGTGGGGGGGGGGGGGGGTTCGAGACAGGGTTTCTCTGTGTAGTTCTGGTGCCTGTCCTGGATCTCACTCTGTAGACCAGGCTGGCCTTAAACTCACAGAGCTCCATCTGGCTCTGCCTCCCAAGTGCTGGGATTAAAGGCGTGCTATTGGGGAAAATTATAAAGGCCACTCCACGTAGGTAAAAGGAAGATTTATTTAGTGGATGACTTACAAATGAAGGAATGGATAGGTCGTGGGGGGTCTGGGGAAGGCGTATAGCAATCCAGCGGTGTTCTCTGGAGCTCTGCACAGTCAATCTCCACCATCCAGGGTCCAGGCGCAGAGAGCGCTTGCCCATCCAGCTCTCAGGTTTCCAGCACCTCCCCTCGCCCCGCCTCGTAGGCGTGACAGTTGCCAGAGTCTCAATGGGGGTTGGAGCTTCCAGATCCAAGCTGGAATGGCTACCCACTACAGCGTGCACCATCACTACCCAGCCAAAAAGAGGTTCTTAACAAAGAATCCTACTTTAGAAGATACTGGGTACAACCAGTTATGGCAGTATGTGCCAGTAGTCCTAGCACCTCGGAGACTGAGGCAGGAGAGTTCCAAATTTGAAGGCACCCTAGGCTGCTTTGTCCTTAAAAAAAAAAAAAAAAAAAAAAAAAAGAAGCCAGGTAAAGTGACACTCTTATGGTCACAGCTTTTCTAGAGGCTGAGCAAAGGAGGATCCAGTCCAGCTTAGACAGCATAGCAAGGTTCTACTAAAAATTGATTTCCTTAAGTAAGGGTCAGTGTGGGAGTGTCTCAATAGCAGAGCTATTCAGATGATGGGTCTGATCCCATCATTCAAAAAACAAGTGTCTAAAAGTAGATTGTGCCTTGCCGCTCGAGCTAGCAGGCACTGAGATCTGGAAGAGCAGCTCCTCCCTGACCTGTGTCTCCAATTCCCTTTCAGAGTTTCTGACAACCCGAAGCTGGGAATGTTGCAAGAAGGCCTGAAGCTCTTCATCAGCCACTTCTTACTGAAGCACACACAGACTCTCCAGAATGCTGAGGAAGCCAGTCTGCTGAGAGAGAGGGCAGGCCTGGCATCCAAGTCTTTACAGGGCAAAGCCATCCTGAGGATGTAGCCAAAAGATAGGGAGCATTTGACCAAGAGGTGTCACTTGTGAATTCAAAGGCCTGTCCTGCCTCTCTAAGAGCAGGGGAGTTATGCCATGGTCTGTCATGGTTTAAATACTATAGTTTCAGATTTTTTTGAACCCAGGGTTGTACTGTGTATTTCAAATGTATATGTATGTATATAATAGATGAAAGGGAAGAGAAGATGGGGCATTAAGCCATGAGGAGAGGGGGAGATCATAAATTGATGGCTATTTTTAATCTTCTGAAACGCTTGTTAAAAGTTCAGAAACTGAGCCTAGCATGGTGGGCATGCCTCCAATCCCAGACTCGTCAAGCACAAGCAGGCAGATCTGTGAGTTTGAGGCCAGCTTGGTCTATCTAATGAGTTCCAGGACAGCCAGAGCAAATCTGATTCTTCCCATTCATTAATCCCACCTTGGGGACTATTTGATAAGGCTATTTCAGATAGATACTGGGTACCTGGTGAGAACAGAGAGAGAGATGAACATGACTGTAAGTGATTATGGTGGGTAAGGAATTAGCACGGGCTCACTGCTCGCTGGGGTGCTACAGTTGAGGAAGAAGGAATGGCCTTGGATACATACTTCTGTGAATGCATAAATACTCTTTATTTTTCAGCCTTAAAGTTTGCTTCTCTTTCAAGTGCTATAGACTTGACTAACCCTGACCTTCAGGATTGAAAAGCAACTAAATAGAAGTAAAAAAGGTCCTAAATCAGAGCCCTTCTGCCCAGCAGTGTCCCATGTAGAGTGCACATTCCCGGGAGGTAGGCACAGACCAGGGATGCTGCTCCTATATAAGTCATCTCTTCTGTTTGAGTTTGAACAGCATGTCCCTGTAGTGATGTGTTTGAGTTGACCATGTATAGTCAGGAGGTCTGTAGCAGGAATCTTAAAAGTTCTTATTAATAAAATCAAACCTGAGGCCAGTTATTGGGGTCAATGCTGGTAGATCAGAGAGACAGAACAAGCCACAGCTAACCTCACCTGGTCAACTTCTCAGCTGGTCTTGTTTCCTCAGACTGGAAGCTTCTGTGTCCTCATCCCAATGGGTCTCAGCTGAACTGCTGCTGGAAAGCCTGAAGCTTAACCAGCCACATGCTTAACCAGGCAAATGCCTCTAGTTTCTGGTCCTCACGCCTTATATATCTTTCTGCTTTCTACCACCACTCTATGGGGTTAAAGGCTGGCTTTCTGGGATTAAAGGCGTGAGTCACCATGCCTGGCTTTTTCCAATGTGGCCTTGAACTCACAGAGATCCTAGATGGATTTCTATCTCTGGAATGCTAGGATTAAAGGTGTGTGCTATTACTGCCTAACTAGTGGCTTGTCTGTTCTCTGACCCCAGATAAGTTTATTAAGGTACACAATATTTTGGGGAACACAATATCACCACAGAGGTCTCTGTGCACGCCCCTGAGGATTGAGCCCTGAGGTGAGCTGTCTGCTG
The DNA here is from genome assembly GCF_049852395.1 of Peromyscus maniculatus bairdii. Taxonomy (NCBI): domain Eukaryota; kingdom Metazoa; phylum Chordata; class Mammalia; order Rodentia; family Cricetidae; genus Peromyscus; species Peromyscus maniculatus. Next base: position 70,765,577 of record NC_134854.1, read on the forward strand.
CTGTTCTTGTTGCTATGACAAACACCTGGCAAGAACAGCGAGGGGAAGGGTTGCCTGGGGCTTGTACTGTGTAGGCGCAGTCTGTCCTTGGAGGGTCGTGCAGCAGAGCTCGGGGCAGCAGGCCCCATCACATCTGCGGTCAGGAAGCAGAGAGATGGACACGGGTGCTCAGCTCACCTTCTCCTTTTATTAAGTCCAAGGTCCCGGGCCATGGGAAGGTGCCGCCATGTTCAAGGTCCCGGGCCATGGGAAGTGCCGCCATGTTCAAGGTCCCGGGCCATGGGAAGTGCCGCCATGTCCAAGGTGGAGCTGCACCTAAATTAGCCGGATCAGGAAACTCCCTTCCAGCCACTCCCCGAGCTGTGCCTCCTGGGGATTCTGGGTCCTGGAAGTGGACAGTGTGTATAGAGTTGGGGGCTGAGAGTCAAGCTCCATGGGAGAGCGCTTGCTTGAGCCCTGGCTCACTCCTCAGCTTGCACAGAAAAGAAAGTCTATTTTCTATGTTTTCTAAATGTTATCTGTGTGTGAGTGTGTGGACAAGTGTGTGAGTGCCTTTGGAGGCCGAAAAAAGGGTCCCTGGAGCTGGAGTCCCGGGTAGTTGTGAGCTGCCAGTGTGGGTCCTGGGAGTCAGACTCAGGTCCTCTTAGAATAGCAAGCACTCAGCCACTAAGCCAGATCTCCAGCCCCAAATATGACTTCTTTGTTATTGCTGGGGTTTTTTTGTTGTTTGAGACAGTATCTCCATGTAACCCTAGCTGTCCTGGGACTCAATATGTAAATTAGGCTAGCCTCTAACTCACAGCTGCCACCCCTTTCCCCGCCCCAAGTAATAGAATTAAAGGTGTGTATTACCATGCCAAGCCTTCAAATATGTACTTTTAAAAAGTGTTATACCTACATTTGAAAAGTACTGCAAGGTGCTAAGACAGCAATTCTCTCTCTCTCTCTCTCTCTCTCTCTCTCTCTCTCTCTCTTTCTCTCTCTCTTTCTATCTTTTCCCTCTGTGTGGTTGTGTGTGTGTGTGTGTGTGTGTGTGTGTGTGTGTGTGTGTGTGTATGTGTAGTTTTCACAATAAAGGTTAAGAATACATAAACTAGGTGTGGTGGCACACACCTTTAATCCCAGCACTTGGGATGCAGAGGCAGGGAGATCGCTGAGTTCAAAGCCAGCCTCATCTACAGAGCCAGTTCCAGGATGCCAGGACTACATAAAGAAACCTTGTCTCAAACAACAAACATATGTATAGAATCACAGAGTTTCATCTATAAAATAAAGATATAAACTTTATTTAAAAATAGACCTTTTAAGCTGTTTTCTGTAGTACATTACCACTGAGTTCTGAGATTGGCTTGAGTCCAACAGGAGAGAGATGGCTTCCGCCATCTCAGAAACTGCTGATGCAGGATTATGTGAGATTCTTCATACCTGATTCATCATCAGACTCTTCCCTTTATCATGCGACTTTTCCTGGGTGGGGGGAAAAGTTAGATTCAAGATGGCCATGGTCATAGCCAAATGGAGAAAACAGCTGCACATTACAGGGTTAGCCTTCTTGAATGGACAGTGTCTGAGGTGATTTTCCATTTCTTCTGTGTTTATTCTTACTCTGCCATAATAAACAGCACCCTTTCCTCCACTTGATATCACTATGGACTCCTAGATCCCCACTATTACCTCAGTGTAAGGCAAAGAACTGTGGCCTGTTTTATGGGTACAGTGTTTTGCTTAATGTATGTTGTAAGTTGCCATGTGAGTGCTGTGAACCCGGGTCCTCTTGAAGTACTCTGACCTGTTTAGCCATCTCTCCATTTTATTTTAAACCACTTTGTATGATTGACATTCGAACCATTTCAGTGTGTACAATTTGATGAGTTTGGGGATAAGTATGCCCTCATGAAACTCTCACCACCATCAGGGTAATAGACATATCCTGTTTTCTTTTTTTTTTTTTTTAAAAAGATTTATTTATTATGTATACAGTGTTCTGCCTACATGTTTGCCTGCAGGCCAGAAGAGGGCACCAGACCTCATTACAGATGGTTGTGAGCCACCATGTGGTTGCTGGAAATTGAACTCAGGACCTTTGGAAGAACAGCCAGTGCTCTTAACCTCTGAGCCGTCTCTCCAGCCCCCCATATCCTCTGTTTTCTAAAGTCCACTCCCACCGCTTCATTATTACTGTGGCTTGGGTGTGGGTGGTCAAGTCACTTAGTGTCAGGTGTGTTTAAGTACATGACACAGCTGTTAGCTGTGGTCCCCATGCTTTAAAGTGCAATGCCAGAACTCCATTCCACAGCTGAGTGTTGGTACCCTTGAACATCACTGCCCCTAGCCCTTGACAAACACCGTCCTACTCTGTTTTAGGGTTTGTTTTAGAGTCCATGGAAAGGTGAGGTGTAGTGTCTGTCTGGCTTAGTTCACTCTGCAGGATGTCATCCATCTCATCCATGTGGAAACAGATGACAGGACTCTTCTCTCAGAGAAGGCTAGGTGTGCGTGCAGACCATGTTCTCTATCCATTCACCCATCCGTGGACACTCAGGCTTTGGTGGGTGCTGCTGCAGTGAGCATGTGAGTGCTGGGTGTGGTGGTAATCTAATTGTATTGAAATATTATTTTGATTTGTACTGAAATATTAATGTGATTGTATGTTAATAAATAAAGTTGTCTGGGGGTCAGAGCTATTAGAGCCATAGCAAGAGTGTGGCGGTGGTGGCACACGCCTTTAATCCCATAGATATCTGTGTGTTCAGGGTCAGAGCTATTAGAGCCATAGCAAGAGTGTGGCGGTGGTGGCACACGCCTTTAATCCCATAAGATCTCTGTGTGTTCAGGGATACAGCCAGCATTGGAGACATATGCCTTTAAGACCTAGGGGGCTGTACATTCAGACAGTGACGAGGCAGTCATGTGTTTGGGTTTACAACCAATGAGAAGGCAGAACAACATACTTTAAAAATACGAACCGAGAGGAAGGTCTCTTTTTTCGCGAAGCTGGGACAGCAGGAGGAAGGGTGAGATTTTAGCTCTGAGCTCTGACCTCTCGGCTTTCTCTTTTACATTGTTTCTGTGTTTCTTATTTAATAAGACGGTTGGTTACATCAACATCTGGCGCCCAACGTGACGAGAATCCATTAAAAACTGCTTGGCTTGGCGGCAGGTCCGCTTTCCCGCAAGGGCGGCAGGCGGCCCGCGGCGGCAGCGGCGGCGGCGGCAGCGGCGGCACACGGCGGCCGGCGGCGATCGGCTTCTTAGTCCGAGCTGCTGGCGTCCTAGTCCGGGTAGCAACTTCTAGCCCGGGCCTAGGTCTGTGAGCAGCTTGCCTAAAGCCGGTGCTACAAACAACTCAGACCTGCCCTGCCGAACAGGGCCCTGCCTGTAAAGTCAACGCACGTGGTCGGAGCTTAAGGAAGCCAGACCCAAGCCTTGACTCGGCACAAGAGGGAACACGTGGCTGCATTTAAGCTTTAGCCGGCTACGCTTTCTTGTGCGTTCTCTCTTTTTCCTCTCTCTCTCTCTCTCTCTCTCTCTCTCTCTCTCTCTCTCTCTCTCTCTGGATTTACACCTGGGACACTAGGTGGCTGCTTTGAAAATCCCCTCGGATTTCTACTGTTCTACGCAGATTTGGTAAGTCATAATATATCAGATATTTTAAAGGAAACTATCTAAAAGAGAATTTTTTTCCACATTGAAAAACAAATGGGTTTTATGTGTACATTGGAAGAAAATTGGTTTTTGTTCGAAATTTTAGGCAGTCTGGCAATGGAACAACTATATAATATTAGTATTGGTGGAATTATGCACCTCATCACTATAATAATCCACATTTTAATATTTAAAAAGATAGTCAATTTAAGTGCCAGGATAACAGCGTTAGAAGAACTTGTTAAACCTGTAAAAATTCAGACAGAAGAAATTAACAGTGAAGTTGTTTCAAGTCGGGATCATAAGGTTGCAGAAAGAAAGCCTGTTTTCACACAGTCACCCTTAATTTATCCTGTAACAGTACAGCAGATGCCTGATCAAATGGCTACACAAAATACTTGGGCTCCAATTGAAATGTTGGATTTAAAAAGGTTTAAGGAGGCAATAGTATCTTATGGCATGCATTCCCCATATGTAAAGCAAATGTTAAACACTTGGTCAACATATAATAGGATAGTACCACAGGACTGGCGGGACCTCGCACAAGGTGTTCTGGAACCCAGCCAGAGACTTCAATTTCTGACTTGGTTTAAGGAGGAGGCTAAAAACATAGAAAAACAATGGAGGGATAAAGGAGTACAAGTTTGCCAAGATCAGCTTATGGGCGAAGGCCAATATGCTTCAGCACAAGCACAATGTTTATATGATGTCCAAACCCTAATTTTATGTCGAACGGCAGCCTTGAATGCATGGGACAAAGTTGAGGAACCAGGAAAAAAATCTGAGTCATTTACAAAGGTGAAGCAAGGCCCAAAAGAGTCTTTTACAGATTTTTTACAAAGACTGGCTTCAGCAGTAAAGAGAACGGTCTCGGATTCAGAAGCTGGTAAGGCAATAATTGAATCTTTGGCCTTTGAGAATGCGAATGCAGCATGCAAAAGAATAATCAGGCCATTAAGGGCAAGATCTGCACCTATGGAAGATTGGATTAGAGAAACAATTAATGTTGAAGCTGATGAGCTTGATGATACATGGGTAGGAGAAGTAATTTCAAAAGGTTTGAGGAGTGTTAGATGTTTTGGATGTGGAAAGCAAGGACATTTGAAAAGGGACTGTAGACAGGTCATTTCCAGAAACAATGTTTCTTCAAGGAACAATGGCAACAGAATGCCCCTTCCTTCTGGAGTATGCAGAAGGTGTGGTAAGGGAAAACACTGGACCAACGAATGTAGATCAACAAAGGACAGACAGGGTAATCCTTTGCCTCAGTCTTCGGGAAACTCCCAGAGGGGCCTCAGGCAAGCCCCCAGTGCAAATCCAGTTCAAACCTTTCCGGCAGCCATAGAGGAAATGCCTGCTCTGGAGAGCGATTAAATAACCAAATGCCTATTGGAATAAATCATGCTGGTCAGAATGATGAAACAGAGAGAATAGAAAATTCAGGAGAAAACATAAAGAAAATTTTTTGGCAAACTTCTATTAATGAACAAAGACCAAAATTAACGATAAAAATAAATGGTGTTTTGTTGTCTGGTCTGGTAGACACAGGTGCGGACGTTACCATAATTGCACCAGAATTTTGGCATCCAACTTGGCCTCTTCAGGAGGTAAATGTTCAACTGTTAGGAATTGGGACATTATCTCAGGTGAAACAGAGTGCAAGATGGCTCGAATGTATAGGTCCAGAAGGACAGAGAGGAAAATTAAAACCATATGTGGCTAACATAACTATGAACCTGTGGGGTCGAGACTTGTTGCAACAATGGAATACTCAGATTAACATCCCTCCAATCTCAGAAATAAATCATAAACTAGCACATGTTACTGAGAGAAATATTAGAAGATATTGTTCTAATGAGTGGTCACCAGCCATCCATATTATACAAGAACAGGGCACAATAACTGATGATCTTCCAAAGACACCAACAGCTCTACCTTTAAAATGGTTAACAGACAAGCCTGTATGGGTCCAGCAATGGCCTTTAACAACAGAGAAACTCCAGGCTTTAGAAGAGCTGGTAGAAGAACAGTTAAATGCTCAGCATATTGAAGAATCAACCAGCCCTTGGAATTCTCCTGTATTTGTTATTAAAAAGAAATCTGGTAAATGGAGAATGGTAACAGACCTTAGGGCAATTAACAAAGTAATTCAGCCAATGGGTTCTCTACAATCTGGGATGCCTTTGCCTACTCTGTTACCAAAAGGATGGCCTCTCATAGTTATTGATTTAAAAGACTGTTTCTTTTCAATACCCTTACAAGAAAAAGACAGAGAAAGATTTGCTTTTACAGTGCCTACTTATAATAATTCTCAACCGGTTAAAAGATTTCAATGGAGGGTCCTCCCACAGGGAATGTTGAATAGCCCAACTCTGTGCCAATATTTTGTACAGCAACCATTGGAAGTGATACGTAAAAAATTTCCTAAATCTATAATTTATCATTATATGGATGATATTTTACTAGCTGACTCAAATGCAGATACTTTAGAAATAATATTTGAAGAAGTAAAGAAAATTTTGCCTTGCTGGGGATTACAAATTGCTCCTGAAAAGATACAAAGAGGAGATTCTATTAATTATTTAGGATATAAAATAGAGCTACAAAAAATTAGACCCCAAAAGGTGCAAATTCGGAGAGATAGACTACAGACTCTTAATGACTTTCAAAGATTATTTGGAGATATTTCTCATCTACGAACTATTGTTGGGGTAAAAAATGATGAACTGACTAATTTGTTCAAAACCTTAGAAGGTGACAAGGACTTAAATAGTCCAAGAGAATTATCACCTGAAGCTGAGAAAGAATTAGCCTTGGTAGAAAAGAAAGTGCATGAAGGACACGTGAATCGTATTGATCCAAAGCTGGATTGCATTTTGGTTATCTTACCTTCTAGGCGTTCTCCTACTGGAATATTAATGCAGAGGGAAGATATTATATTGGAATGGATATTTTTACCAAATAAACCAAATAAAAAATTAAAAACTTATGTGGAAAAAATCTCTGACTTGATTTACAAAGGAAAAACGAGACTTCGTCAATTAGCAGGCATAGACCCAGCAGAAATTGTCGTACCATTAACTAAGGAGGACATTGAAAAATTATGGACAGAAAGTGAACCTTGGCAAAGAGCTTGCAGTAATTTTTTGGGAGAAATTAACAGCAAATATCCCAAAAGCAATAGAATTGATCTTATAAAGAGAGCTGAATGGATCTTGCCTCGAATTGTACGGCAAAAACCCATATCTGGAGTTCGTACATTTTATACAGATGCCAACAAAGAAGGAAAGGCAGGTTACAAATCAGAAAATTTAAGTAAAGTGGTTCAAAGTCCGTATAATTCAGTTCAAAAATCAGAATTGTATGCTATTCTGTTGGTATTAATGGATTTTTCAGAACCTCTCAACATAGTAACTGACTCTCAGTATGCTGAAAGAGTGGTGTTACATATTGAGACTGCAGAATTTATCCCTGATGCTTCAGAATTAACTTCACTATTTATTCAATTACAAGATACAATCAGGAAAAGGAATCATCCTTTATATATAACTCACATTCGATCCCATACTGGTCTGCCCGGCCCTCTAGCACAAGGCAATGATGAAATTGATAAATTATTGATAGGAAATGTGCTGGAGGCCTCAGAATTTCATAAAAAACATCACGTTAATAGTAAAGGTTTAAAAAAGGATTTTTCCATAACCTGGCAACAAGCCAAAGAAATAGTAAAGAAATGTCCTACTTGTTCCTTCTACAATCAGACGCCATTACCAGCAGGATGTAACCCAAAGGGTACTCAGAGAAATGAAATCTGGCAGATGGACGTGTTTCACTTTGCAGAATTTGGAAAATTGAAATATGTACACCACACTATCGATACTTATTCAGGATTTCAATGGGCAACTGCTTTGAGTTCTGAAAAAGCTGATTCTGTAATCACTCATTTGCTAGAAGTTATGGCCATCATGGGTATACCTGCACAAATCAAAACTGACAATGCTCCATCATATGTCTCTGTTAAAATGAAACAGTTTTTTGCTTATTACAATATAAAGCATATTACAGGCATACCACATAATCCTACAGGTCAAGCAGTTATAGAAAGATCAAACAGAACTCTAAAGGATATGCTAAATAAACAGAAATGGGTAACAAAAACCCCCAGAAATAGACTGCATAATGCTCTTCTAACTTTGAATTTTCTGAATGCCAATGAGAAAGGAACAACAGCTGCAGAGAGACATTGGATAATAGAAAAAACTACAGAATTAAATCAGCCTATATACTTTAAGGATGTGCTGACCTCAGAATGGAAACCAGGGTATGTATTACATTGGGGACGTGGTTTTGCTTTTGTTTCTACAGGAGAAGATAAGCTGTGGGTACCATCAAAATTGATAAAGGTTCGATTTGAACAAGAGAGACCTCTTAATTAGAGGAGGTGATAGTTCATCAACCAGCATGAACATCCAATTTAAACTAACTTGTATCAATAATACATGCCTTTTCATTTAATCAGATAATAACTTGTCAAAAGGAAACATCCCCAAAATTAGTCTTGGGGAAAGGTTTTTGTTTTTGTCTTTTAGGAGAATGAAGGTTAAGGAATCTGAAGAACACTGGACAAATGAGACAACTGAAGAAAAGGGACAAATCATCTATCCCAAGAAACAGAGTGAAACGGTGTATGGGTATATATTATCTAAAAAAATTTTATGTCTTCCTAAATGTTTGTTTCTGCTTTTCTCTAAAGATTTAACACTATTGGTCTTCTAACAGTCCCAGTTCAATTAAAATTTAAAGCTGACTTTGGAGTTGGAGAATGGCTCTCTCCTTCTTTAAAATCAAGCATGTTGTTAAAAGGAAAATGCAAACTCCCTGTATCATGCCAGAATAAGAGCCATTTCTGCTATGGTACAGGACAAAAGCAAAATTAATTAAGGGACTATTCTATTACTAATCTCAACTCTTTGATTCTATTCTGATTCTTTAAACTGTTCTCAAAGTATAAATTTTATATCAAAATTTACAAGATTAATATATATATATATACATTTTAAACTTTGTTAAGATATGAATGGTCACATAGAGTACTAACTAATTCTAGAAAAAAGGCTAGCTGCATATATATGTTTTTGTGTTCGAGTCTCTTATCAGTTTTCTGCAGGAAATCATGGCCAGGCCTAACATCAACTGAAGTCTCCAGAAAGAAGATGGGGCCCCACAACAACAACAATTCCACGTGGACAATAATAATATCATTAAGCTGACAAACATCATCCACAGATCAGCTTTGAACTACAAGGTGCTCAGAGCAAATTTGAGATGACTAGCTGAGATGATCCAGTCTCAAAGACTACTTGAATAAGGACTTGAGATAAACCCTCAACTTTGGCATTATACACAGACTGGATAATGAAGGATATAGTTACCTCTCCTAGAATTTGACAATTAACCTAAAATTTTTCTTTCAGGATAAAGAAAACTTCGCCCATACCCAGCAGGAAGCAATTTTAAGAATACGACGCCCACATTCCCAAAGAGGTGGTGTGGGGCGGGTGGTTTTTTGGTCTTTTTAATGGGTTTTGGGTCTGGGATAATTTTCAGTATTTAGGGGGGTTGGTTACAAGTTATTGTCAAGGGTTAGGAAAAAGGCTAAGCAAAGGAGATTAGATTTAAAGTTCTTGTTTAAAAAAAAAAAAAAGAGAAAGAAAGAAAAGAAAAAGACAATTACTAGTTTAAAATACTTTACATTGGATTGAATTGTTTTATATTGTACACAAATTTGAAACTGATATTGTTAGAAAATGCTATATGTATATTTCTAATTGTATTTATTCCATCCATTTAACAATGTAATGCAAATTTCTGATCCTTGAATGTTATTATTATCAACTATTAGGATATAAAGAAATGAAAGCTAGTAGTTAGACATTATCATAGAACTTGTAGTCATATTAGATATGTTTTAAAAATTGAGCAGAGATGTTTTAGACAGGTCATCTTCAAACCCTTCAGAGATCTACAGAATATGGCATTTAAAATGTTTTAATAACTTAGAAAATTTTTCTTTTTTGAGACATGTCGGCTCCTGGCAGTACCAATCTACTTTAGAGAAAATATGGGCATTGAAGAAACTGCATATGGAGTCAACTTTCATTCTGGCAAAAGTTAGCCACTGGACAACAAAGTATCCTCGAATCAACAGGACAAAATGGACAGACAGATCACGAAACAAGGGACTACTGATTCTTGCCAAAACAAGTGTGGTTATGGCTTTATCAAAAGGCATCTTCTGAGGCCAGGACAATATGGCCCCATCCCTGAAGTGGCCTTCGCATCCGGAAAAGGTACGGTGCCCTTTTCTTCGAAGGCAGCTTAACAGGCAGAGGGCCGATGGATTCTGTTGTACAATGGAACAGCAGCTGAAAGCTCATGCCTCTCAAAAGTAGACTGGCATTTAATAGAGGGATGTGGAGAAGAAGGGGATGCTGAGATGAAGCCATATATACACAGCCAAGAAGAATGGACAGCTGAATTAAAAAACTGTCAACAATTTCCAGAATTTAAAATCCTGAATCATGACAGGACACTAGTGGAATTCAGGTGTTTCTGGTACGTGGACTGCTCTCACCCAATGTGAGGTTGAACTGTTGACCTTGTGTACATCCTACTTCACAAATGAGTCTGTCAGATACACTAAGCCTATAGGCTGAAGATGATGCCCCAACACCGTGGAGAAACCTCAGGTGACTGACCAGGCAGCTGGCTGTTTCTGTCAACTCACAAAATTTTTTGGAAGTTGCTTGCATGCACTTCCTGTTTTTATTTTTGTTAGCTACTATTATTCCCTTCTTGGGTCTCTGAGGGAGTTGAAGATTAGTTAGTTATGCTTGAAGATTAGTTAGTTATAGTTGAAAATTAATTAGGATAGAAAGTACATTAGATACATCTTGGAATTATCAAAATAGGATAGATAATGGAATTATTTTCTCTGATTCGTCAAATACCTGTTTAGGTATTTATTACTTGTATATATTGTATATAGTTATTGTACTTTTGTATATAGTTTTTCTTTTGTTAGTCATAACCTTTTGCTTTTTTTCTTTTTATTAAAATAGAAAAGGGGAAATGTGGTGGTAATCTAATTGTATTGAAATATTATTTTGATTTGTACTGAAATATTAATGTGATTGTATGTTAATAAATAAAGTTGTCTGGGGGTCAGAGCTATTAGAGCCATAGCAAGAGTGTGGCGGTGGTGGCACACGCCTTTAATCCCATAGATATCTGTGTGTTCAGGGTCAGAGCTATTAGAGCCATAGCAAGAGTGTGGCGGTGGTGGCACACGCCTTTAATCCCATAAGATCTCTGTGTGTTCAGGGATACAGCCAGCATTGGAGACATATGCCTTTAAGACCTAGGGGGCTGTACATTCAGACAGTGACGAGGCAGTCATGTGTTTGGGTTTACAACCAATGAGAAGGCAGAACAACATACTTTAAAAATACGAACCGAGAGGAAGGTCTCTTTTTTCGCGAAGCTGGGACAGCAGGAGGAAGGGTGAGATTTTAGCTCTGAGCTCTGACCTCTCGGCTTTCTCTTTTACATTGTTTCTGTGTTTCTTATTTAATAAGACGGTTGGTTACATCAACAGCTGGGTCTGGCACTCCGACCTCAGTTCCAGCAGCGGGCTTACTACCCGCTATGGCATTTCTATTTCTATTGTTAGTTTTTTGAGGAACTTCCCCGCTGTTTTGCATGATGGCTGTACCAATTTTCATCCCATCCATACAGTACAAGGACTCCCTTTTATCCACACCCTTCTGTCACTTGTTACGTTCTATTTTAGCAGTAACCATACTGACCGGTGTGAGGCGATGTCTCAATATGGTTTTGATTTGCATTCGCCTCGTAATTAGTGATAAGCAGCCTTTCCACAGTCCTGTTGGCCATTTTATATCTACTTTGGAGGAAAATTTCTTCAGATCCTTTGTCCGGGTTTGTTTTTTTAATCAAGTTTTGGGGTTCTTTGTTTTTTCTGTTTAGTTGTATGAGTTCCTTATGTATTTTGTGTATTAACCCCATGTAAGATACAGGATTTACAAATGCCTTCACCCATCCTAAAAGCTGCCTTCCTACTTTTTGTTTTGTTTTGTTTTGTTTTTTGAGACAGGGTTTCTCTGTGTAGTTTTGCGCCTTTCCTGGAACTCACTTGGTAGCCCAGGCTGGCCTCGAACTCAGAGATCTGCCTGGCTCTGCCTCCCGAGTGCTGGGATTAAAGGCGTGCGCCACCACCGCCCCGGCGCCTTCCTACATTTTATTATTTGATGTGTGCATGTGGTAGTCAGAGGAAAACTCAAAGGAATCAGTTCCTCCTCCCTTGTAGGTAGGTACGGAGGACTGGCCTCAGTCACCTTGGAGTGAGCATCCTTACCCACTAAGCTATCTTGCCAGCCCCTGAAGGCTGCCTTATTATGCTGTTGTTTCCTTGTGGAATTGGCTCCATGCTGTCCCACTCGTTTACTGTTTCATTTGCTCTCTTTGCTTGGGATTCGTATCCAAGGTCATTGCCAAGACCAGAGTCACACAGCCTTTCCCCGTGTTTTCCTCCAGACCCACAGTGTCAGGCTTACTAAGTCTGATCAGTTGGGAGTTGGTTTTTATGTGTGTCTAATTTTTGCCTTTCAGCATGTGGTTAGCCAGTTTCCCCAGCACAGCTTATTGAAGACACAATGATTTCCCCATTGTTTGTTCTTTGCTCCCTGTGGAAGTCTTGTGCTACGACCCTTCTGCTCAGATGACTGCCACTGTGATGGACTCTCAGATGGGGGGGGGGGGGTGTGAAACCCTGGCTTTGTTTTTTTCAAGGTCACTTGGTTCTTTGTGGTCTTCTGTGCTATTAATGAGTTCTTGGTTCTTGTTTTGTTTTTCCCTGTTTCTGTGGGAAGGAAATACCATTGGTAGAGATTGCATTGGGGATGGTAGGAATGTGGCACTTGAGACAGTTTAGGACATAGTCTTTTGTCTGATGTACGTGTGTCTACCCCATTCCCCTTTCATTATCATTAGGTGGACTGACTTTCCATTCCTTCACTTCCCACTTCTGCTTGTATGTATAACTGTAAAGTGAGTCCTTGGTGAGCGACAGTTGGATCTTGGGGAGGTGAGGAGGGTTGTTCCCATCTACCCACCTATGTCTTTTTCTCTCCTCCCCCCCCCCCCCCCCGAGCTGAGGACTGAACCCAGGGCCTTGTGCTTGCTAGGCAAGCACTCTAGCACTGAGCTAAATCCCCAACCCCCCACCTATGTCTTTTGATGGAGAAGTTAAATTTTTTATATTATTGTGGCTAGGAATATGGCATCTTGAGGGTTTTCTCGATAACAACTCACTTGCATGCATCTCAGGTTTCAGTTCCCAGAACTATAAAAATAATGAAAAGTCAAGTTGATTTTTGCTAAGGAAGGCCATTACTGTTTTGCCAGTTGTCTTCTGCTTCAAGGTCCCTGGTTCTTTCTTCCTCTGTTGCTGTTTTTTTATGAGTGTTTTGTACTAGGGTGCTTTGATTCCTTTCTCTTTACTTTTCTGTATCCATTATGGGTTTTTCCTTTGAAATTACCACGAGGCTTGTGCAAAGGTCTCATAATTATAAGTGTATTTTAAGCTGACAGAGACTTAGTTGACTCACATACAGAAACGACACTATTGCTTCTCCACAGCATACACACCCCTTGTGTTTGGTTGTGTCACAATTCCCATCCCCCCCCTTGATGTATCCGCTAACATTGATGTAGTTGTTAGTTAATGTAGTTGTAGTATTTTTAATACTTCTGTCTCTTTTATACTAGAGATAATAATTTTAATACCCTCACTACAATACACTCTTATATTTTGGGTTTAAGGATGCCCATTAGCAATTTCTTCAAGGCAGGTCTAATAGTGATGAGCTACTGTGGTGATATATTGTGTACCCTAATAAACTTGCCTGAGGATCAGAGGACAGAGCCAGCCACTAGATTAGACATAGAGGTCAGGCAATGGTGGCACACACCTTTAATCCCAGCACTTGAGATCTCATGCCTTTGCTTGGGAAGCCCACACGCCTTTAATCCCAGGAAGTAATATGACAGGGCAGAGAAAGGTATATAAGGAGAGAGGAAACAGGAACTCACTCTTTAGGCTGAGGATTTCGTAGAGGTGAGAACTAGTGGCTGGCTGTTCTGCTTCTCTGATCTATCAGCTTTCACCCTGATATCTAGCTCTGGGTGTTTGTTTGTTTGTTTGTTTGTTTGTTTGTTTTGGTTTTTCGAGACAGGGTTTCTCTGTGTAGCTTTGCGCCTTTCCTGGAACTCACTTGGTAGCCCAGGCTGGCCTGGAACTCACAGAGATCCTCCTGGCTCTGCCTCCCGAGTGCTGGGATTAAAGGCGAACGCCACCACCGCCTGGCTAGCTCTGGTTTTTTTTTTGTTTTTTTTTTATTAAAAGACCATCTAAGATAGTTCTGTAGACCAGACTGGCCTTGAACTCAGAGATTCACCTGCCTCTGCCTTCAGAGTGCTAGATTGAAGGTGTGTGCCACCACTGCTTGACCTCTATGTCTAATCCAGTGGCTGGCTCTGTCTCTGATCCTCAGGCAGTTTATTAGGGTACACAATATATCACCACAAGCTACCTCAGCTTTTGTTTTGGGAAGTCTTTACTTCCCCTTCATCTTTAAAGCACAGCCTTGCTGGAACAGTATGTTGAGTTGGCAGGGTGGGGTTATTTGGGATATTAATGTGACAGTTAGTTTTAATTGTCAAATTGCCAGAATGGAGATTCACATAGGAAGAGACTCTCAATGAGGAACTGTCTAGATCAGATTGGCCTGTGGCTATGTCTATAGGGGATTGTCTTGATTACTCATTAATTGATGTGGAAGGACCAAGCCTACTAAGGGTAGCATCTAGGGAAGTAGGCAAGAAATCCTAGATTATATAAGGGTAAATAAAGCTAGCTGCATTCCAGGTATGGATGCATTCATTCTCTCTGCCCTTGACTGGATATGAAGTGACTAGCTGCCTCAAGTTCCTGCCCTGATGCCCCTGCTATGATGGACTATGACCTGGAATTGTTAGTTAAAATAAAGCCCTTGTCTTAGTCAGTGTTTCTATTGCTGTGAAGAGACACCATGACCACAGCAACTCTTATAAAGGAAACATTTAATTGGGGTGGATTACGGTTTCAGAGGTTCCGTCCATTATCCTGACAGGGAGCATGGTGACATGCAGGCAGACATGGAGCTGGAGAAGGAGCTGAGAGTGCTACATCTTGCAGGCAATGGGTAGTTACTGTGTCACTTCAGTGAAGCTTAAGCAAAAGACCTCACCGCCCACCTCCACAGTGACACACTTCCTTGAACAAGCCACACCTACTCCAATAAGGCCACACCTCTTTATAGTGCCACTCCCTTTGGGGGGCCATTTTCCTTCAAACCACCAGAGCCCCTCTCCCTTTTTGTCAGGGTCTTATATCACAACAGAAATGAAATTAGAACCAAGAGCCAGTGTTTGCGTTTGGTTGTTGTTTTGTTCTATTTTTAGTACTTTGAGCATATCATCCCACTGTCCTCTGGCCTGCAGGGTTTCTGCAAGGAGCTTGCCCACAGCCTTATAGAGGGAAAGGTTGTCCTTACGATGTATTCTCTTTCCTCCTGGTGCTTCCCGAATTCTCTCTTTGACATTTAATGGTTTGGTTAGAAGGTGTCTCGGGTTAAGACCTTCACTATCTGTTGGAGCTCTTTGTCATTATGATCTGGAAACTCGCTTTGAGGTTTCAGTTACTTCTCTGTATAGCTCTCTTCTGCACTCTCTGGGATCCCACGCTGCGTGTTTTGATGTGGGTTCTGCCCTGAATCCTGTAGATCCTGTAGGATTCTTTACTCTCTGCATTCTCTTGGCTTTTGGTTCAGAATATAGCTAGTTTCTGTATCTGCTGAGAGCTCACTGGGTCTTGTGTCTGACTGCATACACTGTTGAAGCTCTCTGGAATTCCACAGTTCCGGTATTGGCGTTCTTTTTGTTTGTTTGTTTGTTTGTTTGTTTAAGAATTATTTATTATGAATACAGTGTTCTGTCTACATGTATCCTCGCAGGCTAGAAGAGGGCACCAGATCTCATTACAGATGGTTGTGATTGTGGATGCTGGGAATTGAACTCAGGACCTCTGAAAGAGCACCTGGTGCTCTTAACCTCTGAGCCATCTCTCCAGCGCTGCCCTCCGCCCCCATTGCCTTCTTTAGCTCTGAATTTCCAAGAAGCTTCTCCTCGGGGTTTCTTTCTCTTTATACTGCCTTGCTCAGGTGTTGCTTTCCTGGCTGCTCGGCTGTCCTGCAGTGTTCCCTTGCAGTTTATCGGGCTGTCTGCAGCTCCTGTGTCTCAGGTTGTCTCTGGGGTCAGCCTCCCTCTGTTCCTCCAGGGCTTGCTGTCAGTGTTCTCTCAAGTGGTCACGGGGCACACAGCTGCTGACATCTGGCACTTGTGCTCCACGCTCCTCTCCTCAGCAGTCTGTGTGGGGTATGGCTGTCTTGAGTCTCAGTGTTCTGGGGTGGGGCGGAATGGCATCCCCTGGGCAAAGCCCTACAGTATTGGGGACCCACCCACTTCCTTTTGAGTGAAATCACAACAGAGGGGCTCTTTGAGGAGGCATGACACTTGTCAAATGTCCTTAGCCCTTGTATGTCCCTGGAGGTTTCCTCCACTGTGTTTTCCTCCCTGGGTCCTGGCACCTCCCACAGAGTATTCTTGTCAGTGAGTAGCTGCAGGAATCGGTGTCCTGTTGGGGGTTAGGGCTGGACCCCCTGTTCCGCCATCTTAACTCTTCCTGTGACTACCTCTGTGCTTATGTTGTTGGTTTGGGTCAGAGGAAACCTGTCACTCAACTTCTCCAGCTTTCCACACCTCTGCAGTGCTGTTTGGCTTTTGCCTGTTTTCTGGCAGTAAATTTTGTGGGTTCCCATACATTCTCAGCCATTTCTCCAGTGAACCTTGTTCCCTCTGATCCTTGTCCCCTTGGGTGGGGAATGGTGTTTATAAATCAAGAAAAAGCATTCTGCAGAAGTGGCCGAGCAGTTAAGAGCACTTGCTACTCTTGCAGAAAACCTGGGTTCAGTTCCCAGCACCCACATTGTACAGCTCACCTGTAACTCCACTTCCAGGGAATTTGATGCCCTCTCCTGGCTTCAATAGGCACATGCACACATATGGTGCATATACATACACTCCAGAACACACATATATAAAGTAAAATAAATCTTTAGAACTGGTATAAGAGAAGATAATGATGTCAAAAAAGCAGCTGGGCGGTGGTGGCGCACACCTTTTTATCCCAGCACTCGGGAGGCAGAGGCAGGTGGATCTCTGAGTTCAAGGCCTGCCTGGGCTGCAGAGTGAGTTTTAGAAAACGTTCCAAAGCTACACAGAGGAACCCTGTCTGAAAAAAAAAAAAAATGAAACAACAACAACAAAAAGCAGGTCATGGTGGCACATGACTTTAATCCCAGCACTCACAAAGCAGAGGCAGGTGGGATCTCTGTGTGCTCCAGGCCAGTGTAGTCAACACAGTGAATTCCAGACCATCCAGGGCTACCTAGTGAGACCTTGTCTTAGTTAACGTTCTATTGCTGTGATGACACACCATGACCAAGGCAACTCTTAGAAAAGAAAGCATTTGACTGTGGGCTTCCTTACAGCTTTAGAAAGGCAGCCTGTCATCCTGGCGGGGAACCTGGCAGCAGGCAGCCATGGTGCTAGAATCATAGCTACATCCTGACCCACAGGCAGCAGGCAGAAAGAGACTGGGCCTGCCATGGGCTTTTGAAACCTCAAAACCCACCCACAGCAACACACCTCCTAACCTTCTATGGTGATATTTTATTTGTACTGAAATGTGATTTTATTTGTATGTTAATAAAGTTGTCTGGGAGGTCAGAGCTATTAGAGCCATAGCAAAAGCTGGGTGGTGGTAGTGGTGGTGGTGCACACCTTTAATCCCAGCACTTGGTAGGCAGAGCTAGGTAGATCTCTGTGTGGTCAAGGATACAGCCAGCATTGGAGACACAGCCTTTAATCTCAATACCAACCATAGAAGACCTGGAGGTCTGTACAGACAGGCAGTGATGTGAGGCAGTCATGTGGTTGGTTTTACAGCCAATGAGAAGGCAGAACAGAAAGTCTATATAAAGACAAACAGACAGGAAGTAGCTCTCTTTTGGAGAGGTCTCTTGGCTTAAGAGGCTAGCTGCAGCATGCGGGTAAGGCTCTTAGCTCTGACCTCTTGGCTTTCTTCTTTGCATTGGTTCTGTGTTTCTTATTTAATAAGACGGTTGGTTATATCTACACCCTTCCAAACAGTTCAACTGAGGACTAAGCATGCAAATATATTTGAACCTCCGGGAGGCATTCACGTTCAAACCGTCACCGCTGTGGGTATGTAAGTGTGCCACTCACTTCTGAGATGAACTGTGTGTGTCTTACGGTTCCTATGGCTGTGATGAAACAAAATAATCAGAAGCAACTTGGGGAAGAAATATTTTATTTGAGCTTACATATCCTGAATTACAGTCCATTGAGGGAAGCCAAGGCAAGAACTCAAACAGGATGGGGACCTAGAAGCAGGTGATGCAGAGGCCATGAAGGAGGGCTGCTTACTGGCTTGCTCAGCCTGCTTTCTTACAGCACCCAGGACCACCAGCCCAGGGGTGGCACCATCCACAGTGAGCGGGACTCTCCCGCTTCAGTCACCCTGCAGGCTTGCCTACAATACCATCTTTGAGAGACACTTTCTCAGTTGAGGTTTCCTCCTCTCAGATGACCCTAGCTTGTGTAAGCTGATATAAACTAGCTAGCCAGCACAGTGTGCTACTCGTTTCTGAGATACCAGGCTTCCTTCTTATCCCCTTTAAAGAACAAGGAGCGAATCCTGTGAATGTGTCTCCCGTGTTAAGGATGCATTAAGCCTGCCTTCACACAGTGACTCGGGTGCCCACCCCGGGGACACTCCAGCAGTCACCACCCTTCCCATTCCGTATCCCCAGCTCCCGTCCTCGGTGTGGCAAACGTGCACTTAGTCACAAAGCGCACAGAGTGGTCTTAGGCTGGCTGACTGAAAGACTGTAGAGAGCTCTGTGATTAGTTCAAGATGTGCTTCTGAGTCCTCCGGGATTGGTGCTGGGGGGGGCGGGGAGCCAAAGCACCTGATGTTGAGTTGGGAGGATTGGTTCTCATTTCCATGGTCTGAAATGTAGATAACACCATTATTTCTGTTTGTATTCCACTTGAGCCCGCCCTCCATCCTTCTGATTTATGGATTGTAAATTACTTTTAACAAACCATTATATTCATGAAGTTTTACTGTGTGCTGTGTCCTTCTGACATATTCCAGAACAAGGAACCTTTGAAATTCCAGATATTCCTGTTTATCAGTAAACCAGATGTGGGTCTCTGGTGTGCCACAGCTGTGAAAGTATGGCTTATTGCCAGTGGCAGCAGCCATGTGCCTTTTTGTGGTTCTGATTACATGGAGATACATGTGCCAGGAACTGTAGTTGAAGCCAGCTGGCTGTGGCTCTCAGAGGGGCCCTCACCTCATCTTGCATACAGACCTGCCTCTGCCATCTCAGTGGGCTGCTGAGATGGAGTGAGGTGCCTATGTTCTAGGGCCTCCTGGTTTTCTTCGTTGTTCTCATGGCTTATCATGAGAAATCAAATTAAGACTCTGCCTGGTAGCTGGGCGGTGGTGGCGCAAGCCTTTAATCCCAGCACGTGGGAGGCAGAGGCAGACGGATCTCTGTGAGTTCGAAACCAGCCTGGTCTACAGAGCTAGTTTTAGGATAGCCAATGCTACATGAAGAAACCCTGTCTCAGGGGGAAAAAAAAAAACCACTGCCTGGCTTGACTGAGGCGCAGGACCTAGTCCTTCCAGTTTCCCTTTCTTCTGACACCACCATTACGCACCATTATGCACTCCGCAAGCATCCCCTGAGGCCATTGCCCACTCCCACAACCTTGGAGCTGTCTACATTCATCATAAGGCAGCTTGCTTCCTTTCTCTGGCCTGCCTATGGCTAACTGGGCTGAATCCAGATGGACCCCAAGGCACCAGCCAGATGTGTCCAGTGGGACCAAGTCTCATAGAGTCAGTCAAGGATTCTGGAGGATGGGTGGAAGGGAGGGCTGCATGGCAGAACTGTGCGAAGAGAAATTGCCCAAAATGGTGACCAGAGCCATGAGACAGGGTGACAAGGCAGAATGTGGAACTCGTCGGCCAGCAGCGGCAGCTGTTAAATCACTCTGGAAGCTGTGGATGCCTGGCTGTGCTCCACCTCACCCTTCAGGCTCTCCTGCTCACTAAGGGCTCCAGATGTGATGAGAGCTGCAAGCTGGGACACCTGCATGAGCACAGCTGGAAGGTGGGGCAGACATGCTCACTTGCCATTGCCCCACCTGGCATCCAGATCAGAGACACCCTGAGTTCTTCTATGACAGGTCCCAAGTCTGGCTCAAACCTGCTATGGAGGCAGACAGATATGGGAACTTCCCAAGGTCATCCTGCAAGTCAGTCCTAAGGCCAGATGTGGAGATGCTTCCAGCCTCCCCTGCTGCAACTTGCTCTCCAGCTGGATACCTGTGACGAAATCACAAGAGCCCCTGAAGAGATGGGATGGTGAGAGGGGGGCTGTTAGGGTGATGTGGCATCTGCTGAGTGTCCACATTCCTAGGAGGTTGCTGAAATGCTCTCTGCTCAGACCTTAGACTGGTTTTCCTCCACTGGCTGTATCACAACATAGCAGTGGATTAGAAAAGCACAGAGTGCTGGGTGATGATGGTGCACACCTTTGATTCCAGCACTGGGGAGGTGGAGGCAGGCAGATCTCTGTGAGTTTGAGGCCAGCCTGAGCTACAAAGCAGGTTCCAAGACAGCTACGACTTGCACAGAGAAACCTTGTCTCAAAATACAATCAACAAAACAAAATTGCTTAGAAAAGTGCAGAGTGGATGAGTTACAGTCACCTAGCATCTCACTCAGAATATCACTGCAGGAGACCATCGCCAATACCTTCCCAGGGCAGCACCTGTGAATTGATAACCTCCCATGAGGCCCTCTTTTTAAATGTTCCATGGGCCCCATACTGCCACCCTGTGACTCAGCTCCCAACACACAAACAAACCTTTGGAAACAAACCACACTACTGCAGTACTGGACACTGCTCAGAATTTGGAAGCGGAGAAGAAGAGGGGATGTGAAGAAAGGCTATTTAGGTGTGAGGCACACTGCATTTTCTAAGACCTGAGGAATCTGAGGCAGTCAGGGCCAGGCAGACCTCACCGCTCTACATCTGGGAGGAGCCTGTGTCCAGCAGCTGGACATAGACTGTCAGACATCTGGTGGGAGTGCGGAGTCTGGGACGGGAGGGCTCTGCTGTGTGCTCTCTGGAGCCTTGTTAACACCCTGCCCAGCAAAGATGGCATGGCTGTTGGAATGCTTGGGTCCCTGAGTCCAGGAGACCGCAGAGGAATCAAAGGTCCGTGTAAAGGCAGCCCCGGCAGGGCAGGGGTACGTCGCCTTTCCTCACCTTCATGTCTGGGTCATGGGCTGAACTGTGTGTGCAGTGGTAGGAGGGACTTGACTGTTGGGACGTAGCGCTCATGGGAAGGGGATTTTATCTTGAGTAGAGCAGGATGATGGTGAAAAATTACGTTTGCCTGACATGATGAGAGGGGACACTGGGTCCAGTGATGAGGTCCAGATCGAAGGGGGACCTCAGGCCTGTGTCTCTAGTGCATGTTAAAGACAATGCAACATGTGCCCCACCAGAAGGCAGCTTTGCCCATGCTGAGCGATTTTGACCTTGGCACGTTCAGACGAGGTTGTGACTGCTGCCAACCTTCCCTGGGTCCCCAGCTCATTTTGCAACCATAATGGGCATAGTTTCTGAAGGCAACTGACTACTTCAGAGTAGGCTGTGGCCCTGACTCCTGCCCTGGGAACAGGCTGTCAGGCACTCCTTGATGGCCTCCCTGTTGGTGGCAATTAACCCAGCACCTGTGAGGGAGAAGGGTAAAGACAGCAAGCTGGCTGGCAGGGTGTCGGAGGGCGGAAAAGCAACTGGACAGTTTTTGAAGGTGTTCTTGATTCTTAATAATGGGCTGTTTGATTCATTTTACTTTCTCAGAAGTGTTTCCAAGAAAAGAACAGTTCGTTGCCTTTTTTAGTCATTATTTTCGGTTCTCCAGTTGCTCACAGCCTACGGCGCTAACCATGTTCCCTTTCACATGTGCTTGCATATACAGTTACACATGCAAGTTTATATGCATTTGTGATGCTATTGCCTGAATGAGCAGCTGTCACCCTTCTTCACTCCTGCCCTTGAGCCTGCCCCTTCCAGGGATGCAGACATTTCTTCCACACCCTCAGCACCATCACAGCAGGAGGCTACCCACCTCCCGGTGCATGCATGCCATGAAGACTGCCAGGCACGCTGCTCCTGCCTGGGCTATTTCTATAGCCCCTTTCCCTAAAGGAGCAAATGGGGTTCAAATGTCATGCCTACCTTTTATTTTCCTTTTATATAGAACACCCCTGGCCCACATATTAATTCTCCTACCAACCTGGGAATCCTATTTTAAGAGATATATTTATGTGTATGAATGTTTTTCATGTATGTATGTATTGCACTACATGTATGTCTGGTGCCTGCAGAGGTCAGAATAGGGCATTGGGTCCCCTGGAATCGGAGTTACAGACAGTTATGAGCCACCATGTGGGTACTGGGAATCAAATCCAGGTCCTATGCAGGTGCTCAGCCACTGATCCATGTCTCCAGCCTTCACACTGGGAATCTTTTAAGAACCCCAACCACCTGTGATTCAAATGCCCCTCTTCCTGGATGTCTGGCTGGCTTTGGATAATTACACATTTTGGGAAAGGCTGCTGCCTAGAACTCCTGGGCTCTTCCCAAAGGCTGACAACCTCCAGCACCACCCTGAAGCTGCAGCAGTTACCTTCTGCAGCCCAAGACGCTGGTTGGGGCGTGGTCTTGCACACTATCAGTAAATTGGCATTCCGTTATCCGTGGACCATTTAACAGTAACTAGAAAGAAAAAGCCTCACACAGTGTGGTGCCTATGCTGTCAGATGCCAGTCTGTGGACCACAGAGCAGTGGTAGGGCCAGGAGGGACCAATCACATCAGACCCATTCTGCACTGATCAGGCCAGTTCAAGGCCACAGAGTCCCTGAACTGCACTGGCCTGTGAGGTCAGTCATCCCTGCGTGCTCCCTAGTGTTCATTCAGCAGGACTGAGGTCTCTAGGGATGCCGCCCATCACCATAAAGCCAGCTGAGGTCCTGTTCCTAGTTGTTCCTGCTGACCTTCACTGTCCCCGCTCCTGTTGACAGAGGTGCCGGTAAGGGGACCACCAGTCCTGGTTTGCTCATGGCTGGGTGGGGTTGACCCAGAACATGAGAAAGTTCCACCGACCAGGCGGATTGGTCATCCTGCCACAGCAGACAGCACTTGGGAGAGCAAGTGACATCTGTGTGGACGAGATGGCAGATGGGAACCACAGCGGAAGAAGGGCAAGCTGTGCTGCTCACAGCTCCTGGGACTGCGTGTGTCTCTGTCCTCAGTGGTTCCTCTTCCCGTCACTGCCCTACTGAGAGCCGACTGCCTGGCGCCTGACAGCCTGTAGGCCCCCGGCACTTCAGTTGGGGCTTCGCTGCCCCTAGCTGGTTTGTCTTTCCAAAGACCTGGTGCTCTATTGACCCCCAGGTAGCTTCCGACCCATAGGAAGGCATCGGCTATGGTTGGAGAACAGAGCCTGGTTCTCTCACTGAAGGCAACTAGGAGTCTCTGTAGCTATTCTTTATCTCTTCACGGTGTGTGTGTGTGTGTGTGTGTGTGTGTGTGTGTGTGTGTGTGTTCCCGCGCGCGCGTGTGTGCCAGCAACCTTGGGTGTCAGGAGCTATCTACTTAGTTTTTGAGACAGGGTCACTCACTGATTCACCTAGGCTGGCTGGCCAGCAAGCCCCAGACCCTGTCTCTGCCTCCTTAGTCCTGGGATTGTATATGAATGCACACCATCGGACCTGGCTTTTTACGCAGGTGCTGAGGACTGGACTCAGAGCCTCATGCTTGCATGGTAAACATGTCACCGGCTAAAGCCACCTCAGCTCTTCTACCTGATTTGTCGTGAATATCATTGTAAGAGTCTATGTTAGTATCCATTGACTTTTTCTTTTGGAGATGGGAAAATGAAGATGATCTTGAACTTCTGACCCTCCTGCCTCCAGCTTCCATGTGCTGGATTCCAGGCATATACCGCCATGCCAGGTTTATCCAGTGTCGCATGGGAGCACTCTACCAAACAAGCTACAGCCACAGACCTAGTATCTGTTTTATAATCCTTAAAAGCTGATGGGTAATCCAGAACACTTTTTCTCACTCCAGGAAAGTAATTCCTAATAAGACTGAGGCAAAGACCAGGATGCTTTTAAACATTTATGTCGAGACCCAAGCACCCAGGCAAGCCTGGCTTCCAGCATCTCAGCAAGCAGGAGCTGGGGCGGCATGTCACAAAACTAGGACCCAAACCACCAATACTATTATTGTTTAATTTTGCGTAGCCTTGGCGAAAACACCGAATTCCTAGAAAGAACCAACGCCGAGCAGCTGTGCTCAAAGGTGTAATTATCAGACAGGACACAGAAGCCAAAAAGACTTCCTGTATCTACCTACTTATCCAGAGCTTGAGGCTATGGAAAAGCAGTTGGTTTACATTTGGGGCATAAAACACTCAATTAACTCATCAAAACACAACGTGATTATTTGAGACTTATTTTTGTCCTTGCCCTCCACCATTTGATTAGTGGATCTGGCCCCAGTGGATGAAACCCTGCGCTGGTCGCCAGGACTCTGTGCATGGTGAGGGTGCGGCTAGAACCCCTCTGTCTTCTGGTTAGGCTAGCAAGTGACAGCCAGCCTGCACGTCCACGTTAGCAGCGGCAGGACTCGCTGATAAACTAAGTTGTGGATAGGTGCTGGCCTCACCCTGGTGCAGGAGACTGGGCCTGGGGAAGATGCAGGGACCTGCCACCCTGTGCCTTACCTTGTAGTCGTACTTTGCTTTGGACCGCCAGCTCACAAACAACGACATGGAGACTTATTATTAATTATGAAAGCTCGGCCTTAGCTTAGGCTGGTCCCACTAGCTCTTATAACTTCAATTAAGCCATTGTGACTCATCACCCAATGTCTCTGTACTGCTCCTGCGGCTTCCTCCGTGTCTGGCTGGCAACTCTGCCTTCTTCTTCCCAGAGTTCTCTCTCTGCCTGGAAGTCCCTCCTATACCCCCTGCCTAACTATTGGCCGTTCAGCTTTTTATTACACCAATCACAGCAATGTATTTTCACACCATGTACAAATAATGCCACATTACCTGGGGAATATGGCACCGTGGTTCACGTGCCACAAACACAATACCCAATGCAGATGTAACTGGGATGTGCCACCCCACAGGCGTCTCTCATGCATGGGCATTTGAGGACCTTCTGCTCCCTCAGAGAGACACTGATAAAATAGTCCACCAGGATATCAGAAGTGTCCCTCCAGAACAGTGGCTCTCAGCCTGTGGGTTCTGACCCCTTGAAGGGGTCAAATGACCCTTTCACAGGGGTCGGTCCCCTAAGACCATTGGAAAACACAGAGATTTACCATATTATTTGTAACAGGAGCAAAACTACAGTTATGAAGTAGCAACAAAAATAATGTTATGGTTGGGGGTCACCACCACATGAGGAACTGTATTAAAGGGTCTCAGCATTAAGCAGGTTGAGAACCACTGCTCCAGAACGTTCTGTCCAGGGCTGTGCTGCCTTAGAACCCAGACACATCCTTAGAGTGTCCTGGTATTATGATGCCATCTGTCACCGCTGGAGCCTCAGCAGAGCCATGTACCACCTCCAGGCCTTCTGGGAGCTGTTTTACCCAGAAACAAGGGGCCCAGTGACTTCCCAGGACCATGCCCTCCAGAATTCCAGACCCTTCCTGGGCTAGTTCCCCTGAGGCACGAAAGGACCAGAACCTACAAGAGCAGGCTCATGGACGGCTTCCTGTCCCCAGTCGGTGACTCAGCTCAGCCAAAGGGGTCTGGGATGTAGCAGGAGTTGGCCCTGGCACCAGTGTTCAGCGTGGAGCCCAGGACACCAACTTCCCCACTAATTCCTCTTCCTTTCAAGTCCAAATCCAGGTCACCCAGTTCTGAAGGCCTTCTGTCTCACATGGCCTGGACAGAGGGTAAGGAGCTCCGCTCGCCCTCTTCCTGGCACTACCGTGGGAGAGTCCCAGGGTCGGAAGTCCGAGTGTCACTGGAGCCACAGTGGGAACCGCCGGCTGAGGCCCTCCCCCCTCTTAATGGCATAATAAAGTGCTTTGTTACCTGCGAGGGAGAGGCCTGATAAAAGCAAAACACTATCACACCGTCTGCGATTAGGAGGCAGCCAGGCCCTGAGTCGGAGTGACATATATGAGCAAATATAATTTATTTCTGTTCTCTGATTATGAAGGTCATGGTAGTTTAACCTGCGGGGAAGGCTGCAGACATTATCTGCTCCAATAGAACTGGGAAAGAAAACACCAGCAGTCATTAAAAGCAAATTACTTTGTTTTATGAAGATAGAGAGGAGAAGGCCTCCAAAACTCTAGATGAGGACTATGGGGACACCGTAGAACGGAGGCAACTGGGGACCCAGGTGCTGAGCTAGGATTTGGTAATGACCCCAGCCACCTGCAGCTGGAGGGCAGGGAGAGGCTCCCCTAGGGCTTCTGGGACCCTTGTCTCAAGGTTTTTCTGAAAGTTCAAAGACACCAAAAGCATGCCGCTTGAGGATGTAATGTTTTCTGTGCCTGCAGAAACAAAGAGGAGGCTTTCAGAGGCCTGCTTTTCTGGTCTTAAGAGTACTTTTAAAAGAAAGAAGTGTGGGACCAGTGAGATGGGCCATGGAATTCAAAGATGCTTACTTGTGCAAGTCTGACGGCCTCAGTTCAATCCCCAGAACCCACAGGAAAGCTGAAGGAGGGCCAGGTGTGGTGGCGCACACCTGTGAGACAGAGGCAGGCAGATCTCTGCGAGTTCGAGGTCAGTCTGGTCTATATATGAGTTCCAAGTCAACCAGGACTACACAGTAGACCCTGTCTTTAAAAAAAGAAAAAAAGATAGAAGGAGAAAATTGACTCTACAAATTTGTCCTCTGACCTCTTCATGTGTGCTATGGCAGAAATACTTACACACACACAAATAATAAATGAAACATTAAAAAACAAAACAAAGGCTGGGCATGGTGGCACATGCCTTTAATCCCAGCACTCAGGAGGCAGAGGCAGGAATTTCTGAGCTCCGAGACCAACATGGTCTACAAAGCAAGTCCCAGAACAGCTGAGGCCACACAGGGAAACCTTATCTAGAAAAAAAAAAGTTTTAATTTAAAATTTTTAAAAAGAACCAAGCTCAGGCTGGAGAGATAGCTCAGTGGTTAAGAGCGCAGGCTGCTCTTCCAGAGAACCTGGGTTCAGTTCCCAGCACCCACTTCACAACTGTCTATAAACTCTAGTTCCAGGGAAGCTGACACCCTCATACATATGTGCAGGCAACACACCAATGTACACAAAATAAAAAGAAAGAAAGAAGGAGGAGGAGAACCAAGCTCCTGAAACAGGCGGTACCACAGGATAGGGCAGAGGGTACTTGGCTGTGAGCTCAGAGCATGGATTACAGACCCCAGATATGATGTTTAGATGGTGGAAGTTGAGGTACAGAGAGGGGAGGTGCCATATGGCACCACTTACAGTGGTTAAGACAAACACATGCAAATTTTTTACCACAATAACACAAGATCCACATCAATTCCCTGTGACAGAATTTGTTTCTCAATCTCCTCTTATCCCACCATGCCAACTGCACAGTTCAGCCAGGTCCACGGTGAATCAGAAGTGGAAGCCCCCCCCTCCCTGTCCCCAGAGGTTCTGTGTGTTGTGTGATGGGTTCCAGCCAGTGGGGTGGGGAAAATATCCATTGCTGAAGTCTTAAGGAGTCACACTCCTCAGTCCTTACCTCCTGTGACGGCTAACTGTATCATCACTGTCAACTAGACTAGATTTAGATCACCTAGGAGATACACTTCTGGGTATGTCTGTGTGGTCATTTAGACCCAAGAGGTCTAACTAAGGAGGAGCCACACCCTGACTATAGGAAGTAACAGCCCATAGGTTCCAGGCTGAACAGAAAGGAGAGAGCAAGCTGAGCAGCAGCGTTCATATCTCTCTGCTTTCTGACCACAAGCCACCAGCCCACCATGCCTTCCTGTCAGGAAGCCCAAATTAACCCTTCCTCCTGGAAGCCACTTTTGGTCAGGTATTTGGTTCCAGCCAGTGGAAAAGTAACTTAACAACACCCCCCTCCTGATGGTGGGGATACAGAGCCAGCAAGGGAAAGTCACCAGATAGAGAGTCTGGTCATAACAGCATATGAGGTCACCAGCCCAGCCCGTGACAGCCTGTTATCGTTAGAAATAAACTTCTGTCTGTTACCAGTTACCTGGAATCCCTGTCATCTGAGCCACCTTGAACTCAAGCACAGTAAGAGTGCAAGGCAGTACCCTCACATGTCTAGAGGATGGCTTTGCAGTCCTCTCCTTTAGGGGCCAAGGCTCGCCCTGCCTCTTGGGAGGGTCCAGACTGCTGGACACAGAGTGTAGGTATTCTGTCCAGCACCTTCAGGTAGGTACCTGGGTAAATACTGCTCCATTCGAAGGCAGCAGTCTGAGTACCTGTAGACAAACCCAAGCTCGGTGACACACACCATGAAGGCTTGGCTAGAAAATGTGAGCTGTGCCCGCAAGGCCCTCCCTGTATCACTGAGTGGTATGCAGCCCAAGGAGGGACTTCAAATCTCTCCATGATAGTTATTCATTTAGATGGGAGTTGGCCAGACTAACGGCAATGGCTGCTGTCGCTTGCTGACGTCTTGGGAGGGTTATGTCTGGCCAGCCTCTCCACGTGCCCACTGGCTATCAAGAGCAGTATGCAGAGTAGCAGCCATGTTTTAAGGCTCTGGTTGTTTTGTGTGTGCAAGGAAGTGTCCCATTGGTCAGTCACAGCCTCATCTAAGGTGCAATTAGGCCAAGTCAGGGCCTCTGCAGGGACTGGCTAACTGGGCCAGCAACTGAGTCAGTGTTCAAAGGCTGGAAGGGGGTCAGGAGACGCCTCAACAGTTAAGAGCCCTGGCTGCTCTTGCTGAGGGCCTGAGGCTGGTCCTCACCCACCTGGCGGCTCACAACCTTCTGAAACTCCAGTTCCGGGGGCTTCTGGGCTCTCTTCTGGGCTCTAAGAACACCTGGCATATAAGTAGTGCCCATATATGCAGGCAAGTAAACATAAAATAAATTAATTAAAAAGAAAGAAAAAGGCTTACACTCACCGTGATGGTGAGTTGCCTGGAAAGCAAGAGATACATGTGGCACCGTGAGGAAGGCACGATTTATATTCCCTTTCTAAATTATTATTGTCGTTTTAAAAGCCTGAAAGTTTCCTGTCTGCATTGGCCCTGACTTGAAGAGCTAGAGCTAGCCAGACCTGAGAGCTGCGCCTCTGTTTGCAGGAAAGGGCCCCTGGCACTGAGGGACAGTTTGCAAGAGGCAGCTAAGCCAGGGCTTAACCCAAGCAGCCTGTGACCACCTGGGAGTCCCAAGCCGAGGAAGCTGAGCAAACCAAGGCTCACAACGGCCCGGACGCTCCCTGCCCCCTTTCTAGGTTTTTTTTTCTTCTTATTTTGTTCTTTTCTTCCTTTTCTTTTATTGAATTCCAGCATAAAAACAGATATTATGGTTGAAAGAACTAGTTTAATCAGGACAATTAAAATATAACAAATATAAAACCTGCCGGCATCTTGGTGAAACTAGGTAGGCTTTCAACACTAACCAGTCGCGGATCCCACTCGTCCACTTCCACGGTCTGCCTTCTTGTTTTTCATGAAGACACCCAGAACTCTTCCTGGGGTATTACAGGAGTCTATGGAAGGAAGGGGGCCCGCTAGGGGTGAGCTGAACCAGGATCGGAGCACGCCCTGCTAGTGCAGTCCTACCTCCAGGGCCTATTCTAGCACCCTGCTGAACAAAGTCCTGGAGACAGGATTGGAGCCGCCCTGACTCCCCCGGGGTCGCCGCTGCGTGGAGCCCATGGGCAGGTACTTCCCTTTCGCGGTCCCAGCCTAGGGTCCCGCCCCGCGCCCCAGGCCTGACCCCGCGCGGCTCTGCCCGGGTCGGTTGCGCGGGCCGGGGAGATAAGCGCGCGCCTTTGTTCCTCCCCAGCTGGGTAAACCGCGCGCCCGCCCTTGCCGCGCCCGCGGGGGGGTGTCACCCTGCGTCCCGCCCCTGCGCCGCCCGGGACAATGGGTCGGAGCCGCGCATTGTCAGGCACCGTGTGTACCCGGGGCGGGGCGGCAGGTGCGCGGGCGGCGGAATGCGGGGTCGGCGCGGGGCCGAGCGGCTGGGAAGCCCGCGGGCAGGTGACCCCGGGCCGCTCCATCTCCTGCTGGACGCAGACTCCAGGAGGTGGGAGCCGCGCGCGCCGTGGCGGTGCGGGGCGCGGACCCGAGTCGCTACCGCCGTCCCCGCGAGCCCGCGCCGCACACCTGGCGCTCCCTATAGTGATTTACGAAGTGAAAGTGTTAAACGAGGCCACCAGCTGGAGCCCGGGCCGGCTTTATGCGTTTTATTAGGTGTCCTATTATGGAAAATAAACTTTAATCCGACCATAAAACCCAAATCTGAAAAACATATTCGCCCTTGTAGTCTGAACACTGCGGCATTCTTGGCGCAGGTCACACCTCCGAAGGATTAGTTTTATTGAGGGAGACACAGAGTACGGCGGAACTTTGATACTGGGGGGAGGGAGCATTCTTCTTGGTACCCACACCTTGCGACGCTTCACGGAAGGCTCCCAGCTCCTTCCGTAGGATCCCCATCTCCAAGCCACCTCTCCGGGCCACTTTCCTCCCAGGGGTTCTCACCTAGCTAGCCCTGGGGCTCTACTGACTGATCAGAGGACTCTCTCCGACTGTCCCCGCAACCCTAAAAATAGGGGAAGACTCCAGGGCTCCTTTAACTGGTAACCCTGAGAGGTGTACGGGTGGAACCACCCTGAAGCACAGGGCCGGGCATCGAGCCACACTCAGAGCCACACAGTTCTGCGAGGCTAATGGACAGAGCGACCTGCTTAGCCCTTAATTTGTAAGAGAAAGGAGAAAAGGGCGGGCGGCGGGGGGTGGGGGTGGGGGGATGTAGAATGCCGAGGCTAGGTGTGAAAACGTAAAAAAAAAAAATCTTCATCTCCTTTTTTTTAGATGCGGTCTTGCTAAGCAACCCTCACGGGCCCCTGGCAGTTTTTCTGCCTGAGGCTACAGAATGGTGGGATTATAGGCTTCTGATACCACCGCCATCACCAGCTTCGTCATTTAGACATGGTTCCCCTATGTAGACCCTGGTTCCTATGGGCTGTCCTCTGCAGAGCTGTGGTGATAGGCATGTGCCCCCGCCCCCTCTCACCACCGTTTCTCAGTGTACAGCACAGTAATGTTAACTAAACGCCTCTTCTAGGCACCAGATCTCTAGAACTTTCTCATTTTCCCAAACTGAAGTTGTGTTCCTGTAAACAACTCCACAGACCCTCTCTTCCCACTTCCTGGCAACCACCAGATGACTAAGTCTGAGGGTCTAAAATGATGCCATTGGTGTGGAAAGATTGCCCAGTGGTTAAGAGTACTCTCTGCTCTTGCAGAGGACCTGAGCTTGGTGCCCACACCCACTTAAGGCCTGTAACTCCCACTCCAGGGGATCTGGACAGCTTGCCTCTACCCTCCAGGGGTACCTGCACTTACATGAACATACACAGAGATATTTATACACATTTAAAAAATTAAATGGTGCCTATATATGCGGCTGGTTTACTGCCTCAGGGCACTAGTCTCCAGGACTCATCCATGCTGAGGCATGTGGCAGAGCCTTCCTTCCTTCCTTCCTCCCTCCCTCCCTCCCTCCCTCCCTCCCTCCCTCCCTCCCTCCCTCCCTTCCTCCATAGTGTGAACATTTTGCTCATAGACTCACCTGCACTGGAAGACCTAGCTTGCCCTCAGCTCTTGCCTCTTTTGAATAATAATGCTGTAAAACATGAGCATGCTTATTTCTCCTCCAGAGCTTGCTGTCAGCTCCTTTGGATATTCAGAACTAGCACTGCTGGCCCGTGCGTGGTCTGGTTTAATTTTGCTGCTCTTTGGGTAACAACGGGACTTGAACTCAGGGCCTCATACATAGTAGGCAAGCACTGTACTGCTGAGCTGTGTTCTCGGCCCGGTTTTGATTTTTTTTTTTTTTGAGACACTTCTATATGGTTTTCCACAATGACTGCACCACTTTACACTTCCATCTAGTCGGTACATAAGGGATCAGATTTCTCCACATCCTCACACCAACACTTGTAGTCTTCTGTGTTTGTAATGAGTACATCATCCTAAAGGTTTGACTGGTGTTTCTCCTCCTAGCCATTGGTGTGACTGTTCGAGTCCTTTGTGAGTCTTCAGTTGTGTTATTTTCATTTTTGCTGTGGTTGAATTGTTGTTCTTTATTCTCTATGTTAACTCATTGGGTTGCTGTGTTTCCTGTCTTTTCTAGGTGGACCTTTCTGTTAACTGTGTCCTTCCGTGGCACTGAAGTTCATTGGTGAACTCCAGCTGCCTATTTTTTTGTTTCTCTTGTCGGTGCTATGAGGGGGTCATAAAGTCATAAGTTTCCCTCTGGGCTGGGGAGGGCTAACATGAAAAGAGCAGGCGTATCTCCTCAACTTCGAGTTGCTCTGGGCTTCCAGACCCTGTATTATCAACCTGTGTCTATGGTCTCTCACCGGCCTCAAGGGCGGTAAAGGGTGTAGATTATTTTGGATCTCTCAAGAAATCAGCCATCAGAGTCAGACCTTTAGGTTAATACAGCTGGGCTTCCTGGGAGTCCAGGTCAGCTTTGGGTGGGAGCTCTCTAATCGGATCCAGACCTTACATCACAGCGCAGGGCTGCAGAATCACTCTACAGAAGCACCTTTAGGCAGAAGAGGGACACACCGTAGGCATCAGGCATGAACAGCTGCGGGCTGGGCCACCCTAGGATATCTGAGAATGATACTTGGAATTCGAACTCCGGACATTAGGACGCCCACTGTGTTGACCTGGCTGGCTCTGGTTCTGGGAACCCAATCCTTGGGACTGCAAAGCCATTTTCCATTTTTCTAGCCCCACCATCCTGGCCTGGGGCACAGAGGCTTGGGTGAGGACGGAGGAGAGGCCCAAGGCGGTTCTTGCGGGTGGCGCAGCCAAGTCGGTGACCCTGAGTGGGGGCGCGGCCCTCCCTGAGCGCCAGGAGGCCTCCTGGCAGTTCTTTAGGCGGAATGAATGTGCGCAGTGCCCGGAGTAAGCTAGGATGAGGCAGTGATTATATTTAAATTTGCTATAATTGATTTGGGGAAGAGCTACTGTGACAAGAACGAATTGATCATTAAATTTATTAGCGAGATAAATTCCGCTGCGATTAAGCTGCTGGCTTGAGACACTGAGGCCGCCGGCGGATCTGCGCGCCAAACTAGAGTCTTGCTGCCCTGCTGTACCCGAGTGCGGAGAAACGGAAGGGGGTGGTCTTTGTGGTTGTTTCTTCCTCCAGCTTTCCGCTGGCCTTTGTTCCAGGGGAGCGTCTCTCCCTTGGAGTGGGGGCACCCAGAGTTCCCAGGTCGGTTGTTACCCTTCCATCCCAGGTCCAGGCCTCCCTTTTCTGTTTACCCAGTGTTTAGGGCTCCGAGGCTCTGAGACTGGGATGGCCATCCTCACAGGGAAAATAACCCCCAGATGTGGAGCAAACCTGCGAAGAGATTGCTTCGGGCTGAACCTCGCCAATGTGTTAGAAATTAAAAAGAGATACATGCATCCTTTTTAAAAGGTGGAAAGAAAAAGCATCTGCCTTTTTTCTCTCTCTTTCATTCGCTCCTCTCAGATTTTCCTATTCCCTTTCCTCCAGCCCTTCACTTCCCCCGCCCTGCAAACCCAGTGTCGCCCCCAAAGAGCCTTTGGATCTGAAGGCTGCTGGGATTCCGGTCGATCGCGCGCGCGGCGCTCAGCAGCTGCCCTGCCTGGCTTCCATCCCCACGCCGCCCGGCTTGGGCCGGCTTGGATTTTACGGAAGGAGCCCAGGGTGATAATGAGCTGCCAGGAGGATAT
Source organism: Peromyscus maniculatus bairdii (assembly GCF_049852395.1). Taxonomy (NCBI): domain Eukaryota; kingdom Metazoa; phylum Chordata; class Mammalia; order Rodentia; family Cricetidae; genus Peromyscus; species Peromyscus maniculatus. The sequence continues at coordinate 70,799,563 of NC_134854.1, forward strand.
TAATCTGGCTCGGCTCTGAGATGGAGGAGTGCCCCGCTGGCCCCGCTGTAATCACCCAAATGAAACTCCAGGCCCCTCTGAACTCTCATCAGCTGGGAGGGAGGGCGGGCGGGCAGAAGCAAGGGGAGGGGGCTGCTCGCCCTTACCCAGGTGTGGGAGAGAAAGTGACCGACAGGCGGCAGACACAAGAAAGGGTGACTACAAGGCGTCCCTCTACATCTGGTCTTAGTAGAAAACTGGCCGCCTAGACAGCCAAGCGGGAATGGGGAGCGGGGCACGAACCAGACCCGGTGGACCCAGTATTCCCAGGCCAGAGTCAGAATGCAAAGGCCCAGTGCGCCTAGGGCTGGGCCCGCCCGGCATGTGTGCCGCACATGGTCTAGGGGTGGAATGATTGATGGCGTTCGCTGCGGAGGTTTATTAACCCAGAGCCATTGCAGCCCTGGCATAGAGCATTCTTGCTGCCCGCCGCTTCCTCTCAGAAGACATTTGCACAGATCCAACAAAATCGTTCCTGGCTAGCACAAGGGATATTGTGCTGGCGGAGGGGCCCTGGTCAAAAGGAGAATGCGCTGCATGGCGCCATTAAGCGCTTTTCCGGGAAATGTGCTTGCTTAGCCCCTGCGGTCTCTAGGACCCCAAATGCCACTAACACCTAGTTGTTGGCAGCTTATTCTCCGAAACATTTAAATACTATATGCCCATGCCAATGAAGCTAAAAGATCCAGCAAGTAAATGGGAAATAAACACTGTGTCAAAATCACTCGGCTAAGAGTCACGAACAGCTCAGGGTTGAAGCCAGGCGCGGGTTTATCCTGACACCTGGCCTCTGATATTTTTAGCCACACTTCACACCTGGGCCCCCACCCCCTCCTGCACCTTCAGCCTCCGGAGTCAGGTTCGGTCTTGGGGGCCCAGGCATGGAGGTGGTCCTGACACCCATTCGTCATTCCGACTTTCACCCTTTTCTGATAATCACGAAGTAGGGACCCTAACCATCCCGACAACCAAAACAGCCAGACCCCACAAGATTTGCACTTCCTGGGCTGGTGATGTGGACCAGTAGCAGAGCATTTGCTTAGCTTGCCCAAGGTCCTGGGTTCAATCCTCCTCCTTCCAAAATTAAAGTTCTTTTTTTCACTCGCATCCAGTACAAAACCAATTTATTTTACATTCCATCTCCACCCTGGGGAACGGGGAAGCTAAATAATAATTTAGCATGCATAAGTAGACGTTTCTTTCTTTATATATAAATACAATATACAAAAATACACTACCATTCTGAGATTTTTCAGCAGTCTGAATGTTCATAACATCCACCCCCCCATACATAGGCATAAAACCTTTTTTTCTGTTTTCAGTTCTCAGCAGAATGGTGTCTCCAAAGGAGGTTTCAAGTTTCTAGGTCACTTAACACTGTAGTTTTCCCTTCTCCGATGAGGGAAGAGGCAGGCAGAAGCCACTCCTAGAAGGGGGTCAGTTCTTCTCACAAACACCTCCGGCCAACACAACCCGAAATTAAATTTAAAAGAACGAAAGTTCACCTTGGAGCTCTTCTCTCTCTCTCTCTCTCTCTCTCTCTCTCTCTCTCTCTCTCTCTCTCTCTCTCTCTCTCTCTCTCTCTCTCTCTCTCTTCTTCGAGGGCCCAAATAGGACCCCCCACCCCAGCCCGCACCTGGATGCATGGTCCGGGGACAGGCTGCCAGACTGGCTGCAGGCCACAGGATGGGGTTGGAAACCCACAACCGGGTGGCCATCGTGCGCGTCCCTGCTGCCGAGCTTGAGGCAACTACTGGGGCGGAGGTTGGTGCCCCGGGCCGCCCGGCCTTGGGGGAGGCGAGTCGTCCTCGGATGAGCAGTCAGACGAGGCAGCGTGGGCACCCGCGCCATTGCTGTAGGGGAAGTGGTCGTCCTCATCCTCATCCTCGTCCTCATCCAGGTCACTGTCTCGCAAGTCCCGCAGGCGACGGCCGCTGGCCTTGTCCCCGGACACCGGCGGCCCCAGCAGCTCTTCCTCGGCCTTCTCCTCAGCGCAACCTTTGCCGGCGCCCCCGCCGCCACCCTTTTGCTTCTCGGCCTCCTGCGCAGCCTGTTCTTTGGCCTTTTTGCTGCGTTTCCATTTCATTCGGCGGTTCTGGAACCAAATCTTCACCTGCAGGCACAAGTGTGCGTGAGAAATCCGCCACCTGCATTTCCCCACGAATCCAGAGGGTGTGAGCACTAGGGACCCCTGCCCCCTCGGCCCACCTTAACCCTAGAAGGGGCTTCGCTAGAGGACTGAGAAGCTGATTGGGCAGCGGCTTCTCAATTCCCTCGCCCCTACATCCACTCTACTCATCAGTAACCCCATAGCTGGGCGTGGTACCCCCAACTCCCCAACTGGGAGTGTTTTACTCCATGCCCTTGGTCTTCCGAAGCACCAAGGCAGCTGGCAGGCCTCTAAACTCTCAAATCCGCACCTTTCTAGAGAAAGAACCTCCTAGAATGTGGCCTGAGGGACACCTTCTCCAGAATGGAGAATACAGATTGTTAAATACAGATTCTCGGTCTGTACCCCCAACCTATTGAGTCAAACCTCCAGCGTGGAAACGCTCTGGGTCTTCCTAGAACCTCACCCACTGAGAATTAAAACCCAACCTAAAGGTCAAGAGGCTGGGACCCAGTTCCCCAAATCAGTACCCGCCTGGGCGGTTTCGAGGGACTGGCTGACCGGGGGCGGGGTATCGGTGCGTACCTGGGTCTCTGTGAGCATGAGCGAGGTGGCCACTTCAAAACGCTTGGGCCTCGACAGGTACTTGTTGAGCTTGAACTGGTGTTCCAGCTCCAACAGCTGCTGGCTGGTGAAGGCGGTCCGGGGCCTTCGGCACTTCCCCAAGAGGTTCGACTGCGCCTGGGCTGTAGACCGAAAGGGCGAGAGGCCTTTGTAGGTTTGTCCATTGCCCCTGTTCCAGCCATTGCTGCCCACCCTGCTCCCCCAAGGTCCAGTCTCCAGCGCCCACCCTGCAGACGTGGGTTTCTTTTCAACATCAGTGCCTACTCCCCACGGACCGGAGAACCCACATCTCAGACACCCAGAAGAAGGGGAGGCCTTGTCCCAATAGACAATCTTTTCATTCGAGGGTCGCGATTAAATAGGGTCTGTTGCCTGCTCTCAGGGGCCACCTGTATGAACACTGGTAGGAAGAGGCTTGATCTAAAAGCTTGGGAAGCCGGGCTGGATCAGCAAGAGACCAAAGCGGCCGCCCCTGTTCTCGTGGAGGGCCTTCCTCCACCTCCACCTAGGAAAGCACCCATGCTCTTGGTTCTGCCACCATCTTAAAGCCGAAGAGGAGAAAAGCCGCGTGGGGCCCGAGAGAGAGAGAGAGAGAGAGAGAGAGAGAGAGAGAGAGAGAGAGAGAGAGAGAGAGAGAGAGAGAGAGAGAGAGAACAGAAGCTGGAGTCTAAATAAGCATATTCATCAGAGTGTCTCCGAGTCTGTCTTGACAAGCTCCCTCCTCCTGGAGCAGAGAGCACAGGACTGGAAGCCTGTTCCGACGATTCTCATTACTCAAATGAAAGGCCGAGCTGTGAGTGGATCTGGCTTTCTGTATGTTCCAGGAGATCTGTCCTTTATTTACATAATTTCGCACGGTTACATCACAGAGAATTTTATGACCTCAAAACGAGACTTCCCCTGATTTCCCAGGAGTCCAAAGAGTGTTAGACAATAAAAGAAAGAAAGCAAAGGAAAGAAAGAGGCCAGCCCCTGGCTGGGATGAGCTCAGGCTCCCCTGGGATGGGCAATTTGCTTTATAGGAAGGTCCACGCCCCCTGCTTTAGTTAAACAAGGCTACGAATTCCCAACTTGACAATACATTAGAACTCTAATTAAAACACTGGCTCGGAAGGGATCATTGGGAAATGCCATCCAATGGGTAGAAACAACCAATTAAAGAAAATCAAGTCTGTTTTCCCAGGTGAGAGGGTAGTCCCAGAAATAGAACACTCAGCCACCCTCTGTTGCATTCCTTAGTGCCGGGCAGGGTCTAGGGTTTAGATTCTTTTCTCGATCGATGTAGAACAGGCCATACTTTGAATGCAGCCACCATGAGACACTATGGGCTGGTTGTGCTGGCAAAGGGGTCCCACTTGCAGGGATTTGGAGTGATCATGGGCGCCACAAAAACCTCCTTTTCCCCCCAGAGAGCACTTGGGTCGTCAGGAAACCCAAAGCCATAGAGGTCTGTTGGTGGTGTGACCAGTGATCAGCTCCTCTCTGGGTACCTATGCATCCCAAGCCTAGGAGGTGCGGCCATAATGGACATATATGGGTAGGTTTCCATCTGAAGGGGTTTGCTGAGCTCCTCACCCAGGCTTAGATCCTGCCCAGGACTTACTGGATAAGGGGGACAAAGTCAGAGACTGAGCTGCAGCCCCCCACCTGAGGTTAGTGGAAGCCTTTCCTCTTTGCCGAGATCAACAAGGCTGGCCTTCTTGGAGCCAAGCTGGGAAAAGCCTGGGTGGCTTGAGCAAACAAGTGTTGCTGGCTGGGATTCTCTCACCACCTTGCTACTTCTGCAGTCCTCTGGGGTCCTCGCTTTCTCTGTTTAGTCACAACCACTGCTGCTAGCAGAGGAATCTGAATTCTGGCAAGTGTTTATTTCTGTTTTCTTTTTTGCTTTTTTCCCTCCAGTGCCTGCATCTCCGCAGTCTAAACAAACCCACTCAGACGGAAACAATGGGGTCTCTTTGTTTGGGTGTTGGGCGGCTGACAGGGGAAAGTCATATACATCTTCTGTTCTGGCCAGAATGGAAAGGCAGTTTGCCCTGACCCATGTGAGGCACAGGGCAAGAGTCAGAGCCACTACACAGATGCAAATGCAGCGAGTGCCAGGGAAGTCTGAAAGGTTGTCCTTCTTGGATGGCAGAGAAGATGCTGGGCCTTCTTTGCTCCCACCTTGGACAGGAGCTCCCAAAGGTGCTGGGAACCTGGAATTCCAGGAGGACACTTGCTATGTAGAGTCCCTGCGACCTTCTGTTCAAAACAGACCTCTTGGACATTGTATACAGGAACCCCCACCACACACACACACACACACACACACACACACACACACACACACACACACACACACACACACACACCTTGGCCCTTCGGAGGAAGGCAGAGTCCTGGCAAGGGCCAGAAAAGAGCTTGGACCCTGGCCTTGTAGCCCTGATACTTTAGGAGTCCATGTTCTCCTTAGCTACTTCTGGACCCGGTGATGTGTCTCTTCGTAGCCCATTAGAGCCCCTGGCCAAGTTCATGTTCCCCGTGCTAAGCCCCAGGTATCAGTGATCCTAAAACCTGCCCCATTCGAGGCCCTCTTTGGCTAGCCTTCCCACGCACTTCCTTCTCCAACCTGCAAGTTAATCATTAGGTTTCAGCCTCACACCTCTAACCTCCCTGGTCCATTAAGAGAGAAAGAGAAAGCAAGGCCTGAGCGTGGCCATTTTAATAATTCTCTGCTCCTCTCACGCCGCGCGGCCCACGCGAGGCCTCACAGGCCCGGGGATGAGCTGTGGCGCCTTCGCTGCGCTTGCACAGCTCACTGAGAGGCGAGGGAGAAAGGAAAGGGGTGCGGGAGAGGAAGATGCGCGATGCGAGAACTGCCCCGGTGCTGCGCAGGTACTCACAGCTGAAGTCCGGCATCTTGGGCAGGATCATGCCCGCGGTGGACGCGCGCAGCCACTGGTCCAGCTGGAAGGTGCCGGCACCCAGCTTGATGGGGTCGGCAGGGTGAGCGGGGTGCGCGCCCTGCACCTGAGGGTAGGAGTAGGAAAGCGCAGGGTGCTGGCCCGCCAGCGCAGCCGCTGCCGCCGCCGCCGAGTAACCGTAGACCGGGTGACCGTAAAGAGCCGCTTGTGCTGGGAGGCCAGCGCCGCCCTGCGCGCCCCCCGGGTGCAGCCCCAGTGCCAGGCCGCCGGCAGCGGCAGCAGCGGCGGCGGCAGCAGCGGCGGCGGCGGCACCCGGGTGCGCGTGGTGGTGGGGAGTGCCCGGCCCACCCGCCGCGCCGCCGCCTCCTCCGGCGCCCAGGAATCCCGGCTTGGGCAGCAGAGCGCAGTGCGCAGCCAGCAAGCGCGGGGGTGACGGGCTCTCAGCTCGCAGGCGGTCTCCCGGCGCTGCAGTGGCCTCCGAGGACACTGGGCTGCAGCTGCGGCTTGCCCCGCTACTGGTCCCCCCGCCACCGCTGCCGCCTCGACCGGGGCCAGATGCTGTGGCCGCGAGCGAAGTGACCAAGGCCAGCGGCGCGCTTTGAGTGGAAGCGGCTCGCGGGGGATCCACCGCCAGCAGGGCGTCGATGCGGAAATTTTTGGATTTTTCCATCGGCTCGTTTGGGGCTGACGATCAGTGTCCAGGGGTGGGCGGCGCGGTCGTGTGCGGGCTTGCAGAGACTGAATGTGGCGGTGGCCAGCCCGAGGGCTCGGTATTGTTACTGCGATTATTTGCCAATAATCAAAGTCGCAGCCGTAAACTCAGCCGAGAGCGACCATGATCCAGACGCCTCCTCCTTGTGGTCCTCCGGGCGACTGCGCTCCACTCGCTGGTACAAACTCCCACGCGAGCGCTCCTGCGAGTTTGGATTGGAGAGGCCGGCTCTCTGCTCTCAAGCGCTCAAGCGACCGCGCCGAGGCCGCTGGCGCCTTGGTGGGGACCCGCGCCCCTCCGCACACTTGAAGCTCAGCGCGGTCTGGGATTGGCGCGCGCAGCGGGGGCCCGGGGAGGGGTGTCCGTCCGGCGATTGGCCGAGGGGCGCACCTGTCACGGTCCAGTTTGCCTGCCGCCCCGCCCCTGCGCCCCCAGGTCCTAAGTAGCGGGTGGTGAGCTGCAGTGGTGGGGAAGAGAAGATGGGTGATAGAGTTTAGAGGCTGAATAGAGGCCTGCCGCTCGGTTGGTGCTGAGTAGGTGGCGGGCGCTGGTAACCTTGGGTCTCTCCGAGTGCCCCTGAGTCCCCTAGACACCTTGTTCCACTAGAAGCCGATACCTTATCTTCCTCCAGCTACTTGTGCGCTCTTGCCGGAGTTGTGGACTGTTCTGAACTGGGGAACTAGGTGGTTCCTCACCCTTGATGACCACTGGGGGCTCACACCGGGACCCCGAGCTTAGCATGCTGAAGACCAGAATCTCCCCCCACCTCCCCCACGCCTGCTCCTGAATTTTGGGCGTCTCAAGGTGGCTTGAGTCCCATTCACCAATCCTCTGAAGGTCGAGCCTTCGAATCTGCCCCCGCCCCCAAAGTCTCCTGCGCCGCAGATGTTTGTTGAAGGTTTCCGGTGTGTATAAATATGGTGAGTGAGAGTTTGACACCCACAAATCTTTGTCAGGAGCTCCTCCACCCACCCACCCCCACCAGGGTGGAGAGAGAGCAGACTCACATTGGCTTGAAGGTCGTTCGTTCAGGTGCCAGTGAGCCGGACCTAGGTGACAAAGTTCTCTTGGCGGAGCTTTGCCTCGTGGGCGTTCAGGGGAAAGGCTTTGCGGGGTTCTGCCGAGGGCTGCACCTTCAGACTGCGCCCTCCCCAAGGCTAAGAGAGCCACAATCGGGCTCTCGCCTCCTCCTGCCGGCTGTGTCCAGGAAAATCAGGAGAGGGCTTCCTACTGAGCAAGTTATTAGAGTGTGAATCCAGACCTCATCCTATACACACATCAAATATTTACAGTAAAAGAGCTTCCTTCTAGGTTTTGTTTTGTTTTTAAGTTTAACCAATCAATAAGTAAGTTGGGAAACTCACAGGGCTTTGTCGTTAGCTCCATCCTCAGGTATCTTCCCCAAACAGGAGAGGAAGGTGGGAGGGATTTCCAGGTTCCTGAAGCTTGGCTTCCTAAGCAGGTGAGAAGTTCACAAAGGGTCGGAAGTGGGCCAGGAAGCGGCAAGGGATCCCTAAGACAATCCATGCTGGATGAACTTAAAAGTAGTAGGCAAGGGCCAGATAGTGATGGCACACGCCTTTAATTCCAGTACTGGGGAGGCAAAGGCGGGTGAACCTCTGTAAGTTCGAGGCCAGCCTGGTCTTACAGGACCAGGACAGCCAGGACTGAGAACCCCTGCTGAAAGGAAGGAAGGAAGGGAGGGAGGGAGGGAGGGAGGGAGGGAAGGAGGGAGGGAGGGAGGGAGGGAGGGAGGGAGGGAGGGAGGGAGAGAGGGAGAGAAATAAAGGAAGAAAGAAAAACGTAACAGATAAGGCTGTTTTAAGAGGGTTTTTGTTCATTTGTTTGTTTGTTTGTTTTAGAAAGATAAATATAAGGACTACACTTTTCTCCTCAAGAGTTTTTATTCAGGAGAAATTTGACACAATGGTTCTATTCTGGGTGAGTGGGACTCCTTTTTCATTATGACAGGGTGGTCCTGAGGTGCATAGTCCTGCCTGGAAAGCCGGGAATAGAGCAGGAGCAACTTGGAGTAAACGCCACACAGCTTTGCAAAGTCCGACCGCCAGACACAAAAAGCACCATGTCTACATAGGTGCTGTCTTTAGGTGCTGTCCCTTTGGGGTGATTAAAATGCAGCCCTGCCTCTAAGGCGGAACACTTCTGCTCCATGAATACCTGCTAAGTTCCATGTGCTTTCTGTATCATCTTTAATCTTCGTTATGATGCTACAAGGAGGGTTTGCCATCTTTGTCTTTTAGAGCACAGGTTCAAAGAAACTGTCTGATTTTGGGGGGCCACACCTGCTGCCCATGAAGCTTCTCATCTATATTTGTCCTGGTTCCTCATCTCATCTGATGCTGTGAGTAAGATGCGTTAAAGGAGAACGGAGATTCCTGACACTTCTCCCGCGGAGGAAGGCCAACTCAGGCAAGCAAGGATGCTGGGCTACTCCTTCCTCCCCAGATGCAGCTTCTTCTAGGTGAGAGTAAGTTGACTGGTCCCAAAAGGAATTATTCAAGATGGAAGAGGATGACTGCAGATGAGATTCCCCTGAGGTGGACCTCAGTGGACCCGCATCCTCTCGGGCCAGCAGCACCAGAGTTGTTTTTGTTGATGAGGGGGTGTTAGGTCTGTTGAGTTTAGGCACAGGTTTCCTCAGTTAAATCATCCTAATAGAAGAATTCATTGCCTGTTTGTTGTGTAAGTGATGTGCTCCAAAAGCCTGTAAACCCTTTCCTCCTGTCCACTGTCTGGAGTTTGAGAACCCATAAGGCCATAACCCTACCAGTCCCCCACCACCTGTGGGCTGAGAGAGACACTACCAAGAGCCTCTTTGGTGAAGGGGGAACTTCGAGTGCCAGACTTGATGGATTTATTTCTTTGTCTGGCCAAGTGGGGGTCTCGGGCCAAACAGACTCTCTGAAGTCAACGGGCTTGAACGTGATCATATCTTCTGCTTCTGTTTGAGAATAAGTTAATGCACATTGGCGGTGCCCGGTAAGTTGTTCGCTGAGAGGCAGAAGTGAGGAGAAATGACTGGGAGTTATCTGGAACTGGGATCTTTGTGTGTTTTACAATGTGTGAAGTGAGCATGCTGGGTCTCTTCCTGTTCCCAGTGTCTATTGACCCAGCCCAGCTGGCTTTGGGGCAGCCTGGGACTGAGCTGGCGGCTTACTAGAGGCTGGAGGAGAGATCAAAGGTCTGGCCCCAGCCGCGTTCCCAGCCCTGTGCCTCCAGGTAGCCCCCTTCTCCAGCGTCCCCAGGGACCTAAGGAGGCTTTGGGGGAGCAGGGAGGAAGAACTCCCTTGCCTAAAGGAGGCTAGGATTAAAGTCCCAGAGTACCTTTAATCCGTTGGTTCCCAGTCATTTTCTCTCCTTGCCCAGCCAGGATCTCTTTCTTGGGTCTTGTAGTAAGTTGCTGAATATAGCTTTCAATTAAGCCGCTTCTCATTACTGAAAAAGGAGAGTGCTGATTTATATAAACAGCCACGAAAGAATAAGATGTTGGGGGGGCTGAATGATGTTTGCAGTGGTTCCACAGCACAGAGCTTTAGAGTGGGTACAGCACCTGCAGGGGACCCCGGTTGGGTTCTCAGCATCCACTCACACTCACAACCACCTGCAACTCCCGCCCCAGGAGATTGCACTCCCTCGTATGGCCTCCTCAGGTACCTGTACTCATGTATGCATACCCACAAATAGACACAAACATGCACACAATTAACACATGAAAAGAAAACCTTTAAAGAAAGATGTTATAATCTATGTCTTTTACACCTGGAATTATACAAGAACTCAGGACAAAATGTACATGTGCCCAAGTTCACAGGAGTCAGGCCAGCATGGATTCTTTCACAAGTCACTTACTCATTTGGGTCCCTCCCTGTGGAATGCGGCAGGTACAATATACAATAGCCATTAACAAGAAGACTAGGAGCGTGGAGGCCTGGCTGGGAGAGTGGATAGAAGGCAGCCCTCCCTGACCTCCCTCCTCACACCTGCCACCTTTCTGGCTGTTTCCAGAAATGAAACAAGGGACCACCTACCCTTAGCCTCATGGAGAAAGGCCCACGAAGATTGACTTCTCAGCCCTATTGAACCTTCATGGGAGTTAACTCAGTTCAATTTCAGATCAACATTTTAAGGCTTCCTTTCAGGAAAAGGCTGGAGGATGTGGTGTGGTCACCCAGAGCCAGGACTCAAGCCCATGGTGGTGGTGGTGGTGGTGGTGGTGGTGGTGATGGTGGTGGTGGTGGTGTTTTTCCAGGCTATATAAGCTCAGGAGGACATCAAGCAAGCAGGGAGAGAGCTGGACCTGGAGGGAGAAAGACCAACCTCCTTGGGGCCTGGCTGACATCAGTGTTTAGAATTTCCCTGGTGACATACCCCCTGGCTGAGGGACTCACAGACTCCAGTGGAGAGCCTGGGGTCACTGGAAGGTGAGATCAGGAAAAGGGAAGTCTAGTGAGTTCTCCACACTCATCACACCCCTGCAGAGCCTAAGGACCAAAGGTATCATCAATTCCTTTACCACCATCCTTTGATCTACCGACCTCTTCTCTGACTCCTCTCCTCCTCAGCCCCCATCCCCAGTTCAGCTTTTAAAGGAGTGATTTTTCAAAAGTGGCTCAGAAGACAGGGATGTTCCAACCTGAGGTGAACTGCTCTTGCCAAGGACACTAGCCAGTCCTTTTCTTTGCCAGGCCCCTCCTCTGCCTCTCCCAGCACACCTGGATTTCCTTCCACCCTTTTTGGAAGGCATCCTCCACCCTCTCCTTCCCTATGTTGAAGCATACACTGTCTGGACCAGCTGGAACCCAAGCCCACCCCCAGGCCATCCAGTCTCACTGGCTGTCCTTCTCTACCGGCCCCATTCCTCACAAAAAGAAAAAAGAAAGAAAGGAAGGAAGGAAGAAAGAAAGAAAAGAAAAGAGAAAAAGAGAAGACAAAGAAAGAAATACAGTCCAAACCTGGGCCATAAGGGGTGTGGGGAGAAAGACGGTGGGGTGGAAACTCACAAAATCCCAGCAACATATTGGTATTCTGTGTTTGGAAATTGACTCCAGATACCAAGTTGTGTTTTGTTGTTTGGATGGTTGTTTCTCAATGCCCTAGAACATGAAGAAGAGCCTGAGCTCAGCCCTGCACTGGGTTCTTTCTGACCCAGGAAGTCAAAAGCATTTTCAATTTCCCTTACACATCCTAGAAGCCACGGGTCTGGGTAATAAAGAAAAACATGGCTAAGAGGGGTTGCCTCGGTTCTTTTCATCAGCTAGGGGCGGGGACAGCATCCTTAGAAGAAATGAGATACTTCCCAGGAAACCTGTGGTTTTGCTCCAGGATCTCATCTCATTTTAGAGCAGATTGATTATGGAGGAACTTTATACCAAGTGGGCTGTGCAGCCTTGACCCCGTCTGTCTCCGCTACCACCCACCTGCAGGGCTGGGTGAGGATCTGTTCTGGGGTGCAGAGCAATGCACTTCATGATAACCCAGCTTCCCATCACCAGTGTGAAACATGTTTAGGAGAGGAGACTTGGCGCGGTTAAGGCTCCAGGTACTGTTCCTGAGGGCACTCCCACACCTTTCTAAGCCACCTGTCTGCCCCTGGTCAGGCAGAGGAGAAAGTTACACTGCTAGATGCTAGCAACACTGAGGTCCCAGAAACAAAGTTTACAAACACTGGCAAACAATACAATGCATGCTTTAAAAGTATTTAAAAAAAAAAAGCAACAAAAAACTGTCTCTGCCTGGCCTGTCATCACCAACCTATGTGATGCTGGCGTGGATCAAACACCCAGGGAAGAAACCCAGATACACAAACACAGATGTTGCCTGGGAACATTTTAATGCCTGGGTGAGTGAATTTTTTAGTGTGTTCTGACTTGAAATTATGGTGAATCAGGGCGTACTAATGCCCAAGTCTACAGCAGATAATGGCAGGAAGTCCTGGCTAATTGGTCTATTCACTACTTGCTGAGGTGGCGGATGCTGAGGCTGCAGGAGGCAGAGTGAGGACAAGGAGGAGGGGCAGGGATGCTGAGCCTCCTCCTGTGCTGCATCTCCGAGCTGGGGAGGGGCAGGTGGGAGTGGGGGCTGTTTGCCAGCACAGGCAGCTACGGCCAGGATCAGGTTCACCTCAACCCTACCAATGCCTTCCAGACACAGAGACCCCAGAAGGGGTCTCCTGCCAGAAGGACCCAGCTGGGTTTCCCCAGAAGCTCTTCCTAAATGTTGCCTTTCTTAGGGCAGTGGTCTCACAAACCTGTGGAAGGAATGCACCTGTGCCCCCATTCTGCAGATGGACAAACCAAGCTCCATCTTGTTCTGTGTTCTTTGCTTAAGAAACCCAGAATAAAGTCCCCAGGCTCTGGCTTTGAGGTCTGCACTAGGTTTGGTCCACAATATGGGTCAGTGCATTTGGTTGTTAGAATCTCCTTGTTTCCTAATTATTATAATTCCTCCTCCACCACTCCACCACCCTGCCTTTGCTGGTCTGGTTTATACCTGTGGAGTAGAGCCACATCAGAGATGCCAGATTGCCTTTGCTGGTCCTATTCCCCTTTGGGGAGGGTGTCCTTTCTTTCCTCTGCTCACAACTGTTCTTGCAGAGACCAGCAGGGAGGGAGAAAGACCCACCCTCTCCCCCCCCCCCCCCCCCCCCCCGGCTCTCTCCAGTGTCTTTGGGGCCCTGTGCTGCGGGCAAGATAATTTGGCTAATGAACTCGTTAAAGGGCCCCTGGTGACCCGCCCTGGCCTCCCCTTGGCCCATCTGGGAAATTCCGCTGAAAGGCTGAGAGCGCTCTGTAGTTTCGCTGCCGTCTGTCACTGCAGGAGGCGCGAAGTGGTGACTCTAGGCCCCTTACATTAAAATAATTACCCAACGGAACAGGTGGCCCACTCCCGGCGCCCAGCCGCATCTGGGCCTGGAACTGAGGCTGCCAGGGAGAGAGAACGGCCCGCCCAGGGGAGGGCAGGTCAGACTGGAGCCAGGGAGGGCGGAGAAGGGCCTTCGTAGGCCTGTGGATCCCTGGACACCCGGCAGCTGGGTGGCCAAGGCCTTGGGAGAGGGAGGCAGCTTGCGCAGCCACCCACTGTCACTGTTTGCTGGTGCCAGAATGGAACCTCTTGCTCTCATCTGACTCCGAGGCTGGTGTGCATTTCTGCGCTGAGTCTTACACCCGGGAGGTGCGCGCGCGCGGGGGGGGGGGGACCCGCAGTAGAGGGCGCCCGCTACCCCAGCATCCCAGCGGGAAACTGGAGACCCGCAGCTCAGGTAGCATGGCTGAGCGTGTGTCCATGTGCACTGAGTGAGCATGCACTGAAAGCCTGGGCGCATGTGTGCAAGGTGGCGTCCTGTTCTGGAGTTCACGCAGAGACTGCAAAGGGAGTTGAAGAGGTTCCCCTGCAGTGTAGCTAAAGGAGCGGCGCAGCCCCGGCGAGAGGCCAAGCCTATTGCCAAAAACACGTATTACACTGCGACATTCTGTAAATGAGATAATGATACATAAACCCGATGATCGATGTGACGGGCCTGGATGTCTTCTCTAAATTAGCTGCTCACATCGACTGCTAATAATGTGAGTTTATGAAAGCAATTTCGGTTCAAACGGCGAGAGGGTCTTCTTACTCTAATCAGCCTGCCTGGCTAATGGACGAGGGGGTCAGGCTGAGCGTTATTGACACGCCCGTGCCCTTAACCTGTTTCCCAATAAAGCTGATTAGTTTTTGTCAATTCATCAGCTAACCACTCTGGCTGGAACCGCATCAAAGCCGTATTTGTTCAACGGAATCAACAAGTCACAGATCAGCACCGTTCAGGGGCCGAGCTGGTCAGGACCTGCCTTAGGGAAGAATGTCCATGAGGCATTCCTCTTGAGCTGGAGAACCCTAAAATGAGTAGGGCAGAAATGCAGTCTGGAGGCTTCCTTCCATTCTCTGCCTTGGACTTGCCCGGGACTACACTGGACAGATCTGAAAAGAGGGTACTCTAAATTCAAGTTGGGCCAGGCCACCTTCTGACAGGGTAGAGCCTGGAGGGGATGTGTGAAGTGGGAAACAGAGGAGGTGTGGTTCTGGGGATGCTCGTGGTCAGGAGAATGGGAAGGGTTGGATATAGGATGTCAGGTCTCTTAGGCAGGTGGAAGACCCGCCTGTCTGCAGCACGCTGACCTCCTCACTTCTGCTCCAGGACAAGGGAGGACCCCTGTGACTGAATTTTCCGGGAGAAGGAGCCAGACCAGTGGAGGCTTCAGTTAGATGAGAACGCCCCTGGCAGGTGTGAAGTGCCCCCTCAGCCGGTGCTGCTGGTGTGCTGGTCTGGGCAGGGAGGAGGGCATGGCTCCCAGGCTCCCTCAGCTCTCCCCACAACTTGACTGAGTCCAATGAGGTGACCTCTAGCTCTGCCCCTTGGATGAAAAAAGGAAAATGTGCACTGTCCCTTTAAGCCCCCAGTCAGGGCTGCCTCCAGGGCCCCATCCCCCTTCAATTTAATTTCATTAAAACAGAGCATGAATATTTCTATTAAACCTAAAATGAAATATGAAGCCATTTAGACTCTGCCTGCACCAATCACCCAGATTTATGACTTTTATTCATCACATCAAGAGCTTGGAAAAATGAATTTTCTTCACCCAGGAAGGAAATAAAACCTCAGGCTTGGTCATTTCCAGAAAGCTGTTAATTTGACCATGTGGTAATTACTTTCACAATTAACTAAAATACAAATCAACTTGACAAATTGGGCTAGTTTATATATTAATTAGCCCGCTTAAATTTATTCATTATGAAAAGACAATTTAAGGGGACCTGCAGTGTCTGTTTTATTGCAATAAATTATTGTAAGGAAATGGGACTAATAAAACATCATAATATTTAAGGATATAGTACACGCGTGGGGGTGTGCTTTATTGACAATTTCATTTTCCAATTAGTAATTTTGTTGTAATATATCTGCGAACCCGGGACTCCTGGGCAGGGAGACAGGATCCCCCAGGTCCGGGGCGGTCAGAGTGGCGGGTCGAAGCCGCGGGAGCGAAGGCTAGGTCCAGCGGCAAGCTGCGGGGCGGGCAAGTTGGCTCCCAAGCAGGCACTGGGGTGCAGCGAGCAAGTCTTGGATGCAACGGACCCAGGGCGGGATGCGGCGCCGCGCCCCGCGGGGTCCTCCCCCCCACAGGTCGCGGGTCTGATTTAATAGAATGTCGATAGAATCATTCGATGCCTTTTAGCTTGTGATCTTTATAAATGTCCCTCTATTAAATTAGAAAATGATTCTCTTCTCGTTTAATTGTATTCTTTCGTTTCTTATTTCCAATTAATTAGTCCTATCGACGTTGCAATATTTTAAGCGACTTGAGTCCGTTTCCAGTTAGAATATATGGGTCAACGCATTCAGTTTTATACTCGACAGAACTATATAATGTGGGTTTTAACTACTCGTCCCCATCTGTCTTAACCACCTGGCCGCCTTGGGTCTCCTTCCTGGGGTCGGTGGGCCCTCGCGGCCCCTGCCTGCTCCCCTGCTCCTCCGGCAGGCACTCTTCAGTCCCAAAGACCAGTTGGCAGGGCCTTTGTTTGAGATTATTTGTTTTAAACGCGTCCAGCCCAGTGGGTCCCGGACAAGCAGACCTGTAGAGAGTACCAGCAAGGGTGTGGTTCAATATCTGAGGGCTTACGTTCACCCAAAGAGAGGAAAGATGAGGATTCTGGGCGGTGGTGGTGCTTGCCTACTCGTGCCCTCTTGGCCCTTTCTTTACACAGGGTTGCACTTTATAAGCCTGGCTAGCCTGCAACTCCAGGCTACATAGTCCAGGCTCACCTCGAACGTTGTTCCTGTCTTTCTGCCTCTGCTTTGGGGTTACAAGTATGTGCCACCATTTCTGCTCATAAAGCTACTTTTAAGTATATGGCGTTGGACCCCCCCCCCTTTTTCTCTGTCCTGTCCCTTTACCTTTGCTGTGGTGGGGCATACATACACTTAAGACCCTCAACAGCGCCGGGACCCACAGACACCAGCCGCCTACAGTTAATGATTCCTCCTAGTCCAATTGCACAGGTTCCTCCAACTTCTTTTGAGCTGGCGCCGCTTCCTCAGCACTCCACACACCACGCACACGCGTGGCAGCGCGGTAATTTAGGATGCGGGTCTCTGAGGACTGCCTACCCGCAGCCGGCAGCCCAGCAGTCCCACAGCCCTGCTGTATGTCAGGTGGCAGGGAGATGGGGCGCATTTTCCCTGTTTGGGCAGTGTGGGGCTCGGGGTGTGGCATCTGCCAAACCAGAGACCAAAGCCTCTTTTCTCCACACCTGGAGGGGAATGGAGTTAGAAAAATGTCTACTTTGGGTTAGGATTCACCCCTCACATCCCCTCAGCTTCTTTCTTACTAGAGTCAGAAGAACTACCTAAACCGCATGGCCTGTCACCCAGATTTGCATCTGCAAAAGCCATGCTTCTTTCTAAGGTCTATGTCCCAAAACGAGGGGAGGGTGTGTCTAAGGACCCACTGAGGATCCAGGAAGGTGTCACCTCTCCCTCAGCAACAGCCATATGACAGATGGCTTCCTGTCCTTATTTCTGCTGCTGGTCACAGGGCCGGCTGACTGGCTGGGGGATTTACCATTCAAAATCTGCCTGTTCCAAGCCTCTTGACAAACCAGATAAAAGAAGGTAAGTGGCCTCCCTCCAGTCCTAGATCTCTTTCCTGAGGTACCTGGGTGCTCCTTCCACAAACAGTAGGGGTGGGGTGTGTGTGTGTGTGTGTGTGCCTGTGTGTATTCTCTACAATCACATTTTTAAAGAGGAGGTGGACTCAGGTCTGCTGGAGCCGGAGCTCCTTGCTTTAGTGCTGACAGAGTGAGTCTTCTCAGGAGTCTCCAGCGCTGACCTCTAGCAGGCAGCTTTCCCTAAGAACTTTCCAACATCCCCTTAATCCTCCCTCCATCCACTGGAAAAGTGCCCTCTCCTTAGCTCCACTTCTTAGGCACTTTCTGGGATTGTCCCAAAGGGGATAGTAAATTCGGCAACTCCAGAGCACCAGCTGACCACCATCTGCACCTCCCAGCCCCCCCCAGCAGTTCCTCTGACACCCTGGACCAGAGCTGGGCCAAGCGACTGCTTCTCATCTGGATGCTCAGTCTGAACGCGATCAGAGCCTTTGCCTGAGACAGGCTGGAGCTGGTTGCATCGCTCACTTCCTAAAGCATAGCAGAGCCACCTTCCTGCCGCTGGCTATTCATCTGCAGCACCTCAGCGGTCCCTCCCTGCTCCAAGTCACCTTTGCTGTACTCTTTCTGCTCTCTTGGACACAGCTAGGCTGTTTAACATGCTCTAAGCCAGAAAGAGTTTTTAAGGTTCTTAAGGTTCTTTGTGTTTAATTTTAAGAGACAGGGCAGTAGTTTAAATGCCATTTTTGGGCTGGTGGAATTTAAAGCCTTTTGGAAGAGGACGTGTGTGTGTGTGTGTGTGTGTGTGTGTGTGTGTGTGTGTGTGTGTGTAAAAGAGGGACCAGAACCAGGGATAGAATGAGGAAGGAAGCAGTGCTTTTGGAAGAGCCAAACACAGAGCTGGGTGTTTATCTGTGATGGGGGTCAGGGGATGGTGTCATAGAAACTACTCCCAGCATGCATCGGAAGGCAACACTGGATCATCTTCCATTTATGTCTGCCAGTCTACTCTTGGTTGTCTCCTTGCTTGCCACATTACCTAACTGGCCAATCGGCTTTATATCTTTGGGTTTCAATTTCATCATTATGAGATTTTTATTTTGCCATCTCCAGAGTCATTTTGACAGCTATAAAATAATCAAATGTAAAGGAAGCACTTTCATTTGTGTTTTTAAAAATATATGGCAGAAGCTCACGGAGAAAAGGAGGTTTAAACTGGCTGGGAGTCCTTTTTAAATTCATTTTTAATTGCTTCATTTTATTTTTGTTTTGTTTTGTTTTTTGTTTTCAAGATGGGGTTTCTCTGTGTAATAGTCTTAACTGTCCTGGAACTCGCTTTGTAGACCCAGTTGGCCCCAAACTCACAGGTAGCCAACCTGCCTCCAGTGCTAGGATTGAAGGCATGGACCACCACACCCAGCTTTACTTTTAATTTTTTAGACACTTATTTTGTCTTACCTGTATTCCAGTGCTTTGCCTGAATATTTGTATTTGCACCAGAAGGTCTTTGGACCTCCTGAAGCCGATGGTTGTGAGCCTCTGTTGGGAGCCAAACTCTGTCTTCTGAGCTGCTGAGCTGGCTCTCCAGCTCCTGGCTGAGAAGCGGAGATTAGTGTGACTAGCGCATTCGACCTCAGCCCCATCTTATAGCCGAGGAGACAGATTTGCTTCATTTCCTCCCCAAATGCACATCTAGCAAGTGGTTTGAACCACTTGGAAGGGAGCTGTTACACTGAAACGCTGTCTCAAAAAAAACAAAACAATTAAAAATAAATTTAAAAGGCCTCCCAGCCAGTTTAAACCACCCCTTCTCCATGAGCTACTGCCAGATTTTTTAAAAACCACATTGAAGCTGGCGGTGGTGGTAGTGGTGGTGGCGCACAGCTTTAATCCCAGCACTTGGGAGGCAGAGGCAGGGGGATCTCTGTGAGTTCAAAACCAGCCTGGTCTATAGAGCAAGTTCCAGGACAGCCAGGACTGTTACATAGAGAAACCCTGTCTGGAAAAACAAAAACAAAAACAAACAAACAAAAACCACAAATGAAAGTGCTTCCCTTACAGCCAGAGTTTGAGCCCAGTCTGTTCTGATCGCAGGCCATCTTGGTCCAGGTCCTGCAATGGCTGGGTACTCACGGTACACTTTGCACAGGAGAGGTGTGACCTGTGACCTCTGACCTGTAAACTGGACACTTCGTGCCCTTTTCCTGAAGACCAATTCCAGCTGCCTCTAGGATTTGAGCTTCAGTCTTTGTCATTCAAGAGTTACAGCTCTGACAAGGTGTAGCTCAGCTGACAGAGTATTTGCACACCTTGCGTGAACACAAGAACACAGTGTTCAGCCCAAGGTTTACTTAGGCATGGTCCACACCTATAATCCCAGAATGAGGGGACTGGGGGGGTCAGGGAGAAAGATTCCAGCAAACAGATGCAGCTGCAGAAATAGGATTTAAAACTCACCCTGCAACCCTTGATGAAATAATGGCTGTAGGCAAACAGGGAGGAGAATGCACCCTCCTCCTTAATTAAAAAAAAAAAAAAAAAAGCTGCAGCTTAACCACCTGTGTATTTGCAACACTCGATGGCACCGAGTGGTGGGAGAGGAAGAGGGTCTGGCTGGACACCCCACTGCACCAGGCGGCTGGGAGAAGGAGTCTGGATAGCCATTTATACACAAGCCAGTGAAGCGGGAGAGGATGAACAGCAGGCAGGGGAGGAGGGCCCGGAGGAGACCATGGAGGAAGACAATCACTGGATGGATGCAACTTCTGAAAGACACATTTTTAAACAGAAATTCAATTAAAGATTAAGATGTAAAAATCCAAAATGCAGATTATAGAAAATTAGCCAGAAGAATGGAGATGATAATCAAAAGAGGAAAATAAGGGTTTTAAAGGAATAATTGACAAAACCCACAAAATAGGAGTGAACAATATAGTTTAGTGTGTATATATGTTATAAAATATCACAATCAAGCCAGTCAATGCATCCATATGTGTGTGTGTGTGTGTGTGTGTGTGTGTGTGTGTGTGTGTGTGTGTGCATACATGTGTGTACTGAGGACATTTAGGATCTTCCTTCTTAACAAATGCCGAGCAGATTGTACTTGGTTAACTGAAATCACCACGCTGTACTTCACCTCTCTGGAATCCATCCATTCTGTTGAATTTGAAGTCTATACCCTCAGACCGGGATCTTGCAGTACAACCAACATTCCACTCTCAGTCTGTCTAGATTCTGTGGGTGAGTCTTCCTCTGTGTGACTTTCCTGACTGTCTTGAAGCTTTATTCATTCTAGATGAAGGGTAGGATGGATTTCCTTCTGTTCATGGCTGAATAAGATCCAGCAGTGCGCTCTGCCATCCGCTGTTGGGTTTGCTGTGCTGTGGCTGTTCTGAATAGTTTTACAGTGGACACAGGAGCGGGGAGACCACGCTAAGATGTCGGGGTGATTCCTTTCGGGAACATGCTCCTAAGCAATGCTGCTGGGTCCCGTGGCAGTTCTATTTCTAGGTTGTTGAGGCATCTTCTTGTCCTTCATCCTACAGCAGTAATTTAGAGGTGCGCATCCACATCCTTCCCAACACTGGCCTCCTGGCCTGATAGCAGCCTTTCTAGAGGGTGTTTTTGACCCGTGTCTCATTGAAGGTTTGGGAGGGTGAGCACTTTTTTTTTCTGTTCTTGTTGGCCATTTGTGTTTGCGGTGGGAAGGTATCTGTTCGGGTCTTCTGTCTACTCACAGATGTTTTCTCTCATCATATAGCAGCCTTTCACTGTGGTGCTTCCTCTGCTTGCCGAGTCTCTCCAATTTGATGGGATTCCATTTGTCTATTTCTTTTGTATTTATTGCTTATACTTTTATTTTTTAAAGATTTGTTTAAATTTTTTTGTTTTGTTTTGATTTTTGTTTTGTTTTTTCGAGACAGGGTTTCTCTGTGTAGCTTTGCGCCTTTCCTGGGACTCACTTGGTAGCCCAGGCTGGCCTTGAACTCACAGAGATCCACCTGGCTCTGCCTCCTGAGTGCTGTGATTAAAGGCGTGCGCCACCACTGCCTGGCTAAATTTTTTTGTGTGTATGAGTGTTATGCCTACATACTGCATGAGTGTCTAGTGACCTCAGAGCCAGAGGAGGGCGACAGATTCCCTGGGACCAGAGTTACAGACAGCTTTAAGCTGCCATGCAGTTGCTAGGAACCAAACCTGGGTCCTCTCAAAGAGCAGTCAGTGCTCTTAACCACCAAGTCATCGCTCAAGTCCTCCTATACTTTTAGATAAACATTTTAAAACAAAAAACCATTTCCAAGACTGGTTTCAAGGAGCTTTCCTTGGGGCTGGAGAAACAGTTCAGCAATTAAGAGAAACGGCTCTTCTTTCAGAGGACCTGGATTTGATTCCCAACACCCACATGGCAGCTTACAACCGCCTGTAACTCTAGTTCCAAGGGATCCAGTGTTATCTTCTGGCCTCTATGGGCACCAGGCACACATGTGGTACACACACACACACACATGCACACGCGCGCGCGCACACACACACGGAGACAAAATATTCATACATATAAACTAAATTTTAAAAAGAAGAGGAGGTTTTCTCTAAGAATTTTACAGCTATAGGTCTTACATTTAAGTTTCTAGAATATTTCAAGTTAATTTTTGTGGGGTGTTGATGGTAAGGACCCTGTTTCACTCTTCTACTTAGAGATACCCAGTTTCCCCAACACTGCCCTTTCCAAGGCCTGTATCTTGACACCCTTGTCAGATACAGGTAGACATATAGACACAAGGGTTTATTTCTGGGTCCTTGATTCTGTTCCATAGGTCTACATGTCTAATGGTAGACTGTACCATACTGTTTTGATTACTGTAGCTTCCTAATGTAACATGAAATCAGAGTGTGATTGTTATGAACTTGTACTCGTGGGGGATCCCCAGCTGGCCGGGCCAGGATATCCCACGCTTGCAGGGAAACATGCTGGCATGCTGGGCAGATGCAGTAGCAAGACTGGCAGGCGACCCAAGCCATGTGGGCATGGAGTCAGGGCAGCAGTGGACAGTCATTCATAACCCAGATCCTGCATCTGTGTGAAATGGTTTACTATAATAGAGAGATGAAGAGAAAGATAGGAAAGAGGGAGAGAGGAAGAGAGAGAGGGTGCAGAGGGTGCACACCTCATAGGAGGAAAAGTTGAAGAGAGAGAGGAAGGGGAGAAGTTTTTCCTTAAAATGAGGTTTTTATGTCAGGACGCAGGGCGGTGCCCAAGGGTTTCCAAGGGGTGGGTCAGAATATTAACAGTGATGCCCGCTGTTCTTTGGTTATTTGAGGTTTGTTGTAGTTACATGGGAATTTCAGGATTTTCCTTCCTTCCTTCCTTCTTTCCTTCCTTCCTTCCTTCCTTCCTTCCTTCCTTCCTTCCTTCCTTCCTTCCTTCCTTCCTTCCTTCGTTTTGTTTTTCTGTGACTTTTTGTTTGTTTAAAATATTTTAGGTTTGTTTATCTTTCATGTGAAGGAGTGTTTTGCCTTTATCTATGTATGCATACTAACTGCATGCATGTCTGGTCCCTGCAGAGGCCAGGAGTGGGTCTAAGAACACCTGAAACTGGAGTTATGGATGGTTGTTTACCACCACGTGGGTGCTGAGAACTGGATCCAGGTCCTCAGCAAGAGCAACAGATGCTCTAACCACTGAGATACTTCTCCAGCCCCCATTGGTTAGTTTTTGAGACAGGCTCTCCTTCTGCAGCCCAAGCTGGACTGGAATTCATTATGTAATCCAGGCTAGCCTTGAACACTGGACGGTGTTTCTTCCTCAGACTCACAATATCTGAGATTACAAGCATGAGCCACTATACCCACTTTAATTTTTTTCTACTTTTGTGAAATCCACCCCTATAATTCTGCATTGAATCTGCAGCTCTCTCTGGGCAGTTAGATGTTTTTCAGCAGGAATTCAGATCCATGAACTCGATCCTTCTCCCTATGACCTTTGCCTTACTGTTTGTAGCCTTCTTCCATTTCTCTCATCAGTGGTTTACACGCTTCTTCTTCTTCTCCTCCTCTTCCTCCTTCTTCTCCTTTCTTCTGTGGGTTTTTTTTTTAAAGACAGCATCTCTCTGTGTATTTTTGGCTGTTCTGGAACTCGATATGTAGACCAGGCTGGCCTTGACCTCACAAAGATCTGCCTCTATCTCCTGAGTGTGAGACTATGCCTGGTTATTTTCTTCTTTTTGCTACTAGTACAGATGGGGTTGTTTTAAATGCATGACTGTATATACAGACGCTGCCAATCATTTACATTTTTATTACATTTTTTTGTGTATCGAGTGTGTGAGTGTGAGAGTGTGTGTGTGAGGGTATCCTCAAATCAAACTCAGAGATCCGCCTGCCTCTGCCTCCTGCGTGCTGGGATTAAAGGTGTGCACCACCACCGCCCAGCTTGGAAGTCTATTTTTCTTACACTAATTCTAATTTGATTGTGATGCTCTTTGGAGCTCTGGGCTTCTTCCTCCTCCTCCTCCTCCTCCTCCTCCTCCTCCTCCTCCTCCTCCTCCTCCTTCTTCTTCTTTTCTCTCTCTCTCTCTCTCTCCCCTTCCTTCCTTTCTTCCTTTCTTTCCTTTTCTGGTTTTTCAAGAAAGGGTTTCTCTGTGTAACAGCCCTAGCTGTCCTGGAACTTATTTTGTTGACCAGGCTGGCCTTGAACTCGCATAAATCCATCTGCCTCTGCCTCCCAAGTGCTGGGTTTAAAGGTGCGTGCCACCACATGCCCAGTAGAGCTCTGGATTTCTAAAGTGAGTTGGAGGATGCTTCTTAAAGAGACATTAAGAATTTTTATTTAATTATTTTATGTATATGATTGTTTTGCATATGTGTGTGTGTTGCCTGGAAAAGCCAAAGAAGGCCTAGGATCCCCGGGACTGAAGTTACAGAAGGCTGTAAGCTGCCATGTGGGGACTGGGAACTGCTATGTCAATTCTCCAATCCCAAAGAGACATTTAAAACAAAACAAAACACATTATTGTGTATGTGTGTGTGAATGTAGTGTATGTACACATTCGCAGTTGCACCCTCCTGTGCATGGGCAGTGGCCGGATGAGGACATCAGATGTCCTGTTCTGTCACCCTCTGCCTTTATTCTCTTGAGACAGGGCCTCTCACTGAACTTGGAGATAGGCTGGTGGACAGCAAGCCCAGTGACTTTCCTGTCTTTGGTCTTTGTCCGCACAGAACTGGGGTTACAGATCACAGCCATACCCAGCTCTCTCTCTCTCTCTCTCTCTCTCTCTCTCTCTCTCTCTCTCTCTCTCTCTCTCTCTCTCTCTCTCTCTCTCTGTGTGTGTGTGTGTGTGTGTGTGTGTGTGTGTGTGTGTGTGTGTATTTCGGTTGGAGTCTCTGGTCGAGTGTCATGGACTCAGGAAGGGGCAGCCTTTCCAGTCCCTTCCCACAGCATCCAGGTAAGTGTGCATGAAGGAGACGGATCCTGAGGAGTGGACACTCCAGAACTGACTTAGATGAGAGCAGGTAGCACAGGACCTGGACCCAGCAATCAGGGAAGGGGCAGGGGGTGAGATTCAGGGCAAGGTGACTGTGAATGCTGCCAAGTTGGTGATGAGGAGAGTGTTTGCCCACCGGCATTAAAATCCCATGAATCATTGACAAGAAACCAAACAGCGCTGGATCTATATAACAATTTGAACTCATACCGCTCCAAGTAAAACCAAATTAGAAGTCTTTCCCCAATTAGATTATGCAAACGCTGACACAGAGCTCAGCAGCACTTGGCGTTTGTATGACAGCAGCCCCACCTTACACCTCGCACAGCGAGGATATTCTCAAGCACACCCACCTTGACACCGGGTTGTGTCAACATTCTACCTCTAGATAATAAATATGAGACACAGCACACACTGCTTTTAATTGCATCGATAAACTGGGATTAACCCCCAAGTCAGGCTTCACTATTGCAATTAAATGTCCTCAAATAAATGGTTTCCTCAATAAACAAATGGAAGGGGCTGTGTTTGCCCTGAGTAATAGCAGGTGTAATATTTTACTGGCTAAAGCTACGTATTAAGTGGAATCACTCACAGGACCTGATTTATTCCCTGAGATCGGAAAGTCATCTTTCATACGTCATGGGATGCTTTGGTACTGTATAAACAGCTAATGATATCCTAAATCAGGCCAGCTTAACCTTGCCTTTCACCAGAGCTGCTGGGCCTTGGAAACCAAGAGTTGAGGGGTCCTCCAGGAAGCTCAAGAAGGTGACTGTCTTGGACACAGAGTTGGCTGTTCTTTGTGGTTTGGTCTTTAGGTTCCAGGGGTTCAAAATTCCAGACTGTGTGCAGACCTGAGGGCTTGGCACACAATCCAGGGGCTCTTTGTGGACCATTTGCTGATTGGTTTTCTGGTTGCTGTAGAGGTGTGTCCAACTTGCAGCCAAAGACACTTATGAATGCTGCCAACACAGGATTGCAAATGTGTGTAAAACATCATGAGGTGATGTGTGTGTGTGTGTGTGTGTGTGTGTGCTTGGCAAGGTTCTTAAGGACGACCTTTGTGTGTTGGGTACCCCTTTGGCCATGGGAATAACCCAGATGTTCATCTGAGTCCTGTTGACCTCTGAACTCTCTTGGTAAAATTTTACAAAGAATTCTTTTTCCTTGTTTTTTTTTTTTTTTTTTTTTTTTGGTTGTTGTTGTTGTTGTTTTTGGGTTTTTTGTTTGTTTGTTTTTTGAGACAGGGTTTCTCTGTGTAGCTCTTGGTGCCTGTCCTGGATCTCACTCTGTAGACCAGGCTGGCCTCGAACTCACAGAGATCTGCCTGGCTCTGCCTCCCAAGTACTGGGATTAAAGGCAGGCACCATCACTGCCTGGCTTTGTTTTGTTTTTGAGACAGGGTTTTACTCTGTAGCCCAGGCTGGACTACAACTCATTATGTAGCTCAAGCTAGCCTTGAACTTACAGCAATCCTCCTGTTTCAGCCTCCTAAGTACTGGGACTTTAGGCCTGAGCTACCACTACACAAGGAATTTTTAAAAAGCCAAATTTATCTCTTTCACAAGACAAGAACGCTTTTCTTTGTTTTAGTGTCTTGGACAGAGTACAGGTTTTGATGGTTCTGAAGCTCACAGCTTGAGCCAGCCTAAACCCAGGACTGTGTGTACCAGGGGCTGGACAGTGAGAGGAGAGGACATGTCCTTGGGGGCTAAGGTGAGCTCGTCTAATGAATAGCAGCACCTAAACTTCCACAGAGTAGAAAGGAGCAGCATGCTTTTTAAGGCATCTTATGTACATAGACATATTATTTATTTATTTAGTGGGGAGTGGGGGAGGCGAAGCACATGTGTGGAGGTCAGAGGACGACTTGTAGGAATCAATTTTCTTCTT
Source organism: Peromyscus maniculatus bairdii (assembly GCF_049852395.1). Lineage (NCBI taxonomy): Eukaryota > Metazoa > Chordata > Mammalia > Rodentia > Cricetidae > Peromyscus > Peromyscus maniculatus. The sequence continues at coordinate 70,825,996 of NC_134854.1, forward strand.
CCGTCATGAGGATCTCAGGGACTAAACTCAAGTTGTTAGGCTTGGCAGCAAGTGCCTGGACCTGCTGAGCCATCTTTCCAGCACCAGGGCATCATTTTCATTTTATGCAGTCCAGAAGGTATAGACCAATGTTCTAATAGCTAAAGTTTAACTGGTTGTTGGCTTTGTTTTTTGTTTTGTTTTGGTTTAGTTTTTGTTTTTTAATTTGTAGATTCTTTTAGTTTGGTTTTTGGTGTTTTTTGGTTTGGTGTGTGTGTGTGTGTGTGTGTGTGTGTGTGTGTGTGTGTGTGTGTGTGTGTGTGAAAAATCTATGAGAATTTGTGGTTTTTGTATTTTTGTGTTCATTATAAATCCATTGTAGGGCCTGAGAGATGGCTCAGTGGTTTAAAGCACTGGTTGCTTTTCCTGAGGATCCTGGTTTGGTTCCCAACATTCCAGTTCCAGGGGATCCAAGCAGGAAAAATATTCATATGTATTAAATAAAATAAATGAATCTAAAAAAATTAAAATAAGTAAATTAAAATAGATTTATCTGCAGTAATTTTTCTTTTTCTTTTCTTTTCTTTTTTTTTCTCATTGTGGATCCTTGACTGTCCAAGAACTCACTCTGTAGCCCAGGCTGGCCTCAAACTTGTAGAGATCGGCCTGCCTCTGCCTCCCAAGTGCTGGGATTAAAGGCTTGGGCCACTATGCCTGGCTCTGTTGCTTCTGGAGCTTTGTACTGAGAAGCACTGACCTATAAATCTAATAGCTGCATATCAAGCTATTTAAAACAATGCATTATATCTAAACATCCTACCAAGCAAGTCTTGGGGTTCTTTCTGGTCCATGGGAGAGAGATCCTCTGAGCTGAGCAGAGACCATCTTGTTCTGTTGGAGACTCTGAGGACTTAGCCTAGGGTTGCGTCACAGGGAGGGGATGAAGGTCTCAGTTAGCTTTGACTCTGCTGAGACAGCCTGGGGCACTCCTGGGCCCTCCCCTCTGTGCACCAGAGGTCTAAGCCCCTACTGGGGTTATTGATTTAGTTAAAGAGCAATTTAGGACACATTTTATTAATAATCTCAACATCGCCGTCACTGTCGCCTTTTCGTCATCCTAAATGATGTCCGAGCTCCACTTATTTTTAGTTAGTGAATCTTTCCTAATTATATCACCACTGGGGGGAAACACTTGCTCAGCTCCAACACCATCAGAAAATATGCACAAAAATTACCGTATGACTTAAATATATCAACATTACCTTCCTCTTAACTGATGGCCTAGATATGGTTTGTCTTTCCCAAACTGTTATAAAACATTTTTAGATGATAAATGCTATCAGATGGAAATAAAATATTTAACACACAGGACCTCTTCCCGAGCGTGAATATATCTACAGATAATTGTAAGCTCCTAGGAATACTTGATGGGAAATATATTGATAATACAATTTTTCTTTTCAAAGAGATTGTAATGATTGCAAATTTGGTTTGATAATTAAATTAATAAGGACTGCTAGATTCCAGCGTGGGCCTCTTAGTGATATACAGAGCTAATAATATCTGTCTCGCCAGCTAAAGAGGTTTTAAAAGACTGGGTCAGGTGATCTCCCCTGGTGTTTCTCTGCCCTTTGGAGTTAAGTGTGTCAAGTGTCATCTGTGAAAATTTTCGTGAGAAAACAAAATGGTCCACTACTACCCTTATTTTATTGTTAAAAATAAAAATATTTAACAGAGGGGCTGATGAGCTGTCTCCATGCGCGAGCGTCCTGTGCATGCCGGGTACCTGTAGAGGCCGGAAGAAGGTATCAGAGCCATCTCCCCGACAACTGCAATTTTAACACTGCTTATTTCACAGACCTAGAGACAAGGCTCAGAGAGGCTGAGAGCCTGTGGAGATGGCTAACCTGCCAGTTTCAAGCAGGAACCCTCAGCTGGAAGTGAGGGTGGCTGGGGTGGCTGTGTGCTGGAGACACCGGTGCCCTGAATGGGGCACCAAGAGCTGTTGGATTCTGTTCACGTTCCTTGGCTTTGTTTTGGGGAGTTGGTAACCTCAGCTCCTCTGGCTGTGATCATCCTGATGGCCTTTCCAGATTGGCTCCTGCCGGGTCTTGAGCAAGTAAGTGAGCATTGAGCAATTCAGGTGACTGCTCTGCTAGACCCTGGAGGGCGGGAATCTTCCAAAGATGTCCTATTGGTCTCTGCTTTTTCACCCTGTCCAAGCTAAAGAATTATCTAATCGGGTTGGGGATTTAGCTCAGTGGTAGAGTGCTTGCCTAGCAAGCTCAAGGCCCTGGGTTCGATCCTCAGCTCCAAAAAAAAAAAAAAAAAAAAAAATGAAGTGGCTTGGAAAGGCTCCTTGTCTGTGATTTATAGAGATGGTGTAAGGTAGAGCAGGATGAAAGCCCTGTGCCTCTGATTGTAAAGCCAGCAGGGGGAAAAAGCATTTATCTGGGGGCTTGCTTATAGTTTCAGAGACTTAGTCCATTATCATCATGGTGTGGAGCATGGCAGCAGGTATGGCATTGGAGAAGTAGAGTTACATCCTGATCTGCAGGCAGAGAAAGCGCACACCAGGCATGGGCTTTTGAAACCTCAAATCCCACCCCCAGTGACATACTTCCTCCAACAAGGCCACACCTATGCCAATAAGACCACACCTCCTAATCCTTCCTCCACTAATGGACTCGGATCTGGAAGTGTAAGCCAAATAAACTCTTTCCTTCCCAGCTTACTTTTTGGTCATGGTGTTTTGTAGCAGCAATAGAAACCCTAAGTAAGAAAGTGGGGTTTTCTGAGCCAGTCGTGCTGGGCTCAAGGTCTGATAGGTCCAGTCTTCAGCAGAACCTGCTCAGGGCAAGGTAACCCAGACCACGAATCCTATGAGAGGACTGTGAGTGTATTTCAAAGCCTTTTTCTGTTGTCACTGTGGAAATTCTCTCTGTGGTCCCTTGTTCCTGTTGGTCCCAAGCAAGGACTACACGTTCCCTGCATACGGTGGTCCCAGGATGAGGGCCTTTGAGATGGGAACCTGGGCCCCAGAGGCCTCAGAGGGATGCAGGCTCAGGATGGGAGAGGAGGGCTGGAGCCGGGGGCATGGGTAAGGCCAGGAGAGGAAGGGAGAAGTGTGCGAGTCCCAGGCTGGAGCAAGAGTGGGAAGCAGAACCTTGGCCCACAGGGGCTTTGGTCAGTTGCAAAGAGGATCAGGCATTTCTAGCAGCTTTCCAGACACCTGCCCAGCAAGCAGGTGGGAAAGCAGGAGATTCTAAAACAACCCAAATTTCGTAAAGATGTCCAGAGCCCTGCGGCTTCCGGCTGTGTTCAAGGACCCCAAAGCTCTGTTGGGTTCCAGGCAGAAGAACTGTCCAGAGGCGCCAGGGAGGGGGTCATTCTTATCTTCAGAGGACCTTCCCAATATTAAGTGCAATTTATCAAACAATGTTTTGTAGAAATTAACTCCTCAAGGGATCTCTCTCTATTACTCTAGTTGCACTCCATTGATCACCTGATTTTTCAAATTGCAGTTTTATGAAAAAAAATACAAATATTCTTAGATGAGGAGTGTCTTGGTGGGAATACTGCTTTCAGAGAGGTTTGTAATCTTTACATCTGGGTTTATATATTGCCCTTCTATTGACACTACTTTTTGATTAATATTGTGTAGAACATTCCCTAATGCATCAGCAGAATTAACTATGCAGAAGCATTCAGGCCCACAGACATTATATTGATGAAATGACGTTTTATTGACAAAATGACAGTTTAATACTGAGCTCTCCTGAAACTGTTTATCTCATCAATTGCCTCCATTCTGATAGTGAACCTGTCAAAGCAACGGTGATATAAATCTGTCCTGTTTCACCATGCTGTTTGGAGAATCAATCCAGGAGCCTTGCAACATGGACAGTGTCTCTGTAGGGTATCCTAATTTCAGCTAATTTTTGTGGTCATCCTGCAAATGGCGGTCCTGGGATGGGTCCTGTCATTGCTTTTTTGCAAAGCTCTGCATTTTGTACCTCTGGTGGCCTCAGACCTGCTCTCTCTAGGCTCAAGGACAGAACTGTATTCTCTAAACTCACGTGTTGAAGTCTGAATCCCCAGTAGAGACCTTGTTTGGAGACTGGGTCCTCACAGATAATGACTGTGAGAAGAGGAGGTCATTAGGATGCTCCTAATCCAGTATGTTCTCCTATAAACATAGAGCCAGCAGTGCACACAGAGGGATGTCATGTGTGGACTGGCCTGATGCTACCACAAGTCAAGAGCTGCTGGAAGCTGGAGAGGGGGTGACTTTGCCCACACCAGGACATTGGACTCTGTCCTCTGGACTATGAGAGAATGGTGTTTGTGAGAGTATACCGCCATTTTGTGAAAGAATAGGTTTCATTGTGGTGTTTTCCAATGTGTATATTATATATTTTGCTCAAATGAAAAAAAAATGAATTTTTGTTTTTTGGGTTCCCCAGTTTTCGCTATGCTCTGGCATATATGAATATATCATTTTCAAACAGTGATATTTTAGGGTTCTCATTGCAGAGCCCAAGGTGAAACAGGCTAGGCTATGGATGAGGTTCCCACAGGGATTACTGGGGAACAGAGGTCTGGGTATGAGAGAATGCACTCCATGGCTGGGAACCCCTTCATCTACATCACAGAATAGAGTATGGGTGCCAAAGCACATCTCTAGATAGCTCCTCAGTGTACCCCTCTGGGAGTGGGCTCCAACACAGTGTATATGTGGAGGCCAGATGTGGTCACCAGTGTGCTGGGAGATGTCTTTCTGTACACTGTGAATATGTGTTGTTCCCATTGGTTAATAAATTGGCCTATGGCAAAGCAGCTTAGAGGCAGGTGGGAAATCCAATGGGAGAGACAGGAAAGAAAAAGGCAGAGTCTAGAGGAGCAACATGCCAGCAGACCAGAAAAGCCATGGTACACGTGGCAAAGCATAGATGAATAGAAATGGGTTAATTTAAGATAGCAAGAGGCCTGTCACAGGCCATATAGTCTATAAACCATATGAAGCCTCCGAATGATTATTTTTATAAGCGGCTGTGGGACTGTGGGGCCAGGTGGGACCAGAGAAAACTTTCGACTGCACCAGTGACTTTTGCAGCTGGCTCTTTTCTCTGGTCCTCACAGAAGCCCAGTGAAGTAGGTGACAAGAAACAGTCTACAAGGAGCTGAAATGGAAAGGGTCAAAGTCAGAGGGGACAGCAGAGAAAAAAAGGCCTCGAACCTCACAGCATCTTGGAGCCACCTCAAGGATAGTCACTGTCTTTCCCCAGAACACTATGACTTGAACACTATGGAGTCAAGAGTAGGTCAGCAGCCGCTGTTCTGCCATCTCACCTAGGCTGCCCAGAACTCTGGGTGACAGGATGCTGCTGTCCTGTCCTTTGAATACCTGTTCCTCTCTGTGTACTAACTAGATTGGCCATTTCAACAGAGAGGTCTAAGAACCAAGGAGGAACATCATTTGCACAGTTTCCTTCACTCTTTTGTCCCATGGGCATTCATCAGAAGGACCACCCATGTGTTGATCAATATCTGTGAGTGTCCTTAGTCATTTCTCCACTATCCAAAACTGATATCTGTGTTCACAAATTATCTATGCCCTGCCTAGGGCTCAGTTCTGCCCTGGTAGCTGTCTGGGCAAGTCTGGAAGAGTTGTGGTCTCTACCAATGACCAATCTCCCTTAAGCTCCCTCCCAGGGCAGGACTGGTTCCTCCATGCAGGACGGTCATTCTTCTGGAGGAGTCATTCTCTTCTTGAAGTGTTGCTGTCGCTGAGTGGGAACCTGATCTTAAGGTCAGGTCAACATAAACTTGGTCATCCTTGCCCTGGGGCAAATGTGCCTGTGCAGCCCACCTGCCAGTCATCTTCCTTGTGGGGGACAATCTTGCTGCCATTCACAAAGTTTTATCAAACCCACAGAAGGCAACAGAGACGGTGGCCAGAGAAGACTTCCAGCATGCGTCAGACAATTTTGTTTGAGCAAGGGATGAAGGTGGCTTCCGTGTCTCTGGCTTAGCCAAATTCCCAGGCTCTGGTTTCCTGACTCAGGAGTTAGAGCTTCTTTACAGGACCATCAGACCACAGACTCACTCTGGGAATAAGCAAGGGAATATCAGCCTTGTCTGAAAAAGCGCTCCCATAGCAAAGGATCAGAGCAGGCACTGGTACTGCCACATTGGGCCATTTGACCCGGAGACTCATGCTTACACACATTTCGATGTGCCTGTCTTGGATCTGGAAGCTCTGGAAAGGAGGCTCCATCTGCCCAGAAGCCTAGGCATGTGTCATGTCAGTATAGCTTTGCTTCTGGCGTGGAACAGAGGCAAAGTGACCTTAGTGAGTGTAGTTAGACAGGGAGCCACTGGAGCCCTCGCCAGAACCCAGCAAGGCCTTTAGCAGAAGTTTCACCATCTGGTGGGCAAAGGTGGTACCTCATGTTTTCTCCTTCAGCGGCCAAACATGTTGAACTTTCACTCATTATTTATAACTGGCTGTTTATAGTTGTCTCTTAGGCAATGTCCCTTTGCCACCCCCACCATGCCTCTGGTAGCTTTGCTCGAGGCATAATTGTCCACAATAAGCTGTACATATTTTTACTTTTGAAGAAAATCTTAGTGGGCCAGGTGTAGCACATGCTTTGATCACAGCACTCGGGAGGCAGAAGCAGAAGATCTGTGAGTTCAAGACCAGCCTGGTCTGCATAGCTAGTTCTAGGCCAGCCAAGGCTATATAGTATGACCCTGTCTTAGGAAGGAGGGAAGGAGGGAGGGAGGGAGGGAGAGAGGGAGGGAGGGAGGGAGAGAGGGAGGGAGGGAGCACATGCTGGGGAGATGGCTCAGTGGTTAAAGTACTTGCTGCACAAGTGTGATGATGTGAGTTCAGACCCCCAGAACCCACACAAAGCCAGACACAGTAGCATGTGTTGCTGTGGTGATGAGAAGCAGAGAAAGGAGAATTCCTAGAAGCTCAGACGCTGCAAACCTGAAGTACGTAGCAGTGAACACAATCACTATACCTGCTGTGTACTGACCCAACTCTGACATTTTGGTTGTTGGTTTTTGAGAAAGGATCTCACTGTGCAACCCTGTCTGGTCTGGAACTTGCTATGTAGACCAGGCTGGCCTTGAACTCACAGATATCCGACTGCCTCTGCCCTCTGAGGGCTAGGATTAAAGGTGTGTGCTACCTACCACACTTAGCTCTAACTTGGAGAAACTGCAAGCATGTTTTTTTTTGTTTTGTTTTGTTTTGTTTTGTTTTTCGAGACAGAGTTTCTCTGTGTAGCTTTGCGCCTTTCCTGGAACTCATTTAGTAGCCCAGGCTGGCCTCGAACTCATAGAGATCCGCCTGCCTCTGCCTCCCGAGTGCTGGGATTAAAGGCGTGCGCCACCACTGCCCAGCTGCAAACATGTTTTGAAGTCACTCACCACATCCATGCAACACTCATCATGTGTCTTCAGGGAGACAAGCAACCGAGTGGGTGCGATGCGGTACCTTGGTGTGGTCTTAGAGCAATGTAACTGCTGATGTCCTGCATTTTTACAGCTGTTAGGCCAACCGAGTGTCTTCTTTGAAGATAAGCCCATTCATATCCTTTGCCCAATGTTAACTTGCTATATATTTCTCCTTTTTTTTGTTTTTGTTTTTGTTTTTTTGTTTTTACCAAGGCGGCAGTTTTTGTGGTTTTATTTAAACACAAATAAAACACAGAGGCAAGCCATCTACTCATTTTCTTCGCTGCGTAGCCTGGCGTTGGGATTGGTGACCCTGATGGCCAGCTGTGCTGCTCTTTCCACAATGGCTTTCGGTTCTTGGAGGAAACGTTGTGAGCAATCTCAGCACAGTAAGATTGGTTGCACATCAGCAGCACTTCCAGCTCCTTGACATTGTGGACCAGAAACTTCCGGAAGCCGCTAGGCAGCATGTGCTTGGTTTTCTTGTTGCTCCCGTAACCAATGTTAGGCATGAGGATCTGGCCCTTGAATCTTCTCCGCACCCTGTTGTCGATACCTCTGGGTTTCCGCTAGTTTCGCTTAATTTTGACATATCGGTCTGACTGGTGCAGGATGAACTTTTTGGTCCTCTTTTTGATGATCTTGGGCATCACCAGAGGCCAGAGGGCAGCCATGATGCCGCTAAACAGATGGCAGCCACCTCATAGGCAGCACCGAGGAAGAAGGCTATGTAGCTCTTCTTTAAAGACTTTTTTATTATGTGTGTATGAGTGTTTCGCCTGAATGCATTTCTGTGTACATATGCATACCTGGTGCCTATGAAGGCCAGAAGGCGGCACTGGATCCCCTGAAAATGGAGTCACAGATGATTGTAAGCTGCCATGTAGATTCTGGGAATGAAGTGTGGGTCCTCGGGAATGAAGTGTGGGTCCTCGGGAATGAAGTGTGGGTCCTCTTCAAGAACAGCAAATGCTCTTAAGCTCCGAACCATTACTCTTGCCTGCATTTAAAAAAAAAAAAAACAACAAAAAACAAAACAACAACAAAAAGAAAACCACACACACAGAGACACACCCACAAGAAAGAGGCTGGCTTTCTTTTTCCCATGGCTATCCAGTCGTTCTTGCTCTGTTTGGAGCAGACCATCCCTTTGGTGTTGGACGTCTCCTTCACGCTGCTGAAACACACTGACTGCACAAGCAAGGCTCGTCCCATTGGTGGATGTCTGCCCCGTGCCAGCCTCACTCTGTCTTGAACTCTGTAGCTCCGGAGTGTATTTTGGAATTCAGAAGCTAAATTTTCCCTCTTGGTTCCTCTCTGGCCACTGGCAATCTTCCATAGTCTGTGGACCCATTCCATTCAGCCCTGGCCTTCCATGACCCTGGAATTCCTCTCCCTGTGCTCAGAGACTCTGGTGTTGCCAACAGCCAATTAATTCTTAGTTTGCATCTAGCAACGGATGCTGTGGGTTACTTAGGTCTTGGATTCCAGATTTTATCAGGTTTTCTCTGATTCCCCTTGCTGCTCCTTCTCAGGCTTCTTTGCCAACCTATGTCCTGTCTCTGAGACTGGATATCTCCATCCTCAAATCTCTTCCCCGTGCCAAGGGACTTTCATCAGGCCTCAAGTGTCTAAATGTTACCCACATACAAATAAGTCCAGCATTTGCGTCTCTCCCAGGGTTTTAGACTCCGATGTCTCCTTGCAACACCTGCTCGACAGATCCAGGCCCAGGGGCACCTCCACTTCCTCCAAACACGCTTCTCTTCTGCCTTGGGAAATTATGATCCCATCCTTCCAGCACTCCCGCCGAAACCTCAGACTCACTTTGGCACCTCTTTGTTTTCCTGTCTGTCAGATGATTCTCTCAACTCTGTGAGAGCTCCCTCTGCAGTTATTTGCCCTGCCCAGGCTACCATCCTCTCTGGGGAGCAGAGGCCCCTGGCCATGTGCATACTCTGGAAGGGACATGGGTTGAGGAAAGGAGTCAGTGTTTTCATTGGAATGGGTGAATGTGGTAGACAGAATAAAGCCCTAAAGCCCCAAAGATGTTCAGACCCCAATCGCCAGTCATTTGGTGGAGGGGGAGTAAGATAGACTAGAAAACAAAGAAAGCTGCTGCACTGAGCACCAGGGCAGACGGTCCCACAGAGGGGCCTAGAAAATACAGGGACCCTCTCTGTTTCCATCCCCCCTTCCCTTTCCCTCTCCCCTCCAGTCCCTTCTCTCTCTCCTTCCTTCTTTTCTTGCTTTATTTGTACTGGGCTTGGAACCCCAGGCCTTGTACATGCCCATCAAGTGCTCTGCCTCTGACCCACAGCTTCATTCCCAAACATGCATTCCTCCTCCTCCTCCTCCTCCTCCTCCTCCTCCTCCTCCTCCTCCTCCTCCTCCTCTCCTTCTCCCCTGGGACAGATCTCTCTGTGCAGTCCAGGTTGTGTGTGACCTCATGGTCACTAACTGCATGTGCAGCCATCCTAGTTCCAAATGAGGTCACAAACGCTGAGGTGCCGCGGTAAAGACGTCCGCATTTGGTTTTGGAGGCTCTGATTCCACCCATAACACCACCTCTGAGGGGTTTCACTGCGGTGGCGAAGTGAACCTAATGTGAATTAGGTAGAGAGGGTGGGACAAGGTTCAACTGAGGCTCTTTTTTTTTAAAAATATATTTTATTTTATTTTTATGTGCATTTGTGTTTTTGCCATGGGTGTCAGGTCCCCTGAAACTGGAGTTTCAGACAGGTGTGAGCTGCCATGTGGGTGCTGGGAATTGAACTCAGGTCCTCTGGAAGAAGAGTCAGCACTCTTAACCCGAGCCATCTCTCCAGCCCTCAACTGAGGCTCTTATCTGAGAAGGCCTCAGAGACACGAGGATCTGTGTGGCAAAGTGAAGAGGAAGGACAGGAGACTGGGGGAGGAATAGGAACTGAGGGAAAATGTCCAGGGGAGTGGAAGAGGGGACAGGCAGGGAGGGGAAGGGATGACGGAAATGGAGCAGGAGCGTGTTTAGGCATCTGTGAAGGACTGGAAAATCATCAAGCAGAGAGCACAGGAAAGTGAGAGTAGGTCATGGGTCAGGAGGGAACCCAGGGTCAGGAGGGAACCCAGGTCCTGGGCCTACCCTACAATTGGGAGGGGCGGCTAGTAGAAACCCCAAAGCAGGAGGCCAAATGTCTGTCCATTCCATCAGAGCAGGATGCCTTCTGAAGAGCTGTCCCAGGGTTCATGGCAAAGCCAACCTCTGGCGGACCCTTCCTGCTGGACCCGACACCCTCTGGTGCAGGGACTTTGCTCCAGGGCACTTCCTTGAAAACCTGTACTTTTTGGGTGTCACAAACTTTGAGTCTAAGTCCTCCTTCAGTGGGGACTGTCTGCCTCCTCTTGCTGGCAGAAGACAGAGACATCAAATACATGTTATTTGCTCTTCTGTGGAATGGCCATTGCCAGGGCTGTAGGATGTCAGTCTTGGCATTCACATATCCAACTGACTAGAACCACAGGACAGAGACACGGGGTGAGTAGACCAAGCATGGGACAACAGCGGTGCTCAGTTCCGAGACCGGATCCTGTCCCTCTTTTGGCTTTGCTCACTTCTGCATCAGCTGGCAGCAGGGTGGGACAGCAGCTGACAGATGCACAGATAAGGAGGAGCGGCGTGGCTTCTCGATATTCAGACGCCCGCTGATGAGGAGGTCACTTAGGCAGACACATTCTTTACTTCAGCCCCATTAGCCTCGCTTGTCTGTGGATGTGGGAAGCGCCTGCCCGGGAAAACGAGCTGCTTGTAAATGGTGCATCTGAGTCGAAGGGACAGCTCTGACTCCAGCAAGAACCTAGCAAACACCCCACCACGGGCTCCTCCTGTGATTAGCATAATAAAACGAGAGAAAAATATTGACATTCGGTATGTGTGCAGCCTGCTAGTGGTAGGGAAAGGGAGATCTGCAATGCTAATTGAAATGTAATGGATGTAAAACTGCAATTCCTACACAGAAATGGGAAGACAGGCTCACTTGTAAAATAGATAAGATTAGAGGGAATCCCAGGCATCAATCCCAGCCCTATTCCGGGTGCCAAGAGCTAATAAGCCAGTGATTGTTTAAGTTCATGCAGGCACCACCCATATTTACTGTATCTTCTAGACCAGCTTGGCTGCTGCTGAATGAATCGATATGAGGGCTCCATTATTTCATTTTGTGTCTCTTGCTGTTGTCTGTAGCCCAACATGACCTGCTATTATGGATGTGATAAGCAGGAAGGATGCAGCCAGCTAGCCATTCCAGATGTGGAATGCTGAGGTTCCGGCTCTCCTCTTGTGGCACCATTCCGGCTGCTCTAACAGCCCCTGCCAGGCCTGGCCACTGGAGCTGCAAAGGACTCCCCTGGGCATTGTGACACTTGCTCCCTAGAGTACTTTGCAGCCCCGAGTCAGGTGGGCATTGTGCTGATGTGCTGTTGGCACACTGAATTTAGTTTCTGAACCATTGCAATGGCTGAGCTGGGAGTGTGTGGATCAGGAGAACACCGGTGGAGGACAAGGCCATAGAGGAAGCACTGGGGCTCCCCGGTGGGCTGGCAGCCCTTGGTCCAGCCACACCCTTTCCTTTCCTCTCCGGTCCCTAGCCAGCCGAGTCCTACAGGCTCCTTAGGAGCTGCTTTCTGATCTGGGAGCATGGAGAAGATCCCGGGATGAAAGAAAGGTTCTGGGAATCTCGGTGGCTCCAGCTACCTCTGACATCTGACAGACTCACCACCCCACAGTTCTGTCTGCTTTGAGAATAATGGTGAGGATTTGAGGCATGTCCATCACTTACCAGTTCCACTGACACCTGAGCAGCCACCACCCTGAATCTCCATTTTTGAAGAGGGGAAGAACTGGAGATCGAACCCAGGGCTTTGTGCATGAAGTCAGTGCTCTGCTGCCAAGTCCCCTAGGGTGGCTTGAATAAGAATGGCCCCCATGGGCTAATACATCAGAATGTTCGCTCATTAGGGAGAGGTGCTTCTTACGAGGGATTAGGAGGTGTAACCTCATGGGAGGAAGCGGTGTGTGTGTGTGTGTGTGTGTGTGTGTGTGTGTGTGTGTGTGTGTGTGTGGTTGGGGGGCGCGTTTGGGGCCTTCAAAAGCTCAAGCTAGTCCCGGTGTCTCTCTCTTCCTGCTGCCTGCAGATCCAGATGTAGAACTCTCAGTTTCTCCAGCACCACGTCTGCCTGTGTGCCACCATGCTCTGCACCGCCGCAACAGTGGACCAAACTTCTGAAACTGTAAGCCACCCAATTAAATACTTTCCTTGATAAGAGTTGCTGTGGCCATGGTGTCTCTTCACAGCAGTAGAACATTGACCAAGATAGCCTCCCTCCCCATTTTAATTCCTTCACCTGGGTCCTGCTGTCCTGTGTGGACACCCCGATGATGAGTCCCCACCCCAGATGAGAGACTGAGATTAGTGCCTCAGATAACTTTGACTTTTTTGTGGCATGAGAAACAAGACACTTCCTCTGTAATAACTAGTTATCAAGACTGCAAATAGTGAAAGTGAGATGGTTTGTTTTTCCTTCTTTTTCTTTCTTTTTTTTTTTTTTTTTTTTTTTTTTTTTTTTTTTTTTTTTGGTTTTTCGAGACAGGGTTTCTCTGTGTAGCTTTGCACCTTTCCTGTAACTCACTCTGTAGCCCAGGCTGGCCTCGAACTCACAGAGATCCACCTGTCTCTGGTTCCCAAGTGCTGGGATTAAAGGCATGTGCCTCCACCACCCAGCTTCTCTCATTTTAAACAGAAAGCAAAATGACCCATATGGTGATTTGATGGGGAACAGTAGCTTTTATGATCCTGATCACAATTCCCTGCCCTCTCTAGTCCCTCATTGACTGGGTGCTTCAAGGAAGTACAATATTCTTAATGTCTACTAGGGTTCTCACCCCAATTTCTTCACCTTCCTGGGGCTTGAGAGATTCCCTTTCTCTTCCTGATACATGGGGTCAGTCCCATAGCCAACTGTCTGTAATACTTCTATCCAGATCTAGAATAGAATTGCAGATGGTTATGAACTGTTGTGTGGGTACTGGACATTGAACCTGGGTCCTCTGGAGAGCAGCCAGTGCTGAGCCACCTCCCTAGAGAAAACCCAGGTGCCCTGTGCACTGTCCGGCTGAGGTCTTCAGCAAGCTTTCCCAACACACCACCACTCTGTGGGACCAGGCTTTTAAGTGACTTGTTTTTCTCCATCCTCATATGTCTGCACACTGGAGCGTAATTCTTTCAAGGTCTTTGGGTAGTGGAGGCTGAGTATGTTCAGGGTCCTGCTGGGTGGAGGAATAGAAAATCTGCTCTCCCCAGACAGCCTTCTGAAGTCAAAAGGCGGACTAGAGCCCCCAAACCAGGCTCTACCTCCCCGAGGCCGCTTCTAGCTCCCAAAGCCAGGCTCTAGCTCCAAAGCCCTTCAGTCATGTCCTCCCTCCTGCAGACGGTGCCAATACATGCAGGTTGGGCTTCTCGCAGCGGAGCTCCACTTTTAATATTTTAAGGAAATTATAGAATAATATATTTTCTCACGGGAGACAGTTTCCTGGCCCCAAACAAACCATTAGTCAGTAGTGGCGTGGGCCGCCCCCTTCACTAATGCAGTCGCGGGCCTGCGTCTTTGGCTTTGCCGTAGTCCTTAACTGGGTCACAGAGTCGCTATCCCTGGGCAGCTGAAGCACAGAGCAGCCAGCCAGCCAGCCTGTGCCTTTCTGGAAGGACCCCTTCACCCTGACCCCAGGATCATGGAACAGAAATGTTCCTGAATGAGAACCCCAAGTAGGAGTACAAGGGAACGTGGCTCAGTTAATAGAGCACTTGCCTGACATGCACACGCCCCTGGTTCCATCCCCAGCACCATATAAACCAGCAGTAGTGGTACACACCTGTCATCCCAGTACTGGGGAGGTGAAGGCTGGAGGATCAGAAGTTCAAGGCCACTCTCGGATGCAGCGTGAGTTTGGGGCCAGCATGGACTACATAAGACCTCGATTCAAAAGAGAGAAGCCTGTTGGCAAACTGCTAAGGGAAAAGTAAAAAGACTCAGTTACAGCAATTGTTCAATAAACTTCTCTTATTTTACCTTGTAATTAAATTAATTGGTAAGGGGCACATTTATTCCTGTGACTTGTGTCTATGGATCTGGGGTTGGCTATTTTACTCACGGGGTCAAGGAGCCAGCCTTCCATAGTGACTTATGTAGGTTGTATTATTAGCTTCCTAGGCATCCTGTAACCAAGCATGGCATTGGTCAGCTTAAACAGCTGTGATATATGGTCTTGGTTCTAGAGGCTGGAAATCAAGGTTAGGGTGTCCTCAGGACTGGTTCCCTGTGAGGGCTGTGACAAGGTTCTGTCTCAGCCCTTCTTGGCTTCTCCTGGTTGCTGGTGATTCTTAGTGGTCCTTATTTTGTAGACATGACACCCAGTTTCTACTTAACCTGTTCCCATGGCATTCCAGTGCTTGTGCGTCTGTCTGTGTGTCCAATTTCTTTCTGTTATGTCACCTTCACACTGGATTAGGGCCCATCCTAATTACTTCATCTTAATTTGATTACATCTTCAAAAACCTTATTTTTAAATTCATAGGCCCGGGGGTGTCTTTAGGACTCCAGCCTGTGGTTTTTGCGGGACATAACCCCAATGCACATCATCTCTTCTAAAATGGGAAGCTTCTCTGAATAGAAGCAATGATTCCAGTTCTCTTGTCTCAGAGGCGTCATAGAATTTAGTAAATTAGTAGTGAGTCTAATTTACCCAGACCCCTGGTCTTACCTCTGAGTCCATGTCTGGGTGGACTGACTGGCTGTGGTGTGGTAGAGGCCGATGGAACCTTCTTGGGCATATATTGGTGCTGGCTTGCTTTTCTCCTGGTATTTCACATTCCCTCCACCAAGGCAGTGAGCTATAAACCAGCAGAGCTTGCCCTGACAATGTGTCAGGCAGAGCTGTTTATCACGGTGTCCAGTTGATTAATACCTGTCAGCTGGGCTTCAGATGTATCGCAGTGTTGCCCTGTGATAATAGAGGTGGCTATCTGCACATGGAAAGTGGCAACAAAGGACTTAGGATCTCCGTGTTAGTCAGGCTGACCTAGGCTGGGCCTCATGTCAAGGGTGCAGGAGCAGCTGAATGCGGGGGGCAAAGCCTGAACTCAGTGGGTTCAATACACCATCCTCTGTCAGGCATGGTAGAGAGTGCTCAGTTGGAGAACTGCACACAGGGCCCAGGCTTGCCCTTGGCTGCGACAAGCATCTTCATCCCGCCTGGCCTCTCTACTCATCTGCTCAGTGAGGAGCTGAGCTGGAGGAATTCTCTGAGGCCATGGAGCCTTCTGTGGTCTTACATCCTACATGCACAGGAGGATGAGAGGCGTCAGGTCCACCCACAGCCCCCTTATCCTGGAGTTGTGTCTGCATGCAGAAGGTGTCTATCTTAATAAGGGCTTCCTAGATACAAAGAGCACAGACCCCTCTCAGCCCTGCTTGGGTTACACAGCCTTGCTGAAGGGAGACCTGGCCACCTTGTCGACATCGCAGACAGGAGCCAAATAAAGGTGGGCTCTGTGTGTCCCAGACACACTGAGCTATGGAAGACAAGGCTTCTCCCAACTTTGTGGAGACAGATGGCCAGTGCTCACATAGTTTGCATGTGCATGCACACACGTACATACACATAAATGTGCATGCGTGCCTTTGACTAGACCCTGCTTAGACTCTGTCTCAGCACCTTGACCTTGCATTCAAGGATCCCTGTTAGCTGGTAATTCTTGATCTCAGATTCATAGTGGAAGAGCAAGAATTGCCTGGCTGAGGCTTCTCCTCCGGGTATGAGTTCGTTCTTGCTGTAGTTAGCTATAGGAAGAATACCAAGGCATAGCTCCAAAGACAAAGGGCCAGAGTTGGGGCCAGGGTCACTTCTCTCTGGAGGGCTGGGGAGGACTGTCCTGGTGCTTGTTGCCTGATCATGACTGATGGAACTAATGAGTCCCAGTGCTTCGGTAGGTGCTTGGTGCTGCCTAGGAAGCCCCTGTTACAAACCTGAGCATGACAAGGAGAGACCTGCATCTCCCATAAAGGCCAAAGGGATCGTGCCACATCATCGCAGCTTGTCCAAAGGCTGCTTCCACGTGTGTGCTATCTGGAGAAGACAACACAGTGAAAATGGACAGTCCAGGATCCATCCCAGAATGGATGGTATTGGGCAGCTTCAGCCAGCCTGTCCCCGGTGAGGGACCATGCCTATATTTCTACCACCTAGCCCTTCCACTTCCTGCCAACTTCTGACTCCATCTTAAGTCTCCCTACTCAATTCATGAGGTATCTGTATTCTTTTATATATTTCCCCTTTTTTGAGACAGGGTCTCAGGTAATTTGGGTCAGCCTCAAACTCACTGTGTAGTGAGTGCATGGTGGTGCATGGCTTTAATACCCCACTCAAAAAGCAAAGGCAAATGGATCTCTGTAGGTTTGAGGTCGGCCTGGTCTACATAGTGAGTTCCAGGGATATGTAAAGAGACCCTGTCTCAACAAAACAAACAAAAGCAAAGAAACAAAAAGCTAAGACAAAAAATACCCCCAAACAACAAACATTTCACTGTGTAGCTGAGGCTGGCCCCAAACTACTGATCCTCCTGCCTCTAGCACACTCCACTCCAAGAGGCAGATTCAGGTGCACGGCACCAGGCCTGGTACAGTGGTTTGAAAGAGAACTAGACCCCTCATGCTTGGAAACTTGAACAGTTGGCGGCACCGTTTCGGGAGGTTTAGGTGGTGCAGCCCTGTTGGGGGACGGACATCACTGGGGACAGCCTTTGAAACCCACCTCGCTCTGCTTCATGCCAGTGGTTGAGGTGTGACTTCTCACTTCCTGTTCCGGCCACCATGATGGACTCTTATACCCCTGGAACTGTTGAGCCCAAATAAGTTCTTCCGTCCATAAGCTGTGCTGATCAGGATATAAGTGACTAATATACTCATGATTATATTTCCAGTGAATTCATTTATTCGCTGAAGGGAACAAAAATTCCTCTTTCTTGTACCAGAGAACTTTGACAAAGTTTTTGGCATTTAGTGGGTTTTTGGTTTTGGTTTTGTGGATGAACTAACAATGGCCTTGGATAACAGAAGAAAATTTGAGATGGGTCTTAAGGCAGATGTGCCTGGCTGACATTTCTGTGACTAACTAGTCAGAGGCCAGTGATGGGGCACAGGGACCCCGCTATGCTGTCCCATCATGGCCATGGCCTCCTGAGGGAGGTGGACACTCAGCACCCCCACATGTCCTGTTATTATCATTTTCCTACCTGTCTGTCACAGCAGTGATCACACAGCAGAACCTGAATGTAAAGTGTGTAACTTATGCCACACCAAGAGGAGGAGCCAGTTCCTAAAGCCACCCTGATGCTATGCCCTGTGACAAAATCTAGGTGCACATTTACAGGGCCGTTGGCAGCAAGTCTTGGGCCATGTTCATTTGAAAAGCTGACGGCCACTAAATTGTCTTTCATATCTACTTCCCATTCCTGTTCCTGTGAGGGGGCCTCGCTGCTCACTTACCTTGGCCTTGATGACCATTGCCCGTCTGGCCGATGAGAAATAGTATTTTAATTTGCTCTTAATTTGCATTTGTCTCTTGTGAAGATGGGGATCTTATGTATAAACCATTTGAAGCCAGGATTGGTGGCACAAACATGGAATCCTAATCACAGTACTTGGGTGGCAGAGGCAGAGGACTGTTCTAAGTTAGAGGCCAGTCTGTCCTACATGGCAAGTTCCAGGCTAGCCAGGGCTACATAGCAAGACTCTGCCTGAAAAGAAATCAAAACAAAAACAAAAGCTCATTGGTAATTCTTTTCCTCAGACTCATCTATTTATGTCATTGGCTCGATTTTTCTCTTGGATTATTGGGTATTTTCCTATTGATTTTTAGGAGCTCTTTGCAAATTGAGAAGATTAGCTTTCAGCATTCTGTATATGTTATGGATATCCATTTTCAATTTGTTTCTGGGCTGTTGGCTAGATTTGAGCATTTTCTTTACAAAATGTTATGCTTTTATTTAATGAAAATGTATCAATTTTTTTTCTTTTTGTTGCTCCTGGACTTCTGCTGTGATAAGAATGTCTTTGCCACTGTGAGACTGTTAAACACTTGCGCAGTTTGCTTGGCTCCCTCACCATAGCTGAGCAGTCAGGCCATGTCCCTGACTGGCAGCTGCATGCTCCGTACCCCCAGCCCAGGCCACTCATGCCGAGGGTCTTACAAAGGCCAGGGGACATGGGCAGAGTCCCACTGCTACACAGTAGGATAATACTTTAGAAGACATTGTAATCATGTGCTGAGAGGCAGTGGAGATAATATTCAGAAAAAAAGCCTTGGCAGCAAATAAAAAAAAAAAAACAAAACAGGAGAGCTGGGGGGTGGTAGCGCACGCCTTTAATCCCAGCACTTGGGAGGCCGAGGCAGGTGGATCTCTGTGAGTTCGAGGCCATCCTGGTCCACAGAGTGAGTTATAGAGCTATACAGAGAAACCTTGTCTGGAAAAACCAAGGGTGGGGGCAAACAAAAGAAATTTCCTCGCTTGGGGGTGGCACTTTTATGAACGTAGAACTGATTTCTCATTTAAAAATTAAGATGAGGAGATAGACCGGTTGGTAAAGTGCTTGCCACACAGTGGACAGACCTGAGTTTGGTCCCCAGCACCCATGTGAAAGGCCAGGTATGGGCGGCGTGCTTGTAATCTAAGAATGACAGGAAGATTCCTGGCTTGCTGGCCAGCTAGACTAGACTGTTGGCAAGTCCCAGGTTCAGTCAGAGGTCCTGTCTCACAATACAGAGTGGGGAGGACTGAGGAAGACACACAGTGTTGACCTCTGACCTCCACAAGCATGTGCACCCTCACCCATATGCACAAAGTGGACAAGCAGGGTGTTGGAGAGCATGTCTGATTACTACACTTGGGAGGCTGAGGCAGGAGGATCATGAGATTCAAATCAGCCTGGGCTATACAGCAAGGTTCTGTTCCAGTACAACAGAAACAAGCAAACAGAAGGGAAACCAAGACGATGAGCAAGTTACCTAAGTAGTGTTGTGATCGACAGTGAGCCAAGATCTTCCTTACACCCACCCTGCACTCTCCCCATCCAACTATTAGACCTTCTTCCAGGCTTCTTTAACAGAGAGAGAGAGAGAGAGAGAGAGAGAGAGAGAGAGAGAGAGAGAGAGAGAGAGAGAGAGAGAGAGAGAGAGCTCCATTCGTATCATACAAGTCAGCATGTGGATACAGTAGCTCAATACACAGTAGTGAATTGTGTACGTTTTTAGTGAAATGAAAATTCCACCCCCATCCACTCCACTCTTACCAGCCTATGGCTTTAGCTCCCCATGCGTAATAAAGCTGAGACAAGAGGACTACTGTGAGTTTGAGGTCAGCCTGATCTAGATAGCAAGTTTGAGACCAGCCAGGGTTTCCTAGTGAGATCCTTTCTCAAAATGTAAAATAAAGTATATAACATATTATATGTAACTTACACTGTAGTATACCTATATGATCAATGTGTACCGGAAGTATGCGTCCCCACACAAAATGCAGCATGAACTTCAGGCCTGCAGGTGCCTCCACCCACTTCTTTCTTTGGTTCCTGATATTGCTATCCATATGAACATCTTTCATGCTCCTCTTCCTGCCTCCTCAAGGAGAGAGGAGGATTTGGTTGTCTTTTTACATCCCTCTTCTTTTTTTTTTTTTTTTTTTTTTGGTTTTTCGAGACAGGGTTTCTCTGTGTAGCTTTGCGCCTTTCCTGGATCTCGCTCTGTAGACCAGGCAGGCCTTGAACTCACAAAGATCCGCCTGTCTCTGGTTCCCGAGGGCTGGGATTAATGGCGTGCACCACCACTGCCCAGCACATCCCTCTTCTTTATCTTCTAGTCTTCCTTAGCTGTCATTTTAACAGGCTCCAGTTTTATCTTTATATTGCTTTGTTAGCCTCCTTGATTTGCCTACAGGACAGTTCTAAACTGAAAATGCAGTCAGCAGCGCTTGGGTCCGTAGGGAAATGCAGGTCAGAACCACCACTCCGTACCTGCCAGGCTGTAGAAAGCTGCTCAGGGAGCTGGATTAGGCTCTGGACAAGGCTGCATGGGGATGTGAAATGTGCAGCCACGTTGAGGACTGGCTTGGCAACTTCTCAAAAAGGAAGCCCACTCCTGAGAGCAAGGAGAACACAAAACCACATGAAACTCAGACACACACATGCAGAAACACCTTGCAAGTGGAAGTAGCTCAGCTGTCCAGAGACTGGAATGCCTCCTTAAATAATGTCCAGAGCTGTGTGACACCCAGAACCAAGTGAAAGGACAATGCACCGCACACAGGGACCCTGATCGCAGCGTGCTAGTCAGAAGACCCTGGTCATAAAGGACATTGTAGTGTATGATTCCAGTCATGTGAAATGCTCCCAAAGCAAATGTTGAGCTAGAAAATAAACTCATGATCACATGGGTCTGGGGTAGGGGTGAATGTGTTGGCAGAAGGGGGAGGGTGAACTGCCAATAGGCTCTGAGGGTCTCAGGGTAAACATTCAAAGTTAGTTTCATAAGTGTGAATATACTAAAAGCCACTGAACAGGATGCCTATGACCATGAATAGTATGGTTTGTGAAGTACACGCTAAGGAAACTTTTTTACTTTTATTTATATTTATTTGTTTGTTTGTTTTGGTTTTTTGAGATAGGGTTTCTCTGTGTAGTTTTGGTGCCTGTCCTGGGTCTCGCTCTGTAGACCAGGCTGGCCTCGAACTCACAGAGATCTACCTGCTCTGCCTCCCAAGTGCTGGGATTAAAGGCATGCACCACCGCCACCCAGCAGGAAACTTTTTTAAAGATTTATTTTTATCTTTAATTGTGTGTGTATGTGTTATGGTATGTGTGTGCAGTGGTCGCAGAGGCCAGAAGAGAGTGTCAGATACCCTAGACCTGGAGTCACAGGAAGTTGGGTCCAACCTAAGTGCTGGGAACCCAGTTCATGTCCTCTGAAAGGGCAGGAAGCACTCTTAACTGTTTTGTGATTATTTGAATAGCGCTGTCGTTGGAGCCAAACAGTATGGCTGGACTTGGAAGCAGGGACCTTCTACTTCCATAATTCAATGTTCATGGTGCCTGTAACTCCAATTTCAGGGGATCCAATGCCCTTGTCTGGCTTCTGTGGGCTTTTGCACTCACGCGGTTCACAAACACATACACATAGTTTTAAAAAATCTTTAATTTGAGCCGGGTGGTGGTGGCGCACACCTTTAATCCCAGCACTCGGGAGGCAGAGCCAGGCAGATCTCTGTGAGTTCGAGGCCAGCCTGGTCTACAGAGTGAGTTCCAGGAAAGGTGCCAAAGCTACACAGAGAAACCCTTTCTTGAAAAACAAACAAACAAAACATCTTTAATTTGCAAAACAAAAATCTCATCGTGTTATTAATAACTTTACTACCTTACTTTAGAACACATTTCATAGCTGTCATTGGCTGAGTGAGGCTCACAGGCCATGGGTGGACATCCCTAGACTCATCCATCTATGGGAAGGACTGAAGGCCCAAATGCTTTTTCTGTTACATCTTTCTTATCCCGTTTTCCTTTTAAATTTGCTGAACTATCTTCATGAGTAATGTTTTCGGGCATTATATGGCACCGTACCCCACTTTGAGGTAGGATCTCACTAATATCCTAAGCTGGCCTCAAACATAACATATAATAATCCAGGCTGGCCTTGAACTCAAGAACCTCTTGTCTCAGCTGAGTGCAGGATTTTGACCATGTACCCCCATGCCTAACTTAACTAGCCATTGTTTTAACCCTCATCCGTGGCTAATTGTTCATATACTGGAGAATTCTAGAACTGAAAACAGCCTCTCACTCTTGAAAGCTTTGATTCATCTGCATTATTGTATGTTATTTCTAGTAAGAAGTTGGATGGGCCTGGAGAGGTGACTCAGTGGTTAAGGTACTTAACTGCTCTTGCAAAGGACCCAGGCTTGGTTCCCAGCACCCACGTGGTGGTTCATAATGTTCTGTAACTCCAGTTCCAGGGGATCTGACACCTTCTTCTGGACTCCGCAGATAACTGCATATATGTGTCACACACAAACTCACAGAGGCACATAATTTAAAAGTAAATAAGCATTTGAGAGAGAGAGAGAGAGAGGGGGGGGGGGGGAGGGAGGGAGGGAGGGAGGGAGGGAGGGAGGGAGAGGGAGAGGTGACAAGTCTCCTTACTCCTTAGGAAAATTTCTAAACAGACACTCTTGGTATTTTCACTATTGGGGGCATTCTGCAATTTCAGCAGAAAGCCTCGAGATGTGGGGTCATTTCTCACTAGTTGCAATGCTGCTTGAAGAACACCTTTCAGCACTCTGGGAGAGGGTCTTGTATGACTTCTCCGCCGTTTCCTCCCCTTCTGCAGAAATCCCGTTAGATGGAAGGCCCTCGTGGTTTTGAAGTCTTGCAGTTGGAGCCTTTGTTGTTCTGCCCGTCTGGGGAAGAGTTCAGCTGCGCCTCAGCTCCGCACCAGGTGTGTGGGGCTGAAGCCTTCATTCCTGCAGGCATGCTCCTCGTTTCTGCTTTTGTTTTCTCTTTTCTGGGAGTCTCTTTGTTTTGTTTTTTTGTTTGTTTGTTTTGTTTTGTTTTTTGAGTCCCCACGCCCTGTTGGAAGCATCTGGTTTTGCTCAGTCCTCTTTGGGGACAGTGTCTCCACTGTTTCCTCCTCCTCCATCACTTTTCCAGGGTCCAGAAATGCCTGAGGAGGGCTGATCTCCGGCTCGGTGTGTTCACGAGATGAGGAATGTGGGCATGCTAGGAACCAGGATTAGTACTGGGACTCGGGGTCAGTAGAGGGGAATCCTGAGCCAGGATCCACAGGCTCACTGTGACCTGGAAACCCAGCTCTTTCCATCTCTGTGGTATTCCTTCAGCCTCTTCCGCTCAGATCCATTTCTGCAGGTCCACAGACCAGCAGCCCTACATGACACCTGCACATCACAGAACTCCCTGCATGCGAGGACCTTAGAGAGGGACAAGCATGCATGTGAACATCTTCACATTAAACATGAAGAAGTGAGCTTGAAGTTGAATCCAGATGACCCGTTACTCTTGGGATTGTGCTCTCCATACCCAGGAATCCACAAGGGATTATTGGCACTGAACGGTGCTCCTAGTCCTGCACCGGGCTCTTCTTGAACACTGATTGCTCTTAGGGGTGGGTGCAGCACTAGGGAACCTCCATTTCCACAGGAGAGCCCTGCTCATGGAGAAGCAGAGATGAAACAGCCTGCGGCACAGACAATACTTAGACCCAGCTACCCAACAGGACACAGTGATTAGACCCAGCCATCCTGCCACAGGGCCTTTGTTCCAGCCCTCTGACAGGGGCAATCGGCAATATTTGCCCCTCATGTCTTCTGTGGAGGATGCTGTGTTTGTCCTAAACAGATGGGTGGTACTGAACATTCTGGACTGATATCTCACTAGCGGGGAACCTCAGGCAAGCTGCACCCGGGCAAGTGCTGAACAGGCCACACTTCATGACAAGAATGGCCATATTAGTAAGCATCTCCTGGCTTTTGCGAGGAACCAGAGTAGACAAAACAGTTGCCCAACCAAGATCAGCTCCATGGTCAACTAGCTGGAAGCACCAACTGAGGGGCACACAAAAGAACAAAGCAAGAGAGCCTGGAGATTTACTGAATGTACTTCATCCCACACTGCGCTGAAAATTGACATCTCTTAAAGAAATCCAGTCGCTGACATGAGAGCCTCCAGATACACCAAGTGCTCAGGCTGCTGGGGTTTGTTTATTAACTGATAGTTCTCTTGATATTTTTAAAGACAGGAGAGGAAGAGGGAGAGGGAGAGGGAAGGAGGGGGAGGGGGAGGGGGAAGGAGGGGGAGGGGGAGGGGGAAGGAGAGAGAAGGAGGGAGGGACGGGAGAGAGAGAGAGAGAGAGAGAGAGAGAGAGAGAGAGAGAGAGAGAGAGAGAGAGAGAGAGAGAGAGGTGAAGGTGTGCCAGGATGTGTGTGTATGTGCAGGTTAGAGAACAGTTTTGTGAAGTCAATTCTCTCCTTCCACCTTTATGTGAGTTTTAGGAATTGAACCCAGGTGCCAGGATGGCACAGTAAGTGCCTTTAACCACCGAGACGCCTCACCAGCCTCTTGTTTGCTACTGTTGAGACAGATTTTTGCTATGTAGCCCTGGTTAGTCTGGAACTCACTGTGGAGACCAGGCTGACCTTAAACTCGCAGGCAATCATCCTGCCTCAGCCTCCTGAGTGCTGGGATTACAGGTGTGCTCCACTATTATATTGTATTGTGTTGTGTTGTATTGTACTGTATTGTAATATATTATAGGCCCAGCTTTGAGTGCAGTTTTCTAAGGAAGGAGAGGTCCCTAGCAGTGGGCCCTGCCCTCTGGAATTCAGGGGTCAGTTGTTTCTGGAAAGCTTTTATACACAGTTGGGTCATCTGGACATGACAGTCTGGAGCCTTGGACTGAGGATGTCACTCTGGTCCTCACTTCTGCAAACTTCTCGGACTTTTCCAGAGTCTTTCCCTTCACTGAGCTCTGAAGCCCCTCTGCACTTTTTGGAACCTTCTGGGATAGAAGCCAATGCTGTCCAGCAGAAGCCCACACAGACATACTGGTCCTATTTTACACATAACAAAGGGATCTCTCCAGCCTGTCTCTATCTTTCCTAATCCATGCTTCCTGCCTTCTGAGAAAGACCTTTCCTGAAGGCAGATTTAGTTTACCATGACACTATGGCCACACATTGTGACAATAATACACTAGATCATTGTTTTGTTGTTGTTTGTTTGTTTTTTTTGAGACAGGGTTTCTCTGGGTAGCTCTGGCTGTCTTAGAACTCATGCTGTAGACCAGGTTGGCCTTGAACTCAGAGACCTGTTTGCCTCCACTGCCCAAGTGCTGGGATTAAAGGCATGTGACATCACCACCTAGCACTAAATCATTCTTTTCTTTTTTTTTTTTTTTTTCCGAGACAGGGTTTCTCTTTATAGCTTTGCGCCTTTCCTGGATCTTGCTCTGTAGCCCAGGCTGGCCTCTGCCTCCCAAGTGCTGGGATTAAAGGCCTGCACCACCACTGCCCAGCTTAAACCATTCTTAATTAAGTTAGAAATCTTAAAACCAGTGCCATAGGGCCTACGAATGTGGCTCAGCCTGTAGAGGGCTAACACTACAAAGGTTGTTTCTGTGCCCCGGGTAGCCATATGGCTATCACCAGTGGTGACAGTGGATGGTCAGCCTGCAGCTCTCCTGTCACTTGCAAATATGCTGTGGCAACACTTAGTGAGTTCAAGAAAGTTAGTAAGGGTACACAGCACTCCAGCTGGGTGGTACTGGGCCACTCAAGCCTAGCAGAGGAACGCCAAGCCTGAAACAGTTTCCCAGTGGCTCTAGGCGTGAATGTGTGGCTGGTCATCATTCATGGCAAATCTGAAGCCTTTGGTCCAAGGTTGTTTACCTCAGGGACACCGATAACTTCTTTGCACAATGGCCCTGCTCCAGAGCAATCTTGGACCCAAGTCTAGTTCCAGAACAATCAACTCTAAGTTGTTTGAGAAGGCTGTGTACATTAAAACAGCCATAAATCATGGTAATGAATCCCACAGTGAGGAGAGAAATCCATTACACATTGCATACACCGGGCTATTACTTCAGGACTCAGTGAGCACGCCTTTGAGGGTATAAAATGCAGTATTAACAAACTGTCCTGTAAATGGAAAACATCCCACAATTGGGGAGGGGGGAGAAATCCCCTGTATATATATATACTATATATACCCCTCCAGTATATGAGCATTTTAGCGATGCAAACTTTCTTGAGGCTTGCATTCAATAAGGGGACATTTATCAGTGTATCACTTGGCTCTTGGAAGGGTTTCAACATGATTTGCCGGGGCCCTTCAAGCAAGGTGAAGTGTGTTTCCGCACAGCAGTAAAGAAAGGAGATGTGGCTGTTTGTGTGCACACGAATTCACAGCATCTGAAAATGGTTCCTACTTCGTGGACTAAATAGATGTGCCCTGAGATGAGCAGGAATGTCGAGAACATCTTGAGCTTTCCCAGATGTGCCCGAAGCAGAAGTTTGGACTCAGTTGCGCCTGCCAGGCAACCCAAGGTCAGCAAACCTGCATTTGGAAATGAAAGTGCTGGTGTTCACCACAGTCCTCATTTGATTTCCATTTGCAAATGAGCAGAAATGATTTCTTCCACTTACCCTTGGTGATTAACTGTTGGCAATCAGCATCCCACACACAAATGAGCCTGTCCCAGTTTCCAGCTTCAAAGACTGGACACTTGAGAACATCACCTCCCAGGTTTCTGGGTCAAGATCCAGTACCGCTGCAGTTCTGGACTTGGCATCTGGCAACAGCTCTGACTCTTATAAGGCTCTTGTGCAATTTCAGTCCTGTCTGGGGTCCTTGAAGTGGGTGGTTGCTGTGGACTTCCCCTCTGTGGCTTCTGTAAAGGACATGACTGGTTGGCTGTAGACTGCTCACATGTGGGCAAAGATATGGGAGTGGGGAGTAATTTGGTGGCATTTATTCAAATACCTGGGGGTGAGGGTGGAGTCTGGGGAGATAGTTCAGTTGGTAAAGTGTTTGACTTGCAAGTACAAGGTCATGAGTTCAATCCCCAGGACCCAGGTTATTTTGTTTTGTTTTCTGTTTGTTTTTTTTTAAACCTGGCATGGCCATATTCAACACATCCTAATACCAGGGAGACAGATAGGCAGATCTCTGGGACTCACTGGCTAGCCAGCAGCCAGTCTACCCGGCCATTTCCAGGTCAGTGAGAGACCCTATCCTCCACCCCCAAGGAAAGGGTGGACTGTACCTGAGGGACACCTGAGTTTGTTTTCTGGCCTCCACGTGTGAGACACACACACACACACACACACACACACACACACACACACACACACACACACACACACACACACACATGTGCACCCCTGCATACATACATGGGGCTGGGGACTGAAACCCTCCTGAGAAACAATCAAAGCGCTCTGGTTTTTTGGAAACTCTGAGTCCCCCACTAACCTCACTAGTCTCAGAGCACATTTCCCTCCACAGTGGTCTCTGGGGGACCCGTGAAGGAGCAGAGTCCTCAGCTCAGAGAGTGCCCGTAAACCTTAGGAGCCGGGGTTTATCTTTCTGTTTTGCTTCCCCGAGCTGCTCTGACGAGATCAAGCAGCCTCACACTCCCGCCACCATACTTGCCTTCCCGCGGTAGACTGTATCCTCACACTGTGAAGCAAGCAGACTCTTACCCGCGTTCAGCATCATGCTGTGAGGAAGCCCAGGCAACCTGACTGAGAGGCCTCGGTTAAAGGCCAGCCGGAACTGGCCCCAGCCAACCGCCCCTCCAGTGAGCTGCCCCAGGCCAAGCACGCATGACACAGTGTGAAGGAGAACGGAGGGCGGCCCTTTTGTTTTGTAGCAGTACACTTTGAAGTGACCTATCGCACAGCACTAGACAATGGGTGCGCGGTGGCACCTTCGGTTTCTGTCCCCCTCCGTGGAGGACCAGGTGACAAACTGGGCTTTGGGTGTGGGGGCTCCTGGCAACAAAGATACCCAAGACCCCTCCACCTCCTTCCCAAGTGCCGGCTGGAGGGGACGCAGCACGTGGCGGCCTGCATTCTGAGAGCTCCTCTTTCACCCTTGCGTGATTGTCTCCAAGAAAGAAACTGCTCTTAGTCCGATTCTCCAGAAGTCTCCAGGCCCCTGGGGGTCAGGCTCTGAAGGTGGAGGAGGGCAGAACTGCCCACTGATGTGCGTGTTTCCAGTCCATGCTACCTGAAGTGCAGATGTGCACGGCGACCCCCTCGCTTATCAGAGGTGATCACTTATTAGAATGATTTAAAAAAACCTGCAATAATGGCAAAGGATGATGAGACTATGGAGAAATAAAATCATTCGCAGGTTGCTGGTGGGAATGTGAGGACAGCAATGGTGGAACAAGCATGCTGGTTCCTGTAAGGATTTTTTTGTTTTGTTTTAAATTCTTTTTTTTTTTAAGATTTATTTGTTTATTATGTATACAGAAGAGGGTGCCAGATCTCATTACAGATGGTTGTGAGCCACCATGTGGGTGCTGGGAATTGAACTCAGGACCTCGGGAAGAGCAGTCAGTGCTCTTAACCTCTGAGCCATCTCTCCAGCCCCTGTTTTAAATTCTTTAAGGTTTGGTTTGTTTGTCTGTCTGTTTGTTTTGTTTTGTTTTTTGTTTGTTTGTTTGAGATTTGTTCTTGCTACATAGCCCAGGCTGGGCTCTGACTCACAATTTTCCTTCCTAAGTGTTTGGCAGTTCCTTTTTAAATTAAAGATGGGGGCTGGCAAGACGACTCAGTGGCTAAAGGTGTTTGCTGCTGAGCCTGATGTTTGATGGGGCAGGGGTGAGGAGAAAACCAACCCCTGCAGGCTGTCCTTTGACTGCCACAGGCACAGCAGGGCAGAGCAGGGCACAGCAGGGCACAGCAGGGCACACCATGGGCACAGCAGGGCACAGCAGGGGCACAGCATGGGCACAGCAGGGTACAGCATGGGCACAGCATGGGCACAGCAGGGTACAGCATGGGCACAGCATGGGCACAGCAGGGGCACACCATGGGCACAGCATGGGATAGCATGGGCACAGCAGGGCACAGCATGGGCACAGCATGGGCACAGCAGGGCACAGCATGGGCACAGCAGGGGTACAGCATGGGCACAGCAGGGCACACCATGGGCACAGCAGGGCACAGCAGGGGCACAGCAGGGGCACACCATGGGCACAGCAGGGCACAGCAGGGGCACACCATGGGCACAGCAGGGCACACCATGGGCACAGCAGGGCACAGCATGGGCACAGCAGGGGTACACCATGGGCACAGCAGGGCACACCATGGGCACAGCAGGGGCACAGCAGGGCACAGCAGGGGCACACCATGGGCACAGCAGGGGCACACCATGGGCACAGCAGGGGCACACCATGGGCACACCATGGGCACAGCAGGGCACACCATGGGCACAGCAGGGCACACCATGGGCACAGCAGGGGTACAGCATGGGCACAGCAGGGGCACACCATGGGCACACCATGGGCACAGCAGGGGTACAGCATGGGCACAGCAGGGGCACACCATGGGCACACCATGGGCACAGCAGGGCACACCATGGGCACAGCAGGGCACACCATGGGCACAGCAGGGGTACAGCATGGGCACAGCAGGGCACAGCAGGGGCACAGCATGGGCACAGCAGGGGTACAGCATGGGCACAGCAGGGCACAGCAGGGCACAGCAGGACACAGCAGGGCACACCATGGGCACAGCAGGGCACAGCAGGGGCACAGCATGGGCACAGCATGGGCACAGCAGGGCACAGCAGGGCACAGCATGGGCACAGCAGGACCCAGATAGCTGTGAATGACTTGGGTTGCTTGGGGAAGTGTGAAGAGCTGGTGTGAAGTACTGAGTTAGGTGAGATAGCCTCTGTATTCTTCGTGGGCCAGTGTGGGGAGCCAGCGGGCGGGTCACGGAAGGCCAGAAGAGCATCCGCACCCCCACTGCGTCTGCCTCCTCATTCTAAGGCCGTCTAGGAGGGGCTGGAAAGTGAAGGGCAACTTGAGGCCTCCGGGAGGGCCTGAGTGGACCCCGAGGACCTCGGGCTGTCCCCCAGCAGCCTGCAGCCTGTTCCCACCCCTCCTCCACCTATGAACAATGAACAGTGACCCTTAAATCGCCAGGTAATCAGCTTGGGGAGGGAGAAGGTGTTTGCTGAGTCAGGTGCCGCTGAGGAGACCTCAGCTGAGGCGGCGAGTCACTTGTTCAAGGTCACACACCAGCTAGGGCAAGCTCCTGATGACAGAGCAGGCTTTCACAATTTTGAATCTTACTTTCCTGCTCCAGACTTTTGAGATCGTGGGTTCTGAAACAGCTCGGGGAGTCCGAACCTTGCAGGGCTTGGTTGTCCCTGAAGAAAGCCCCTTCTCGCCTCCCTGTACCCCTTTAGACAAGATTTACTGAAGTCGAGTGAACCTTGGTTCAACCTTGTTCCCAGGTTCTAAGTGGTCGTTTCACTTAGACATTTAACTAAAAGCCCTTCCCATAGAACCAACTCCCGCAGGCACGCTGCCAGCAATTAATGAAAGATGATAAAATAATAAAAGCAGTAATGCATTAACTGTATTATCCTTGCCCATTTGGGCAGTCCTTTTCATTATCTCCTCCTTATGGACAGGCTCCAGCGGCATTTGAAGAGCTACTTTATTGCAGGGTTGCCGCTGCATGGGCTCAGAGACGCTGCTGGGCTTCTTAGACAGGACGCTGGGCTGTCTGTCTACCCCCTCCCCCGGAGCTAAGCACCCTCAGTAGGGGGAGGGGGCTGCACCTGCCACCTCCACCCCCTGCCTGGCTTGGAGACTGGGCTAAGAACTCACGGTGACAGGTTTCACTTTTGGACTCCCAGCTCTGAAGTAAATTGGTTTGCTAATTAAGAGAAATGATGCAGCGGACTCCATCTACAATTTACTAAAAGAACATTTTGGTCTAGAAACTGAGTGTCCCTGTGGAGAATCATGATTTCCAGGTCACCCTTCCTCATGGGCATGCCCGAGGTACTTCCTGCCTGGGGTGACAAGCTCAGGGCATGTTGGTCCCCCTTTTTTATTCAGTCCCTTTTTTACTAGGCATACATCTCATATTGCTCTCTAGGCCTAGGCCTTGTATATGAATTGGGAAATGGCCAAATTTAACACCAGTGCACTCTAAGTTCACCTGTGGTGGTGGTAAGTGATGATGTAGGAAATGACACTACTCTGACCAGTGGGAAAAGGTCAAGTGGTCATGTGACCCTATCTGTCCAATGGGATAAGCATGATGTCTGGGAGAGTTCAAGCTGTGTAACTCAGTTCAAAACAACGAATGCCCAGAGCATAGGGATGACTTCTAGAGGTGTTCACATTCCCATGAGACAGTTTGAACCAATAAGATGAGATCAGATTATGGGCATGAAGTCCAGAAAGTTCTGCCAGCCTGACCCAGGAAATACCTTTTCCATTAGGAAGTGACAGAGATGAGTAGGGCCTGCATCTCTGGCACGCATTTGAGATGCTACACCGTCCTAGGTCACCTACCCTGGACCACTTCCAGAGGCATGAGAAGGGTCTCCAAGCTTTCTGTAACTTGTAGCATCCTCATAGATGCCTAGCTATTCCTCATCAGGGACAGCAGATCTTTAGGCTCTGTGCCCAGTGGTCCCTCTAGGAGCCTGCAGGGGCCCCAGGACTGGTCAGGGCCACAGTCCAAGCTCGCCTCTTTTCATTCTTTCCCATTCAGCTTCCCACATAGATGCGTCAGCACCTCTGGTCCTGCCCAGCGTGTGCTGAGCTTCCTTCCCGATGATGCTGACCTCGGGGCTCCTGACCTCAGCTTGGCTGGGTGTGACCTCCCAGCCTCTCCTGTGTGTTCCTACACCAGCCTCCACTCTTGGTCCCACTGTAGGCAAGGGAGGCCCAGCCCTTGCTGCCCGTCCCAGGGAACTCACGGAGGCAAAGCCTAGTGACTGAGGACCTGGGTAAGAAGGCAGACTCCAAAGAGGGACATTGGGCACTTTTCTGAGGCTGCACACCGACAGGAGCGTTAGTGTCTTCTCTGGTTTCCCTCCTCCTCTATCCTCCTGCAGTAACCTGGCTGGGTTTTCAGCACCAATCAAAGGAAATGAGCAAGACTCCAAATGGCAATGCCTTTGGGAGAAATTGGCTGCTAGAGCCAGGTGGCCAGATTCATTTAGGGCCCCAGAGAAGATCTCTGAAGACTAGAGGAAGTCTCTTAGCCACAGGGCAGTTAGGATCTTCCTCTTCATTTCCTTTTCCTTTTAGTTTTATTGAGCTAGCAGCGGAGAATGCTCCTTCCCTGACTTGTCTCTTGTTGACTTCATGGAAGTTGGTGCCATGATGGTGGTGGGTCCAGTGCGGTCTTTTAGAGCCTCACCGACTGCCACTTCTGGAAGGGTCCTTTAGAAAGCCCCCCGAGGTCCAGTGTTGTGCTTCAGCACCTCTCCTCCTCAGCGTGGACGAAGAACAGAAATATCTGGAGGACCAGAGAGGCCGGGAATGGAGGAGCATCCAGCAGAGCTGAGGTCAGGGACGTAGAGGTCACAGGTGATGCCGGATGAGCTGGGAACAGAGGCATCAGTAACAGAAGTTACTCTAGAGGTTGAAGGAGTAGCCGAGATCTTCCTCAACCCTTTAAGCTTTTCCTCACTCACCCCACCTCACAAGCTTTCTGGAATACCTTTTGCTCTCTGCTGAGACTCAAGGTGTCTGTTGGTATTCTGGACTGGTGGCTTTGTCCCTTGCCTCTTCCTCCTAGCTTGGCCTTTCCACTCTGCCCCCTTAAGGGGTGGGGGGATTTGTCATCTTAACCCAACAGCTGGCTGTAGTCCTCCTGTCCTTGGGTTTGGCCCTTAGAAGAGTGAGCACCCTCAGTACTGTTCAGACAGGATGAAGAAACCTGCTTGCTTTGGGTCCTTCAGAAAAGACCTGACGGTAGACACCGTTTTACCTGCTCCTCAGAGAGACTTCAGCTTTGAAGATGAGGGGGGTTCACAATTCCTAGGGTACTTGTCAAGAGAGCCAGTGTGGCTTAAAGAATAAAATAGGCAAGAGCTGGTCCGTCATTAAGAGCCCACCTTCATTTCCACAGCATGCAAGCTTGGCCCTTCCGTGGAACAGATTCGCTCAAAGGCAACGCCGTGGGGCAGGTATGTCCCAAGATGGTGTCTTGGGAATGGCTCGCTTTATTATTTTATTTTTCCATTTTGAGCTAGGAAGAGACCCTCATAACCTTTCAATTTAGAGCTCTCATCTCGTTCTCAGTGGAACTCCAGAAGCACTGCCAGGCTGGAACGGAACCGTCAATTAATTGTCAATTCTTCCCATTGAGCAATTGATTAATTGGCACAATGTTATCTCTAAATCAGTGGTAATTAATTACTCGGTTCTTAATCTTGACCTTCAGAGTGCTAAAACTCTTCAAATTGCCACTGCTCCTGAGGGAGGATGACGGATGTAGTGACATTTCTCCCATAATTCGTGCTGCGCCTAAACTTTCTGCCTAAGTGAGAAGCAAGCACAGTGGAGCTGGGTAGAGCTGTGCTGGCCTCTCCCAAACAGCAGGTGAAACTCACAGTTGAACTGAGCCAATGCTCGGGGTAGCAAGCCATCCTACCAGTGTCGGATGTCTTCAATTACTAGTCCTCTTCCCAGAATAAAATGGGAAGAGTGCAGGGAGTGCAATGGTGTCTTTGTCCAAAGATGGGTTTGCAGAGGAGGAAAGCAGTGCTTGCCTGTGCTCACCTGCGCTCGCCTGTGCCCGCCTGTGCCCGCCTGTCTGTGCCCGCCTGCGCTGGCCTGTGCCAGCCTGTGCTCACCTGCGCTCGCCTGCACTGGCCTGTGCCAGCCTGTGCTCACCTGCACTCACCTGTGCCCACCTGTCCTCTGGAAACGGCCCCCCACTGAAGTTCTGTCCCACTCTAGTTCTGGAGGGGAGTGAGGTCCCCAAACAATTGTTTTCTGTTTGGAGGAAGAGTGTCCAGCCCGGCCACCTCCTGAGACTGCTCACACCTTCACTTGCCAAGCCTGGCTGAAGTGGCCACACACGAGGCTCCTTCCCCTGGCTGAGCCCAGATGACCACCCAGGTCCTCCCACCT